>NC_134839.1:62088376-62749876 GCF_965363235.1 Mytilus galloprovincialis
CCGCAGAGGTTGAACCCTGAACGGTTGGGGCAAGTATGGACACAACATTCAAGCTGGATTCAGCTCTAAATTTGGATTGTGATTAAATAGTTGACACAGCATAGGTTTCTGACACAGAATGAATGTGTTCTAATGAACTTAAAATTTTTATTTTCTCTTAGAGCAATTCACTATGCTGTTGAATATTAATCCTCTCAAAAAAATGTTTGAAGAAATTTTCTTTTTTATTTATGAAATTTCAAATGAGAAAAATTGAACCCAATTTTTTTAATCACATCCCCCTTTCCCTTATTCCAAAACTAATCTCAATTAAAATTTCTAATGGAGTTTGCAACAATAACTACTCATTTAAATACATCATAAAATATTAAGATGTAAAAAAACTGCTTGTTATCACTGAATGGTAAAGATTATTTTAATTTATCAGTTGGTAGTAAAAAGTGAATATACATTGTATATTGTATATAACAAAGATTTAAGTTGATTCTGGACAAAGAAAGATAACTCCAATTAAAAAAAAATCTTGCTATTGCACAATATTTTGCAATTAGATATTTCTTGCTTACTATTCTGGACAAAGAAAGATAACTCTAATTAAAAAAAAAATTGCTATTTCACAATATTGTGCAATTAGATATTTCTTGCCATTGCGCAATACTGTGCAATTAAAAAGACTTGCTATTGCACAATACTTAATATAATAATTTTAGATCCTGATTTGGACCAACTTGAAAACTGGGCCCATAATAAAAAATCTAAGTACATTTTTGGATTCAGCATATCAAAGAACCCCAAGATTTCAATTTTTGTTAAAATCAGACTAAGTTTAATTTTGGACCCTTTGGACTTTAGTGTAGACCAATTTGAAAACAGGACCAAAAATGAAGAATCTACATACACAGTTAGATTTGGTATATCAAAGAACCCCATTTATTCAATTTTTGATGAAATCAAACAAAGTTTAATTTTGGACCCCGATTTGGACCAACTTGAAAACTGGGCCAATAATCAAGAATCTAAGTACATTTTTAGATTCAGCATATCAAAGAACCTAACTGATTCATTTTTTGTCAAAATCAAACTAAGTTTAATTTTAGACCCTTTGGACCTTAATGTAGACCAATTTGAAAACGGGACCAAAAGTTAAGAATCTACATACACAGTCATGACAGTTAGATTCGGCATATCAAAGAACCCCAATTATTCAATTTTGATGAAATCAAACAAAGTTTAATTTTGGACCCTTTGGGCCCCTTATTATGTTGGGACCAAAACTCCCAAAATCAATACCAACCTTCCTTTTATGGTCATAAACCTTGTGTTTAAATTTCATAGATTTCTATTTACTTATACTAAAGTTATGGTGCGAAAACCAAGAAAAATGCTTATTTGGGTCCCTTTTTGGCCCCTTATTCCTAAACTGTTGGGACCTAAACTCCCAAAATCAATACCAACCTTCCTTTTGTAGTCATTAACATTGTGTTTAAATTTCATTGATTTCTATTTACTTAAACTAAAGTTATTGTGCGAAAACCAAGAATAATGCTTATTTGGGCCCTTTTTTGGCCCCTAATTCCTAAACTGTTGAAACCAAAACTCCCAAAATCAATCCCAACCGTCCTTTTGTGGTCATAAACCTTGTGTCAAAATTTCATAGATTTCTATTAACTTAAACTAAAGTTATAGTGCGAAAACCAAGAAAATGCTTATTTGGGCCCTTTTTGGCCCCTAATTCCTAAAATGTTGGGACCAAAACTCCCAAAATCAATACAACCTTCCTTTTGTGGTCATAAACCTTGTGTTAAAATTTCATAGATTTCCATTCACTTTTACTAAAGTTAGAGTGCGAAAACTAAAAGTATTCGGACAACGACGACGACGCCAACGTGATAGCGATATACGGTCGTATAAAAAGTAATTAAAAAATAAATATTGAATGTACCTATTATTTTTACTACAGTATTAAAAAGTCTTGGGGGTCAGTAAAGGAATTAAGTGTGAATCTACAGGGTTTGTAAACAAGGCCATGAATGCCAAAAAATGATGCATGACCCTATGACTATTTTTTTATTGTTGCAAAAGATAGGGCTACATTTGTACTTTCATGAATGATATATGAAAGATTTTAAATTCTAAAGGTAAATCAGGTATAAAATTCAAGACATAGATTAGTATTAAAGTCAATGGGGGATTTTTTTAAATGAATTTAGCACTACAAGAATGTGGTACCAGTGACCTACTTTTTTACTAAAAATTGATGACTGAAAATTTAACAAATTTCCAAATATTTACACATAACCAAGTTTCTCTTATGATCTTTCAAGTTCATGCAATTTTAGGCATTTCAAGTTGTGACTCTTTTGTTTCAAATGAGCTGGTTCCTTTTAGCGTAGGTGTTGGATAATATAAAAGGTAAATCGGTCAAATCTCCTATTTTACTATTTGTCTTGCGTTCTATCTGCAACTGTCATTTCAGTAAACTAAATATACGCCTTCCCGAATACATAGTTGTAAGGAAAATAAATGAAATACATTTTCTATGCATTTCATGTCAAAATTACCTGAAATGCGAAGTATTTGGAGGCTATGTTACACAGCTATCCTCTTAGTGTATTGATATGAATTGGTAAAGTGTTTACATCACAATTTATTCTTTAAGCTACAAGTAATTAAAATAACTATATAATATTTTTTGTAAAAATCATTGAATCTTAATTTTAAACTTCTTATTGCTCAGAGGACAAAACAAAAATATGCAATTGATTTTAAACCAATTAGTGTTGTCTATAAATTCAGTCCAGTCCTATGAATTTCGGACGAGCATGCGTCCTTTCCATTTTCCTCGGAGTTGTGTAAATGGCGGGGGAGCGATGGATATTCACAAAAGAACAACTTTTGAATACCCCCAGCCGAAAGAGTGGGATAGAAAACGACAAAGAACTTATTTATAGGCAACAAGCTGCCAACCTTATCCAGGATATGGGACAACGGCTCCAAGTGTATCCTGTTTGAGGGAAGGGGGCACACTGCAAACATCGAGACGCGAAGTTCCAATGAACATTTTTCTACCGACGTCACGTTTTCACTAAACGGATGATCACTTTGAGCATAAATTGAATAATTTTTAATAAAAATAAAAAAAAAACTAAAATATCAAGCAATGAAGAAGTCCTTACCATTTGGTCTGAAACTCTTCTCAAGACCGACCATTTTCTGAAAATGAAGTCACGTGTTTTCAACCATGTGACTCCTTGGCACATGTGTTTGTTTATAAAAACTAAAAAATGTACATTGAAACCCTACTTTTGAATTATTAATTTAAATCTAGTTCCAAGTTTAACAGAACTTTCATTTGCCTATGTTTCTGAAATTCTGATTTTTATACACCTGAATAGTATGTAATGATTCTTGTCCTTGAAAATAAACTCCAAAGATACCAGATGAAAACCTATCTTCTGTTCAAACAAAATAAGATAATATTTTCCAATATTATTATATATGGAAAAGAATATAATTGAAATTTTATTCTAAATAAGTAAAAAGGAAGTGCTACACGAACAGTATATAGATAGTTAAATACCCAATTCATGTTCTTGGTTTGTCTATATATATATATATATTTATATATATATTTATATATAAGTTATATTAAAACCTAATATTTGTAACTATAAACAGCATTGACTACTTAGATGGGTCTTGCATAGTCTGGTTCTGTAACCTATTATAGATGCTACCAATATAGCACACCGCTTCTGAGTCTAGTTCATAAGGTGAATAAGAGTTTTTTTCCTCCAATATCACTACAATATTTACATCCAATTCTTGTTTAAAATCGGGCTTTATTTCAGTTTAAGCAGTACCAACACTTTAAATATAAAATTTTAAAATATCAAGCTAAAGATATCACTGATTCCATGTAGACAACCACCTATTCAATCACTTTAAGATTTATATACGGTCAATATCGACTTTCTTCTTTTATTTATACCATCGATCTAATTGCAACAGTTTTTACCTTTCACAATGAAGAATAACACAATCGTGTACAAATTAGTTCTATAAAAATTTCTGTGACACTACAAGCCTTTTGATTTCAAAATATTGCTAAATAAGCATATATGGATCTTCATAATCAGTTAATAATAATAGTCAGATGTCAGATTGGTCATTGTTATAAAAAATAGCCTAAATATGTTTTCTTGTATCATGATCATTGATTTCAGGGAAAATTTTTAACTAATTCTGAGGTCTATTTTCTGGTATTAAATTTCTTTCATTGTAGTAGAGGAATGAACAAAAGTAAATATCCTTAGAAAAGACATAAATGATATATCTGTTACTAGATTCTAATACATGGATAATTATACATTTATAAAAGTATACAGAACTGAAAGTAATTGTTGTTCTTTAGTGTCATAGGTTTGTTGCTAGTACATGTTCATCTATCAAAAATATTCTTGCTTGCAGATCTGTTTCTTTTATAAAGATATTTCATTTACCTAATAAATAGACTTAAAAAATCCATGCCCTCCAGGAACTATACACTTGAAAGTTATTAGATTATTAATCGTTTACATTTGTAAGTAATTGTGCCCATCACTGCTTGAAACACAAGTCAAAGTGCATGGCTCCGTTTAAGGGAACACAGTTGTGTGCCGTTATGCTGAAAAAGAATTCTGAACAGTGTTGTATTCATGAATAGTGTCTATAAGTTATTTGTAGCACCTCTTTTAAATAAAACATTTCCTGCAGAAAAAGGGTAAAATTTCATGACTGTAGTAATAATAACACTGGTGAATGTATATCAAGTTGTAACTTAAAGATAAATAGTGGGAGAGTTTGTCTCTTGCTCTGTACAGGTGACAGAAAGTTTCCTATTATACATATATTTTTAGATCAAATTTTTCCTTGACATTGATTTCAGTACTCAGCTATGTATCAACACCGCCATCGTTTACATGCACAGATTTTATATGTTCCACTCATTTCAAAAGTTCCATCGCAATGTAAGTTTTTAATTAACATTTGTAAGGGGGGGGGGAGGGTGGGGGATATTGTGTTATATATATGAGGGAAATAAAATGTTGGATATATTGTTGGAAGACAGCAACTGATGTAAAAAAAAATCAGGTGTCTTAGAGGTCATCATGGGTTCAGCAACACTAAACAAGTGTTCCACTTTAGATTGTTTTTCCATGATCTACTATTAAATCCAAATTAAGTTGATGACAAAAAAGAAGACATATTTAACATTCCTCTCACATCAGAGAAAAAGTAGCAGTACAAATTACTGAGCAGTACATGTAGCTCGCACAACATCTTGTTTTTATAAGTCTTCCCCGCCAATTGACCTCAGTAAAATTTTTTGAAGTTTATTTTACACTAAGACTTGTTTTTATAAAACTTTCCAAACAATTGAGCCCCTCTAAAATACGGTTTGACGTTTATTATAATGATTGACATGAAAATTTTGTTTTTCATTTTAAACTACATCAATAAAAGATTTGTACTTTCAACATGTCACCATAATAAAGTTTTGTTATTGATATTTTTCTCATAGGCAATGGCAGCAGCATGTTTGTTTTTAGCTGCCAAAGTAGAAGAACAACCTCGAAAATTAGAGCATGTTGTCAAAGTGTCCAATATATGTCAGAATAAAGAAACTCCTGACACTAAAAGTGAAGTAAGTATTTCATATGCTATTCATGTACATGTAGGGTCATTGTTTATATACTATCTGAAATTTAAACCAGATCGAAAATTGTTGCACTTAAAGATGATTCAGTATTCTAGCTATGTTTATAACATTGTACATGTAGTTTCATGTGATAAGTTAGTTGACAAAATTAAAAGAATATGTAAAATTTTCGCCATCCAAAAACAAACTACAATATATTAGGCTTGTCACTTCAAACAAATGTTGATCTCTTATTTAATAAAAGACAATTCATTTCATTCTGTCATATGTTTACATTTTGTAAGAAGAAAAAAAACAAATTATATAGTAATGTCTTGTGAAAATTGATACTAAATACAACCAAGTGATGATCATATTTAAGCAAAAAGTGCTTTCTGACACCCTCCATTACAAATATGAATGTCACTTGCTTTCATTATGTATAAATTTTTAAAACTGCATTCAGCATTTCACATTACATGTTTTGATTTTTGAAGCAGAAAGCATTCTATGAAACTTCATTAACTTAAAATCTTGTATGTTAATGTATTTTCAGGAATATTTAAATGAAGCTCATCAACTTGTGATCAATGAAAGCATTCTATTGCAAACTCTTGGTAAGTAATGGTATTATAGATATAATTTTATTGTTCTGTCATAAGAGTTTAACAGTACACTATACAGTAATACAAAATATTTTAATAGAGAGGTAATGTCATCTTTCAGTTTCCTATTGTAACCTAATAAATTACATTTGTATCATTTCCCTCAAAACTACATGTCAAACCTGAAGAAAAATGGCAGTTTCTGTTGAAAACTTATTATTTGCTGGATACCTATTTTTGTTGGTTTCGTGTGTACTTTATGTATCTTGGAACCACAAATTTATAAGTACAACGATATACAAAAATTTTATGATTATATAGGCAGGCTGACAAAACCATGAAATCAAATATCCTCGAAATTGCAAGCATATCTCTAACAATGAAAATTTGTACTCGCCAAAAAAAAATTATTCCACAGTTATACAGAATATTTTACTTGGGCATGAGAAGTAATGTCAACTTTCAGTTTCCCATTGAAACCTGATGATAAATCACATTTGTACCATCTCCAAAAATAGATAGTTACAACATCTTTTTTTAATGTCACTTGTAAAATTAATACCTATCAACTAAAGTATTCTGAAATATTCTTCTTATGGACCAATTGCTACCAAACTTTAAAATGCTGACCATGTTTAATTATAAAGAATGACCATTTTTATATTCTGGACAAAAATACCAAGTAGGCAGTTAACTGGTTTTCAAATTATGGTCTTTTCAATTTTAGTTTAAACCTTAGAATATCCTAAATAATTATCTACTGAACACATTTTGAATGAGTTTTATATTGTTTCCTTACAAGAAGTTTAGCATTAAAACTAGTACTGTATTTTTTATGCCCCACCTACGATAGTAGAGGGGCATTATGTTTTCTGGTCTGTGCGTCCGTTCGTTCGTCCGTTCGTCCGTCTGTCCCGCTTCAGGTTAAAGTTTTTGGTCGAGGTAGTTTTTGATGAAGTTGAAGTCCAATCGACTTCAAACTTGGTACACATGTTCCCTATGATATGATCTTTCTAATTTTAATGCCAAATTAGAGATTTGACCCCAATTTTACGGTTCACTGATAGAAAATGATAGTGCAAATTTCAGGTTAAAGTTTTTGGCTTCAGGTTAAAGTTTTTGGTCAAGGTAGTTTTTGATGAAGTTGAAGTCCAATCAACTTGAAACTTAGTATACATGTGCCCTATGATATGATCTTTCTAATTTAAATGCCAAATTAGAGTTTTGACCCCAATTTTACGGTTCACTGAACATAGAAAATGATAGTGCAAATTTCAGGTTAAAGTTTTTGGTCAAGGTAGTTTTTGATGAAGTTGAAGTCCAATCAACTTGAAACTTAGTATACATGTGCCCTATGATATGATCTTTCTAATTTAAATGCCAAATTAGAGTTTTGACCCCAATTTTACGGTTCACTGAACATAGAAAATGATAGTGCAAATTTCAGGTTAAAGTTTTTGGCTTCAGATTAAAGTTTTTGGTCAAGGTAGTTTTTGATGAAGTTGAAGTCCAATCAACTTGAAACTTAGTATACATGTGCCCTATGATATGATCTTTCTAATTTAAATGCCAAATTAGAGTTTTGACCCCAATTTTACGGTTCACTGAACATAGAAAATGATAGTGCAAATTTCAGGTTAAAGTTTTTGGTCAAGGTAGTTTTTGATAAAGTAGAAGTCCAATCAACTTGAAACTTAGTATACATGTTCCCTTTGATAAGATCATTCTAATTTTAATGCCAAATTAGAGAATTTATTCCAATTTCACAGTCCTTTAAACATAGAAAATGATAGTGTGAGTGGGGCATCCGTGTACTGTGGACACATTCTTGTTTATACAGGTTTTGATCTGACAGTAGACCATCCACATACCAATGTAGTGAAAACATGTCAGCTTGTAAAAGGTAAGAAAAAACATATTACGAAATCTGAGGATAAGTACATATAGAGAGACAGAGTAGTATTAATATTAAACCTCTGGAAAGCAGCACACAAGTTAACTGCAATTTTCAACTTTACACTGGAGTTCGATACATTTAAATCTAGAAATCACCACATCTAAAATAAATAACTCAAGTATTCATAATCCTTGGCTTTTCAATTTCGTGGTATTAGCTTTCCTGATGAAGGTAAATCCAGAAAATCATTTTAGACATGCCAATTTATTAGATGTTCATTCTATTCCGATTTCATAATTTTCACATTGGGAGTGCTTGGTTGTGTGATTATAATTATATTGCGTCATCTTTGACGGTATATTATCCTGATCATACATGTAGACATGTAGACACATTTGACAATTCTTTTCAACATCATTAATAGTATCTTCAAATTTACATCCAATGTTGGAAACTTTTAAAGCAGTTGTTTATTGTGAAGAATTGACAGACAGAGTTCTTCAACTTGATGTAAATTTTTATAACATTTGAAGGTTACGTTATCAAGCAGCAACATGTATAAGGTGTGTTTGTCAAGACTAAACTTGAATTTTGAATTATAAATTTCTATTTTACAGCTACAAAAGATCTTGCACAGACCTCATATTTCCTGGCAACAAACAGGTGATATTTTATTCTGGATATGAATAAACAAAATAAATATGCATTAAAGCTGAAAAATCGTTATTATAATATTAATGCACAGAAATTGGAAAAAATTGTCCTGGGCAAACTATTTTATAGTATGAATGTGGATGTAGATAAATAATTCTTCAGTAATAATCGGGTTGCTCAAAATTATGACCAATATAAATAAAAATTGTATAAGCAAAATTTTTGATTATCAGCTATAAAAAAGTCCCATTCACTGGAAGAAAACCAACTGATTTTAAAGAAATGTTGCACTGCATGGAACGTAGCTAAAAATAAACCAGTTGTTCTCATTTTACAATGGCCATAAACACTACATTAAAATGTTGCAAATGAACCACTATGTTAATGATTCCTTTGCATCTATTTCTTTTAATTACCACACATATTATAAGAAGGTTGATAGTCAATGCACAAAAGTCGCATACTTGTATATAACTGTGGATTCATTATTATGATGATGGGGTCATTATTTTCATAGATATTTGTGGGTTATGGTTTTCCATGAACAATTTAGTTTTTTAAAACACTTGATTTCAAAATTTGTGAAACCAAGAAATCTAGTACTGTATCCTCAAAAAGTTTCAAGGGAAAAAATAAAAGAATCCACAGTTTTAATGTTTTCTCACCCATGCAAAGAATATTGAATGATGAAAATAAATTTCAGCCTTCATCTGACCGCCATGTGTCTTCAATATAAGCCTACTATTGTAGCCTGTGTATGTGTTCATCTTGCCTGTAAATGGTCAAAATGGGAGGTGAGTGACATGCTGTTCATTTTAGTGATAAATGTGATGATAAAGGAAAAGCTTTTACCTTACCACAAGTACAAGACAGCCCCTAGCACTGGTTTGATAGGAATTCATTGCCAGATGCTGGTCAGGTTTCATCCACACAGTGACACACATCATATTATCTTGAATGTATCATGAACCTTATAAATAAACATATTGATATGTTTTGCATTGAGGATATTTTCCATTCAAAAGTTTGAAGAAAATTGATAAAGTTATATTTGATCCCAAGTAGACACGGTCAATGTTTAAACCATGAAGATGAGATACCTATGACATCAATGGACAAGATGATTAATTCCCATATTTCAAAGTGCTAGTAGTTGCAAATAAGTAGGAAATAGTAGACAGTTGGTCATTGTGATAAAGGTTTGATTGACTGAATAATTAGATATAGGAAGATGTGGTATGAGTGCCAATGAGTCAGCTCTTCATCCAAGTCACAATTTATAAAAGTTATAGGTCAAAGTAAGGTCTTCAACACGGAGCCTTGGCTTACACCGAATGGTAAGTTATAATGGGCCCAAAAAAAATTACTTGTGTAAAACCATTCAAACAGGAAAACTAACTGTCTAATCTATATAAAAAATGAGAAACCAGAAACACTTATGAACCACACTAACACATGACAACTACTTAACATCAGATTCCTGACTTAGGACAGGTGCAAACATTGGCATCTGGGCCAGCTTAGTTAAAGCAGGCTTATATGAAATTATTCCGTAGATTGAAACAAAATGATAATTAATATATGTGCACAGTTAATATGGATAAAGACTCTTTTTTATGTATATTTACTAAAAAATATGTATTTGTAGTTTATACAAGTATATTCATGATATTCATCGTATAATTCTTTCATGCTATAAACAAAATACATTGATTTTATTATTCACAGATTCCAAGTTCATATGAGGGTAAAGAATGGTTCTGGTACAGTGATCCATCAGTGACAACTGAATTATTGGAAGGTGTGTAAGATACACCACATTAAATCTGTTGTCTAAATCTTTTTTGATTTATACATAAGTAAAGTAGTATCTTTATAGGTAAGTTACAGGTCAGTGTCGTAAATTGCAGTTGCAATTTAGTTGTGAAAATTTTTCACTAAATTGGGAGTTCCATATTTGTACAATAAGCCTAGATTTGTTTCTATTGAGTGGATGTATTTGTTGTGATAAAGTATTCAATCACTGTAAACTAAGGATTTATACAGGTGTTAGATCAAACACGTCTTTCAAAATAGTTTTTGTTTGCATAGGCTGAAAATCTTGAGTAAAAACAGCTGTGGGTTAGTTGTCCTTAATACAAATAACCAATGACACAAAAAAGCCCAAAAGAAATTGTTATGGTTATGTATCTACATTAGAGAAGGATGGTCATTCTGAGGTTTTTACTTTTTAGCCTGAATATGGCTTCGGTTAGTCTATGATTTTATTTTTATTAAAACGCAAGGTAGTGATTTTGATGTGTACATGATAATTAAATGAGAATGGGTATGAAATGTGTACATGGTATATAAACAGAATGTGGGAAACCAATTTGAATTTGTTTCTGTTTATGACAATTCTAAAGATATTGATGGACATGGTTTTTCGGTCTGTGTGTCCCTTCGTTCGTTTGTCCATCTGTCCCGCTTCAGGTTCAATTTTTTGGTTACAGTAGTTTTTTGTGAAGTTGAAGTCAACTTGAAATTTGAACACATGTTCCTTATGATCTGATCTTTCTAATTTTAATGCCAAACTAGAGTTTTGACCCGAATTTCATGGTCTACTGAACATAAAAAAATGCCAGTGCTTGTAGGGCATCCTTGTACTATAGACTTATTCTTGTTCATCTTGAAGTTCATCAACTATAATGCACAGAAAAAGCAGAACACAATGTTTTGTAATCTGACAAATTCCTACAAGACAGTAAATTGTGTTAAATAAAAAAGAGTTGTTCCAAGCAAATAAGAATCTAATTTTGAAAATTCACAAGTCTATAAGAACTTTTTGTCCATACAACCAGAACTAAAACATTTGTGTAAGGAGGAAACTTTTTCTGCACCTTATTTTGAAATGTTTTCATTTATACTTGTCAAGTTAAAGTTACTAAAAGATGGGATTTTTTTTTTAATAAAAAAGTTGTTTCCGGGTGCTGAATCAAGTACTACATACATGTATGCCAATGCAACCTTGCTTGGATATATTGTCATATATAATAAGATAAAAAACCCATTTGATCGTTGAAGTCTCTTGAGTCTAAAAAAAGATTTGTGCAAGGAATAGAGGCAAGGTCTAAAATCATATATCTTATGTAAAAAAAAAACCAACCCAACTATGCCATAAGGTGACTTTAAGCTTTCCTCCTTTATTTTGAGGATGTTGGGTATGTGTGCTTGCTCACTAGTTTCTCGAATTTGTTAAGCTAGATCACAATATATGAATTACTGGTTTAAAATGGTTTATAAAAGGCTATATATAACAACCAGTAATCATGCCGATATGAATTATCTAAAGGACAATACCTATTTTAAGGTATCACAACACTTAAAAAATAAAGATAAAAAAATCAACAAATACAGAATAAAATGGAAATAATAGAATTCTACTATAGGTACTGTGTTTAAGAATTTTTTTCTGGCATATGACAAAGCTTCCACTTGTTTTAATTATACTATAGTGCCGGGTGTAAAATTGTAAGGATAGGTCTATTCCTTTAATTTTGTAGTTATACATTATAGAAAAACTGGGCTTTGTATTTGGGTTTGTTTACTAGTTTCAGTGTTTCAAAGTTGTTCATGATGTGAGGATAGGAGACTTTCAAATTATGGGTAATTGCATTTTCCTTAAAAAAGATTAAAGAATTATAATTAAATGTAATGGCAAATTTTAATTATGGGTCTTCAGGATATAATTAAAAAAATTAAAACTCCCATGCCCCAATGTGTTTTTAATTCCTGAAAATGCCTTAAATAACAATTAATGCAATGCTTAGCATTATTACTGTGCCCAGTTGTTAGGTTGGAATTTTGGAATGTGTTGGTATCTCAGAAAATATGCTAAATGGATTAATTATAAGAAGTACATTAGCAAGTTTGACTTCCAACATCAGTTTCATACTTTATTGACCTTCAAATCAATTAAATATTTTTAAGACTGTCAACCCATGTTTCACGATTGCCAAATTGCTTTCTCAACTAACTATTGATTTTAGGATTGTTCCCACCCATATTCACCAAACCTGCAATACCTAATTGACAATTGCTTGTTTGATATAAACATTTCCAACATGTATTTCTGCAAAAAGAATTCATAATTTTAAATGTAAATCCCATTTTCATTAGTTCTGCTAGTTCTGCAAAACAATCAAATGCAAATTATCTGCTATAATTGAGACACTTTTTGATAGAAAAGATGCCTATTTCAGTAAAATGATTGTATAGTATTAAAATGTGTTATTTTTTAAAGACAAAAAAATAGTTGGCTGTATAGAGTTTTCTTGAAAATAACTTTTTAAAGCGTGAATCTGATTTACAATTACAATTTATGCCCTTGTTTGAAAGTACACTTGTATAAGTACTGGTTTGCTGCAGTGGAGAGAATGTGTGAGAAGAAAAAAGGAAACAATGCATTAACAAATATTTCCAAATATTTTAAAAATTAAAATGGAGTTTAAGAATGATTATTTTGGAAAATAAAATACAATTTGTAAATTTTTGTATTTATATAAACATTATTATCTTTTAATCAGCAAGGATTTGAAATCACTAATCTCTAATTTTTTATTGAGATTTATAGTTGTGAAGCTTTTCTTCTTCCAATAAAGGGAGATAAGGCCTAAAATAAAATTTTATTTGTTTGGCATTGCCGCCCGACCCACTGAAAAACTTGCCGCCCAAATAATTTTATTTGTGTTTCAGAAATTTATTTTTTTTTATTTAAAAAAAATCGAAATTGTGCCGGAATTTGAACGTATCCGCCGAGTTTGTTCCTGGCTTTACTTATTTCAAATCACGATCTTAAAAGCGCTAACCTTACACTGTATTGGGAGCAAACATTTAAATGACTTGGAATAGAAAAAGTCTGCCAAAAGTAATGTCAAAGAGGCCGGCAGGGGAAAGCATCTCCCTATGCTGCAATGAATTGGTTAAGGGACATGGATTTTATCAAAAATCAAATTTTCAGCTATTCTTTGAAAGAAACGTTCTGAGAGACCTTGTAGAGGACTCAAATTTTATCTTTTGTAAAGCAGAAACAGATGATTTCTGCTTGACTTTGTCGCTTCATGAGATAGAAGTTTTTCACCGGGACATCACTGAACAAATATGCGTGGCTGTTACATTTGTTGAACTTATTAAATATTTGAAATTTATCATTGACAAATTTTCCCTTGTACCAGAGTACAAAGTATCTACTACAGTCAGAACCACAATGATGCATTCAAGATAATTATGGCTGTCAGCACCAAAGCTAAAAGACCAAAATGGTCCTAGATTTACAGGTTTATAGTAGCCTGACGATGCTAGCCTGGAACAAAACATACATATTTTAAAGACTAGCATATTGTGTCAATTGAAGTACTTCCCCCTTTTCTTGCCTTTCTTCTTAACATGAATAAGATCATTCTTAAAAAGAAAAGATACTGACAGAAACATATTTATAAATGTATCTAGCGTACTAGTGATGAATAAAATCCCCTCCTTTTCTACAATTCTAAGGGTTCATTAATTTACCTGTATTCATGTAATGCATGTCCAAATTTCTGTTAATCAAACAAGCATTACAACCCATAATTTATTTATCTGCAAAAATTGTCTGTCCTGCTGCATATTTCCATTTTGAATTTATCATACGTTTTAAACCTAGCCCTGAAAAACCTTGCACTTGGATAATATTAGTATGTCTATTTGTGCCAACCTTCCAAATTTTTAATATTTTTCTATCCTAATTTGGTACAGATTCTTTATCCTCAAAACTTATCAGGGGCAGTAGGCGTGTTTGTATGGTAGTTTGTCACACCTTACATGTATGATTACTAGCCTCTAGGTATTGGTTTGAGCCTTAGTTGGGCAGTTGTAAAATTAAGGTTTGATTTTCATGTCATATGTGATAAGGTTAGTCAGTTTCCTCCCGCAGTTTGGCGTTTTCCTTCAAGTACTACGGTTTAGTACGCCACTAAAACTGACTGCCATGAAATTACCCATATGGTGTAGAAAGTGATGTTTATAAAACCAAAGCAAGCAATCAAAGTTTTAAATCTTTGTCCATTTGTACAAGGAGCCGTAGTGGTTGAGCCATTTAACTTATGGTAATTTTACCAAACTGTGACCACAACTTCAAGATGTGACATCAGGCTTCTGTTCAATGGGCAGTCCCAAAATAAAAGATCAATTTTCACGTCATACATTTGATATTGTTAATTTGTCAGTTTCCTGCCTCAGTTCTGTTTTTTTTCTGGGTACTTTGGTTAACTCCGCCAATGAAACTGACTGTCTTACATGAAATTATCCATATGATGTAGAATGTGACATTGACGGTTGACCTCTTTCAAAGAAACCACCAGCATGTACACACAACAATGCTGCAATGCTTTAGACAACATTGATCTAGAGACTTCATAATTTACATGTATGAAGCTTTAAAATGTAAAAAAAAAAAAAATCCCTACCTACCTACCCACCTGCTGATAGTGTGGGTCGGCAATGCCAAACAAACAATTTTTTAAGGGTGGCCTAATCAACTTCAAATTATTATTTTGAGTAAAATTCATGATTCTGATATTGAGTTTATGAAAAGGACTACAGAAAATACATTTCCCGCCATTTCATGTATATACAATTTTTAATACTTTTACATTTTAGTCTTAAAAACAATTATCTAAAAATTCAGTAGTTTTCTTTCATCTTGATATATATGCAGATTGCTTTTTATACGACTGCAAAAATTTTAATTTTCGTCGTATATTGCTATCATGTTGGCATCGTCGTCGTCGTCCGAATACTTTTAGTTTTCGCACTCTAACTTTAGTAAAAGTGAATAGAAATCTATGAAATTTTAACACAAGGTTTATGACCACATAAGGAAGGTTGGGATTGATTTTGGGAGTTTTGATCCCAACATTTTAGGAATTAGGGGCCAAAAATGGCCCAAATAAGCATTTTCTTGGTTTTCGCACAATAACTTAAGTTTAAGTGAATAGAAATCTATGAAATTTTGACACAAGGCTTATGACCACAAAAGGAAGGTTGGGATTGATTTTGGGAGTTTTGGTTCTAACAGTTTAGGAATTAGGGGCCAAAAAAAGGGCCCAAATAAGCATTATTCTTGGTTTTCGCACAATAACTTTAATTTAAGTAAATAGAAATCAATGAAATTTAAACACAAGGTTTATGACCACAAAAGGAAGGTTGGTATTGATTTTGGGAGTTGAGGTCTGAACAGTTTAGGAATTAGGGGCCAAAAAGGGGCCCAAGTAAGCATTATTCTTGGTTTTTGCTCCATAACTTTAGTTTAAGTAAATAGAAATCTATGAAATTTAAACACAAGGTTTATGACCACTAAAGGAAGGTTTGGTTTGATTTTGGGAGTTTTGGTCCCAACAGTTTAGGAATAAGGGGCCCAAAGGGTCCAAAATTGAACTTTGTTTGATTTCATCAAAAATTGAATCCTTGGGGTTCTTTGATATGCTGAATCTAAAAATGTACTTAGATTTTTTTATTATTTGCCCAGTTTTCAAGTTGGTCCAAATCAGGGTCCAAATTAAACTTTGTTTGATTTCATCAAAAATTGAATAATTGGGGTTCTTTGATATGCCAAATCTTACTGTGTATGTAGATTCTTAATTTTTAGTCCTGTTTTCAAATTGGTCTACATTAAAGTCCAAAGGGTCCAAAATTAAACTAAGTTTGATTTTAACAAAAATTGAATTCTTGAGCTTTTTTGATATGCTGAATCTAAACATGTACTTAGATTTTTGATTATGGGCCCAGTTTTCAAGTTGGTTCAAATCAGGATCCAGAATTATTATATTAAGTATTGTGCAATAGCAAGAAATTTTCAATTGCACAGTATTGCGCAATAGCAAGAAATCTTCAATTGCACAGTATTGTGCAATAGCAAATATTTTCAATTGCACAGTATTGCGCAATAGCAAGAAATATCTAATTGCACAATATTGTGCAATAGCAAGAAATTTTCAATTGATTGGAGTTATCTTTCTTTGTCCAGAATAGTAGTTGAATCAACTTAAATCATTGTTTTATACAATATACAATGTATATTCACTTTTACTACCAACTGATAAATTAAAACAATCTTTACCATTCAGTGATAACAAGCACCTTTTGTTACATTTTAATATTTTATGATGTATTTAAATGAGTAGTTATTGTTGCAAACTCCATTAGAAATTTGAATTGAGATCAGTTTTGGAAAAAGGGAAAGGGGGATGTGAAAAAAAAATGGGGGGGGGGGGGGTTAAATTTTTCTCATTTCAGATTTCATAAATAAAAAGAAAATTTCTTCAAACATTTTTTTGAGAGGATTAATATTCAACAGCATAGTGAATTGCTCAAAGGAAAAAAAAGTATTTTAAGTTCATTAGACCACATTCATTCTGTGTCAGAAACCTATGCTGTGTCAACTATTTAATCACAATCCAAATTTAGAGCTGAATCCAGCTTGAATGTTGTGTCCATACTTGCCCCAACCGTTCAGGGTTCAACCTCTGCGGTCGTATAAAGCTGCGCCCTGCGGAGCATCTGGTTACATGTTAAGTGTAGTTAATATTAAATGTTTCTCTTTCCAGAACTAACTCAAGAATTTCTGAACATTCTAGACCAATGTCCAAGCAAATTAAAGAAAAAGATACTCATGTGGAGGGTAGGTTTTCTATAGAGATAATTATTGATTTGAAAATGAGAACACAAGCAATAGTTTATACATGGTAAAGTTTTTTCCATGAGCAGAAGTAAGGAGATTGAGATTTGTACAGCTGCATAATACACTTACCTTACAAAATGGTTTAGTTATTGGTCATAAAAAAAAACTATCATTACACCTTTTTACAAGTTTAATATGATATAATAGGGTATTCATAATCTACCTTTCACACTTGAATAACAAGGTTGAGATTTTCTGAGGATGATATATCTTCTTTATAGTACAGCTCAGATCAGCAGCAATAAGAACCACTAGTATCTACTTTTCACATTTCTGAAATCACAGTGTTGCATAAGTTGTGGTGGTTCATTACATCATCTTAATACTCTAAAGCAACATGTTAATAACCAAAACAGACATTTATTGAGGGACTTGCAAGATAATTTGTTATCATACTGTGCACGCTTCGTACCAACAACCTTTCACTAGCATAGCACATATTCCAAATAAATCATGAAGTAGTTATTTCTTATGGGGTGAAATTAATCTGCCTTTCATTATTACTTTGATAAATTTATAATTTCAGTCTGGAAAAGAAAGAGAAAAGTTAATGGACGATGCAGATTTAAATCTACCACCAGAAAAAAAGGTGAAATTGGAAACTTCTACATCGGGTTCAACTTCATCTTCAAAATCTCATCCGTCATCTCACCATCACACATCAACAAACCATGATCGGAAAAGTGATCATCACAAATCATCAACAGAACAACATGCGACCAAATCTGTATCAGGGGAAAACACAAATAAAAATGCTATCGATAGCAAACCAAAAAGTCTTTCAGCAACAGTAGTCCCAACTTTAAAGGCAGAACCTCAAACTGAAGTCAAAAGTGAGCCAGAAGAGCCCACTGCGACGTCACAGTCTGCTGCAGCCTCAACAACAATTACAACTTTTAAAGAGTATAAAGAAAGAAAAGAAAAAGAGAGATTATTAGCAATGAACAAACCTAATGACCAAACCACTAATGTTAAACATGATAAAGTGGAAACCAAAGAAATTAAACAAGAGGCTGATGTAAAACAAACAAGTCGACATTGGACTGACAATGTACAGAAACAGAATGACAAACCTCAGGATAGTCAAAAGAATAGTGATAGACATGAAGTAAAACATACTGTTGATGTACAAAAAAGTGACAAACATGTGTCAGACTCTCATAAATTGGAGGAAAAGCACAAACATAGAGAAAAACATACCCTTGATGTGCAAAAACATAGTGACAAACATACTCCTGATGGTGAGAAACATCGTAAATCACATAAACATGAGAGAAATAAGCATGGTGATAGACATTCTCATTCAAAACATGCTGAAAATAAACATGCATCAGATAGTGAATCAAGCAAACATATTATGAATCATGATAATGCTTCATCCTCCCAAGTATCTAGCAATGAGATTGGTAAAATAAGAATAAAAACTGATACAGTACCACAGGTAAATGAAATTGGTAAAATTCGAATTAAAACTGATCCAGGAGGATCACCTTTAGTTGTTAAACAAGAAGCTGAGATAGTTCCTGGATCAGAAACAAAAATTAGAATTAAGACAGAACCTGGCATATCACCTAGATTAAAAGTAGAGTCAAGTTTATCACCTCATGTCAGAACAGAAACTGGTATTTCTCCAACAGTTTCTCGAGATGCTGCTTCTCCCTTGAAAATGAAAATTAAAAATATATCAAAGGAGCATCACAAAAGTACTCATCAGTCTGAACAGAAAGTGCCAAGTTTGAAAATTTCTTCAAAGATGCTGACAGAATCTCGGCATAGTGAACATAAATCTCACAGTGAACACAAGTCTCATAAATCAAAACATTCAGACAAAGAACATCGAAAAAGCCACACAGGGGCCAATGGGAAACCTGAACTTAAACTTCATATTAGTATGTCTGCTATAAATAAACACAAAAGTGATTCTGAATCCAAAAAACATCATAAATCAAGTCATTCGGATAGAGGTTCTAGTGATGAAAAAAGCTCAGGAAAATCAGGACATTCACACAAAAGTGGGAAAGAATCCTCACATAGTTCAGGCAATCGCAAACGACAAATGAGCCCCAATACTGAAGCTAGTTCCCAAAGCAAGACTAAAATTTCTAAAGTAGATTCAAAAGGATTGACTCGTTCATCTTCCAACTATTCTAATGTTAGTATGGAAATGTCTGATTCAGCTTCAGTTGATGGTAGTGTCAATGGTGATAAAAAAGGGGTGGCTCAAAAGGAAGTGCTAGACCAAATACAAGCTATGAACCAAGTTATAGATTTGATCAAATCGACCAATCCTAATCTAGCTAATAGTGTGCCTGGCACGCCAACAACACCAACATTTCCTCAACCACCACTTCCTCCTTTATCAACACAGCCGCCACCACCTCCGCCACCGCCACCAGATGTTCCACCACCACCACCGCCACCATTTCAACAAACACAATTATATCAAACATATGCTTCAGCACAACCGTATGGTAACCAGTATATACAGCCTCAATATGGATATCAGCAGTCTCTGTTTGATTTTGACTTTCTGTCAGATGAAGCCATGCCTCCACTGCCATCAGAGCAACCTACCCGTCCCCCAACTCCTCCCTTAGGGCCTCCACACTTTTGATCATAGTTTAATTTAGGTATTTTGTTAATTTGTACTTATTTGAATATTTCAGGCATTATATCAAGTGCTAATTTTATTTATTTCATATCATAATTGTTAAACTTTGAGAAAGACTATTATAGCTCCTCTGATATATTTTTTTCAGGTGTGTATGGAAGTGAGTATGTGAGATGTGATTTGATGGTCTTAAGATATTATCAGCATTTTGCTGTATTGTCTGAGACAGTTTATAATGTTAGTAGTTAATTTTGAGGATATATAGAATGCAGGTCATCTTGATTAATTGAAAGCAATTATGTTGGAAGTATGATTGCTGTTTGCCAGTTGCTGATTATTAACAACTTTTTTCCATTCAATATCAGATGTAAAATCTATTTGCAAAGAAGTTTCTCAGTTTAAAAGCAACAATCTCATTCATGGTTTTCATGGTTCTCAACCAGAAAAAAATTGTAGGGATTGTATAGCCAATGATTGTCTGTCTGTCCATCAGTTTCAAAATGTTTTGGGATCATAGTAAATTTCCCTTTAGAGCAGGATCTTGCAACTTTGTATTCACCCTACTACCACAAACAAAATGTGGCTTGATTTCTAATTTCTCTTCTAGCAATAATTTTCTAGAGTTATACCCCTTGAATTATATGAAAAAATAAAACACAAATATTACATATAGCATTTATCGGACTCCATAAGCCAGACTCTAAAACAAGTTATACTGTCATTCCCTATCAGAGAATAACCAGCAGAGCAGTTCAATATTCTTATGTTTCCAACAAATTTATCGAACTCCATTAGCCGGATAATAAACAAGTTATACTGCCATTCCTTATTAGAGAATAACCCGCAGAGCAGATAAATTTTTCTATGTTTCCAACAAATTTCTCATCTGTGTTAACAGTCATGTTCCAGTTGTTAGCAAAGGTTCTGGTTAATGGGTCTTCTAGAAAGCTTAAGTTTGTTTTATAGTTTCACCTTAAAACTTTTCAAAGTTACTACCTACAATTGTATATGGGTAAGGTATAGTTCAATTTCCACTGTTGCCAAAATTATTTTTACGAGTTGTACCCCTTGAATTATTTCACAATTTGCTTTGATGTGACAATTTATATCTCAAAAACATAACCATGAAATGCAGGTCATTCTTGACTGTCACTGTTGCTGCAATTTCCATTCATCGATGATGTCTTGTAGAAACCAAAACACTTTCTGCATTCCATCCATTAAATAATTGTAGACTCTTGGGAAATTGCTAGAGTTCTTTTTATGGTAAGTAAAGCAAATGAAACGATTTATCTTGACAAAAGTAAAATTTATGTGAAATAAAAATGCCTTTTAAATTTGCAAAGAATATATTACTACTCCTAGTTTTGAAAAATTTCTGAAGGAATAAAACAATGCTGATACACAACTGTGAGATGTACTTTATTTTGGTCTAATAAATGGGAAATTTGGTATTAGTTGTGTGCTTGAATAATTTTGTCTATCATATATAGACTATTCGTAAATCTTAATTTGAAAAAAAAAATGGTAAAAACTAGATCAATAATGCTGAAACGTCAATGGGGGTTGGTAAAAATGATTTTGTTTTTATCATTATAGACTTTGTAAATCTAAATTTAAAAAAAATGGTAAAAACTAGATCAATAATGCTGAAAAGTCCATGATTGGTAATGGTTTCTGGTATAGTGCATATGGAGGGGTGTCTTGATTGATTTACTTTATTTCATAGTCCAACAACAATCAGCTGTGATATCGTATTTGTATTCATTTCATTTTGATGTTGGTGTAGTTTGATAAATACACACCTATATTATAGCTACATCAGATTATTAATTGGTATTTGAAGCGTTTGGGTAATATTTATATTTTTAACCACAACAATACCATTTGTTAGGACTTAACATGAAAATAGAAATTAGAAATTTGATTGCTAGTTTCTTAGAATTTGAGAGTTTGTTTATACTTGGCAGAAATATAACATGGAGCTTGATTCTATCACAAAACAACTTGATTCTGATATTTTTCTGCTGAGGATAATTAAATTGGAAGATTTAGAATTCATTAGAATATGAACATTTGAATTTCATCAGGGTAAAATGCTAGTCAGAAGATGATTCTAAAAAGTTTTATATAAAATAGAATTTACAAAAATATTTGCTCAAATACCTGGTACATGAAAACAATCATTAAAAAATAACAATTGACATGGTTAAGGTGAAATTGAATCTGTATTTCATCAAACCCTACATCAATGGCAGCAAACAAATCTATGTATAGTTAACTCCGTAATACCTCAGGTGTTGTAAAAAATCATGATAAGTTTAAAACTTTGGGCACAATATATAACTGTATTGAAAATATATATGATAAAAGTACAAGCTTTTGACCAGCAAGAAAATCTTAAGATGCAAGCTTTTACTTCTGCTTAGTATTAAATTCAAATGGTTTTTTTTATTAATTTTCAGACTTAATTGCTCATATCTTGCAATTAATATACACTGTCAAATATTAGATTGTTTACATTCCTATTTGTTGACTGGATTCATAAAAGAATCAACTTCCTGTTGATGCTGATCATGAAATGGGTAACTAAAAGTAAATTATTTTGTATCTTGATCTTTTTTAAAAGTCCACCAATTTTAAATAAATTTATTTGGACACCTTCACATGTACAGTAACATTACTTAATAATTACATTAGATGTATGTTTCATTATAATACGTTATTCTGATTGGCTAACTGCACATCACGTGCTATTCCTGAAACAATTGTATTAGACAATAACATTTATCATTCATGATGACACGAGGTCCCACAATAAAGTGCACAGGTAAATTAAATGAAAACATGATAAAAATCGTGTTTTCATGATTCTAGCTAAAAAAAATGTAATTATAAGTATTGAATGCTTCTTTTTGTAACTTTATAGGGTTGTAAAAGCGTTGACCGTGCGCACATTTTTAGTATGAAGCGCTTCCGCGCTTCATACAAAATGTACTTCGGTCAACGCTTTTACACCCCAATAAATTTACAAAAAGCAGCATTCAATTCTTAATTGTGAGATATATTAAAGTAAACAAATTTAACATGTCATTATAAAGGAAAATATTTTATTTGACCCGTCACTTAACATGAGGTAATAAGTAAATAGGGGGAAAAAAACAGTAAAGCTGAAAAGAATTCATTCTTTATGTTTCCCCCAGTGCGCTCAAATACTTAACATAATTTAATACATAGAAAGGATGTTATGAGAGATAAAACCAGATTTCAAGCTGCTTTGTAATATAAAGCTTGAAGTGACGAGTGAACCAGAGCAGCTGAAAATTTGGTCTTGATCAAATTTATGTGATTTAAAGGTGAATTGAAAATTCAAATTGACATTGTAGAATTGACTTGCTTATTTTAAACCGTTTTCAATAAGAGGCACATATTCAAGAAAATGTGTATTCATTTGAGTTCACTAAAACATGGATATGTGTAGTGTATACCGTCATTAAAAAATGGATGTATTTTGTAAGAATCATTGATAAAGGCTCAATGTACATTTTGTATATTGTTCTCATAAATAAATGTGTTGTATTTACTGTCTTTGTCTGCAATTCATATACCATTATTAGTTCATGTACATGATAAACAGTATTTATGTAGTTCAACAAAAAAATGTTAAAAAGTATTAAAATCATATTTTTGTTATTTATGATGATAAAAAGAACAAAAAAAGTGACAAAATATCAACATTTCTGCATTCTTTAGAGGGCATTTGTAGATTTTATTCTCATCATAACTGCTTATTGTTTTCAAGTTGGATATTTTTTTCTAGTATTTTGATATTTTCTCACTCATAATATTTTGTATAAATATGATGTATGAAATACAATTTGAGTGAATGAAACAATTTTACTGTTTTCGTAGTTTTATTTTAGAATTGAGGAAAACAAATTGGGGCCTCACTTTAGTGTGTTTACATGTAAGTGTGAGTGATGTGTTGATACTGTTGAAACACATCACTGCTCCAGCTCCCCAGTATGAATCGTACACGTTTTAGTGTTCACATGCTTAATTGCTACTCAAAATAAAGAAACTGAGATGCATACAATCTTGTAAACACTAAACATAGTGCAGAGAAAACAGAAGACATATTTTGTATCAATTTGTTTATGTCATTTTTAATTAATGTACAATTTTTGCTATTTTTTTTTTATGTTCATTTAAAAATGAACCTCAGAAGAGTGGGATTGATTTCGTCATGGTGACAATTATGTTTTTACAGAGCTAGCACATTTGTTCATATTGATGGAAAAATAAAGAAATGAATTTTAATCATTTACCTTATACCAACATGTAAAACAGAATTTGTTCACAATAAATTTATACAAATGTGTGTTTTCTTCATTAACAAGAAGGCTATAATGTGTATACATAAGAGCAGAAAAATTATTCCAATAATGAAAGAAAAAAACACAGAAGTCATTATCAAAAACTTCAAAGAGAGCACAACCAACTAAGGCAAACAAAAAACCCTTAACATTAGTTTTTAAAGGTGAACAAGAAAGCATGGTGTAATCAAAAAGTAAAATGACATAAATACTCTGAGGAAAATACAAAACGGAAAGTCCCTAATCAAATGGCAAAATCAAATAATAAAACACATCAAACAAATGGACAACTGTCATATCCTGGACTTAGTACAGGCATTTTCAAATGTAGAAAATGGAGGATTGAACCTAGTTAAACCTTTTACTTGTCTGACAGTTGCATCAAATTTTATATTGGTAATGACATTGAAACAGAAGCTTTGAATTGTGAACTTCCACAATGGGAAAATATAATCTAGAAAAAGAACCTCTGTAAAGCTTGAGGGAGCATTTAGCAAAGATGTCAGATACCAGTGTAGAAATGTGTATTTTTTATGCCCTATTTATTGGCTTTATGTTTTTCGGTCTGTGCATCTTTTCGTTTGTTTGTTGTTTGGTTTAAGTTTTTGGTCAAAGTTGTTTTTGATAAAGTTAGACCAATCAACTTTAAACTTGGCACACATGTTCGATATGATATGACCTATCTAATTTTGATGCTAATAACACAGTCCACTGAACATAGAAAAATATGTGAGTGGAACATCTGTGTGCTTTGGAAACATTCTTGTTAAAAATTTAAATAATATGAGTTGTGTGATTGCATTTGAGACAACTATTGTCTAAAGACCATAGGACAAGAATTTGTGCAACTATAGGTCAAAGTATGTCCTTCAATAATGAGAAAAATTGATACTGTTAAATTAAGTATTAAAGGCCCAGCAATACACAATCTGAGACAACTTCAAAACTGCTTTATTTTAAAACAATGCATAGAAAAACAATTAATCAGTGAGCAGCATCATTATAAGCCAATTTTAACAAAGCCTTTAGCAAACCACTGTCGTGTGCAATTCCTAAAGATGTGTATGGAAAGAAGAGTATTTTTACCCTTCCTGAGGAAGGATACAAACAATCTAGGTGGTAAAAAAGCTCAAGATAATAAAATGACAAAAGGATTGAATACCAAAAAGGGGTCTATTTTCCCACAGCCAATAACAAATAAATAGAAATTGCAATCAAATTCTGCAAACAATTATGAAACTAATCAAAGATATGTCTATAAATACAACTTAAAAACAAGATGAATGAATGCTAGCTTAAAGTTTGGGAAATGTTCACCCACAGACATACTTAACAAATAACAAACTTGAATTGGCAAAATAAAAAATCATTGCTTATCATGCAGTTATGTTTAAAAAGTTGTCAAAAGTTGCACAATAAGGTCCATTTCTCAGATACTATATGCAGAAGGTCAACTAAATGTCTTATATGAACTGAAAGCCATAAGGTGACCTATAATAGTTGTTAATGTCTGTATCATTTGGTCTCTTGTGGAGAGTTGTCTCATTGGCAATGATACCACATTTTCTTTTTTATAAGGGTTAAATTTTTAACTGATAGGTTTCATCCAACCTAGACCTCATTTCCAAGTTTCATTGGTCAATGTCAAGGGTTTTGTTTTTTTGGTCTTAAATACTGAAAAACAAAAGGTTTACTTTTCATGTAGTTGGTGTATGGAATGATTATAAGGTGTACATGTTGTCTAGCAGGTTTCATCTTACCTTGACCTCATTGTTCAATGTTAAGCTTTTGTGTTTTGGTGGTTTTAAATACTGTAATCAGTAACTTACTGTAAGTCAAATATATTTGGTGTATGGAATAACAAGAATATTCAATATATGTCTGGCAGGTATGCAACCTTGACCTCATTTACATGGTTCATAAGTCAAGGTAAAGTTTTTTTCTAACCTGCAACTTCTGTTCCAGCAAACAGACTGACCACTTAAAGGCTTTATATTGCAGAAAGTTAAAGAACTTGATACATCAGACTTTGTATTTAGTTGTCTTATGTTATGAAGTTCTCATTTATCATATGTCCATTGTCCTAGACCTCATTTTTCATGGTTCAGTGACTACTAGAAAAAAGAAGTCAAGTTTTTTTGTAAAGATATTTTCTCTCATATGAGTTATAGGATATCTATATTTAGTATGTGACCACCTTGCAAGGTTCTCATGCGTGTCAGACAGTATTCACCTTACCTTGACCAATTTTAAGATTTTGTATTTTGTTTTTTTATGGAGGTAAAGAGGGACGAAAGATACCAGAGGGACAGTCAAACTCATAAATCGAAAATAAACTGACAACACCATGGCTAAAAATGAAAAAAAGACAAACAGACAAACTATAGTAGACATGGCACAACATAGAAAACTAAAGAATAAGCAACACCAAACCCACAAAAACTAGGGGTGATCTCAGGTGCTCCGGAAGGGTAAGCAGATCCTGCTCCACAGGTAGCACCCGTCGTGTTGCTTATGTGATAACAAATCCGGTAAGTAGTCTAATTCGGTAGGTCACATTCATGAAAGGGAAGGGGATTGTAGTTACAACGTAAGGAACATATCCAATATCATTTGTGAAACAGTTATTCCATAACGGTCAACCAACTCGTGATGGCATCCGTAAAATTTACGAAGGGATGATTTCAACTTCACCATTTAGAACTCTTGGTTTAATAGATTTCTTGTGAGCAGCAACCCTCTATTAAGAAAATCATGATAGGAAATGCAAGCACAGGAATATCGTATCAATTGGGAGATATATACTCCGTATGCAGGTGCTGCTGGAACGTTGCTACTTAACAAGAGGCTCTCAAGAGCCTGAATCGCTCACCTTCAATTTTTTTGTTTAAATCATTCATCAATGATTATTTTTGCTTTTCAGTGTGTGCTAAAATATGCCATTCAAACATTCTTTGTATCTGTCATATTTTCTTCACAGGCAAAAATAATGCATTTTACCCCTAGCAACATTGGCTATTTTTCTTGAAGTAAAAGGAAATGAAAGAACATTTAAAATTAATAATAATTAGAGTTATCTCTCTTTGCATATTTTAAGTCAGTGTGTAGAAACCAAAAAAATAACTAAATCTATATAAATTAAGTTAATTATCTCCCTTCAAATATTTCAGACCAAGAATATCTTCCTTTATGCACATTCTCTGGTCATGTACTGGATCTGTGTAAAGTTTAATTAATATAGGTACAGTCATTAAGGAGGAGTTGTGCTCATCTCCCTTGAAAAAAATCTTACCAGAAATATCTTCCTTCATGCACATCTACAGGTTGTGTACAAAAACTGTGTAAAGTTTCATCAATATTGATTAATCTGTTTAGGAGTAGTTGCGCTTACAGACTTGTTGCCATTTATAGCTATATTTAACTAAGTAAAATCAATTATCTCCCTTAAAATAATTCCGACCAGAAATATTTTCCTTCATGCACATCCTCAGGTTGTGTACTACAACTGTGTGAAGTTTCATTAATATTGGTCCATCCATTAAGGAGGAGTTGCGTTTACGAGACATATGGACAGACAGACGGACGGACAGGGTGATTCCTATATACTTCCCCAAAACTTTGTTTTTTGGGGGGTATAAAAACACAAATTAATACAAGTTACCCTAAGGATTGTTAAGTTTTAAGTTAAAGTGAAATTGGTTCAGTAGTTTAAGAGAAAAAGATTTTTTTAAGTTAGCAAACAATGAAAAATTGTGTAAAATTATCATTAAAGGGCAATAACTCCTTAAGGCGTCAACTGGCATTTTTAGTCATTAAACTTATTTGTAGATCTTACTTTGATAAACATTTTTGTTGTTTACAGTTTATCTCTATCTATAATAATATTCAAGATAATAACCAAAAACTGCAAAATTTGCTTAAAATTACCAATTAAGTGGCAACAACCCCACAATGAGTATCGATTTGTCTGAAAATTTCAGGGCTGATAGATCTTGACCTAATAAACACTTAAACTCCTCAACATATTTGCTCTAAATGCTTTAGTTTTTGAAATACAAGCCAAAAACTACATTTTAACCTATGTTCTATTTTTAGCCATGGCAGCCATGTTTTTTACAAAACACAAACTTTATACAAGATACCCTTAGAATCATTTAGCATAAGTTTACCTGCAATTGGTTCAGTACTTTCAGAGATGAAGATTTTTGAAAGTTAACAAATATGATGAACAAATTGTGTAAAATTGTCTTTAAAGGCCAATAACTCCTTAAGGGGTCAATTTACAATTTTGGTCATTATATCTTATTTGTAGATCTTACTTTGCTGAACATTTTTGCTGAATACAGTTTATCTTTATCTATAATAATATTCAAGAAAATAACCAAAAACTGCAAAATTTGCTTAAAATTACCAATTAAGTGGCAGCAACCCAACAATGGGTTTTTTTGATTCCTCTGAAAATTTCAGGGCTGATAGAACTTGACCTAATAAACATTTTTACCCCATGTCAGATTTGCTCTAAATGCTTTCGTTTTTGAGATATAAGCCAAAAACTGCATTTGACCCCTATGTTCTATTTTTAGCAATGGCGACCATGTTTGTTGATAGATCAAAACTTCGGATACAATTTATAAACAAGATACCCTAAGGAACATTAAGTTAAAGTTTGGAAGTATTTGGCCTAGTAGTTTCAGAGGAGAAGATTCTTGAAATAGTTTACGATGACGGACGACGACGGACGACGACGGACGCCAAGTGATGGCATAAGCTCACTTGGCCCTTCGGGCCAGGTGAGCTAAAAATGGAAAGTTCACAACTGGAAAGCTGAAATCATCTCTTTTGTCGTAAAGTTTTGTTTTCAACCAACACTCATTGTCAATTTCTAGATGTAAGTCAAGATATGAGGCCCACTTAACTGTATCTGTAGTATCCTTTTTTAGCTCACCTAGCCTAAAAGGCCATGTGAGCTTTTCTCATCACTTGGCGTCCGTTGTCGTTGTCGTCGTTAACAATTTTTCAAACATCTTCTCCTCTGAAACTACTGAACGGATTTGAATGAAACTTAAAACGATTGTTCCTTAGATTATCCTGCACAAAGTGTGTGCTTCGATTTTTGATCCGTCAAAAAACATGGCCGCCGTTACTTAAAATAGAACATAGGGGTCAAATGCAGTTTTTGGCTTATATCTCAAAAACGGAAGCATTTAGAGCAAATCTGACATGGGGTAAAAATGTTCATTAGGTCAAGATCTATCAGCCCAGAAATTTTCAGACGAATCAAACAAACCATTGTTGGGTTGCTGCCACTTAATTGGTAATTTTAAGGAAATTTTGCAGTTTTTGGTCATTATCTTGAATATCATTATAGATAAAGATTAACTGTAAACAGCAAAAATGATCAGCAAAGTAAGATCTACAAATAAGTTAAATATGACCAAAATTGTCAATTGACCCCTTAAGGGGTTATTGTCCTTTAATGACAATTTTTTCACAATTTGTTCATCATATTTGCTAACTTTAAAAAATCTTCTCCTCTAAAACTACTCAACCAAATTCAACCAAACTTCAACTGAATGATCAGTAGGGTGTATAAAATAAAGTTTGTGTTTTATTTTCTCTTTTGTCTAAAAACATGGCCGTCATGGCTAAAAATAGAACACAGGGTAAAATGCAGTTTTTGGCTTATATCTAAAAAACTCCAGCATTTAGAGCAAATAAGACTAGAAGTTAAAATATTTATTAGGTCAAGGTCTACCTGTCCTGAAATTTTCAATTTGCAATTTGCAAAAAAAATAATTTGTTGTGCTACTTCCAAAAAATAGAAAATATTCTGACCAGAAAAAAAACCATGCCCCCTACAAGTTAAATGGTCCATGCCTAACTGTTATTAATGAAATCATTTAACTGTTTTGCTGTTATTGGAGCCCCTTGCCCCTTCTCAGCAGTGGACTCGAAAAATCAATATGGGAGGGGATGAGAATTGAGGATTTTTTATTGTGGCCATATTTTAACACACTAATACTATGGTACTGAGGTAATCTTCATAGTCAATGTGTCTTAGTTAAGGGGTTCAAAGTTTAACAATGTCCAACATAATCTACCTACCTATTCTCTACCTAGCAGGGTAAAATTTTATTTTAGAAAAAGATGTATAGTAAGTACATGTATGCAAGTTTTTTCTCTTAATAAATGATTAGTTAAAAAAATTGTCTTGATCATTTTTGTCGAGCCTGCAACTTTTGTTGCAGTTAGCTTGATATAAGGATAGTGATCCGGCGGCAGAATTGAATAACTATATTTGGTACGTGCGTTCCTTGCAAGGTCCTCATGCCTGTCTGACAGTTTTCACTTGACCTCGACCTCATTTCATGGATCAGTGAACAACGTTAAATTTTCGTGGTCAAGTCCATATCTCAGATACTATAAGCAATAAGTCTAGTAGATTTGGTGTATAGAAGAACTGTAAAGTGTACATGTCCAACTGGCAGGTGTCATCTCACCTTGACCTCATTTTCATGGTTCAGTGGTTATAGTTAAGTTTTTGTGTTTTGGTCTGTTTTTCTTATACTATATGCAATAGGTCTACTAAAATTGGTGTATAGAATGATTGTAAGGTGTACATGTCTAGCTGACAGGTGTCATCTAACCTTGACCTCATTTTCATAATTCAGTGGTCAAAGTTAACTTTTTTAGTTTTGGTCTATTTTTTTAATACTTTATGCATTAGGTCAACTATATTTGGTGTATGAAAATATTTTATGATCTATATGTCGGTTACGCAGGTTTTATTTGAACTTGACCTCATTTTCACAGTCCATTGCTAAGTTTTAAGTGTTTGTGTTTTGGTCTCATTTTCTTTATTTATAAACAGTAAGTCATATATATTTGTAATATTGAAGAATTGTTAGCTGTACATGTTTGCCTGGCATGGTTCAATATGTTCAATAAGGCATTGTTTACCAGGTGAGCGATTCAGGCTCTTGAGAGCCTCTTGTTTCTACATCGATGGGATAGATGCGTTCAACATAGTCACCAAATTTTGAATTATTTAGTGAAAGAACATCATCTATATAGCGGAAAGTGGAGTTAAAGGATATTGCTAACTTCTTGTCCTTCTTCCTAAGAAGTTCCTGTATGAAGTCAACCTCATAATAATAAAGAAACAAGTTGGCAAGAAGAGGGGCACAATTTGTACCCATTAGAATGCCGACAGTCTGTTGAAAAACATGTCCTCCGAACGCTACAAATATGTTGGTAATCAAGAAATCAAGCATCTTGATAATGTCAGTTTCAGAGAATTTTTTGTTTGAATCAGTGATTCTTTACAAAGTAGGGATTTATCCCTCCCTAAGACAAGATACTTGTAATTACTTTGGCCATTCTTTTTTGGTAAAGTTTTCAGGGTCAACTCCAAACCTCAGTTACTATATTTGGTGTTAGGTGTACATATTCAACTGGGTCATCTAACTTGACTTCATTTCAATGGTTCAGTGGTTAAAGTTAAGATGTTCTATTTGATCTTTTTTCCTAAAACTAAATGCAATTAGAGGTCAACTATATTTGGTGTATAACCATATTTTAAGATTCTGCCAGTTTTATTTGACCTTGACCTCATTTTCAGGGTTCATTGCTCAATGTTAAGATTTTGTGTTTTGGTTTGTTTTTCTTGGCCTTTAAGCAATAAAACAATAAATTTTGTTTATTAAATAATTGTAAGATGTTTATGTCTGACTGGCAGATATCTTCTGACCTTGACCTCATTTACAGGGTTCATTGGTCAATGCTAAGTTTCCTTTAGATACTTTAAGCAATAGGTCAACTACATTTAATGCAGATTGATTGTAAGGTGTACATGTCTGTCTGGCGAGGTTCATTTGACCTTGAAATTTTTTTAAGGTTCATTGGGCAATGTTAAGATTTTGTGTTTAAGTCTGTTATTCAATTACCATAAGCAATAAGTATTCTATTTTTGGTGTATGGAATTATTGTAAAGGGTTTATATGTCTGACCTTGACCTCATTGTCATTGACCTTAAAAAGTTTAATGTGATACTTTATCTTTAAAGACTTTCATCATACAATCAATGGTCAGTAAAACAGACAAGACATTTCAGTGTGTGCACTCTTGTTTAGTTATTGCCCTTAGACAGATAAAATGTGCATGAGAAGTAGGGTACCTTGACCTTCATTGGAAAAGATTTTTTTATAAAATTATAAAACTAGAGTCCATATGCATTTTTAAACTTCAGCAAAAAAACATTTTGATGAATACACTTTGCTGTGCTAGTAATGTGGAAATTCCTGAGCAATGTATGTAAAGCATCAATTCGTACATCATCAATTAATTAAGGACCATTCAAGATTTCTTCCCTTCACCTTAATTGATCCACATTCCAAAACAAACATTATTGAAATATATATATGGTAGCCATATTGTATGTGCAACTTGACACTAAGAATCAATCACAAGACCTTACTTATAATATTACAGTGTAATACAAATCTTGTGTCAAATCTATCTGTTTATTAAATAAACAACAATCAATTGAACAAATTCATTAATTAGTACAAATAATATATACATTGTAATAACAATATTACAGACAATGTACAATACAATGTATATGTATCACAGTTATTTAAAATGGTCATTTACTTTAATCTCATAACATGCATGTTATTTAAACAACCCAGTATGTTTACAGAAAATTTGGCTTTTACTTTAAACAATTTGGTTTTGTATTATCAATCATCAATATTCAAAATTTGAAGCCCAACTCGCTATTATTGTATAGTGCACCAAGGGATGTTAATTTAAAGGCCAATCTTTGAAAATAGCCTTTTAAAGAAATTGTTTTTAACACTTTAGATATTTGAAAATAGCCCTTTAAAGAAATTGTCTTTAACACTTTAGATATTTGAAAATAACCTTTTACAGAAATTGTCTTTAACACTTTAGATATTTGAAAATAGCCTTTTAAAGAAATTGTCTTTAACAGTTTAGATATTTGAAAATAGCCTTTTAAAGAAATTGTCTTTAACACTTTAGATATTTGAAAATAGCCTTTTAAAGAAATTGTCTTTAACACTTTAGATATTTGAAAATAACCTTTTAAAGAAATTGTCTGTAACACTTAAATTATTTGAAAATAGCCTTTTAAAGAAATTGTCTTTAACACTTTAGATATATGCTCATTGACATTTAATTTTACGTACTATGCTTTCATCTATTATCAAGGGTACCAAATTTTGTGGATTGTGATTTTTCATGGATATTTGATTTCATGGTTTTACAAATGTCTGCATACACGCCATTGGAAAATTTGTACTAAGTTGAATATTGAATCCACGAAAAATTGGTAACCCAAGAATTATAATGAATCCACGAAAAATTGGTAACCCAAGAATTATAATGAATCCACAGTATAACATTTTCATGAATGTTTGTTTGAAATATTTACAGACCAGCCTTTATATCACTGCTAAGGTATAAAAGGGAGACAACTGACTGATTGATTATTGATCATAATTATGTAATTCTATTGTGATGATCAATAACTATGCAAGGAGATCTACAATCAGTTGGATTTTAAAACTATAAATTATGCACTTGGTGTTTTTGAAATTTATAAGAAATTCCATTTATTTTACCTAATACTCTTATTATAATAAATTTTCTTCGCTGGCAGCTTGAAAAAAAAATTATGTGTTTATTCTCATTTTCATATATTTACAAGTATTGCAGTATAAAATTATTTTAAGGTCATTTATTGAAAAATCGTTGTGTGTAAGTAATTCTAAGCCAATGAAGTGTGTCTGAAAGGTTATGGTAAATACTGTCAACATGGAACTATTATTTTATACAACGTATACATAATGTCCATTTATATAATTATATATAGAAGTTAATGGCTTGTTGAAGTTATCAATAATTTTGTAGATATGTTACCCTGAGTCTGGATATGGGTGGAATATGAAAATTACAAGTAGGACATTCATTGCTAAAATCATACATGGAAACTGTAAACTACAGGATTTATTATACTTTTCTCAAAGATTCTTATAATCAAAAATGCATCAGAAGATGCTTGATCTGAAACTGACATTGTGTAATAATAATTATGTGATTGAGACATTTTGTCTGAAATTTAAGTTGACTTGAACATAGTTTGTTTACTCATTCCTTTGTTCATATGATAAATGTAGCACTTTAAAATTGGAATATTCCTATAACTAGACCAAAACTTAACAAATAAACTGCATACAAATTTAGAAAACTGAGAGAGAAAACAATAAAATTTAAACAGAACTTGATAAATGTGTTGATACCAATATAACTTCATGACAAAAATCAAGTGTCCTATCAAAGATCTAGAGAATTCCTGTGACCTTATCAAAAACAGTTCTTTTAAATGAAAGCTTTGGCCTATCAGAATGATTATTTTTACCTAAAAAAATATCACAAATATTGAAAATGGTATTTTAAAATGAATATGTTTATTTTGAACATACAATGTTAGACTTGAAAACTGAGTATTTACATTTTCCTGAAGTACATAGATAAACCTATTAAGTATTGATTTGCTGTTTCAGATTGGTACTTACAGTTTAACAGGTACGTTGGCACCTAGCTATAGGAGGTCAAGATTTTATTCATTGTGCACTTACAATTAAACATTGCCTTGTATTATTCAAAAAACATGTTTAGTCTGTAATTTGAGTTGAATTATCTCCCTTTATCCAAAACATTAAGTAGCTTCAACTTCATAATTCTACTGAACTTTTACATCAGAATAACATAAAAGTTTCTGACATAATTTTGTGACAAAAAATAGCACCAACTTAAAAAAAAAATACATATTTTTTTTTTAGTAAATAGTCTTCTTTCTTTGAAAAATAAGTGCACTGTTAATATAAAAAAGAAGATGTGGTATGATTGCCAATGAGACAACTCTCCACAAGAGACGAAAATGACAAAGAAATTAACAACTCTAAGTTTGCATTTAAAAAACCATATGATTGCTGAGTAGAAACATACTTATTTTCAATGTAGTCTCAAGTAACTAGTGTTCAAAGGTTTAAAATTGCTCATTTCCTAGTGTTTAATTTTATAACAAGGTGCTCTGCAGGGCACAGCTTTATACGACCGCAGAGTTTGAACCCTGAACATGGACACAACATTCAAGCTTGATACAGCTCTGAATTTAGATTGTGATTAAATAGTTGACACAACATAGGGTTTCTGACACAGAATGAAGTGATCTAAGAACTTAAACTTAAAAACTCTAATTTTTAAATTGGACATTTACCTATTATGGTCCAATATCCAAAATTTAAATACATGGTTAGATTCAGTATATCAAAGAACCCCAAGAATTTAATTTTTGATGAAATCAAATAAAGTTCAATTTTGACCCTTTAGACCTCAATGTGGACCAATTTGATAACCGGGCCCAAATATCAAGAATCTAAATACATAGTAAGATTCAGCATATATCAAAGAGCCCCATATATTCAATTTTTGTTGAAATTAAACAAAGTTTAATTTTGGACCCCGATTTGAACCAACTTGAAAACTGGGCCTATAATCAAAAATCTAAAAAAATGTTTAGATTCAGCATATCAAAGAACCCCAAGGATTCAATTTTTGTTGATATCAAACAAAGTTTAATTTTGGGCCCCCAATTTGGACCAACTTGAAAACTGGCCTCATAAGCAAAAATCTTAATACATGTTTAGATTCAGCATATCAAAGAACCAAGGATTTAATTTTTGTTGAAATTAAACAAAGTTTAATTTTGGACCCTAATTTGGACCAACTTGAAAACTGGGCCCATAATCAAAAATCTAAGTACATGTTTAGATTCAGCATATCAAAGAACCCCAAGAATTCAATTTTTGTTAAAATCAAACTAAGTTTAATTTTGGACCCTTTGGACCTTAATGTAGACCAATTTAAAAACAGGACAAAAACTTAAGAATCTACATACACAGTTAGATTCGGCATATCAAAGAACCCAAATTATTCAATTTTTGATGAAATCAAACAAAGTTTAATTTTGGACCCTTTGGGCCCCTAATTCCTAAACTCCAAAAATTAATCCCAACCTTCCTTTCGTGTTCATAAACCTTGTGTTTAAATTTCCTGATTTCTATTTACTTATACTAAAGTTATTGTGCGAAAACCAAGAAAAATGCTTATTTGGGCCCTTTTTTGGCCCCTAATTCCTAAACAGTTGGGACCAAAACTCCCAAAATCAATCCCAACCTTCCTTTTGTGATCATAAACCTTGTGTTTAAATTTCATAGATTTCTATTTACTTAAACTTAAGTTATAGTGTGAAAACCAATGTGTCTTCGGACGACGACGACGATGCCAAGGTCATAGCAATATACGACAAAAAAACATTTGCGGTCGTATAAAAATCAAATAAAAAGAAACCATTCATATTACAGTAAATAAAAGTTCTGAATATTTGCATGTTCAAAAAAAAGTGGTATTTGACTTAATAAAGAAGTTAAGCTTTCGTGTTTTAAAGGGCAGCATGTCCAATTCGGAAAACAATTGTGATTAAATGTAACTGCAGGAAATACTGCATACTTATTATGTCATATAAATTATGCCTTATCATTAATGTGATACTTGTCCAATCACAATTTCACACCCTAAAATGTTTCTGGAATGACAGCAATCCATATAAAAAAAACATATGAAAAACATGATATGGACTGATGCAGTGATAGATTGATCTACGAATATGGATTAGAATTAAATATAGGATATATCATATGTCATGTATATGTAAAGATGAGGGAATTAAAACTATTTTTTATACATCCCATACCATTTCTTGGAATCTAATTATGCTAACTAATATTCATGGGATAGAATTAGTTTTCTATTTAAACTGATAGTACATTATATATTAATGCTCAATATTCAAACTGAAATTTAAATACATTAAAACTATTGCACATGAGTTCAATGAGACATATTTTCAAAAAATATTTCAACAAAATATATGTGATTTCCTATATACAATTAACAACGATCATCTTAAATTAATGAATAATGAAATGGCGACCAAGTCTCATTAGTTTAATGTTATATCAACATTTTACAAAATTGAAGTCGTATACTTGATTAAAAACATAACTGATTAATCAAAAAGAAAGAAGACTGTCCATTGATCGACCTTTCAATGTGTGAAATAATTAAAAATGAAGATATAATCAGTTTATAATTATTCATCTTAGAATTGCGTTCATCATTTCAAGTAATCAAACATAGAAAAGTTACAAAGTAGGAAATGCAATGTTTGGTAATATTTTTAAATAACTGTTGAGCAGCCTCATATATGACATATATGTGGGAAAGGCTAATAATGCTATTCCAAATTGTCTCTATTCAAATGAGGGTGAAATATGATATAACAACATTTTATAATTTTTGACTATCATAAATATAATGACATCAGTTGTCAAATGCAAACTTTATAAAATGCATTCACATGAATAATGCCTCTCTTTAACCAGTAGCATTTTCGTTTTCTTCCGAAGCAGTTTCACCACCAAATTTACTCAAATCATCTGATACTACGTCATATTGCTCTTCATTAACAGATGATTCTGATCCATTGGAGTTCTCTTCCTCTGATGGTTGTAGAATTTCTGGTGAGCTGGTTGATGTATCTCTTTCTGGCTCTGATCCATTGGTATTGTCTTCTGTTGATGGGTCAATGGCAGAGTGAGCTGGTTCTTTATTATTTCCTGTTGTAACTTGTAAATCGTCATGAGAACTAGAATCGTCTAGTTCTACAGACTTTTCTGAAGATGTCGAGTCCTTTTCACTTCCTGGTTCAGTGGTATTTTGATTTTCTTCTTGTTTGATAATATCTGTTTTGGCGTATGATTGCTCACCAGTTATACTTTCCTCTACAATGCTGGAAGTGTCAGCTGAAGAAAGGGATTGTTGGTCATTTTCTGGAAAATTGATTACAATTGCTCCCTCTGCATCAGATGCTTTGTTGTTTTCGTCATTTCTTGTAAAGTTGCTATTTGATGTTTCCTCACTACTTTTCTCTGATGAGAATGATCCTGCCATGACTAACATACTTTCTGTCTCAGCCTTCATTTCCTGTTTAAGTCCTCTTGCACCAGGAATGACAAGCTTTGCAGCAGATTCAGGAATATTTGAAGTACAAACATCTCTTGAACGGTAGTCTAGCCTGGAATAGAAAAAATCATATTAAATACAGGGTAAGTTGTCTTTTTTGCAACTTGTGAGATATAAAAAATAAAAAATATGTTTGATTGAATCCTACATAATTAACTGTTTATCTCTGATAAGAACACATTCTGTATTTTACACACATTATTTGCTTAATTCATCTCTATAATTTAGTAAGGATCTCATATCAGACTTGTTTGTACCACATATTTCAATTTGGTTAGTCAAATAAGAAAGTCAACCATTTACCCCTCCAAATTGGCAACGAAGGGAAATAACTCAACTCAAATTACCTCCTATCAAAACCTATCTAATATCTGTAAATTGTAATATATCAGTATTCATAATATTGAATTTTGTCTTACATACAACTTCTTGAATTTAATTCAAAACTACGATTAAAGTGGTTGTAAGCACTGAAGGGTAAAGTTTGCTTTAATTTATCAGTGGGAAGTAAAATTAATTCTAATATGACATCCTTATTATGCTTTGTAAACAAAGCCATGTTCTAATTAGCACAAAATATGTTTGACACATGCACACAAACTTAGTGCTTACATTCTCGTTATTTTCATTTTTATCCCTATGAAGTATGTACTTTAGCTACTTATATAAACCTTTATTATATATTTTTATTAAATAACATATATATTTACCCTGCTATTAGTTTTTAGACTTCTTAAATATGAAAATCCAATTTACATACTCCACGGGGAGGAAAGAGAATAGCCGAACATTTCTAAGGTATTTTCGTACGCTTTGACCTATACAAATACTGTGTTTGTCCTATTAGAATGGAAATAATTCCTTCATGTCATGCTCTATACTCATTTTAACATGGGAAGCATTATATTTGACCATATTTTACACCTCGCTTACGCTCAGTGTAAAATATTGACAAATATAATATCTACCCATGTTAAAATGAGCATAGAGCATGACATGAAGGAATTATTTCTTAAATATTGCATGTATAAAGTATTGGTTTTAGGTTTCAACTACAATTCTGGACAATGGGAGATGACTCCAATATTTAAAGACAACTTTAACAAGGACATCCTTTATATTTTATATTTTTAGTTCCTGCAACTTGCAAAAATTGTCTTGACAGGTGTAACATCATTTTGTGACTTGAATATCTGAGCATATATTACATTGATAAATTTCTGGAAATGTTTATGGATAAGATGTAGAATGTTATGATCAATGCACTATAATTTGTGTATCAAAAAGGTAGTGGTAAACCTTGAAAGATTTAGATATCAAGTCAGTAACAGGGTTTTGATTGCATTTTAAGCAATCTTTACCCAAAAACTGTCAAAATAAAATTACTTTGAGGTGTGGTCACTCATATTTAGAAACAAAAGTCTCATCTTAAAATATAATTTGCTTTAGATATCTGACCAAAAGATCCCAATATTGTTTGAACTATTTTTGGGTTAGGCCTTGATTCAAATCTAATTTGTCCAAAAACTTTGTGTTAAAAGACTTCTTAGGTCATATAATGGATTATGTCATTTTCCATATTTGAATTCTTGGAATAGTTATTTCATGATTATAAATTTGATAGGGTCATAACTCTAGATCAAATGTTATTAAATCAAAATGTATAATTTAAAAGTAAAAACAAAACTGAAGTCTTCTTATATTTTTTATAAATTCAAATACACTAGCTTTACTTAAAAAATTCTTTAAACAACTTACTTATGCGAATCTTCTTTTGGTGATGAACTTTCAGGGTTAACTATTTCTAAGTCGATGAACCCAGACTTTAACTTTGTGACGAGAGCTTCATACTTAGTACTTACACCTTCACACTTGGTAGTTACAGTGGTTCTGAAAACAAAAACAAGGTTAAATTGTTACTCATGAAATAAAATTTAGGTAAAATCAAAATATACCTCAGTGAAATATAATGGTTTTCTCATCACTTTGCGTCCTCCGTTGTCTTCGTTTACTTTTACAAAAAGCTTCTCCTCTGAAACTACTGGGCCAAATTAAACCAAACTTGGCCACAATCATTATTGGGGTATTAAGTTTAAAAAATGTGTCCGCTGACCAAGCCAACCAACCAAGATGGTCGCCATGGCTAAAAATAGAACATAGGGGTAAAATATAGATTTTGGCTTATTACTCTGAAACCAAAGCATTTAGAGCAAATCTGACAGGGGTTAAAATTGTTTATCAAATGAAGATCTATCTGCCCTGAAATTTTCAGTAGAATCGGACAACCTTTGTTGGGTTGCTACCCTTTAATTGGTAATTTTAAGGAAATTTTGCCGTTTTTGGTTATTATCTTGAATATTATTATAGATAGAGATAAACTGTAAACAGCAATAATGTTCATCAAAGAAAGATTTACAAATAAGTCAAATGACCAAAATGGTCAGTTGACCCCTTCAGGAGTTATTGCCCTTTATAGTCAATTTTACCAATTTTTCGTAAATTTTTCGAATCTTTTACAAAAATCTTCTCCTCTGAAACTATTAAGACAAAATGTAACAAAACTTGTACACAATCATCATAAGAGTATCTAGTTTAAAAATGTGTCCGATGACCCTGCCCGCGAATAAAGATGGCAGACATGGCTAAAAATAGTACATAGGGTAAAATGCAGTTTTTGGTTTATATCTCTGAAACTGAAGCAAATCTGACTCACTGGTGGCAAAAATGTTCATCAGATTTACATATATCTGCCCTGAAATTTTCAGACAAATCTGACAACCAGTTGTTGGGTTGCTGCCCTTGAGTTAGTAATTTTATGGAAATTTTGCAGTTTTTTGCTATTATCTTAGATATTATTATAGTATCTAATGATATCTTATACTATAACTTGTGATTTCAACCTTAATTTACATGATTTCCAAAGAATCAGTAAATACAGGTGAGCAACACAGGCTCTTTAGAGCCTCTAGTTATACATTGTGACTTAGATGGAGAGTTGGCACTCATATCGCATCTTCTTATTCATATTATATAGCAAGCCAAAAATTATTTCATCATACAGTTCCACATCTACATTCCAAAAGTAGTATTCAATACATATAAATTTTTCACCACTAAAAAATGTAGACCATTTATACTTTTGCTTGATTTGATAGCAGATCTTTATTCACAACTTTTCTAGACTTGAGACAATTTAGAATTTTTTAAATTTCTTAGAACCAATCTACTATTAAAGGTTGTGTCTAGGTTATTCAACTTGGGGTGTTAGGTTGGTGTGTCATTAAAATATACACCTACATATCCCTTTATTCATACCGTAAGAATGATCATTACCAAGTATAAAGGGTTCAATTAGATAAGTGGATTAAGAAGAGAAGATGGTTTTTTAAAGACTTTTTTGTAAAGACCTTGAGTCGATTTTACAAAAAAATTACAACTAAGGTTGATCAAAGTATGCTGAACTATTCATGACCTAGATCAATCTAAGTCGTAAGGTTTTTTTTGTGAAAACCACTCCAGGTCAACATCTGTAGATTCATTTTCATTCTCTGTACTATTTTTTTTTTGTGGATTTTGTGAGTATATTATTCAACAAAGTGCAAATTTCTTTTAAACAGAAGTTGCTAAAACCAAGAAACCAAATATGCATTAAAACATATGTTTTCCGGGTACAAGAAAATTGGTACTCAAAGAAAATCGTATAATCCACATAAAGTAAAGGTTTTCCTTCACTTACAACTGATGCTGAAGCTCTATAACTACATTTTCCATCTGTAATCGATCCTTCTTAGAATCACTGTCAAATTTCTTGAACACATTACACAAATTTGTATGTTTTCTTTGTAAATCTTGAAGTTGATGCTCCCTCTTTCGTAGTATCTCTTCTAGATATCCCTGAAAGAATAAACTTAATATGAACTAAATAAATGATGCATCCCTGATCAACAAGACGTTAGTTGATACAAATGAAATCACAGTTGACAATTAGATCATAAATCTTATAATCAATGACAAAATTAAAAATATTATGGAACTCATTAAACGAAAATGTATAAGATAAAAAAGACTAAGAAAGAAAAATCAATAGCTTACATGGATAAACATTCAGGCACTTTGAATACTGAATTGTGGCATAGTAAAACTAATAACATATAATCTAGTCTGTACCTTTTGTTCTTTTATAGTTTTATGAGTTCTTTCCAGTTCTTTGAATTTGACCTCCCATGAATCACCAGATGACCCAACAACAGAAGAAGAAGATCTGCCTGCATTGGTGCTTAATTCTTCCAACTCTTCAAAATCTTTGTTTGCACTCTCTTCACTAAAATGATAAATTAATGAACCAAAATGATTAGAGCCCAATCAGCCTCTTTTTTTGTAAGTTCTGGAAATACTTTTTAATGTTACACCATGTCCTTTAACAGGGGCGTAGCTGCCGTTAGGCACTTTAGGCACGTGCCTACACATAAATTTTTCACAAATATTTTTTTTTATTAAAAAAAATAATAAACAACGTTAACTGTAGATAAACGTCAGTGAAGTTGTCAAAACTCTTTAATTATCAAATGTCATGTGTACACTAGTCTCTCGTCCTTAGTGAATGGAATGTTTTTATATGATTTTACCTTATATAGAAACTATAAGCTAGAAATTTGGTTCAGATCATTTCACTTCTATCAACAAAAACTTGAATGAACCTTAACTTAACCATATGATTTTTTTAATTAGTTGTTGTTAGATTTCAACTAGCTTTCCACTTTGTCTTCACCCGACCTACAATAAAACCCTTGCCAATGTTGGTCGTCTGTTTGGTTGTGCAGGATGTATAAATACGCATCAAATTTCCAGACCTTCATCCTGTACGACACCTATTACAGGACCTAGCTCCCTGTTGTATTTAAATTACAGTAAAATTGTGTTTTTGTCCTGAACTTGAATAAATATTTGACACTGGATGTTTAAAAATCAATCAATCAACTAGCTTCCAGTAATTTTGAGTACTCTCATATATGCGTGTAATGACCACAATTATTCAAATTTCTAAGCAGGTAGGGATACAGTAGAGGATATAAAGACATATGAATTACTTGAATTTTGTTATGATAGTATGAACAGAACAGAACTTTTGCATTAGGCATGGACTATGTGTGTATGTGTTTGTGGCTTGGATGAAGGTTTAAGAATCGAAAGATTGATGGTTGATGTCTAGCCAAAAGGATAGTTTTATTATATGGTGATATCAGTGTTTACGTGCCTAATTTTTTTTAATGAAGGATTGTCAATATGTACTATTAAGTTAAACATGTATATCAGTCAGAACAGATTAGATATAAAAATACCAAACAGGGTGTACTGCTCAATTAAAGGTATACGATGATCTACGCTGGGCAATGCATATTGTAAATATTTTTTTTTTTTTATATATTTCTGATTGTACTGTGTTATTTAATTCACCAGTCAGATGTTATGGCAAATTATTCATAATTCTTCGAACTTTTCATCATGTATTTTATAATTATCATGATTAAATAACCAGTAAATTTAATATTTTTGTACATAAAATTTGGCTGCTAAAACGCTGAAAACCGTTTTCAGTTTTCCTGAACCCCCTACCAGGGAGCCCTGGACCTGCTGGGGGCCCAGACCCTCTGCCGATTGGTGCCTACAGTTGACTGAATACCTAGCTACGTCCCTGTTTAAAATCATCAAAATGGTTCAAATTTTGAGTTGCCTTTCACAAAATATAGAGTTATCTTATGCTTGCCCAAATATTGATTTTTGTAAACTATGACATGTTCAGTACAAAATTGTAGCCTTGCTTTTGTGGGAGGCTTAAAATGTCATTCAGAACAATGCAGATTTGTGTTAAAATTTGTTGCCTTTATCAGATTCTAAACAGCTTTTAAATTGTTGTAAATTTACAAAATTTACAAAATAAAACAACATTTCAAACAAATTCATAGTCAGGCAATTGGTTCTCTCTTATAAATTGTTTAAGATGTTGCCATGCCATAGCCTTTTGATCATTACTATATGGTATGGATTTTTCTCATTGTTGAAGGTCATATGGTGACATATAGTTGTTTAAATCTTTATCTTTTGGTCTGTTTAAATTCTCATCCTTTGGATCCTGGTAGACAGTTGTTTCATTGGCAATCATATCACACATCCTGTTTTTATATTATGTAATTTAAAATGATAATTATATTATTATGTAAATTTGTTACCATAACTCCCTTAAAGAACCATACTGTAGACATCCTCTGTATAAACAAATTATTTGTTGAGTGTTTAAGGTGGTACCTAACACTACAGGGAGATAACTCTGTAAAATCAGCAGAACGTTTTAATGATGATGTGTTCTAAAGGGAATATTAAGCTTCTCAATGATCAAAATGAGTGTTTGTCAAACTGCTATATAACCAGTGTAATTTTTCTGATTAAACGGTTGGTTCAATTTTTTTTTTTTTTTTTTTTATATTTTTGTCAAAGGGTCAAAGTAAATACTTTGTCAAAATTTTAAGAAAATTAAACGAGCCAAATTAATTTTAGTTCAGGTGTTAGGTACCACCTTAAGCAATGATTAATTATTGTACAAGCATTACATACCTTTGTTGAAAAATGAGGTATGGTGTATAGTCAATAAACAGAGGGCTTTTCAATTCTTCATGCTGACCCTTTAAGCAAAAACTGAAAACAAAAATAACAAAATAATGATTGATACTACTAATCATCAACAGAGGAAATAATAATAAATTGATACATGATGACTTAGCAAATAATTTAAGTACATTTTAGTATTTCACTTTGATACTTGAAAATAAAAGGTTCAAAACTTATGCAGATTAAAATAAAAACATGCTAAATTCATTCCATTTTATCTTGACATTGAGTAAAGTTGACAAAATAAACAATCTTGTGGAGAGTTGTCTCATTGGTAATCATAAAAAATCTTTCTGTTAACTATTTTCCAGCTTTTGAGTTCAAAATTTAGCATTTGCATTTGGTTTATGATTTTATGTAACTTTAAAAAACTTTTCTCAGCAATCTCAGAGAAGATTCTAAGGAACTTAGAATGATAGACTAAGAGGGTATAAAAATCTGGACATCACCATCATGTTAAGTCTGAGAGACAAGTCATATTGATAAAATATAATACTACCTAAAATCAATAGAATTGAGTCCCAGCAAAACTCCACATAAAACATTGATATCTTCTGACAAAATTACTGATCCATCTTGATAAAATCTCCTAAAAAGGAAACATTAATAAGTCTGTGATTCAATGGTCTTTTTTTTCATGATACACATATTTTTCTATATAATTTCAATTACCCCTAACATTTTTGTCATGAAAAATATCAAACATGCATTTTGGTGAGAAGAATGCATATAAATTCTAAATTTTATTCTACAAAATTTTTATTTTCAGGAGCAAGAAAAATGTAATTTTCTGACAATTGTAGGGCAAGCAACGACATTTTCAAAATGAAATTGATGATTTTATTCAATTCAAATGGGAGATAATTCAGAAAATCTTCAAGGAATGATGATAATTTTTTGTTTTCGGTTGCCTTAACTTTAAAGAGAGCAAATCCTACTAACAACGAATCAATTTGGAGAGGTTTTATCAACAAAAACAACTAGTGACAAGATTCCCCACCTGTGTCCAGCAGATAACATGTGGCAGGGATTAATCAGGTTTTTTTTATAGTTATGAGGTCAGGCGCATTGCATTTGTGCAAATTTTTAAAAATCCAATCTTTCATTTGCGCTTCAAGTTTATATTTCATTTGTGCAACAAGTTTATATTTCATTTGTGCAACAAGGTTATATTTCATTGGCACAAAAAGTTAAAACTTCATTTGCGCCATTTTACAGGTAATACAGGTTATATATAACGGAAAAAGTTAAATATCCATTGCTCTATTGTGAATAAGATTTGTTTCAACAGCATTTCTCTTGAATAATCTAAAGAGTTCACACTCATTTCTACAAAACTGAGGTTTAGAATTATATAGCGTTCTCATGATTGAGTTGTCAAGATGGACATTGTCAATTCAGAAATGGAGACAAATTGTTAGGTGTACCAAAATAATTGCAAGCCAGATTAACAACTGATATGGAGGGACTTATAACTTTTCTACAGTGTATGGTGCTTAGAATAGTCTGCATTTTTACTCCTGTCTTTAGTGTTTCCTTTTTTTTATGATCACCTTTATTTATCAGAACTGTGTTTTATCAAAGTTTTAAGGGGGCTCGCGGGTCTAAATGATTTTTTTTAATTTAATATAGGATTTGTCTATATTTTTCTATAAATGAACTTTATCTTATTCTTAATAGAAAAATGAAATAAAAAAATGGGGTCACCGTTCATTTACGCTCACAATCTGCCTTCGAAAGAAGCATACATTTTTGTTCATGTCCTTTTTTTCTGTTGAACTAATAGGAGAAATAGCGGTAATATCGAAATAAAAAAAGAACTAAATTACAGAAATCGCTAAAATTTTACAATTATTTAGTTTACGTTGAGCTTATTCGAAAATTACAATAAAAAATATAGGTCACCGATGAGTTAAATAAGATATTTCAATTTTAATGCCAAAAAATGGCATTTTGGAACCAAAGGGAGATAATTTGGAGCTTTTTCAAAGATATCTACATTTTAAAAGTCCGCTGGGGCCAACACGAATTGATTTTTTGGAATGATTTTTGTACCATATGATAAAGTAACAACTACTTAAGGTAATAAATAAAATTTGTAATGAAAAATTAATGTTTAATTTTTTTCTGAAAATCTTATACCCGCGAGCATCCTTAACAGCAGTTCTATGCTTTAATAATGACTGATTTATGAGTAAATATGTTTTCTTATACAATCAAAAACTGTCTTTTTAAAAAAAAAATCATATCAATGTTACAACAAAAATGCGACGTCAAAAGGGTTTTTTATAGCGGTAAGTGTTTGCTAATATTTTTTGTTTGTTTTGCGGAGAGAGATTTCTATTTAAAGGAAAAAATTTGGACTACTGACCACAGTATCTGCAAATCTTAGTGGTATCAATGACAAATAATACATCAATTAATTTACCTTACAATTTTTGTCTGTTGAATTGCATTAGACAGATATTCTGACAGTCTCTTCTCCATAAGTACACATCTTATCCAGGCTCTTCCCTGGGAAATAAAAATTAAAACACATACCAATTAATTTAAAATCAAAGAAAGATAATACAGCTTATTTACATCATCAGGTATAAATAATGAAATATATATTATGGAGCAGCTACATAAGAATTTATTTTTTGTAAAAATTCCCCAAAATATTCACTAGTATACTTGGAATTACAGCCTTTAATCTATACATTTGGTATTTTTTCTTGCTATCATTATGGAGCATCTACAGAAGAATTTAGTTTTTGTAGAAGTTTCAAAAAAATATTAACCATAATCCATTCACTTGTATACTTGGAATTGCAGCATCACTATAATTAAATTTCATATTTTTTCTTGATGTAATTTATTTCCAACTTAAAACAGTTGATCAATTGAAAATCTAACCTTTCCTATTGGAGACTTGACATTCTCAAGTGTAGCAATACTGGTGATACAGTTGTTTGGAAGATAGCGACATGCTGACTGTATAAAATCCCAAAATGGTCGAACTTCTTCTATACCATACCATGTTCTTTGTGCTGGAAGTTAGAATAACCAATGAATAATCATACACAATGTATATTTATGGACTTTATGCACAAATGTCAATAAACAATCACATTTTAAGTGTTATTTTAGGCATTGACAAATACATCAGATTTAAATTAACATTTTTATTCTAAATGTTATCTAACTTTTATTTTTAACTTTGGTTTCTAGTAATCTAAAATCAACATAATATTGTTAAATGTGGTGGATTTTTCAATTATATAACCCAAACAAGGGTTAAAAACTGAGAAAGAATTTATATTCAGGAGAAAACTGTATTGTATTTAAAGCTCTGATGTCATCAATTGGTGATTTGATGGTTTAAAATTTAGTTTACTTGCGACGCAATGATTTTTTCATCATCTGTCTGTAACTATACCACATTCTGTAAAGTCAGAATTTTTTGAGATGTTTTTGACTACCAAAACTATAGTTTTCCATTAATTAAAACTTAATTTATATTTCTGACTGCATTATGTTTTACATGTACTTACTGAAAACATATGTCTATCTTTTATTTATTCATTGTCCAAAAATCACAAAAAAAATTGTTAGTTCCAAATTTTTAATACCAATAGATTAATAGCCCCTTGCCATTTTTGCAAATGACCCTAAGAAGTATTGAAACTGGAATGTATAAATGATTATATGCTGAAGTATATTTGTAACCTGTTTAAGAAGATGACAATCAAATGAGACCACTTATCTGACTCTGACACATAAAACACTACTCAAATTAAAGCACATATATTTATACAACCTTTCTGTCTGTATGTCAAGATCTGTTCTATAGCCGCACAAAAATTAATGAGTTCTTCACAATCATCATCTATATTGGTAATCGATGCCTTGTCGATCAGTGTTTTAACTGTCAATCTATAAAAACGTGACAATAAAATGTACACTTTCTTTTAGACAATAATAACACAGACTGATTTTGTAAAATCACGTTTATTTTTTTCCAAAAATGATGGTTACAATAATTATTTGAGACCTCTGACGATGTAATACACCAAAAAATTACCATTAACGTCATATTTTGGCAAGAATTTTTACCGTTATTCGTTATGAAGGTACCCCATTACAACCCTGTATAATCTAGAAGCTCCTTCTGCAAGCTTATCTTCCTCACTAGCAAACAACAAAATATGCAACTGTTAACTAGTACCATTATGCAGTCTTCATGCTTAACCACGGGCCCAGCAGCTCAGGCAGTAATGACAACATATTAGACTTGTCTGCTACTTATGCCATAATTAAATGATTTATTTGATAGAAGTGATTTCCTACTACAAAAGAAGTGATTTCCTACTACAAATGTATAAGGATTAACAGAACTGACCTAAATATAGTCCTTGTTGACTGTGGTAATACGTCCCTAAATTTCGAAATGAAATGCTCTTAAAAGTAAACCAAATTACAACCATAAAACTATTTCAGTGCAATCTGGTACAAATAGGAAAAGAAGATAACAAAAAAGCTACTCCAATGCTGTTTAACTGTGGAATATAATCTTCTGAACATTAGACTGTTATACAACAGATATACAGATTCTATTATCCTTACAATTTGGAGCTGTTGTCTATACGACTTATGAGTTTTGAATGTGCTGTTGGTATCAGCTGCTCTTTTTTTTGGCAGCCTATCGACTTATGTGCTTTGAATGCCCTTGCTATCCTCCACCTTAATTTGTGTTGTCCATACCACTTACATACTTATGAGTTATAATATTCAAATGGTATCCTTTTGATTGACACCTTAGTATCCTTTGTGTCTTTTTTGTGTTGTCTATACCACTTATGAGTTTTAATGTTCGAATGGCATCTTTTTGAATGTCCTCTTGGTATCCTTTGCGTCTTTTTTGTGTTGTCTGTACCACTTATGATTGTTAATGTCCCGTCATGGTATCTTCTTGAATGTCCTCTTCGTAGTTGGTACCCTGGCCTCTTTTTCGTGTTGTCTATACATTCATATGTGTTCTGAATGTTGCCTTTGTATCTTCTGACTCTTTTTGTAATTATTTCAGTACTTCTTGTTATTTTCATAATCAAAGTGCTTATGAGCACTGAATAATTAAAACTGCATTCATTTTGCAATGGGAGCTAAAAAAAATAGCATTGGATTGAATTCGTAAGCATTTGGAGTAGATTCTATGAATTGGGTTATGGACAAAAGGCAAAAAGTGATAGACATTTTGCCATGCACTAGTTTGTTTTGAACATATATCTCAGACTCATATGTACAAATATATGAGATCCTGGGGTGACAAGAAAATTGAAATAAAAAAAAAAAAGAAGTTTTATATCAATCTTTAATGCACAACAATAAAAAATCTAAAACATCAAGCTGTTCTGTGGAAGTGAAGTTAACTTAATTATAAACCGGACTGCCAGTTTCCAGTGGAGGGTCACAGGTTATCTCGAGATTCCACCGCATATGGGAACTAGCAGTCACATTAAGGTTAATGACAGGAGTGCCTAATGATCTTATTAAGGAAAGTTCAGTTGTTAATAAGGTTATGAAAATATTTGTATTGTATTGGGGTTTTGTTTTTTTTTATATAAATATGGCATGGATATATGATATATATTTGTGTCATTTTAAAGTGACATTGGTTGTATATTGAAAAAAAAGTAAGTAAAATCAATTTCAATTAGAAAACCTGCAAATCTGAACTAAGTTTTTTCTCTGGATATCAGTCTGCCGTTTTGAAAGCTGAGCATAAATTTCCTCATTCATTTTGAGCATCCACCATTGTTTTGTCATGTGACCATGCACCTGACATGTCTAAAAATAAACATTGTTTTTTTTCCCCCTGTTCTTTTCATATTGATTATCACTCAATATACAGTTCTAATGCACATGTGCTGTATAACTTTGAACTGAAATGTAATACAAAACATTAAAGAGCTTTATAGTTCGATTTGGTCATTGTAAGTCGATAAACGATTGACCTAATTTGTGACCTACATTCTAGAAATGAGCTGAGTGCGCACGTCCAGACTTATATTTGGGACACAGGCCAGGCACTGCTGTAAATACAAGTGTTATTTCTTTGTAAACAGATTCAAATGGCTATACTTAAACTTAAAAGAATGAAAAAGAAAAAGCAGCTACACCTGTTTTAAGGTAAGACATTATATTTAAGTGTTTTAGTGAATGTGGATAAAGTTTTGTCCGAATGTCAGATGTTGTTTGTTCGTAAATTATCGCCTGGTGCTTGTAGATATCAACCACACTTTTCTATGTTATATGGCTTTAAAATGAAATTCTGAATGGACAGGATTAAAGTTTAATGAATATTAAAATGTAAAATTTCAATTTTGAATGATTTCTCACTTTATAAAGCGAATATTTAAGATTTTTATTCAGAACGGAAGTTGAAAATGAAACTTCCGGTTCATGCGAACGTATTTGAGCAGACGAAATTACACAAAATATTTCGTGCTGCACGTTTTTGTACACACATGACAAGAAATCATGAAGATACTATTGTATAGCTATTATTCTGTGCAAGATGATAAAAAGGAGAAAAAGAGAAAATCAACTTTCGAACTCGTACAAACAGCTTATCAATATCAGTAAGACAGTATGTGGCCATGGTAAACATGATAAAACAAGAAGCAAGCAAACCCCTGGAAGAAATGGCAGTAAATAATCTATATGTTTATTACATTAACAGAAAGAAATTATTCCCAAAGTTTAAATATGTTTGCCATGTTTGATATAACGGAGAAGATGTTACACATACCGATTACTATTAGTTTAGTAATTCATTCGGCTTCGATTGGAACATGTGCAAGGGACATCAATTGTACAATATTGAACATTCTGAAAACTTCTTTCACCAGTGTTCACCCAAATTGGTATCCTTAATCTAAAGGTATTTTCAATTTAACAAATTTTTGAAGAAAAATATATCAATTGCTTTAACTTTTGGAAATGTTCATGGTTCAGAGTACATGTACCTGTGAGTATTATATTTACATGAACAATCAGTTCACGATGGCATGCTGTAGCCGTGATTTCGGTTTCCTCCTCAGCAGATTTGTTGCAATTGTGTGTTAACAGCAGCTCAGTAAAAATCATTGGTTCTGTAACACTCTACCACTGACTCGTTGCTTGGCTTATCTAGTTTGTTCAGGAGGAGTTGTGAAAAAAAAATGGTAACCCCTACATAGGCTACAAAGATATAGGAAGATGTGTTGTGAGTGCCAATGAGACAACTCTACATCCAAATAACAATTTGTATAAGTAAACCATTATAGGTCAATGTACGGCCTTCAACACAGAGCCTTGGCTCACACCCGGGCAAACAACAAGCTATAAAGGGCCCCAACATTACTACATGTAGTGTAAAACCATTCAAACGGGAAAACCAATGGTCTAATCTATATAAAAAACAAGACATGAGAAACACGTATAAATAACATTTATAAACAAACGACAACTACTGTACTTCAGATTCCTGACTTAGGACAGGTGCAAACATTTGCAGCGGGATTAAAGTGACATTAAACGTTTTAATGGTTCCACATTAAACCTTCTCCCTTTTCTGAAACAATAGCATTACATCACAACATAGAAAAACACACAATAAAATATTAATTGGAAGGCTTACATGTAACTCAATCAAAAAACTTAAATTAACATACTATAAACGAATAAATTTGATCTGCGATACCTGAATGCAAATGCATAGTTAATAAAATATTAGGAACAAACATTGTACATTATAGTTTAAAAGTTTTCAAAATTTTGATGGGTAGTTTTGTCTCGCCTGAGAAGATGAAGTGGTCATAGTAGTCGATAAAAATAGTTAAGTAAGTTATCTGCTCTTTTTAGCTTATGCTTCTTGTTATAGATGATAAAGATCACTTATATTTTGTATGAAGTTTCAATGCTATCAGTAATTATTAGTTAGCCAACTATTTTGAGGTCATGCCCTCATGCCATGGTCCAGTAACTTTGAATTATTAGACCATGTAGATCAATGATATTTTGTATGAAGTTGCATTACTATCAGTACATATCAGTTTGATGAACTACAAATGTACATTTTGTACTTTTGCTAGATCAAGGATACCCTCTATAAAGTTGCATTATGATGATCTGTCTGACAGCTATTATGAGGCCCTTTATAGTTGCATTGCTATCAGTACGTATCAGTAAGACGACTATTTTGAGTCGCTGCTCCCAAGGTCATGTTCCAGTGACTTGGAATTAATTAGCAATTTTCAATTTTGAAGTTTTCTGCTGAAATCTCTTTGATTGGAACAACCTTTCTATATAGTTGTGTTATATTACTATCAGTAAATATTAGATTTTAAACAATTTTGTCTCCTTACCCCATTAGGTCATAGTCCTGTGACTTTCAGCCAATTGCCAATTTTCAATATGAGTTTTCTGCTGAATTTAGTTTGATTGGAACTACTTACACTAGACAGCACTATTAATTATGCAGTTAAATAACTGTACATCTTTAAGTTTGTTTACCATTTTCAGGCCTTGTCCTCCAATTCATGGTCCAGCAACTTGGAATTAATTAACAATGTTGCAGTCCATCAGATTATCTTTTCTGAATTTTATACCAACAGGCGATTCTTCAACAGCTTATTTTATTTAACAAATATATTTGAATAAATGTTTAATGCAAAATAACAAATAATGACCAAAAACAAAAAGGTAAATTAAAACTTAAAGTGAAAAAGGGGCCAAAAACAATCGTTTTTCTAGTTTCCAGACAATAACTTGTGTTTAATTGTGTATGGATCTCTCTGAAATTGTACTACAAGGTTTCATACTACAAAGAAATGGCTGGGACTGAGTTTTGGGTTTATTGCTACCATTGGGGGTTTCAAAAAGTTGAAAGGGGGGGTTCCAATTAGGAATTCATTTTTGTTTTCAAAATTTTCAAATTTCGAATTTTTGAAAAGTTTCAAGAAGAAATCTTCAATTACACAGTATTTTGCAATAGATTTGTAAGATCTATGACCACATTTATTTTGTGCCAGAAACCGATATTATGTCTAATATTTGATTAAATCCAAATTCAGACACTGTCAAGCTCGAATATTGTGTCCAAATTTGCCCCAACTGTTCAGGGTACGACTTTTGGGGTCCTATCAGGCTGCACTCAGCAAAGTATTTTATTTAAAATTTATACTGCAAACCATGAAGATAAATTCAGGGTTTGACTCTTCATGCATTTTAGTATTGAGGCATTTAAAATTTAAATGTAAAAGTTAGACAATGCAGACATCACATTATTTCAGAATTATAAGGAGAAATGAAAACTGAAATAAAAGACTTCAAGGAGAATGGGGGGATGTCTGGATGTTCAGAATACACAGATGTTATTAGTGTTGATGCATATAAAAAGTTAACTACATTTCATATGTATATGGAATAATTATAATGTATACATGCTTGTCTGGACCAGGTATATTTTACCTTGACCGTATTTTCATGTATCATACATTTTGAATTTGTTGATAATATTTACTTTCTATTTTACATGTATGAAGATCTTGATCTTGTGCAGCTAAATAACCAAAGTTGTTGTCTTTTATCTATTTAAGTTGTTTTATATAATTTCCGGGGACCCCTTTGTTAAATTTCCCCCCAAAAAAAGTTAAAACTAAAGATTTTCTTAATATGCATTGTAAATTCTGTTTTAATGGCCCTCCTACTATACATATAATTAGTAGGGGTTTTATACAATACAATACAATACAATACAATATTTTTATTTTCCAAATTAAAGGGCCCATTAAGAGCATAACATTAATTACAACATGACATAAACATTACAGAGTGATTAAAGAAACATAAAATAATATATTCCAGTCTGTTCTTTCCTCCTGTGTCAGACTCAGTTAAGTTGGATTTTAGGTACACATAGTTTGTAACCACAAAGTCCTGAACACCTCTGCTTTAAATTTTGTACACATGTTGATTATGATCTGAACTTTTAGGATTTATGCTTAATAAGGCTTTTTGACTCTAATTGCACAGTTCAGGGAAAACACAAACATATATATGAATATATATGACAGGTCAGAAATTTGGTTTTAGATACCGTAGTTTACCTACAATGTATTTGTTTGGGCATCACTTACGAGTCTTTAGGAGTGTAAATCATAAATGTGCATCTGGCGTATACATAGATTTATAAGCCTTGTTGGCTGTATCTTTGATGAGCTATTTTACCATGAAATTTATCACCAAATCTTAGGTACTGATACAGTTTTCAGAGACAATTTCAGTTTCCTCAAAATTTGTTCAAGGCCCATTGAATTTAGGAATGAGTCAATGTCTTTTTATTGTACCGGTAAATGTCTGTCTTCATGCAGATGTACATGTATTTCAAAACTTTTTAATAAGCTGCTTATTTCAGTTTATTAAATATGTACCCAGTTTGTGCAATAAAAATGCTAAGAGCCTGTTTGTCTATTACTCTCTTATATGTTGGTCTTTTTGCGTAATGAAATCATTCTTGTTGATGGTGTTGGACTGGTGTTTCATCCAGTGGCAAGCATTACATGCATATTAAGACTTATTTTATATGAAATGATTTTACCCCTTCTTTGAACAAGACATACAAACAGAGCCCTATTTTTATTATGCTTCTACAGAATGTTAGTTCACAAGGTGCCAGTCTGCAGGAAGATGTGCTGGTGACCCTACACAGACATATTGTTCTGACTCTCAGCCAACCAGTCTTTTGCCTCAAAATGTCCATGTGAAGCAACATTTCTATTTTTCAAGTCCTTAGTTTGACTCATCCATACTTGTACATGTAGATAAAACCCACCTATCATGCTCAAAGGAAGCATGTTACTATCAGACAACTGAGGCGTGAATGTGTTAAATATGTTCATCTTGTAGTTATACTTTGTATTATATAATACATTACATGTGTGAATAATCAAAGATACTATGTATTGACAAATTCTTTTTTTTTCCAGCAAATTAGTTTCGCCAAAAGTAATTTATTTAGTAAACTGTTAATTTAATAAAATCTGAAATATTCTGATTTTTTTAATATGTTTGACTTTATTAAATATTATAAATCGTCCTCTATTCAAAAACAACTTTTATTTTTTCAGATCTGATAGTAACAGTTTGTCATCTCGGAAATCATTTTTCATATCTTTTCACCCTATTTTTATAAAGTTTAACTTCAATAATACTAAATATAGTCTTAAATATTGTAGATGTCCAATAAGATCTGATTCAGCATTAAGTGATACACATTACATTGTTTCCTGAATATAAAGTTAGATTATTGTATCAAATGATACTTCTTAAGGCAATTTGAAAAACAATACACCAATAAATTAAAGCTTAAATAAAAGACTAAAATTAAATCTGGACTTTCTGTGAGGATCTTGTCATGGGTTGTCCGTTTCTTGTGAGGTTTTTTTATGTTATTTGAAGAATTTGGTGCAGATGGAACAGAGGGGTGAACTGTCTTGAGAATTCAATTTATAGAAAAATATGATCATCTGTCAACTTAATCTTGACTTAAAATGATGGTTATTAAAATTAAGACCCAACTTTTTAAGGAGCATTTGTAAAGTAATATCATTTTATTGTATTTTATAACTAAACCTTTCTAGTGTTAAACAACAGTGAATACTCCTTTAATTTGAAAGTCCTTCTCATGATCTAAATTTCGTGAGTTGACTGATCATGTTTTACTTTTGATATATTTCTCAGTCACCTACATGCATATTTTCAGGTCTGTTCTGCACTAAATTTTGTACTATAATGTAGAAAGATACATTTTGATTTACAAAACATTCATGTACTACACTGATGATAATTTTCTATCGCAGTATTTTTGTATGCTTTATATGCATTACTAATAGTAATTTAAGTGTTCTCATGATATCAAGACAAAAAGAAAATCTGATTTGAAAGTGTAATTTCCTTCTTTTTGTCAAATGTAAACTAAAAATAATGTAACATTACATGTAAACAAGATTTACTTCCCTTTGCACATGATGTTGGATGTGTCATTTCATGCTATTTCTGAAACCAATAGACCAAGTAAAACAAAACTTTTCCTGAGCTTATTAATTGAAAGTGCCAATAAAAAAGTGTTTTAATCATTTGTTTTGGTTGTTAAACTTAATTTATAGCAGTCCTGAATTGAAGCAAAACAAATTCAATGATTAAGGAGTGATACCTGTTGGTATATTTAGGCAACTAATTTTATATCTCAAAAAGGTTTTAATATTGGTTTACTGCTTAGACAGTGCAGACAGTCTTACTTTAATATGGCTTATTAAAAAATGTGAAAACATCTTTAGGATATATCGATGTATAAAGACACTAAAAATTAGTGTAGAAGAAACACTGTTATAGTTTTTGTCGAGCCTGCAACTTTTGTTGCAGAAAGCTCGACATAGGGATAGTGATCCGGCGGCGGCGGCGGCGGCGGCTACGGCGGCGGCTACGGCGGCGGCGTTAGCTAACTTCTTAAAAGGTTTATATTTTAGAAGGTGAAAGACCTGGATGCTTCATACTTTGTATATAGATGCCTCATGTTACGAAGTTTCCGTCAGTCACATGTCCAATGTCCTTGACCTCATTTTCATGGTTCAGTGACCACTTGAAAAAAAAGTTCAGAATTTTTGTAATGTTGAATTCTCTCTTATTATAAGTAATAGGATAACTATATTTGGTATGTGCGTACCTTGCAAGGTCCTCATGCCCGTCAGACAGTTTTCACTTGACCTCGACCTCATTTCATGGATCAGTGAACAAGGTTAAGTTTTGGTGGTCAAGTCCATATCTCAGATACTATAAGCAATAGGGCTAGTATATTTGGTGTATGGAAGGACTGGAAGGTGTACATGTCCAACTGGCAGGTGTCATCTGACCTTGACCTCATTTTCATGGTTCAGTGGTTATAGTTAAGTTTTTGTGTTTTGGTCTATTTTTCTCATACTTTATGCAATAGGTCTACTATATTTGTTGTATGGAATGATTGTAAGGTGTACATGTCTAGCGGGCAGATGTCATCTGACCTTGACCTCATTTTCATGGTTCAGTGGTCAAAGTTAAGTTTTTAAGTTTTGGTCTTTTTATGTAATTTTATATGCCAAAGGTCAGCTATATTTGGTGTATGGAAATATATTATGATCTATATGTCAGTCCCGCAGATTTATTTGACCATGACCTCAATTGCACGGTTCATTGCACAGTGTTAAGTTTTTGTGTTTTGGTCTATTTTTCTTAAACTATAATAAGTAATAGGTCAACTATATTTGTTGTATGGAAGCTTTGTTAGCTGTACATGTCTGCCTGGCATGGTTCATCTGACCTTGACCTCATTTTCATGGTTCATTGGTCTTTGTTTAGCTACTTGGTTAATGTTAAGTTTATGTGACAGTTGTAATAAAGCTTTATACTTAGGACTATCAACATAATATAAATAATTAGTAAAGAAGGCGAGACATTTCAGTGTGTGCACCCTTGTTAGTCTAAATAGTGTTCAAAAACAAAATGTTGAGTTACTTGATAATTGCTCCAATTTTATATCTTTTCAAACTTGCAAGGTACAAGTAAATAAACTTTACAATACATATACATTTTTATTGCTGACTATTGGCAATCAACAAGTGTTTGTTTTTATAGCTTTTATAAAAACGAAAAAAATATCAGACCTATGCATGCAGCATACATGTAGGTCTGATATATTTTTTTACTTTAATAGATGATAACAGTTTGTCAATGATTTTTGAACATTAGTATTGTGTGAAAAGTATCAGCAACATCAAAAACCATCAGTTTTCACAATGTGCATTTTATCACATGTTTGGTCTGAATAGGCAAAATACCAATTTTAATTTGACATTGATCAGCACTGTTTTCATATTGGCATAGTTAAGAATATTGGTCAGGAAAATCTTTGTTGAATAGCACCTTAAAAGAAAGTTTGACGTCGCATAATTGTGGTGTATGCAGCTGGGTCTCATCAATAAAGTATTATAAAACCTGTTACCATATTAGATGTATAAAGAAGTATATTTGTACTTACAAGAAATAACCAGTCACGAAAAAATAAAAAGTGACTTTGAAAACAACATTAGAAAGTCTATCTTAAAATACTGGTATAAAATAAGAGATGACACAAAAGAATACTAACTATTTATTATTGATTTTAAACTTAATTCAGCAACTTAAAAGAAGAAATTTGATTTGTGTTAGCTAACATTAACTGAAATGACTTCATTGAAAAACATTGCTTTTAGTAAGGATTGATCCCCTTATATAATGTATAAATACATTTTAGAATTTACAGTAAGGAGGTTTAAACTGAAAGTTTTACTCACAAACTAAGACATTTTCAGCTTCTGAATGATCAAAATTAGGTGTTTGTCATCATCATATATCCAATGAAATTGTTCCTGTAAATTGTGTGGTTCAAATTCCTTGATATTTTCCTATTTATTTCAACATTTTACATGTACTGCAGCTAATATTATTTTGTCAAAATTTTATGAAAATTAAACAAGACAAATTAATTTCAGTCAAAGTGTTGGGTAACCCCATAAAGTTGGTCTTTATATATAATAATGGGATAGTTTTCTCATTTGTTCTTATCACTCACTCAGGTGAAAGCCTCCAGAAGTAAAATTGTAAAACTTCATTTTCAAATTTTTTCTGCTCAAGATTTGAAACTTCATGTCAAACTTTGTTCAATCTTATTGGTAACTCCCTTCAAAGATTATTCTTTTTGGATGATTCATACTATGTAGGATTCAACAGGCAGATGAATAATGAGTCCAAATTGAATAAGTATATAAGACACATATTTAGATGTGTTGTAAGAATCCTGTAGTTACCAGTGTATATAATAATGTGCTGATAAGTCTGATTTTTTTTTAACTATGCCTCCTTCATTTTGATGTAATTTGTAAATCAATGAACACAAAAATCAAACCACAAAAAAGAGTAAAGAGAGTGATATTAACAGAAGAGACGGATGAATGTGAGAGAGAATGAAACAGAAAAGAGGGGGAGAGTTGAAATATGAAAGAAATTAGAGAAAAAGAGTAAGCATGAAATGGTATTGCTCACTTGGGGTCTCCCTATTACACAAACTATTTCACAAATCATTAATCCACAAAATACTGAATAAACTGGTTAATTTTTTTTAATTACTAGTTTGATTATCTCCCTTGAAATGGTCTGTTTATAAAAATGATAGTTAGCTTTCTGGACAAATCATTATGAAAGATTTGATATAGTTCTGATTTAGTTGAATTTTCTAAAATATACCTAGATATATAATGTGTTATTTTGAACAATTATGTTTCTGAGAAAATTATGATAAATTCTCAGTCTTAATTAATGTAAGAAATTTTAAAAACATTTCACAAGATGTGTACTTGTTCATTATCATGTTAATAAAAGATAATATTTTTTGTGTTGGAAAGATCTTATTCCCAACTTAGTTTATATAAGTATGAAATACTATTTGAGTATTTTAACAATTTTCCATAGAGGCAAGACCTATCAGTAATAAAAACATAACAAATAATTCTGTTCTGGATTCCGCCCTTGATATAGACCTCTGTCAACTTTTCAGAGATTTTCATGGACTTATGATTTGACCACCTGAAATTTTAAATCTTGACACTAAACAGTTTTTTTTTTAAAGTACATCATACATTTATCTGCTTACAACAGTTTGAACCAAACTGTTTTCCTCTTAAGCCTCAGTTCATAATTACAAATGTTTAATGCACAGTAATGTCTGATCTATCAAAAAGTCCACCAACCCATTAATTATTACATTGCCATAACTCTACTAAGTAGAAGATGACATTTATGGGGACAAGTACATTTCCAGAATATGTAACATGTTTTATAGATTTTCTTCTTTATTGATGCCATTTGCAGCGAGTTGTACTTTCTTAAAGGTCAAAGTTCTGTAAAATCATTGGAATACAGACAGTGCATATAAAAGGTGACTTTTCATAGGAACATCCCAACAGATATTTTCTGTACTTTTAATATGTTATGATATAATTCAAATTCTCTTGTTCAAGGTAATGTTTTGGAGATTGTTTCTGTGTCAAGGTTAAGTCCCCGGTAATCAATCTTGTTAATGCATGATAATGAGCATTGAATGGGAGGATTGAGTGCTCAGTTCATAATGTAGAAACTCCTATATCTTTTTTTTATACAAATGAGAGGTTTAGATAGAATTCGTTTGATGTATATGAACTTTTGATTTTGCAATTTATTAAGGGACTTTCTGTTTTGAATTTCCCGTGGATTTTTTTTTTCATGCCCCGCCTATAGCCGAGGGGGGATTAAGTTTTACCCTTGTCTGTCTGTATTTCCATATCATTTTGTCCTGAAATTTGTTTCCTTTCTCTTACTTGTGTTTGCCTCAACCAAAATTGCAGTGATATTGTTGGCTTTTTTCAAAACTATATACCTCTACCCTTTTTTATTGGGAAAATATGCGTCATTTTTGTCCAGCCTGCAACTTTTGTTGCAGAAAGCTCGACATAGGGATAGTGATCCGGCGGCGGCGGCGGTGTTAGCTAACTTCTTAAAAGCTTTATATTTTAGAAGGTGGAAGACCTGGATGCTTCATACTTTGTATATAGATGCCTCATGTTACGAAGTTTCCGTCAGTCACATGTCCAATGTCCTTGACCTCATTTTCATGGTTCAGTGACCACTTGAAAAAAAAGTTCAGATTTTTTGTAATGTTGAATTCTCTCTTATTATAAGTAATAGGATAACTATATTTGATATGTGCGTACCTTGAAAGGTCCTCATGTCTGTCAGACAGTTTTCACTTGACCTCGACCTCATTTCATGGATCAGTGAACAAGGTTAAGTTTTGGTGGTCAAGTCCATATCTCAGATACTACAAGCAATAGGGCTAGTATATTCGGTGTATGGAAGGACTGTAAGGTGTACATGTCCAACTGGCAGGTGTCATCTGACCTTGACCTCATTTTTATGGTTCAGTGGTTATAGTTAAATTTTTGTGTTTTGGTCTGTTTTTCTCATACTATATGCAATAGGTCTACTATATTTGTTGTATGGAATGATTGTAAGGTGTACCTATCTAGCGGGCAGATGTCATGTGACCTTGACCTCATTTTCATGGTTCAGTGGTCAAAGTTAAGTTTTTGAGTTTTGGTCTTTTTATCTAATACTATATGCCATAGGTCATCTATATTTGGTGTATGGAAATATTTTATGATCTTTATGCCAGTCGCGCAAGTTTTATTTGACCGTGACCTCATTTTCACGGTTCATTGCACAGTGTTAAGTTTTTGTGTTTTGGTCTATTTTTCTTAAACTATAAGTAATAAGTCAACTATATATGTTGTATAGAAGCATTGTTAGCTGTACATGTCTGCCTGGCATGGTTCATCTGACCTTGACCTCATTTTCAAGGTTCCTTGGTCTTTGTTTAGTTATCTTGGTTAATGTTAAGTTTATGTGACAGTTGTATTATACTTAGGACTATCAACATAATATCAATGATTAGTATAGAAGGCGAGACATTTCAGCGTGTGCACTCTTGTTATCAAATTGGAAAATTTATAATATACCATGAATTTGACTGGAATTCAATATGCAGACCCCCTTTCAAGAGGTAAACCCTCATTTAAAATAAGACCCCTTATGATACATAAATAGACCCTCAAATCTGCACATATAGTAATTTTTGGCATGAAAAATGTTTAAAAGAGTGTTTTTCAGTTTGAATTCATCCACAATTACTACTGAGACTGCACTCTTTGGGAATAATTTTAAGCCATTTTTTTTCAAATTGGAATTCTTCTCCAGGGGAAAAAGCCTTTATTCTCCGGTAATTTAAGGCAAACCATATCACTGAATTGTTATGTATACATACACAATGCTTTTATTTTATAACCTCGAAACTCTGATCAAATACGAATTTGACTTTCACATGTCAAGCTTACAAAAAATCAGTAATCACGTGTCACGCTTAGACCCCAATGAGACACACTTCTAAGCACCATTTTCTAGGAGAAAACAGAGATTTTGATCAAATTATAAAAATAGATTTGGGACCCGCAAATATAGAGAAAGTCCATGACAGAACCATCTAATTAGTGGTTTATCTTAATTATGACATGCCCTCAATATTTGACAGTCTCATGTTAATATGTCAAATATATATACAGATGTTACAGTTTGTGATTAGTTCAATTTAAGAGGACATATTATTGGTAGTCAATGATAATTGGTATGCACATGTATGAGCACTGACATCATATTTAATGGATATTATTTGAACTGAACCACTCAGTTAGTGTCTTATTGACTTGGAAACTTTGGCATATAGGTTTTTAACTAGGTTAGTTTAAGGGGAACCATCAATTGAAAGTCGGTGATATTAACGGGTATTGGGTATTCACTATGCAGTTTTCTTGCATAGCAATATAAAATTTCCACAGAAAGTAACAAAAGTTAGTGTGCAATAAATTCCAATATTGCACCAGTGCAATAAATCTTCAAACTTCATGACGTCATCAACGACAAAATATTAGTTTAAACCAATTTTTATACGACCGCAAAAATTTTAATTTTTCGTCGTATATTGCTATCACGTTGGCGTCGTCGTCGTCGTCCGAATACTTTTAGTTTTCGCACTCTAACTTTTGTAAAAGTGAATAGAAATTTATGAAATTTTAACACAAAGTTTATTACCACAAAAGGAAGGTTGGGATTGATTTTGGGAGTTTTGGTCCCAACATTTTAGGAATTAGGGGCCAAAAAGGGCCCAAATAAGCATTTTCTTGGTTTTCGCACTATAACTTTAGTTTAAGTAAATTGAAATCTATGAAATTTTGACACAAGGTTTATGACCACAAAATGAAGGTTGGGATTGATTTTGGGAGTTTTGGTTCCAACAGTTTAGGAATTAGGGGCCAAAAAAGGGCCCAAATAAGCATTATTCTTGGTGTTCGTACAATAACTTTAGTATAAGTAAATAGAAATCAATGAAATTCAAACACAAGTTTTATGAACACAAAAGGAAGGTTGGGATTGATTTTGGGAGTTTTGGTCCCAACAGTTTAGGAATTAGGGGCCAAAAAGGGGCCCAAATAAGCATTATTCTTGGTTTTCACACCATAACTTTAGTATAAGTAAATAGAAATCTATGAAATTTAAACACAAGGTTTATGACCATAAAAGGAAGGTTGGGTTTCATTTTTGGAGGTTTGGTCCCAACAGTTTAGGAATAAGGGGCCCAAAGGGTCCAAAATTGAACTTTGTTTGATTTCATCAAAAATTGAATAATTGGGGTTCTTTGATATGCCGAATCTAACTGTGTATGTAGATTCTTAATTTTTGGTCCCGTTTTCAAATTGGTCTACATTAAGGTCCAAAGGGTCCAAAATTAAACTTAGTTTGATTTTAACAAAAATTGAATCCTTGGGCTTCTTTGATATATGCTGAATCTAAAAATGTACTTAGATTTTTGATTATTGGCCCAGTTTTCAAGTTGGTCCAAATCGGGGTCCAAAATTAAACTTTGTTTGATTTCATCAAAAATTGAATAATTGGGGTTCTTTGATATGCCAAATCTAACTGTGTATGTAGATTCTTAATTCTTGGTCCCGTTTTCAAATTGGTCTACATTAAAGTCAAAAGGGTCCAAAATTAAACTAAGTTTGATTTTAACAAAAATTGAATCCTTGGGCTTTTTTGATATGCTGAATCTAAACATATACTTAGATTTTTGATTATTGGCTCAGTTTTCAAGTTGGTTCAAATCAGGATCCAAAATTATTATATTAAGTATTGTGCAATAGCAAGAAATTTTCAATTGCACAGTATTCAGCAATAGCAAGAAATCTTCAATTGCACAGTATTGTGCAATAGCAAGAAATTTTCAATTGCACAGTATTGCGCAATAGCAAGAAATCTTCAATTGCACAGTATTGTGCAATAGCAAATATTTTCAATTGCACAGTATTGTGCAATAGCAAGAAATATCTAATTGCACAATATTGTGCAATAGCAAGAAATTTTCAATTGATTGGAGTTATCTTTCTTTGTCCAGAATAGTAGTTGAATCAACTTAAATCATTGTTTTATACAATATATAATGTATATTCACTTTTACTACCAACTGATAAATTAAAACAATCTTTACCATTCAGTGATAACAAGCACTTTATTTTACATTTTAATATTTTATGATGTATTTAAATGAGTAGTTATTGTTGCAAACTCCATTAGGAATTTGAATTGAGATCAGTTTTGGAAAAAGGGAAAGGGGGATGTGAAAAAAAAATGGGGGGGGAGGTTAAATTTTTCTCATTTCAGATTTCATAGATAAAAAGAAAATTTCTTCAAACATTTTTTTGAGAGGATTAATATTGAACAGCATAGTGAATTGCTCAAAGGCAAAAAAAATATTTTAAGTTCATTAGACCACATTCATTCTGTGTCAGAAACCTATGCTGTGTCAACTATTTAATCACAATCCAAATTTAGAGCTGAATCCAGCTTAAATGTTGTGTCCATACTTGCCCCAACTGTTCAGGGTTCAACCTCTGCGGTCGTATATAGCTGCGCCCTGCGGAACATCTGGTTACTTTTAAATATTATATTGCTATGCAATAAAAGGGTTATTGCATGAATATTGGGGAATTTTGTCCCTAGTAGAACACATATTGCACTCGCAAGCTCGTGCAATATAAAATTCTACTTGGTCAATATTCCCCAATATTCATGCAACATCTTATTTTGTATCTTATTTTCATGTAGATATGTTTGCCCTGCCCCTCAGCTAAGGACCATCAATATTGAAACCTTTGTACTGTTATCACTCAGGATCTTTTTCCTTTCATTTTGCCATGTGAACAGATAGTGGTACAAAGATGCCACATAAAAATATCAGAAGCTCAAGACACACGCACTCAGAACATAATTTTTGTGTCAAGTTGTTTAGACCAAATTCATTGTCAGCAACTGAAGGAGTTATATTTTTTTATTGCCCTTTGACCTTGAAATCTTAACAATTATTAGTTATATTCAAATGTCCTTATTGTTTAAATTTAGCACATGTCTATGCCTATCACTTATTTTAACAAAACACGTCTCATTAGCTTGTTATAATTCACTCATTAGGCCTAATAAAGCACTAAGTGCACCTATTCCAATGTTTCAAGTGTTGAAATAATGACGTTTTGATTTTTTTTTCTCAAAAAATATTGCAAAATGAAATCTGCTACATCCATTTCTAGATTAACAGTGAATGTTAAGAATTTTTTTTTTTTAACACTATTATGAATTGATGTTAAACTTTGCAATATGAGAAAAGTTGTAGGATTACTTTGAAATTAGACCCTTCAAAGTTGCAACAATGAAAGGTGGAGATGTTAGTTGCTGCATTGGATAAGTTTTAAATACTTACTGTTAATAAGCACAATATAATGGAGTGAATAGTGCTGTTTGTTAACCTCTAGATGTTTTATTTTCTGTTGCTGAGTCCTATGTCTTTGCATACATTCATACGGTCATAGTCCTGACATGTACTTTTCATCCGTTTATTATACATAGTAGTCAGAACACAAATCAATCTTGTGTTTTTATATGACACATGGATTGAAAGATAATTTAATGCACATTATGATGGAATTAAATGTACCAAATTAGGATGCTTGTACATGTGCTTGCATTAGGTCACCTTTTTAAACTTTATTATATTGTTCTTTAAGGTAAAGAACATTTTCTATAATTAGTTTAAATATGTAACTGTGTAATCATAAACAGAATTCATCTGAAGATAAAACAGGCTTTATTTTCCTCAGTACAAAGTAAACATTGTAATGTTAAATTATCATAAAATCTCCTTTACAAGGATGTTTACCTGAGCCAGTGTGGTACACCTTCATAACATCATTGTTTAACATCAGAAAATTAGATATTTACACTTCTGATCAATCTTATTGATTTATTATTATGAGGGAAATGAACTTCAATTCACCTCATCTTATGTGTTATAACCTCAGTAAATAAGCAATGTATCAGGTAAATATTGGCCAGTAATGAGGAGCAGAAGGACCTTTTTATGGAAGTCTGAATTTATCATTTTATTTACTTCATGGACATTGGGGAATAGCCAGTCAAATGTTCAGGAATTCAGGATTCAATTATATCATAATGTAGGAATGGACATATTATTTTCACAGGGATTTGGGATTTGGCATTTATATTCTCTGTGATTCAGGATGAGACCTCCCCCTACCTCCTACCCCCTTTCTTCTGTTAAATTTTTAGGAAGATGGCACCCCATCAGGATAAATCTGAAGGTGTTTTGTTTTTCCTTGGGTAAAGTTGTCATATAAATAGCAGTATGACAGTTGAATGTGATGTTGAACTCATATGTTTTGTCAATGTGTCTGTCCTGCCTCATATAAAGGGTGAAACAACCAGCTGATGTCTGTCTGTCTGTCTGTTTGAAGTTTGAAGTTGAATTTTGTTTTGGTCTGATGATTTTGTGCAGAGTTATGGTCCTTGAACTTCGAAAATTGATTATTGATTAATTATTATGAGGGAAATGAACTTCAATTCACCTCATCTTATGTGTTATAACCTCAGTAAATAAGCCAAATTTTTTTGTCATGCTTGAAAATATTGACTTGATATGTTTTAGATTGTTTACACAGGACAAGTTATAGGTCAAGTTAGCATTTTGTTCTAATACAATTCCTTTCTAACTGGAAGGGGACTTACATAAATATTGACATGAAAAACTCTCCAATTTATGCTTATTCCTATTCTATTTTGTAGGCTTCATTTTGCTTAAAGTCTCTAAGGCATTTATAAATTCAAATTTCCTAGTCCAGATTACTTCAATATGAGCTGAAAATCTAACATAAATGTACAAATCTATAAATAATTTAGATAGACACTATTAAAATCATTATTTAGTCTGTGGTTTCTTTTTTTCTTGTCACCCACTTTCAATTTTGCTTGCTTAGTCATATGAAATCATGAGTGAGGGTGTTGTTTCAAAGTACATTCTCAGTGTTTTGTGCCATTGGCGATAAAATGGCTTTGGAAAATAATGATTTAAAGAACTTGTAACATTTAAAAATGTGACAGGGATGAAGCACATTTGATAAAACTAATTAAATATGTATACAAGTACAAATGACCTATATGTATATAATTACATTAGATGTATGTTTCATTATGATACTTTATTCTGATTGGCCAACTGCACATCTCGTGTTATTCCGTAAGCAATTGCATTGCTCAATAAAACTTTTTATTCATGATAACACGTGGTCCCACAATAAAGTGCACAGGTGAATTAAATAAAACAATAATAAAATTCGACTTTTCATGATCATAGCTAAAAAATGTAATTATAAGTATTGAATGCTTCTTTTTGTAACTTCATAGGGTTGTAAAAGCGTTGACCGTGTGCACATTTTGAGTATGAAGCGCGGAACAAAATGTACTTCGGTCAACGCTTTTACACCCCAATGAAGTTACAAAAAGAAGCATTCAATTCTTAAATAAAAGTTGGAAAAATTTGTACATATTGGTATTCTCTTTATATTTATTTACAAGTTTTGCAGACCTACTCATAGAGTGTATTATATGTCATTTCTATTTTTGTTTTTCTTGTTAATATTATAAATGTTTCCTACAAAGATGTTAAAAAAAACAAATTTTTGCATATAAAATAAGCCCTACATTTTACATACATGTACATAACATATTGTTATTTTCTTTATCACTTTTACAAGTTTCCCAAATACAATATAGAATCAAATGTCAGATTTATATTAGATTTTTGTATTAAAAGTTGAATGTCCTTACAAGGAGAAGTAATACACTAATACATAGTACTCTGTATCCAAATTTATGTTAAAAAAAGGAATAAAAAAAAAATCCTTGAATTTTCCAGTTGTAGGAAATTGATTAGCTTTATTTATAAGTTTATTAACATTTGGTTGCCGCAAACTAAAGTTAGAAAACAGAAAGGAAAAAAAAAATCAGCAATTTTTATGTTTATTCAGGGGCATATCTCATGAATTGTATTTTGGAATCTTTCAGTAACATGGTTTCTAGAGCTTGTAACAGGAAAATATGGGCCGAACAGTTGCTTAGATTAATTCCTGTGATGATCATTTTCTTGTATGCTCATTTTGAAATGTTTTATGTGTAACTTTCATTGTAGTAACTTCCATTTTAGTACTCAGGACAAGATAAAACTTTTCTCATACCAAAAATTTCTTCTTCTTTTTTTTAAATTAAAGCAGTTTCAATTCAATTATAATTTATATAATTATAGAATATATATCATCATCAGCTTATTTTCCATATTCCATTTTCCAAAAATGTTGGTGAGTAATCTATATACCCTTGTTAAATAAACTTTGAGTGGTTTCTTATATAAATGTGTCTCTCTGGACCAACTTATTTATTATTTGATTTGATCCACTTCTTCTTCAAACTCTTTTGACTGATTCAGATTGTCAAGTTTATCCAGCATTATGTCTCATTCTTTATACTTGACAAAGTTTAGAGGTTTGGACTTCTGACTGTGTATTGTATATTAAAGAGGTTGGTTGATTCCTCTGTCAGATCTAGAAATTTTATTGTATCTCTATTTGATTAAAGAATTATTTTCATAACTTGCTATTGCACAGGCTAGAGTTACAAGGAAGCGTAGATTTTTCTGTTAACAAAATTCTTTTCTCGATTTTAATGTTTTCGTCATTTGGTTAACACATAGGGTATCTTGATCTAAATTCAAAGGTGGTATCAAAAAACCAGGGGAGCAATAACATAAGACCAAAAATCGTTAGAAAGTATAATCTTGATTTGATTCCAACAGAGGATTATGTTCTGTGTAAATTAGATCCTGACTTTTACTTCCGTAACTGTTCACAGTCTCGTGTAAATGTAAACCTGGTCTCAAATCCCTTCGCAGATTTTGAATAAGAGTACACTGTGTGTTAAAATACACTCAAATGTTGTTTAATGTTATGAAAAATTAAAATGTTCATTAACAGTTTCATAGTATTCCTTTAAGTATATAAGTGTATTACATACATGACTTCAGGACATTCATTAACTGGACCACCCAATAAAAAATGGGGACACCAGGTCACTAAATGAAAATTAGCAAGGTCACTGTTCATGAAGTTTAAAATATTTAGGACTAACTGTTGTTATAGTTCAGGCGAGATATTATTTAGATATCATCAAACTTAGCTATACTAAGCATGTTTTATACACATTTCATCATTTATATGTAATAAAATGTATCTACATTAATTAAATAAATATTAGTCTATGAATTTTTATTAGAACATTTTTAAATAAATGTCAAATGTTAAAAAAAAAATTCCCATCTTGAGCCTCTTGTCTAAATCCAATGTCAGTGCACTTAAAAGTAAGGATGGTGTGAGGTTCTCCATGTGGGTGGTTTATGTAAACCAATCAAACCTAGGTTTATATGAACATTTATAGTAGTCTTGACCTAACGGCTAAGTAAATAATCACTAATTAAAAAGGCGGTCCTTGTCCATTCACTCACCTGGTATGTCACTACCCATTAAAAGTCAACAATTTTATTAATCAGGAAATGCTTACATGAATGTCTTGAGGTTAGCACTTGAAAAGGTGTATATGATTTTGTTGACATGCGATACGTTTATACAACAGTGCATATATTTATAAAGAAGAATAATATCAACCTTCCTTCAACATTTCATCGGTTAACTGATGAAATATAGTGTGAATTGACTTGAATGATTAGTTCAGGAAAGGATAAATTTTTATGATTTTATAATTTTAAATTATACCGATACCATATGTTTATATAATAGAAAGAGAAAAGGTTGTCAAATAATTTAAAGTGATCGGAAGTGATTGTCAATGTGATTAATTGTTGATTTACATGTTCTTTTACTGAATTTATAATCATTACGCAACCTGCACTGGAATGTTTGACTTTTGTTTATGACAGCCAAAAAAAAAACGTGAATGAAACAGTGAATTTTATTCTTTAAGTAAGGAGGAATTATTAATTGTATAAATCTTAGAGATATCTGAGATTATATTAACTACAACAAAGGAAAAAATCTTTTATTTGAGGAATTATTCAATTGATTAATTATACAAAAGAAAAAATGGAATTGTGTCTATAGAAAGATATAAAGATATTCCGAAGTCAGTGTCTTGTACTTCATTATAGGCAATAGTGGATTATATCGACAGTAATTTACATGAACACAACTGCACTAGAAGAACCAAATGACTGATTAAGTGCAGGAACAGGGATTTTATCCTGGAGCAAAAAATATTCAATATATTCTGTTTGATTTTAAGTCTTTGTTGTTTTTCTGTGTAACCGATAACGTTGATTGAAGTGGTATTAAAACACAAGGAGCTACGTTTCCGATTTTCTTGAGTGTTTAAAGCAAATCCGACTACAAAACCCTGTTAATGGTATCCTGTGGGATAATACTGAAGGAATAACACTCATTGAATATAGTTTTTTATGTCATCAGGAGTTAACATCCCAGTGGTTGGCCTCTAAGATTTTTCAATATCCTCTCCTGGGCCTCAGGATTATCGAGTTTATATAACTTCACCCTTTTGGTTGAGTGCAGCAAATTTTGCAAAATTGAGTAAAAAAATGTAATCACTAGACTATAAAAGAAATATGTGTTGACAATTGCTTGTAAGAACTCATTGGATGGAGGTGTTTTGAGCAGACTCAGCGACCACTAATCCGGAAAATTTTAAATTACATTCATTCTTTATTATAGATATGTACTAAATTAATTTGTAGTTCATAGAGGTTTTTATTGATTTGGTTGTGGAGAAATTGAAAAACGATTGCATTTCGTGTAAATAAAACATTAATTTGGATGTTTGATAGAAGCAAAAGTGCTGATTTGATTGAAAATTGAATTACAAGTGAAAATTTGACCAAATTCAGTTTTAAGGTGATAAGTTTGTGTAGAATACAATACAATGTACTGCAACTAAAAGGAAAATAACAAATTAAGACTCACAAGTTAACACTTACGGTTTGTGAGATTGCAAATTTTAAAGGGCATGGATTATTGTTTATTATTTCCTTTTGGAGACAAATAAGATAACATTTATTATGTAAAAATAATTCAGTGAGAAAGGAAGGTTTGATAATTGAAAACAATACTGTTGGATTACTTCATGAACATTTTATATATCTAATGTTAATAATACAAAAAGTTTGGATATGGATGGAAATGGACCAGTTATCAGTAGTTCAGATGTAAAGTCAGATTTATCAAGGTATTGTACAATTATTACAGTGAACATTACAAAATACATTCTACAGAATAGAATAAAACAAAAATGATATTGAATGAACATAAGATCAATGTGGCTTTAGATTTTATCAGTATTAAACTAAAATCTTAACAGTACAGTAGAAAATATTGCACTTGAAATTTAATGTTTTTCAAGAAAGAACTAATAAAAAAGTAAAAAAGGTCTCAAAATTTAAAATGCGTTAATTTTCTTTTAAAAATAATAAAAAAAAAAATTGAAAAAAGAAAGAAACAAGTTAGCACTTATATTTTGTATTTCTATTTTTAAAATTTATTATAATTGATTAAGATTTGATCTTGTAATTTTAGGTGCAATTATCTGCAAACATTTCATAAAAATCCACAAGAAGTTAAATTATATTATCACATTTTATAGTACAATGTATAATATATATATACTTAATTTATCATGATACAGATAAATTAAAAAAAGTTGGTTATACATGTACAGTAAACATATTTTCTTGTTTATTGTGTCACCTTTTGTCATGTCAGGATCTTTAATAGCTGACTATGTTTCAGACGTGATTATTGTTAAAAGCTGCAATAAGAACATTGTAGTTACTTATGGTGGCCCCAATGGCAGAGTGGTCAAATTAGTTACTTCTGTAATCACTAGCCTGTAAGTCAACACTGAGGTTGTGAGTTTGAACCCTGCTTGTGCAGGTGCACTCGACTCCAATCTTTCTTGACTAGGATTGACAGTTTCCTATGGAAGGTCAGTGGTTTTCTCCAGGAACTTTCTCTTGTTCCACAAATAAAAACTGGCCGCCATAAAGTAGCCCAAAAGTGGTGCTTAAAAGTGGTGTTCACATAAAATCAAATGTACATGTAGTTGCTTACCATCTGTGGTGGATAGTTTGGTCAAACACATCTACTTATTTTTATATACAATCTCTTTTTGATTTGTGTACTTAAAAAATTACAAAATGTTTACAGTGAAAAAAAATTTTGTATAATATACTCAGCAAAACAATTATCCAAAATTTGTCCTATATAAATAGGGTATTTTAATCACCAGTGATACATGTTCAAATTAGAATAAAGTCTCTACACCAGATTTGTTTTACATAAGTAACATTACTCAGGTTCCACATGTGGAGCAACATTTGCTTATTCTTCCTGAACACCTGAGATCACCCCTGGTTGTTTGGTAGGTTTTGTGTTGCCCTGTCTTTAGTTGCCTGTGTTGTGTTTATGATGTTTTTCTCTTTGTCTTTCTTTTGGTTTTAACTATGTCATTTTCAGTTTATTTTCGACTTGTGAGTTCGCTTGTCCGTTGGTATTTTTTGCCTTACTTTAAATCACAGTAAGGTGTGAATGTAAACTTGTTAAATGTTATTTGAATGTTAATTCCAACTATATATATATTAAAAGTCATTTTGAGATTCTTATATGACACGTTTGTAAGTTGCATGATATCAAAGTTTTTACATGTAAAAAAAAGAGTTCCTGATGATAATAATGTTATAGTATAGTGTAGTACGAACCTTCTTGCCATATTATATGGCCCCTGCTGAAAAAAGATTTTAAGAACTCTTTCTCAAAAAAGGTATATGTCAATCATACTTTCAGACACAGTATCAAAATCATAAAGTTGTTATAAAAAAACTGCAGCCATTTCAATATTAAAGAGTTTACATATTATGCTGAAAAAGTTAATTTGTACAATTTTACTTATTTCAATCATATTGAGATGTTATTCAGAAAAGCAAATTGCTGTTGGAGACAATTTTCAAAAATGTTCTGTTTTGTAAATTTTGCATCTTGAACCAAAAAAAACAGATACAATTTGTACGTAGTTAACCTTGTTCAGGCCTGTAGCCAGGAATTTCCAAAGGGGGTTATTTGGCCTCAAAAACTCGACTTTAACAGTCACAATTTGAACAGAATGTTGACTTTATTTGTTTTCAAGGGGGGTTCGTCCGAACCCCCCTGGCTACGGGTATGTTGTTTCTAATATTTTTTTGGTTTTATTTGTTTCTTAAAATGGCAGCATTGAGCAGTCTTTTGCATTTTTTTTATCTCTGCATTTGTTCAGAAATACCAAGAATGGCAAGATAAACTTTTGAAGTTGTGATTAACTGTGAACTTTAGTACAAATCTTCAAAAATAATATGAAACAAGTCTTTTTTTAATGCAATTTATTTTTAAATGAATATTGGTGATACAATTTTGCCCTCTGACTGTAGTGATAATTGTGTAAACCGTTTACCAATTCCATTTACTGTATATAAAGCCTTGGTTCATTATTATATGAATCCTGGAGAAATATTTTTTTATTGGTTTGTTATTTTGTGCTTCCCTATTCTGTCAAGGAAGTTAGAACTAACAAGTATTTGCTGAGGAGGATGTTTTATTTGTGATCACTGATCTATACAACCATGTTGACTTTTAAGCCTGGTCTGACTGAGTGCATTATCTAAGAGCAATTGGTGCACTAGGGTTAACATGGTTAATATTAAGTGGTTGGCATTTTGTTATGGAAGTTTGTGGTTATTTTATATGGACACCTTTTATCTCCCCCCTTGTCACTTATGTTAATTGTTGCCACATGCAGTTAAAATGCAGATAGTAAATTTTTGAAAGCATGAAATTGTCGTAAAAGCAGTGATTGATGTTTTCAGTGTTTGAACTATTTTATTTCAGACATATTATAATATAATTTACTCAGTATTTCAAGAGTAAGAATTACTTGCAACCTTATAAGGCACAGAAATTTATGCTGCTTGAAAAATCAAAAATGATGGATATTTTTTTTTTAAATGTTTTGCCTCTTGTGCATTGATTATCATATACAACATAAAACAAACCTGTGTGACGTTTCAAGTACTGGATATCACAAGCAAAAAAATCTTGATATTGATATCTGATTAAAACTGCAACTTAATTTATGTTTTTACACGACCGCAAAAATTTTAATTTTTTGGTCGTATATTGCTATCACGTTGGCGTCGTCGTCGTCGTCGTCGTCGTCGTCGTCCGAATACTTTTAGTTTTCGCACTCTAACTTTAGTAAAAGTGAATAGAAATCAATGAAATTTTAACCCAAGGTTTATGACCACAAAAGGAAGGTTGGGATTGATTTTGGGAGTTTAGGTCCCAACATTTTAGGAATTAGGGGCCAAAAAGGGCCCAAATAAGCATTTTCTTGGTTTTCGCACTATAACTTTAGTTTAAGTGAATAGAAATCTATGAAATTTTGACACAAGGTTTATGACCACAAAAGGAAGGTTGGGATTGATTTTGGGAGTTTTGGTTCCAACAGTTTAGGAATAAAGGGCCAAAAAAGGGCCCAAATAAGTTTTATTCTTGGTTTTCGCACAATAACTTTAGTATAAGTAAATAGAAATCAATGAAATTTTAACACAAGGTTTATGACCATAAAAGGAAGGTTGGGATTGATTTTTGGAGTTGAAGTCACAACAGTTTATGAACTAGGGGCCAAAAAGGGGCCCAAATAAGCATTATTTTTGGTTTTTGCACCATAACTTTAGTATAAGTAAATAGAGATCTATGAAATTTAAACACAAGGTTTATGACCATAAAAGGAAGATTGGGTTTGATTTTGGGAGTTTTGGTCCTAACAGTTTAGGAATAAGGGGCCCAAAGGGTCCAAAATTGAACTTTGTGTGATTTCATCAAAAATTGAATAATTGGGGTTCTTTGATATGCCGAATCTAACTATGTATGTAGATTCTTAATTTTTGGTCCAGTTTTCAAATTGGTCTACATTAAGGTCCAAAGGGTCCAAAATTAAACTAAGTTTGATTTTAACAAAAATTAAATTCTTGGGCTTATTTGATATGCTTTATCTAAATATGTACTTTGATTTTTGATTATGGGCCCAGTTTTCAAGTTGGTCCAAATCAGGATTCCATATCAAGTATTGTGCAATAGCAAGAAATTTTCAATTGCACAGTATTGCACAATAGCAAGAAATATCTAATTGCACAATATTGTGCAATAGCAATTAATTTTCAATTGGAGTTATCTTTCTTTGTATAGAATAGTAGTTGATAATATATGTTGGAAATTTGCCAGACATGACTATGATGTCATTTTCTATTTTTATTTGCCAATAACTTTATGTAAATAACTTCATTGGAAATTTGCCAATATAAAATGTTGCTGATGAAGCTTTTTTTCCTTATCTTATCTAAAATGTTTTTAGATAATGTATGTTGGACATTTGCCAGACATGACTATGATGTCATTTTCTATTTTTATTTGCCAATAACTTTATGTAAATAACTTCATTGGAAATTTGCCAATATAAAATGTTGCTGATGAAGTTTTTTTTATTGTTTTATACAATAAACAATGTATATTCACTTTTACTACCAACCAATCTTTACCATTCAGTGATAACAAGCACTTTATTTTACATTTTAATATTTTATGATGTATTTAAAAGAGTAGTTATTGTTGCAAACTCCATTAGAAATTTGAATTGATATCAGTTTTGGAAAAAGGGAAACGGGGATGTGAAAAAAAAAGGGGGGGGTTAAATTTTTCTCATTTCAGATTTCATAAATAAAAAGAAAATTTCTTCAAACATTTTTTTGAGAGGATTAATATTCAACAGCATAGTAAATTGCTCAAAGGCAAAAAAAAACTTTTAAGTTCATTAGACCACATTCATTCTGTGTCAGAAACCTATGCTGTGTCAACTGAACTATTTAATTTTAGATTTAAAAAGTTTGAAGAAGAAATCTTTAATTGATTTGTAAAATCTTGACATTTGTTTTGTGTAAAAAAAACCATGTAATGTCAAAAATTTGATCACAATCCAAATTCAGAGCTGTATCACGCTTGAATGTTTTGTCCATACTTGCCGCAACTGTTCAGGGTTCGACCTCTGCGGTCGTATAAAGCTGCGCCCTGCGGAGCACCTGGTTCTCACATGAAATGAATTTTGAGAATGCAAAAGCTTTCTCTGAAAAAAATGCTGCTCAATTATGTTAACAATGTAAAATACTTTGAAAACTTTGACAATCAGTGAAACATGAATGATTATAATGGGGTGAACTGAACCAAAATATACACTATCTTGTAGTCCATGTTAAATAGCATGTTTATGAATGGATAGCATTTATAAACACCAGAAAAAGTAATTTAACAGAACAATTTTTGTGAGCTATTTTAAAAAAAAAAGTCAGTTGTCAAAAAAAAACCCAAGTTTGATACTTATTTTGATAACATGAAGTAAATTGTTAACAGCATGCAATATATTGTTGAATGGGGAAAAAAGACAAAAAAAACATTTCTCTCTCATTGTCATGGCAAACATGTCAAATTTGAGTCCTTGATTTTTTTTTAACCATGTGCAGAAATTTTGATGCAGTTTTTACTACCTTAGGTGCACTTCTTTGCTATCAAGAATTTTAAAATCTCATGCATACAAAAAAGAAATCATCCTGTTAATGCCATTATGGCAGGTTCATCTGGGACAATGTGCCTTTGTCAAACTGTCAAGTATTCATCCTTTAAGATGGATAACTGTTTAAAGTTGCATAATTTTACACAGAGAATTAAAGTTTGCAGGGTAAAACAATTTCCTGTTTTAAAAAGTTTAAACAAGGACAAATCTGTAACCTGCATAGTTCAAACAAGTTTCACCTATTAAGTAGCTCAATGAATTCAATTAGTACACGAGTGCAGTCTTTCATAATAATTAAAAATTGTAATTGATGTCCTACGGTTGTGGTTCGTAAATGATTATGTTGATATTATGTACTTTTTCTCTGGAGTATTGAAATCTTGAACGTCATTGATGGTATAACAAAAGTTATTCAATCAAAAAATGAGTGCATGCCTCGCAAGTTTTTAAATGACGTTGACATCTAGGTGGCATGTATTTATAAGTTTTACTTCCTCTCAGTATCTGTTGCGAACAGGAATTTTATCAAGCACAAATAGGTTTCTTCCTTTTAGGTTTTTTGTAAAACAATAGATTTGCCATACTTAAATGATTTGTTCTTTAATGAAATACAGAACAGCATCCTCCCTAAGATTTCTCAAACATGTTCTTGTTAGTGCGTTACTTTGTAATTGATGATTTAGTGGTACAATGAGTGCTCAGAGTTTATAATCAGGTAGGGGCACCTGACTTGTGTTTTCTGTACTACAGATTGATCATTAAGGAAATCCAAATCAGATTTATGTGTTTACACCAAGCTAGTTAACAATCAAGTAGATGTGTAATTGCACTTTATCGATTGGTCACTACTGGAGGAAATATGTTGACAATCTTTTATTGAAATGGTATCTATGAAGTTATGAGTTCATTGTGTTCACCTCATTTTTTGCAAAAGTGTTTTTCTTTCAGATGTGACACCCTTCTCCTGTATTGTCCTTACTTATTGTGGCGGCTGGGGTTATGGACTCTATGTCAGGGTTTCACTTTTTGTTTGCAATTAAGACTATGATGTAAGAGTATTTATGTAAATGATATAAAATAAAAAAAATAAAAAACCGGTCACGAAATTAAACAAGAGAAAAATTTATACAGATTAATAGTGAAATACGGTTTATAGAAATAAATGTGTGTGCTCTTTTAAGGCTTATTAATTTTATCTTTTAGAGAATAATCTCAAATATATGTATAAAAAATATTGAGCATCCGATTCACATAAGTTGAGTAAGTACATCCTTTAATCTAATTAATTTGTACTAAGAGTATCTTGTCTGGATATTAAAAATAGTTGTCACACTCCATAATGTTTGTTTGATCTTATCAGAGGAAGTTTCAAGGGCATTCTATACATACGCTTGACCCTTTTTAATTTGTGATTTTAGCACAGATAACAATTGATATAGATTCTGAAAATTCAATAACTAAGAACTTGCCAGTTATGCAAACAAAAATATTGAAAAAAGGACGGTTTCATTGTAAAATAATATGGATTAAATGTATTTCCTATAAGCAAATCAACGGAATCTGAGTAAATTTTCAAATGAAGTATTATTTAGGTCTCCCCACATATTTTCAAATGGTGGAAACCAGTACAAGTGCAACTTTAAAATTTGTGCAACATTTAGTTAAGTTATGCCCCTTGAAATATTTAGAAAATGTTTCTTGATAATTTTTTAAACTTAAAGCTTATTAAACGGTGCTCTCCCAAGTATTTGTGTATAGCACCATAGGATTTGAAAATAGTAATGTTTCCTAAGAATTATTATATGTTATTCAGGTCTCAGACAGGGTATATACTGTGACATTCCCGTATCCCTGAGCCGAAGGCGAAGGGGATATAAGCCCTAAGCCGGGAATGTCACAGTATATACCCTTTCTGAGACCTGAATTACACATATATTACGGATTACCCCGGACTTAATGTTATTTTCCAGTGCAGGTATTTGTTGACAACACATATATATTGAAAAACCCAACCTGATATGTTCGGCATACCTGAAAGATTTTCTAATTTGCTGTGAACATAATTTTATCGTGTATGTAATAATTTATAATAACACTTTAAACATTAAATTTAAGTATTAAAAGTGTAAATTGCGTGATTTTGTATCAAAAATGTATTATTGACTGAAGCACGTCATTATTTTCCCTCTGTGAGCCTCTGACAGTCTGATAGCTTTTGACTACGTCACATAGTAACCGGTGTTATGATGACGTTTTTGAGGTTCTAATTGGGGATAAAAACGTCGTATATACCCCAGCAGTTTCCTGAATATATACTGACATCTCTGTGTTGTTATCCAATCACAAACCTCGACACATTTGTAATCCGTAATATATATTATTGTCCCTTAGATTCATGTTGCACGCAAACTCAAGTATGCCTTGAAAGAATTTGTCATCCTTGTACTTCAAATTTTCGCTTTTTTTCCCCTGAATTATTAGAACTTAATGAAATAATAACAGTTGCTTGGTACTCATGATTCATGTGGACATGATGAAGCCTTTTGATTACTGATTTTCTTTTATTACTTGGAGGGGAAAGATAAAGTTCTATTTTGTTCCAGAAACTATCTTTATTGGACTTGCAAGCTGTCTTGAACACTTAAAGGAAATAAAAATAATGACATAATGTGCATTCAGCTGCATATGTGTTTAATTTTGAATCGATTTGTTAGATCTTTATTCAAAAGTCAAATCCTGACAGTATTTAAATTAAGTCCAAAAATTATTTATTCATGTTGTGTCTTTGAAGACCATAGAGACTAGTGTTGAGATAAAAAGATCAACTGTTCTTCGTTTTCATGTGTAAAAATATACCTAAAATTTGTGCAAATTATGTTATTAATAAATTTAATTACTTTCCAAAGTTGTTTTTTTTTTTTAGAAAAATTCTAGGAGTTCTGTCTCAAAAGTAGTGAAAATAACATTGTGTAATTAATAATTATTTTATGCATGCAAGTTTTTAAATGATTTTATATAATAATTCAAAAGAATTTTATGTAGTTCATCTTTTACCAAAAAAAAATATTTTAATAAGAAACAAATAACTACATGAGATACAGTGCTTAAAGGGATATCAATTCCTGTCCACAAGCTCCAAAATATTTCCCTTAAATTAATTTCATTGCATAAAGTAATTACCAGTTAAGAGAATTGAATAAGTACTGTTTGTTTTTGTTGACATAAAGACATATTCACGATTGTACCTTAAAAGGTGAAAGGAAAAATCGAATGTACTAGAAGAAAACAAAAACTTCCAGTTCTGTTCTTAACTCCACTATATAAAAAAAAGAACTATAGATAAATGTTTTATTACATTTGAATTAGACCATTGTGTAATATAACTCAGTGCAAAGCCTGAACTTAATGCCTTTCTTTATATTCTCTCTTAACTTATTAAGTTAGCTCTAGGATCGTGTCTAGTAGGAAATCTACAGTAGACTCAATTAGTACCTAGTAACATTGAAAAGAAAGTAAACCTGAAAGATTAACAGCTAAAGTAGGATTGATTTGATATCTCAAGCTTATGATCTCTTTAAAATGTGAATCTGTAAACAGAGGTGGATTTAGAGGGGGGGGCCCCCTTTTTGGGAAAAAAATTGGTTGCTTATATAGGGAATCACTGAAGCGTGACTGGAGCGGGCCCCCTCTTAGCGCAGTCAGTGGGCCCCCACTTATGAAAATTTCTAGAACCGCCAGTGGTAAATGTTGCTTAAAAATTATTGTCATTTTGTGTTCAAGTGTAAAGCTGTTATTAAAAAAAAAACCGAAATACTAGCTTATTGGCCTTAAATATCCTGTTCTCATATACTTGTGTGCTATACCTCCTTAATATTTCACTATAAATCTATAAATCTTATTATACACAATGTACATTGAGGTTTTACACCTACAACTCTTTGTTATTTGAAATTAATAAAGCAAGTGAGCGATAGACATAGTGTGGGTAGTTTGGTATATAAAGATAATAAAACTTAAATTTGGATACAAAAATAGATTAGAAGATGTGGTATGATTGCCAATGAGACAAGTATCCACTAGAGACCAAGTGATGTCAAGGTTAACAGCTATACTGAGGTCACTACTGCCTTCAACAATGAGCAAACTGCATACTTTCAATCTCTTGACATGGATATCATCAGTCTGTACTCTCAAGATATTTTGTATTGGTTTATTAATTATAACATGAAGTTATGACAAGGAAATAGAAGTACAATAATGCCTTAGTATCAAGTTTAATGGATTTGTAACCAATAAGAACAAACATGCTTATGTTCCTTTATGACTTTATTAAAATTATGTTAATTTCTTCCTTATTAGGTGATAGTTTCTGTAGTGTTGACTTACTAACAGGGAAGACTTTTTTGGTTTAAGAAATCTCTCTTTCTTTATGACTTATGACCATCAGACAGCAATCCAATGACACAAATAACCATAAAGCATAGTATATTAGGTCTTAAATATTTAAAAATTAATATTTTTTGATAATTTTTGTTGTCGAGCCTGCAACTTTTGTTGCAGAAAGCTCGACATAGGGATAGTGATCCGGCGGCGGCGGCGGCGGCTACGGCGGCGGTGTTAGCTAACTTCTTAAAAGCTTTATATTTTAGAAGGTGGAAGACCTGGATGCTTCATACTTTGTATATAGATACCTCATGTTACAAAGTTTCCGTCAGTCACATGTCCAATGTCCTTGACCTCATTTTCATGGTTCAGTGACCACTTGAAAAAAAAGTTAAGATTTTTTGTAATGTTGAATTCTCTCTTATTATAAGTAATAGGATAACTATATTTAATATGTGCGTACCTTGAAAGGTCCTCATGTCTGTCAGACAGTTTTCACTTGACCTCGACCTCATTTCATGGATCAGTGAACAAGGTTAAGTTTTGGTGGTCAAGTCCATATCTCAGATACTACAAGCAATAGGGCTAGTATATTCGGTGTATGGAAATACTGTAAGGTGTACATGTCCAACTGGCAGGTGTCATCTGACCTTGACCTCATTTTCATGGTTCAGTGGTTATAGTTAAATTTTTGTGTTTTGGTCTGTTTTTCTCATACTATATGCAATAGGTCTACTATATTTGTTGTATGGAATGATTGTAAGGTGTACCTATCTAGCGGGCAGATGTCATGTGACCTTGACCTCATTTTCATGGTTCAGTGGTCAAAGTTAAGTTTTTGAGTTTTGGTCTTTTTATCTAATACTATATGCCGTAGGTCATCTATATTTGGTGTATGGAAATATTTTATGATCTTTATGTCAGTCGCGCAGGTTTTATTTGACCGTGACCTCATTTTCACGGTTCATTGCACAGTGTTAAGTTTCTGTGTTTTGGTCTATTTTTCTTAAACTATAAGTAATAGGTCAACTATATATGTTGTATAGAAGCATTGTTAGCTGTACATGTCTGCCTGGCATGGTTCATCTGACCTTGACCTCATTTTCAAGGTTCATTGGTCTTTGTTTAGTTATCTTGGTTAATGTTAAGTTTATGTGACAGTTGTATTAAAGCTTAGCTTTATACTTAGGACTATCAACATAATATCAATGATTAGTATAGAAGGCGAGACATTTCAGCGTGTGCACTCTTGTTACTAAAATGTCTACTTGTTTAATTCTCAAATTATTTTTAAAGGGTGATATAAGTTTTTGACAATTTCTGGTATTTTCCAATAAAATAAACTATTTCTTTGAAGTTTTAATACATTTACAATAAATGTTATGGGTGTTATTATCCAAATTTTTGTCTAGGCCTATAATCCTTGTTAAAAGAATGTTACATAAACCTTGCCAGAACTATTCCTTGATGTTTCATTCGAATTCATTGAAACTTTCCACAAAAACTGAGATAATGAGAAAATTTTAGTTTGATCTGAGAAGGCATGAAAGCTATAGGATCTGTCTTTTTTAGGAACTGTATGTCACATTTTAGCTACAAGATATTTGTTGAATATGGGTTTTCAACTTTATTGTACTTGTTCAAGCCATAACTTAAAAATTTACTTGTGCACCTGCAGTTACCGACTCGCACAGTTAAACCTTATTTCTATAGATAAAAATAGACCTACTTACAGTAGAGATCCCTTCTGTTAAGTGCACTAGAAATAGACCTACTTACAGTAGAGATCCCTTCTGTTAAGTGCACTAGAAATAGACCTACTTACAGTAGAGATCCCTTCTGTTACGTGCACTGATAGAAAGAGACCTACTTACAGTAGAGATCCCTTCTGTTAAGTGCACTAGAAATAGACCTTCTGCTGTTGTCTGCTCTATGGTCGGGTTGTTGTCTCTTTGACACATTCCCCATTTTACTACTTACAGTAGAGATCCCTTCTATTAAGTGGACTAAAAATAGACCTACTTGCAGTAGAGATCCCTTCTGTGAAGTGCACTGATAGAAATAGACCTACTTACAGTAGAGATCCCTTCTGTTAAGTGCACTAGAAATAGACCTACTTACAGTAGAGATCCCCTCTATTAAGTGCACTGATCGTGACACTAATTTTTATTTCTCATCGATTATTTCCATACAATGTCATGATTTATTAATGTAATATAAAAGTGATAATAAAGCATGAAAAATACTGCACCAACTTGCAAGCTAGTAATTTTTCATGATGAATAAACCTAGATAGGAGTACATATGTTCTCCACTGTTGCATTCAGTTACAGATAATTAGTTTATATTAAAGAGAGAACAAAGAAAGATATCAGTTTTAACTCTGTTGATTAATTTCATTTTGATCTGCAATGTATTATCTAATGTTTTCTGTATGCTATGTACAAAATGCAACACATTTTTATAGATGATCTATAGAAAGATTTGATTCAAGTTGCATCTAGAATAATGTACCCAGAGCTGTCATTGTGACAATATTATTCAATTGCACAGGCTTAAATTTACAGAGAAAAAAGGGGGGAAACTATGTTGCTCATCACTTCAGAAGTTTCCCATAATCCCACATTTCAGCCTGCCCAAAAACCACTGATGAGGTTACAGGTTAATTGTATTAACATAAACATTTTCTTTTCAAACCTGTCAGAATATGGTTTGTTTTATTTTTTTGTCTTGAAGATAAAAAAAATTAAAGCAAAGAAACATATGTCCAATAACTGACAGATCATTTCTGAATCATTTAATGAAATGAAACTGTCATAGAAACTTGTACTTTTTAACAATGAAAGAAACCAAACCTAAGAATAGCAATGCATGTCCTCTTGTGTTGTAATGAATGACATTGGGTGAATGTGGTTATTGACTTGAGTCAATAGAAAGTCACCAAGTATATTTAATCATTTAATTTTCCTTCCTTGTGGATTAACTCCTCATGTTGACCTGGTTTGACCTGTAACAAATCAGGACATGAACCATTGATGAATTTATAAAAAATAAAAAAGAGGATCCCTTGAGGGAAATATGTTTAAGCTGAAAGATCAAAACAGACCAGCCTTTAATAAGACGTAGGTGGTTATAAATGATGATTACTTTAATGGTAGCGTGGATGTGTTCATGCAAGATGTCAGCATATCGAAAAATTAGATTAATAATAGTATCACTATAACTTTAACCCAAAGTAATATTTTCAGGGCATGCACATGCTTTCTTGTCTTTCTCAGTTGGTTCAGAATAAGTAAAAGTGCATGAGATATAAAAATGATCCAATAATTATTACCAATGACTGAATTTAAAATAAAAAAATTAATAATAAAAAGTGATAGACAAATAATAAAATATGACATTTCATAATTTGTCTATTTCTTTTTTATAAATATTTTATTAAATATGATTCAAATTTAAATGATGCAGGTATGATTTTTCTCTCTTTTTTTTAAACAATTAAAAAAAAAAAAATTATATTTCATTTTATGCATGATGCCTTTTGTACACCATTTGAGATTTACTGTTATTCACCATTTCAGTGCATTTTGGATATTTTCAAAAGCCTGTACAAACAAAGCTGTGGTTAACAATATCTTTATAAACAATAGATTTTTGACAAATGGTGTAAAATTATTTTCATTTTTGGTGAAGAAATTAAAATTCTGCCAATTTTGCAATGGCAAATTGTACTGTTGTCCTTATAAGAACTTAAGTTAATATATCTATAAATTGCTGTAATTATGTCATTGTAATTTCAGGAGAATATCTACTCTTAATGGTATGAAAACTCATTTCAAATCCCAAAAGCAGTTCTACATGGTCATATATTTTAAGTCAAGCAGTCAGATTTATTTTCCAGTGTAACCATTTCAGTTTCAAAAAGCAATATTTCAAGTTAAAAACATTCCTTGTGAGAAATTAACCCTTATTTTTTCACTTTTACTTGGATTCAAACCAAAAGATGAAAATGAAATCTTACTTGTTTACTAATTTGGAGAAAAGTTGATGCAGGCAGAATATATCATTGAATGATTTGTGGTAAAAAAGCCATTAATATTTGTTATCTGTCTGGGATGAAGGACAACAACCAGTAGAGAGATTATTGACCTCTATTTGAACTCAGGATTTCATCAGGCTACCTAGTCTAGACTATTGCCTGCTTAAGGAATTATTAGAATAGATACTAATTAAAAAAATATGACAGGCCGTGCGTCTCAAGTATATATTCAGTTTTCTTTTTGATGCAATAAATTTTTTTGAAAAAACAGAATAATTTTTATACGACCGCAAAAATTTTAATTTTTTGGTCGTATATTGCTATCACGTTGGTGTCGTCGTCGTCGTCGGCGGCGTCCGAATACTTTTAGTTTTCGCACTCTAACTTTAGTAAAAGTGAATAGAAATCAATGAAATTTTAACACAAGGTTTATGACCACAAAAGGAAGGTTGGGATTGATTTTGGGAGTTTTGGTCCCAACATTTTAGGAATTAGGGGCCAAAAAGGGCCCAAATAAGCATTTTCTTGGTTTTCGCACTATAACTTTAGTTTAAGTGAATAGAAATCTATGAAATTTTGACACAAGGTTTATGACCTCAAAAGGAAGGTTGGGATTGATTTTGGGAGTTTTGGTTCCAACAGTTTAGGAATTAAGGGCCAAAAAAGGGCCTAAATAAGCATTATTCTTGGTTTTCGCACAATAACTTTAGTGTAAGTAAATAGAAATCAATGAAATTTTAACACAAGGTTTATGACCACAAAAGGAAGGTTGGGATTGATTTTTGGAGTTGAGGTCACAACAGTTTATGAATTAGGGGCCAAAAAGGGGCCCAAATAAGCATTATTTTTGGTTTTTGCACCATAACTTTAGTATAAGTAAATAGAAATCTATGAAATTTAAACACAAGGTTTATGACCATAAAAGGAAGGTTGGGTTTGATTTTGGGTGTTTTGGTCCTAACAGTTTAGGCATAAGGGGCCCAAAGGGTCCAAAATTGAACTTTGTGTGATTATACCCCCGCTTTAAAAAAGGGGGGTATACTGTTTTACCTCTGTCTGTCAGTCCGTCCGTCCGTCCGTCAGTCCGTCAGTCAGTCCGTCCCATGAAACTTTCGTCACATTTTTCTCAGGAACTACACATCCACCCTTTCTGTAATTTGGTATCAACATTTATATATGTCAGCCATACCGTGTGATGCGTTTTCAGATTCATCACTTGACAACTTCCTGTTTACCGAACACTTGTCTGATTTTACACATGATAGCCAAGTTGAAAATTTTCGTCACATTTTTCTCAGGAACTACAATACAAGGATTTCTGAAATTTGGTTTCAGGATTTATATAAGTCAGCTATACCGTGTGATGCGTTTTCAGATTCATCACTCGACAACTTCCTGTTTACCGAACACTTGTATGATTTTACACATGATAACCAAGTTAAAAATTTTCGTCACATTTTTCTCAGGAACTACAATACAAGGATTTCTGAAATTTGGTTTCAGGATTTTTATAAGTCAGCTATACCGTGTGATGCGTTTTCAGATTCATCACTCGACAACTTCCTGTTTACCGAACACTTGCATATTTTTACACTATTAATATTATCCACTTGCGGCGGGGGTATCATCAGTGAGCAGTAGCTCGCAGTTTCACTTGTTTCATCAAAAATTTAATTATTGGAGTTCTTTGATATGCCAAATCTAACTATGTATGTAGATTCTTAATTTTTGGTCCCGTTTTCAAATTGGTCTACATTAAGGTCCAAAGGGTCCAAAATTAAACTTAGTTTGATTTTAACAAAAATTGAATCCTCTGGGTTCTTTGATATGCTGAATTTAAAAATGTACTTAGATTTTTAATTTTTGGCCTAGTTTTCAAGTTGGTCCAAATGGGGGTCCAAAATTAAACTTTGTTTGATTTCATCAAAAATTGAATAAATGGGTTCTTTGATATGCCAAATCTAACTGTGTATGTAGATTCTTAATTTTTGGTCCAGTTTTCAAATTGGTCTACATTAAGGTCCAAAGGGTCCAAAATTAAACTAAGTTTGATTTTAACAAAAGTTAAATTCTTGGGCTTATTTGATATGCTTTATCTAAATATGTACTTTGATTTTTGATTATGGGCCCAGTTTTCAAGTTGGTCCAAATCAGGATTCCATATCAAGTATTGTGCAATAGCAAGAAATTTTCAATTGCACAGTATTGCACAATAGCAAGAAATATCTAATTGCACAATATTGTGCAATAGCAATTAATTTTCAATTGGAGTTATCTTTCTTTGTATAGAAAAGTAGTTGATAATATATGTTGGAAATTTGCCAGACATGACTATGATGTCATTTTCTATTTTTATTTGCAAATAACTTTATGTAAATAACTTCATTGGAAATTTGCCAATATAAAATGTTGCTGATGAAGCTTTTTTTCCTTATCTTATCTAAAATGTTTTTAGATAATGTATGTTGGACATTTGCCAGACATGACTATGATGTCATTTTCTATTTTTATTTGCCAATAACTTTATGTAAATAACTTCATTGGAAATTTGCCAATATAAAATGTTGCTGATGAAGTTTTTTTTATTGTTTTATACAATGAACAATGTATATTCACTTTTACTACCAACCAATCTTTACCATTCAGTGATAACAAGCACTTTATTTTACATTTTAATATTTTATGATGTATTTAAAAGAGTATAGTTATTGTTGCAAACTCCATTAGAAATTTGAATTGATATCAGTTTTGGAAAAAGGGAAACGGGGATGTGAAAAAAAGGGGGTGTTTAAATTTTTCTCATTTCAGATTTCATAAATAAAAAGTAAATTTCTTCAAACATTTTTTTGAGAGGATTAATATTCAACAGCATATTGAATTGCTCAAAGGCAAAAAAAACTTTTTAAGTTCATTAGACCACATTCATTCTGTGTCAGAAACCTATGCTGTGTCAACTATTTAATTTTAGATTAAAAAAGTTTGAAGAAGAAATCTTTAATTGATTTGTAAAATCTTGACATTTGTTTTGTGTAAAAAAAACTCATGTAATGTCAAAAATTTGATCACAATCCAAATTCAGAGCTGTATCACGCTTGAATGTTTTGTCCATACTTGCCCCAACTGTTCAGGGTTCGACCTCTGCGGTCGTATAAAGCTGTGCACTGCGAAGCACCTGATTTAATTTTATTTAACATTTAAACCGTTTGACTTTGAAATTGTATTTCAACAGTGTTCCTCTCCAACACTCTTTTGTGCTCTTTTGTTTGAGATAATAAAATGAATTTTGATTATATATTTATTTTGTAGTTTAATTTCTGTCAAACAGTTTTTTATATGTCCATTCCATCCAACCAGGACTAAAAATAAGTTATTATAACTTTACGTAGATTCTGTCCACCACATGTTTTACAACATATTTAGAGGTGAAAATAATTGAGATCATTTACTTAAAATGTAAAATGAATAACTGAAAGCAAACCTAATATGAAAACATTATTTATGAAAAAGGAGAATGAAAATAAACTTTGAAAACTGTGGAAAATCGTCTTGAGTTTGTATTTGTGGCTGGTACGTGATTGCATTGCCATTTCAGGACGACTTTGTGGTCAAAACTGTCTGAATAAGATTACATGACTAGTGGTATGATACACCAGGCATTGGTTGTTACAGCTACCTATGATTACAGGGTGCTTTGTTTACCTTCATACTTGTTAAGGTACAGGACATTTCTCATGTCATATCTACCTATAAATAGTTATTCTTTTTTTCTCTGAATAGCAAAGAGATGAAGTCATAGTCAACATTGGGAATGGAAACAAAATTTGTAATATTAGGCTTTTCAATTTATTTGTATTTTAGATCAATTGATTGATTGATTGGTTTAATTGATGTCTGCTGAACCTCCAGTTGATATATATTTGGGCTTTTCAATTTATTTGTATTATAAATAAATTGATGTCTGCTGTACCTACAGTTATTATAGTTTAAAACTTTCTTGCTTAACACAAAAAAATGTGTTCCCATTTTCATAACACAAAATATGTGTCCTCATTGCCCATGTTTGATTAAAATATTTTGTATTTCCCCAAATACATTTGTTTATTAAATTAAGTCAACATCCGTTTAACAGATTTAATTGTACAAGATTTAAGAGTGTTACATGAAAAATTCATGTACATTTGAATACCAGGGAATGAGTAAATTAATTTTATGTTTCATTGGAAAAAAAAGAAAAGAAAAAAATCACTTTTTTTTGTATTAACCGAGATCAGCTACTTTCTGGTATTCCCCATTTACTGTAAAACCCATTTCCCATTAAAGATCAGTTATTTTTGGCCAAGATGTCACACTAATTGAATAAAAAGATGATTACATTTAAGTCCACATGAAATAGATTTTCTGAAAGGATGATGTGTACTTGTAACAAAACTGAAGAGTTTCGTAACCTATATATCCAATAAAAAAAGGAATATTGTTATATTGCAAAGTACAATGTTTAATTAAACATGTCTATAGGTCAGTCTACATCTCAGTAACACAAGTTTAAAAAAAGAACATGAAGTAGAATTTAAATCAATTATTTTGAACATGTTTCAGACTTTGTGATTTCATTTATACAAAATCAATGAACATCTCATTCATAATGAATGAATTTATCAAGAATCATCTTCCAAAGGGATGTACTTTATAATTCTGCATCAAGTTCATATCCATTTAGATATCATATCACGTGTAATATAAATTCGCGATACATGGATATATATAAGGTATTATAATTATATTAAAAAAAATTTTAAAAAATGACTTGTATCATTAGCCATATAGAATGATGTAAATAGATAACTGTTGTAATATCCATATGTGGTGATATTTAAATGATAATAAACAAGACCAGCATGAAATTTTTTTTTAAAAGACCAAAAACCTTAGGAAATATCAAAGAGGTTATATTGAGACAACATAAATGCTAACCTCCTTGGTGAAACTATATTGGGATTTTAATCTAACCAATATAAAGTTTATGTGCTTAAAAAATTTAAACTTTTCCTTGAATATGTTCTAGATATTTGTCAAGTATATTGACCAACTTATTGAATGTCATTCAATGTATGTGTCCTTGATAATGACTAAATTTGGAAACAATGTAAGATCAATGTAAACGTGACAATACCTAAGGACCTTATTATTTTCTTTTTTTGCTGGGTACCATAGAATAAGATAGTGTGATACTACTTTTATTATAGCATTCTTTTCTTTTTTTGCTGGGTACTATAGATTAAGATAGTGTGATACTACTTTTATTATAGTATTATTTTCTTTTTTTTGCTGGGTACCATAGAATAAGATAGTGTGATACTACAGTACTTTTATTATAGTATTATTTTCTTTTTTTGCTGGGTACTATAGATTAAGATAGTGTGATACTACTTTTATTATAGTATTATTATTTTTGCTGGATACCATAGAATAAGATAGTTTTGAGGTACCAGTTTTAATAAACTTAGTTGATGGACATTTTTTTATTGAGTTTGAAAATAATTATCATCAAAACCATGAATTGAAAACCCCATAAACTAACAAATGATTAAATATTGTAACACAAAGAAAAGTACTCCCACAAAAAAAAATCACACAAAAAAGTAGACAAATCTGTACTTAAAGTACAAAACAGTAGAAGTAAATTAAAATTAAAAAATTAAAATAAGTATGGTGGGACCTATTTCTGTCTCCCCCCCCCCTTTTGTGGTATAAATTATTCTTTACCCCATTTATTTTGCTATGTCATTTTGTTCTATTTATTGTCTTTATATCATGTCAAAAAGATCTAAGTGCAAGATATAAATCTGTCTAATGAAGGTTATAAGTACGAGGAAGATTTGATTTACATAGTTCATACTCCATATTTAAAATAAATCATCTTCTTTTCATTTGATGAATGTATAACTAGTGTATTTGTCTTGTTTTAATCATTTCCCAGAGTTTTGTTATATGGTTTCTGTTATCCTTTGATACATATGTTCTAACGGATCCAGAATTACCAGGAAAATGAAGCAGTGTTTTATAAATTTTCCCATAGTGGGAAATGTCGTCATACACATCCTGACCAAAATCTGACAAATCAAAAAATAAGTCAGTACTTCCCTTTAACAGTGGGGTCTAAAAATAGTTTTTTTTTTTAGATTAAGGTACATTACAGTTTAATCATTACTTAAGTATTAGTAATAGCAAATGTACTAGTATCCCTATTCTTAATCAATATTTTAAGACTAATTATCTCATAAATAATGATTAGTAGTAGTACCATGTGACATGGCATTTATCCATTCATAGTTCAAACATGTGAATAAGCATGCACATGCTCTGAACTGTTTTCTCATTCAAAGGGAAATCCTCATTTACAGGTCAAGGTTGTTAACAGAAAAATAGGACAACTCAAGTCGCTGTTTATTCTTAGGGTTATAACAAAGTGAAAGTTGGTTTTACTGAATGAGAAAATGATAACTTGATTGTTTAAAGGATTTATTACATACAACTGGAGATGATTGATGTTAATAATCTTAGATCTGTTTTAGGGTAAATATAAACCATTTGTCTATCCACTTTATTTTGAAGTATAAAAGTTACAGGACATTCAGTACTTGTTATCCTATTATAATATTAAAGTTTCAAGTAAAATTTAAATTCTAGCTTTTTGCTTTGTTACATAAATATAAAATTATGTAGCAGTAAACTGTAGCAAGTGAAATATTCAACTGTTTCATATTTGCCTTTGAAAAATTCAGTCCCTTTGAAAAATTAAATCATGGCAGAATAATTTGAATTCTGTGTAATGTTGTCAAAATCTGTTCCTATGACGATTTTTTGGTGAAATATTTCTAAGAAATCGAATATTATATGAGTATAATGACAGAATTTTATAAAGAGAAAAAAAATCTTAATTCCCTACTTTAATTTCCCCAAATTCATCTGTTTAGATGTAATATCATGAAGAAATAACTTAATAACTTTACAACTGAACTGTTTCTGTAGAAAATATGGTAAAATGTATACATAGTAAGTTGAGATAACTTAAAACAAGACATTGGGATGAATCATTCTGTATCTATGACAATATCAGACAGATTCTACCTAGTCAGAATACAAGAGTCTTTATTATAGACCTTATTTTACTTTCTGACTTTTATGCCCCATTTATGGGCATTATGTTTTCTGGTCTGTGTGTCCGTCCGTCTGATTGTCCCGCTTCAGGTTAAAGTTTTTAGTTGAGGTAGTTTTTGATGAAATTGAAGTCCAATCAACTTGAAACTTAGTATACATCTTCCCTATGATATGATCTTTTAATTTTAATGCCAAATTAGGGTTATTATCCCATTTTCACGGTCCACTGAACATAGAAAGTGATAGTGCAGATGGGGCATCCTTGTACTGGGGACACATTCTTGTTAATACCTGGCCTAGCAGAGATCTCTAAAAACATGGTGGTCTGAAGGTTAGACCACTGAATTTTTCGAAGGACCAACACAACTTTGGTATTTTTCAAGAATAATAATAGTGAAGCCCTATATATTTTTTTCAAGGACCACCTTGTAGAAAAAAGATTTTGTGACCTTTGGCCTAGGACAGAGGTTAAATTATGTTTTATTGTCTGTGTGTCTGTCTGATATTCCTTTTAATCAACCTGTATCTGGCAAAAGATTTTGGTTAAGGTAGTTTACAAGGAAGTTCAGGTCGCATCAACTTGAAACCTTAAGTTCACATTGTCATTTGGACATGAACTTTTAAAATTGTATGCAAATTTCAGTTCTGGTTGACTGATCATAGAAATGTAATCATGTTATTCACATATATATTTCTAGTTGAAAGTTATTGGTTAATGCATTTTTAATGACATGAAGTTGTGGTCATATCAACTTGAAACTTAGTACACTGTTATTCATTCAGATGTGAACTATTTAAATTGAATGCAAAGTTATGGATTTGACCCTGATTCCACAGTTCGCTGAACATGGAAATTGGATAGTGCAAGCAGGGCATTATGTCATACATATGGAAATATTCTTGTTCAATCATGGAAAGGGTAACGATTGAAGATTTAAAAACGCTGTCATGTCAGCTCTTGAAAACTGATAATTTCAAATGTCATCATAAGATTCCCTACTTTAAAGTTGTATTTTGAGAGAAGGAATGATTTGCCCAAGCTACTAAACATAATCTAATATTCTTTTGGCCTTATAAAACATTGAATTATAGTTTGATTGGTTGTCAGAGAAAATTTAAGAAAATTTAATAAATTTCATTTGGCTGTTGATTTTGTTATTAAATCATTTGACTGTCTTATTTGAAGCACTACTATGTGATTGGGCTTGTGTGTGGATATATATCAAAATTACAATAATGATTTGTTAAAAAATGGCTAGTAATTTAGTAAACATAGTGTTTTGCTCATTGTTTCAGGTTGTACTTTGACCTTTTGTTGCATAAATCCAGTCCTTTGGTCTCTGAAGGATAGTTTTCTCTTTGGCAAATTATGACATCATATAAAATAGTTTGTGAATGCAAGTGTTTTTGTAAACTTTAACTGATAGAGTTAAGATTATCAACAGAAACAATAGTGTTGCAACCATACATGACCATTGTGTATTGATTTTTAAATGAGCACCCATTCTTAACCTTTGTGTATTGATTTTCGAGTCTGTATTAGCACTTAATGTATAGTTTCCATATAATCCTAGTCCTGGACCTGATAATTTCACATTCCAGACAATGATTCAGTTTTTTGCACTAAAGTTTACATTACAATTTTGGACCAGACTGGTTGTTTCAGATAAATGTATGTCTAGGTAAATTGTACATACATTTATCTGAACTAAACATTGTAAAGGTAAACAGGATACATGTCTGTCTAGTTTTAAACTATTGGAGCATAGAGAACAGTAAATTGAATTCTAATGGCTATAAAATTCAATGTTCTCAAATACCTTTCACTGAGATAATATTTCAAAAATGGAATGTGATGTAAACAAGGTTATAGGTGAAATGATTTTGTTTACTAATTGTACACAAGTTCAATATAATCAGAATCAACATTACAAATATACCTATTGCCAAAAGCATGATACTATTTAAATAAAAAAAATATAGCAAACTGGAATTCATTTTTGTTGTCAACAATTCCACCTGACCTCCAGTTTTCATCAATATTTTTAACTCTTCCAAAGGTGTTCCTAATAATACAGTTGTGTACCTTTAAGTAACATTATAGAATTTTTTGAGGCTCATTTTCCTTTTTCAGCAATATTTGGTTTATATCCAGCATTTATATGGATGGTCTGATGGTGGTATACCAACATAAGATGTGAGAGATGCTTGATTCCATCTCATAGCTATGTCAAATCAAAAACTTGAAAAATTGTATTTGCTGCTTCTAAGCAGCTGGATAGGATGACCTTCTATCTGTCTTTTGGGCTGTCAGCTTGTTGTCTAGCACAACTTCTTTAAAAACAATCTGTATGCCTAAGAGCTTAGTTTTTGTTTACTCAATGTTTGCAATTTTATTTTATATTTAATTATTCCTTTTTTTTCAGATCTGGCAGTGACAATTCAGCTAAAAATCCCAGAATTCCTTTGTCATATCTTGTCGCCCTGTTGCAACCGTCCAACATACCAGACACACTGGATAGAGAGGCGTCATCAGCACCGGATCATTCCGGACGAATGGCGGTGACGCGTGTTCCGACCCCGCCACCGCCAGAAATGTCATGTCCAGTAGCAGAAAACTGGTGTTACACACAAGTAAGTCTTATGGCAAATGACATTTTTACCTTATAAATCAAACCCCAAATTTCAATTGGTTCCATTAAAGTTTGTTTTATGAAATCTTCACTGAAACAAAAATTACAATAAAAAACAATTGGTCAGTGTTATTTTTAAAAGAAAATGGTAGTATAAGCCAAATGGTATAGTTACCTGGAAATATTTAGCTGATTTTCAATGTAAAGTTGAAATTAGTAATGACAGATGCATGTGATTTGTTTTTCATGTTTGATATTTTATGGCCATTAAATTTCAAGAAAATAACATTCTGAGCCCTTTCGCAGCTATTCATAGTTTATATTTGCCTAAGAAAATGATTTTTGCACTTAGTACCAGTATAGATACTGTCCAGTAGCCTTGGATAAATAACACATTTTTCAGTACTTCATCTTTTTTTTTTTTGCAATGTTTTGTGGACTTCTTTAATTATTCTGGACACATAGTGTTGTCTGATTTCTCTCGGATTTCGAAAGTCACCATGTTTTCTTCCCACTCCCCTTATTTTGCAATAATTTGACATTTCATTTTGAAATAGCAACATTTTGTTATAGTGCTACAAAGTAAGCCAATTGGTTAGAAAGGTTAGGATTTCTGATATTTTAAAGATAACTAATGGATTTTACTACTTCCCTGGTAACAATTTCATCTTCACTGAAGAAAAGAGTACCAGTGCAAAAATGTAATTTGTCTGCTGATGTGATTCAGGTCAATGTCTGGAAAATAAAATTAAGTATTCCTTTTTTTTCTGTTTTTCATGCATTGATGGACAATTATTCAGCAACAAGGCTGCATCTATTGAAAATGAAGCACTTTTTTTCATATACATGTAGATTATATTAAAAAATGGAATAATAATATTCAACAATTTTTTTCAGTAAAAGAACTTTGCTCAGTTGCTTTTTTTTTTAAATCATTGGTTATGATGGCAGTCTGATAAACTTGACTCCTGAAATCATCTCCTTTGTTGTAGTAAATACATGTATATATGTAACAAGAACTCACAGAAAATTACAGAAGTGTACTTTAATATGAATGCTTTGAACTTCTGTTATATTATCTGAATGCTTTGAACTTCAATGATATTATCTGAAAGCATTGACATTCAGCATAATATATTTTGTACTTTAAGCTAATGTTATGATTAACCATATTAAAATATTTTAAGGAATCATAGCCAAGAAATAGCTATAAATACACTGTCTTCCTGTTTGAACTGACTCACAATTTTAGTATTAAAATTCATTTTCATATTTATAATTATACCCCAACCCTAGGCTGCTCTAGGAGAAGGGGTTATATTGCAATCCCATTGTCTCAGTCTGTCCTTTTGTCCAACGAATATTTTAGTTGCACTTTTAATAGGTACTGCTACTAAGTTTGGGAACAGTTTGACAGCGATGAGTTGCATTGTATAAACATTTTTGGATCATCAGACACTTGCTTCTTGTTTGCCAATGTTTTGAATTTTTCAAGGATTACATCACTTGGGTATAGAAATATCATGGTCATTCATTTAGATCTCCTGTTTCAGCAATAAAACCCATGTAAAGTAGTGTGTCTGTTTAGCTGTGTGGGATTTATAAATTTACAACCATTTCCAGTTGGAAATGAGACTCTTTGAGGAGCTCCTTTTTGCTCTGTTGAAAGGTAAAATTTCTGCCCCTTAAATCTATCAAACCCACATTTGTAAATGGTAGTCCAAATTTCCAACTTTTCATTCTGGTTAGAACATAGATAAAGTGTTTTACGTTGATTAGTTTCATCCTGAATATACTTGAAATATTTGCCAATTGACATTAACACAGGGACTTCATATTTGGTGGACAGCTTGGCAATAATGAATATTAACATATATGAAAAGTAAAATTACCAAAATACCTAATTCCAAGTAAATTTCTAAATTGAAAGTCTCTAAACAAATGGCAAAATCAAAAGCTCAAACAGATCAAAGGAATGGAAAATAACTGTCACATTCCGAACCTGGTACAGCCATTTTCATATGTAGAGAATTGTGGATTAAACCTGGTTTTATAGCAGGTTAAACCTCTCACTTGTGTGACAGTCATATAAAATTCCATTACATTTCACATTTTTCCATTATTAGTACTGATTAGCATGACTTCATAATTGGTTAAAAGTGTTGACTTTTACTGTGTGTGAGTTTCAGATTTGTCAAACACAGTAACTTCATCTTTTCCGATATTCTTTGAGGTATGCACAGTGCAAAAAAGAAGCCTACTTGTTAACCTGTGAAAACTAAGTAGCAATCGCACTTGGGTGAACTGGTGGAAAGATAAAAAGGTCTTCAATGATTGTTTAATTTGGTCCTTATAAAGCAAAATAAACAGTGTTTAAGATATGAGTAAAGTCTTAGAGAGGAAAGACACATGTGTAATGATTTTGTGTCATGATTTGACACCATATCTTTTCTTTTCATTTTAAAAACTGTGGACCTGCAATTAGATATGGAAATTTCCCTGATAAAATGCAATTCTAAATGTCTGAAAAAAATATTAGTTTTATGTGTCCTTTAAGCAGATTGTCTGATGAGAAATATATATGTCCCTACCACTTACCAATTATGGTCTGTTGTCTGAAGAATTAAAGTATCTTATATCTGGCTGCATACCTATTATTGTCTGAAAAATCTTTATAGCAGTTAGAAGATTTAAAAAGATCAAAATAATGCCAGGAATGGGAGAGAAAAATAATAAATGAGGTCAATTGTACTCCAAACAAACTCTCAGGACATAGTATAGATTGATGTTGGAAATGAAACTGTAGAAAAATAGCTGCTCCAGAATAGTTCTGTTAGCAAAAGGTTTCTAGGTCATATATTGATCAATACACTATAATTTTGCCACTATATAATTACTTAAATGTGATCAAGTTTGTATATCAGTAATTGGTTTCATGGAGAATAAAATCGCATGTAAATCAAATAATGACTAAATATAGTGATTACTTTAGGTGAAAAGATGATAAATTTGAAGTTGTCACCTAAAAAACTAAAATCAGGCCATTTTGTGTTTGTGAAAATGTACTGAATCTATAATAAGCCTCTAAATGACCTTTGGTTGAACTTACACAAAAAACAAAATGATACAGCTGGTTTTAGTGATATCTGTTGCTTACCTGGAAAACAATTATACCTGTACAACATTTCACTCTGTTTTACCAAAAAACTTGTTATAGGTTGACCACAGCACAGCTGATACAACAATTAAGCAAATTAGTGCAGTCATATGAAGAGATTTTATCAAACTTTCTTAATTTCAATTAATCCTCTAAAAATAAGTCCTCTGATAAATCACATCAGAAAAATTGCCGAACTGAGGTGGGTTTATTTATTAAAAGTTTTCAACTGGGTAGATGTAAGATACAATTTTCTAAAGATTCCTTAAAGTGTACTTATAAAAGTAGATCAGCTTAAAGGAAAAACTAGGTCACTTTTATTAAAGTTTCCTTTTCTATTGATATTGCTTAATTTCTTAGGGATGAGATGGTTTTTATTTTTTGCATTTCTTGCAGTCAGTTTAATATAGAGTTTAAAAAAAGAAGGTTTTGCATCTTTTCTGGACCTCCCTGTTTGTTTAGATGTCAGACTTGAAAGCAGGTGTGCACTCAACATCTTTCAGGGAAACATCTATTCATCTTACTTATGTACTGAATATAGTTCATAAATTATTGCAATTAATAAACACATATTTTCTTTGAAACCCTAACAAGACATTTTTTACAAGTTTTAACTGTAAAAACATCTGTTTGAAGTACACGTACTGCTGAGCTTGACAGATGATGCACAGCAGAATTATTAATTAATTAAAAAATTCATAACTATTTTAGATGCAGTTTATTTCTTACAATACGCAACACTGCTTTTGAAAAATATGCAAAAATGCTTCAGGGAACTCTTTGTGTTCTGTTGACAGGCTGTTATGAGTTTTCATTAAATTCATACAAAAGTAATAACTCTGTATTTAGTTTTTTGAGTGTCAGCAAGTTGGAATCTGAGTTCGGTACTCTAAAGCATGATTATTTATTATTAAATCATATTCAGCAAAGTTAATTAATAAAATATTCAAAATTGAATTTTAGGTTATAAAGTTTATTAATCCTTTCATAATTTTATAAAAAAAAATATAAAGATTTATACACCAAAATAATTATAAGAAATACATGAAAAATCATCATTTAAAAAAAATCACACATGTTTTTGATGAAGGATGAGTTAAATTATCAATGAGGTATAACAGTTCATGATAATAGAGCATTCTGTTTTATGTTTAAAGCTGTGTATAATCCTTTGTTTTCAACCTCAGCATTTTACTTGTATGATACAGTCATAATTTTGTTCAAAACATATTTGAATAAAAGCTGTTCCTCAGTAACAGAAGCAATAAGCTAATGTTTTTATTCTTTATTTTTTTTTTCACAGGTGAAAGTTGTGAAGTTTTCTTACATATGGACAATAAACAATTTTAGTTTCTGTAGAGAAGAAATGGGTGAAGTTTTAAAAAGTTCCACATTCTCAGCTGGAGCTAATGATAAATTAAAATGGTAAGAATTCTGGAAGATTAAATTATGTTGTTTATACTTCGTTTATAAAAGGGTATTACATGTATCTAGTTTGATAGATGATAAATGCAGGGATATCTTATTTCATTTAATGGCATCATGATGTAAGTAGACAAACATTCACAAAACTTTTAAAATACTGTAAACCAACTTATTTATGCAACTTTCGCAAGTAGAAAAAAAACACGAACGTAAATCGTCACGAATATGTAAAATTTAGATCAATCCTTATTCAACTACCTAGAGTAAATTTGAAAATCGCGAAATTAAATCGCTGCAAAAACAGATAGATCAGGATTAACGCAAAATAAAGTTTGTGAAAATAATTTGATTTACAGTAGTTCTTCTGTTTTTGATTTTCGGAAAAAGAAAGAAGAGAAATCTCTACGAGATGTAATACCATCAAATCATAGTATGTCACATACGGTTGCATACGAAATAGGAAGAAAAAAATATTCCCTTGAATTTGACCATTGTATGAAATTAATCCTACATTTCCTTGCATTAGAAAAAATCTTGGTCATACACATATACCTTTGTGGTTTCAAAGCACCACTATTGTTTTATTTGGTGTTTCTGTAAAACATTTTGGAAACTTGAGGTTACATGGCTACTTAAGCTTATACACCAGAAAAAAAGGGGTGAAAATTTGTTTGGTTAACTTCCAGTGATGGGTAATTTTTTCTTATATGCAATGAAATGATACGTCAAATTTTGTCGATTGTTCTTGTCAGGATAAAACTTTACTAATGCCAAGTAATTCCTTATTTCAAACAAAGATAAATTCTACACAATTTTTTGAAAAGTACAAATTTAACAAAGACTAATAGAGGAAAATTAATGTTGGTATTACACCCACATGGAAAGAAAAAAAACTTGTTTTCTAGTATTGTTTATTCACAAAACAGATGTGTCAATGAATATTCCTTGAGGCAGGATATAGGTGTTGGTTTTCAATCAGGATCTATATGACAGGCATATAGATCTCTAAATAAATAGTTCATACTGTATTCAATATATAGACACACAAAATTTTGGTTCAGTCTATATAAGTCAATCTTAAGATATTCTGAGGGATTTTTGTTACAACCAGAATTATTATTTAAGTTAGTACATTAACGGGATAATAAAGTGCATTCCAGCCATGTACATTTACATTTTGATTAAATTTGATTTGATTGATATTATTCTATAAGCTTACAATGGGGGTAAATCAGCTGCATTTAGATTCACTTTTTAAGCCTAGTTTAAATCATATTAAATTATCTGAAACACTTTATAGAGCCGAAGGAAAAGTTTGAATTTTTTAAAGGCACATTCAATAGTCTTAGTGTAAATAGGGTCTAAGATATTCTTTTTTTGTATATTTTAGGTGTTTGAGGGTGAATCCTAAAGGTTTAGATGAAGAAAGTAAAGACTATTTATCGTTATATTTATTATTAGTGTCGTGTAATAAAAGTGAAGTTAGAGCCAAGTTCAAATTCTCAATACTTAATGCAAAAAGGGAGGAAACCAAGGCTATGGGTGAGTTTATGTAACACACTACACAATATGAATAAAAATATTCTAAGATGAACTAGTTCTCATACATGTTGTCCTTTCGTCACAAATTTGGTTTCTGGATGATAAAGTCCATGTTTAAAATCATATTCTGTAAGAACAGAACTTGTTCCCATCTTTGATAAGCTGCTTGTCAGTGTGTTTAATGCCTTGAAATGTTTAAATGTATAAAACTGACTTGTGTTGTCAATCTTAACTTTTTGTAACAGTTTTGATTTCTGAGTGTCAATACTGCCATTTTAAATAGCATTGATTTTATCATGATACTGCTAACATTTCAAATTGAACAACGTAGAAACCCATCGTAATTTTATTTTCGTCTTATGTTAACATTTAAATCAATATGAAACCTTTCAAACAACTGTAAGCCTTTTTGTATCAACTGTCAAAGTGGCAGTGGGTTGATTGGTGCTTGATTCATGCTTTTTTAACATCCAGAGCCCTGGGTTGATGGGGGGAAGGCGGTGGGTTACTTTGATAAATAGATAGATTAAGTTATACTACTGTGGATTCATGGGTAACAATTTTTTGGATTGAGGAAAACTTACACTTTGATGTATATTTAATTTCATGTTTGCAAAAAGTCGACATACAAGCATATGAAAAATTTGTAATTCGTTTAACATTTAAATTTGTGGTTCACTTTTACCAACAAAAAACAGGAAAATTGTTATCCAACGAAAAATAATGAATCCACAGTATCAAGACTGTTGGTAACATACTTCTATTTTTGGTAGGTTTATTTTTCATTGTATATATTTTACCTTACTATACTGCTGTTTTTGTATGAAAATATTGTGAGAGATATTATATTTGGCTTGTAGTATTACCACACCTCAGGAAGACTACTTTTCCATCATGATTTGGCTAAAAATATTTTGATACACATTCTTGATAGAATGATATGTCATCTTAGGCAGTTTACCATAGCCTCACAGAAACCCAACACTTCAATTTTATCAAAATAAAAGTGATTAACCAACCATTATCAAACTTCAAGCAACAACATGTCCTCTACAGAATACACAGAAAGAGAAAAAGCAATTAAAGCTGACTTGTTACACACACAAAATGTATTGGGTTTAATAAGTTTTCCAAATATGGAAACCTCCCTCAAACCATTAATTCAATACATCTTAAAATACATATATATATATGTTGGGTTGATGTTTAAGACAAGTTGTATATATATACCAGTACACGTGTATCATTAAATTGAAAGAAACAAATATTTTATGTTGGATTTGTTTTTTCCCAATATGATTCCTGCTTAGTACTAAATATATTTAAGCTTTTAGTGCAGGATTCATTTTAATGCTTAAAAAATTCAAAATATCTTCCTACGTAGGATCAGAATAGGTAATTTCATACTTAAATTATTGAATTTGTCTGATCTGAACAACTTTTATGTGTTTCTTGGCCATTCTCTTGTGGTAACACCCACTCAATCTGTTCTATAAAGATTCTGAAAAGTTCAAGATAAGTTGGTACCTAAAATCTAACACAAAATGGATCAATTCAACTGAATTTAGCAGACACCTTAATGTATACAGTTATTATTTTATCTCATAAACTTGGATTTTATTGGGATTTTTTTTGGGGTGATTAATTTTGTTTTAAATTTGAAGGGTAAATTGTTTATTGTACTTTTTTAAAAGAAAGAAATTATACAGTCAAAAATAATAGCAGGCACATCAAAGTTTTAACAAGTGTAATCCAAAATTTTCTTTGTTTTTGAGGCTTATCCCTTCCTAAAACTTTTCCTCAACCTCTTATGACGAAGATACTGCTTGTGCTTGAAATAAGAAAAACTATTTCATCAACTTTGTTAGTTTTAAAACAGCTTCTTGCAAATTTAGATTTGGTCATGACATAATCTGCATTCCTTTGTAGAAAGTATGCTTGATAAAAACCTATAAATAAAAGATGATGTTTGGCATGCTCATCAATGAGACAGCAACATTGTAATGAAAATATTCAGATAAATCTATCTGTAAAAATTGTCTTAAAAAATGGACCAGGGCATCTATAATATTGTAACAGTATATGCATTGACAAATCCAGAATATAGCTGAAGCAAAGACATAAAAACATGAATCATACTTTCTAGCAACAAAAACAATTATAACTTCCATTAAGCTTTTGGTCTAGTGGTTAGAGTAAGTATTGGTATGTATTTCATAAAATTATCATGCTATTTGAGTTCTGTCTGATCTGAAAGTTGTTCTTAAAAGGAATTACACTGTTTAATATATTTTCAGAGGTCCATGTGTTGGAAAGATAATTTTCCAAATCCTTCATATTTGTTCAGGTGATGCCATCTTTAAAATTGTCAGTCAAATCTGAAATGTTAACTTCATTAACACTCATTGTTTTATTTTAGAGTTTAAGCTATTGATTACCTTAAGACAAATTAACTTCTGAATGATTTCTTTTTTAACCAATTATATTTTTTTTACAGAGAGCCAAAGAGCCTACAGATTCGTACAAGGAAAGGACTGGGGATTTAAAAAATTTATACGAAGAGATTTTCTTATGGACGAACAAAATGGCTTATTGCCAGATGACAAATTAACAATATTTTGTGAGGTAAATTCCTGTGAATAGCAGACTATATATAATGCAGTTTGACATTCACAACTAAAGTGACCAGCTGTGCTGTCCACTATCGTATGTGATTCACATATATGTCAAATGGATAGTGTGTTAACATCTAAGATAATGTTGACCAATAGTAATACCAGATTGGAAATGAAGGAATATTGGATAAATATATTTGGAGACAACACCGTCATGAAACTCAATGAAACATTACCAATTTAAAAAATCCAGGCTTTAAATGCTGGTCTTAATCCTGTCCGTTACCAAAACCCCAGACCGGATAATCTGTCTCTTTACTTTTATTTTTGATATTTGATATTTCCTTTTAATCATTTGGATTTTATTTTTGTTGTGAACATGGATTCCGATGTTTAACAAAATTAAAATCAAAAAGGTCAAAATCTTGAAAATAAAATATGGGAAGGTTGAAATATGGACACATGAGACAGAAACGTTTGGTCTATTAATACCCCTGATGGTGATAGGTGTTTATTGCTGTGGGTTGAATTGTTTCTGACACTCTGAATGATCCACTTAATCATCAATATTCATCAGTAACTGCTAACATATATCAAATATGGGTAGTGTTCTTTGGTAGGAGCATACTTATACAGTACAAAGTATCATGATTTGAGTCCAGATATAAAACAGTGACCACACATTATTTAAAAAATGAGACCATTATCCATGGTAACCACTATCTTACTGGAATGTTTATGAACAGTTAAAAGAGACCTTTTAGACAAATTTTGTTTTTCATTTTGTTTATTTTTATAAACAGATATTGTTTCATGTCTTGAAAAACTTCATGTAACAGTACAGAGCATGTCCAATAAGCTCTTAAAATTATGTGATATAAATATTGTTTTGGTCAGTTTTCATTTTCTTAAATATAATTATTCTTCAAGATGCTAGTTTTACAGTATAGGAAAAAAAAGACTGTAAAACTACAACATACGTTCCACTGTATTATCAAATTTACAGCTTAATGGCAGAATTTTTGTATTTTTTTGTGTTATCAGATTTTTGGGTGGCTGTCTTTTTTGTTTAAACTCCTTTTATTATGATCAAGCATTTGATTACATTCAAATTAACTTGATATAAACAAGGTTTGCTGTCAATAAAATATTATTTGATTTGATTTCAGGTCTCAGTAGTAGGTGACACAGTAAATGTGTCGGGACAGTCAAATTGTACCCCAGTCAAAGTACCAGAATGTAAATTAAGTGATGACCTTGGTAGTCTCTTTGAAAGGTCATCGTTTAGTGATGTCACGTTATGTGTTGGAGGAAGAGAATTTCAAGCGCATAAAGCAGTATTAGCAGGTTTGTTTTATTTTTGTTTATTTATTGTTTGAATAAAGTCAAACTATCTCCATAGAATATAACTTTACAAAATCCTATTGGATATTTTAAACTAATAGATTATAGGTATTTAGTCTGACCTTTGGCATATGTATTTATTTGTACTTGCTTCATTACCTGAACAAACTCAATTCTAATAATGAATTTATATATGAACTCATTACAACTGCAACATCTGCAATGATTGTTTACAGAACAACTATGTTCGGTACTACAGAGGAGATTTTTATGTTTAGTCCTCAAATTTTCACAGATTTGAAAACAGGATATGGCCAACACCTGGTGTTTCTCAATGGATATGATGTAACTGCACTAAGTTATGCATATGAAATTATGATTGACATTTGAATATAATAAGTCTAGTTAAAACACATGCTGCACGTACAATTTATATAACAAGCTGTGAAATTGAATGGTAAATATAGGGGGAATAACTCTATCTTAAATTAAGAAAATTATTATAATATAACTATTACAATAAGTAGTAGAATTTTTGTGTTCAAAATAAAATTGTCTTACACTTGCTAGCAGTTTTGTTATAACTGACCATTAATTATCTGAGTATAGAAAACATTATCTCTAAAAACCACCAGAGCAACTGAAAGAAAATTTTACCACAATCATTTAAAGAGTACAACTAAAAAGTAGATATTTAATATTTGTTACTCTTCTAATTTCAACCAACATGGCTGGCTATACTAAAACAGAAAGCAGAAATAAAATATAGAAAATGCATGTAAATTCTTCTAAACCATTGTGCGAGATAGAACAAACTTTACAAAATTCATCTGTTATTGATATGATTGATTTCATTATTTGCATTGGTAGATATATTTATTGAACATGTTGAAGATCAGATCCTCTATTTACTTTTGTCTTTTACAGCTAGGTCTCCTGTCTTTAATGCAATGTTTGAACATGAAATGGAAGAAAGAAAGCAGGTTTGTTGAGTAATACGTTGGTTTACAGAGAGCAGAATTTATGCACTATTTATATAAATCCTACTTGCATTTACACAATAACCAGACCATAAAATATCTTTCTTTAGAAGAACCTGGTTCTATGTTTCAGGAGAAATGCACAATACTATCAAAAGATTTGTTTGTTGAACACAGAAATGATGAAACATCTGATCTGTGAAAGTTTATTTTGTAAAATACAAATTAAACAAGATTTGAGGAATTATTCATGAGACAGCAATCCAAAAATATTCAGAAACAAAAAGACATAGATCTACAGGTCAACAATAGATGTCAATACAAGATTTTAAGCTATAAATCACATATTTTCTATACTTCACAATAATATTTAAACATTTTCACTAAATGAGTTTGTTTATTTTCAGAACCGTGTAGAAATTACAGATGTTGATCATGAGGTGATGAGAGAAATGTTACGATTTATATACACAGGGAAAGCCCCCAACTTAGACAAAATGGCTGATGATCTATTAGCTGCTGCAGACAAGGTATTTTAACTTTACTGTATTGCAATTAATTTTGAATTCGACAAATACAATAGCAGACTTAATTATTTATTGGCTTAAAATCAGTCTTGTTTAAATATACATAAATTTGATGGAACATTTGATTGTAGACTTATTAAGCCACTATAGAGTAATTTACCCTTTTTCAGACAAGTTTAATAAATTTTATATATATTTTCTTTACAACAGGATGCAATAATGTGATATTATACTTATATACCACTCACAATACTGCAATGCCCTTATCTATTATCGGTTCATTTATTGGTCTATCCTTTCTGATAAATATAACTTGAACCATTTGATATTGTTGATTCCTATAAAGTTGGAATTACACTGTGTATTTTCAGGACTTGGGACTCTTTTCCTGTTTGAGAAACTTTGGCTTTCACTTCCTGTTTTCATACCCCATCTATAATAGAGGGGCATTACATTTTTCTGGTCTGTGCGTCAAATCGTTCGTCTGCCTGTCACGTTTAGGTTAAAGTTTTTTGGTTTTTGGTCAAGCTAGTTTTTGATGAAGTTGAAGTCCAATTAACTTTAAATTTAGTACACATGTTACCTATGGGAAGTTTTGACCCCAGTATCACAGTCCACTAGACATAGAAATGATAGTGCGCGTGGGACATCCATGTACTATGGACACATTTTTGTTGCAATACAATTTCAAATTATGTAGAATAATAGAATCTATCTAAGTGTGTAAACATAAAAACATAAATACCAGCTATACTATCTGCATAGTTTGACCATGAACATTAATATAACAATATATTAAATACAATTAAATCACAGAAACTTTTATTAATGTTAAATATCTTTTTCAGTATGCATTAGACAGATTAAAAGTTATGTGTGAAGAGGCATTGTGTTCAAATTTAAGTATAGAAAATGTGTGTGAAGTTTTGGTGCTAGCTGATTTACATAGTGCTGACCAGTTAAAAACACATGCTATAGATTTTATAAACAGGTTGGTATTGTGTTATCTTATCTGCTTTATTGAATTCTTAAAATTGAACATTACTAGAAAGTTCACCATTTGACAATTCTTGTTTTATACCATTGTATGTAATAATAAGAGGCAAAATGATGAACAGGTAGACACAGTGAAACCTTATTGTATGAAACTATTACAAAACATTGAGATTGAAAATAAAATAGCAGCAACATTTGATAGAAAAAGCACACCAGATTACAAGTCTAAAAAGGTATTGCCCCCCCTCTTTTAAGAATAGTCATGAAAAAAAAACAGTGTACAAGTCTAATACCAGTCATTAAAAACATACAAATGTACAAGTCTAAGTCATTAAAACATACAAATGTACAAGTCTAAGTCATTAAAACTCACCAATGTACATGTCTAAGACCAGTCATTAAAAACTTACCAGTGTGTAAGTCTATAATTAGTAAATGAGATGTGATAAAGAAGTTTTAAAAGCAAAAACAAGTAATTTACTGATTATCAAAATTTTGTACAGAATTTAAATAAACCTTGCATTATATTAACAAACAATAGAAAAAGATATCTTTTGTTGATTAAAAATTACAATGAAATATCTTATTTTTCAGTCATGCAACAGACATTATGGAAACCCAAGGCTGGAAAACATTAATACAAAATCATCCTCATTTAATCGCTGATGCTTTTCGTGCTTTAGCAAGTCAGCAGAGTCCACCATTAGGTCCGCCTAGAAAACGAGTAAAGACTTCATAGCCCTTGTAGTTAACATTAATAGTATATGAACTACATTAGCTTTCCTGTAAATTATTCCCAGCAAATTATGTGATACTGTTGCAACAGATTTTATATTGAGGACTTGATCAAAGAACAGACTTGATATAGATGTGAGGAAACAGCATATAGATAAACCTACTAACATCTTGATGGTTAGTTGAAAAATCTTTTGACGGAGATCACTCTTGTGACAAAAAGTTAAAAAGAAGAAAGAGAAAGTTGCAACCTTTCACATTTATTCCATTAGTTTAGCACCAGGAATAATTGCTAAGGTTAAAGTGGCAAAGTATCGTGAGGAATTAAGTATGTGGAATTCCAACCTGTCAAGGACAGGTTACTACAGATAAATTAGTTGCTAGTTTCTAAATATGTATTGACACTTAATAAATGATCCATGAGTCATTAGTGCATTTTATGTATTTATAGTAAAACTGGTATGCTATTATTTGTACAGGAAGCATGTTTAACTTTATTGTTAAACGAGTGAGTGATATGCTTACTTAATAGAACCATTGCAATTGTAAAACTCCAATATTTTGCAATATCAAAAAGTCTCATAGCTGTTAAATCTGATTGTTTGGTTCATTTGATTCAGTAATGTTCCTAAAAGCCTATTTTTATATAGGTTCAAATAATGCATGTTCTTCTTTTGTCTTCTTTATGCTTTATTTGTACATGTAGTATTGCAAAATGTATTATTCAAAGACATTTTGATAGGAAATACAGTTTTTTGTAAAATTTAAACTATGATGTTCGAATGCACGGTTAAAAGCAATATTCATTGCATATCTTTCACTTTTGTGGGCAACTTGGGATCGCTGGCCCAACTCTGCTTGATATAAAATCAGTCGGGTATTGTTACTCTATCTGAATATTTTCATTTTTACATGTCTGAAATGTGCATGTAATATTTGCCACTGGATGTTAAACATAAAATAAATCTCCAAACAATAGTATTTGGATTGAATTGTGCAACAATTATGTTAAAGTTTGTGTCTTTGTTCCTTTTCATATAATAAATCAGTGCTTTCCCACAATTCTTTTTTTTTTGCATCATTTTACATATTTCTATATCCTTTGTTGTTCTGCAAAGCAGCAATTTAGGATCCCATAAAGTGAGGGCTATTTAAAGGATAAATGCAAACTCTGTATGTACCAGGAGATTAATGATATGTTTTGTAGTGAAACATAAATCATAGGTTTTTTCACCATCACAACAGCTGTTTTATTTACCATTTTCGCAGAATGAATGGATATTTGTATGATTGTAATCTGTATACATGGAATTTATGTTCAAATGTATTTATGAATTTGTATATTTTTTGCCAAATATCACAATTCCAAATTTGGTGTCATTAAATTAAAGGATATTAGCTAGTGTTGATAATAAGATTAAAATGCTATAGAATAATTATTGAGAGAAATGAAGAACTTTTTGAAAGTGATAAAAGCAGATGTAAGGAATATGTTAGAGAATAAGTTATGTCAAGGTTATTTTTTTTAAATGTATTTATATTTATTTGGGTGGAATGTATTACTAAATTTAATTTTGACAACCCAGCACAATTTTTTTAATACTATGATTAATGTTATTAGACAGTAACCCGTATTGAATATTTGTAAAGTAGATGTGCTAAGATAATATGAAAAAAACCAGAAGAGTTGGTGTTATATTGTTGATATTGATGCATTGTTTCAAAATGAGAGCACACTCAAAACTTTTATTTATTTCAAAGGCACAGAAACCTGTTTACAGTTTTAAATAGTGTATTAAATATCTGACATGAGATTGAGGTTCAGCAGGTCTGAACTTTGTTGAGTGTGTATTATTACGTCTTTATTTCAGCAAATAAATGTAAGGATGTTCCATTCAAACATACAATCTACCAAGGGAAAGCATTTTAAAAATAGGATCATCATTCATGGATGCAATTATAGAATTTTTTCCACTTTCGCTGTACAACATAAATCCGTAGCTGAGATTTTGGATTGTCTTCCCTTGATCCCCTGTATGTTTGTTATGGAACAGTCCTTAAAAAAAATAGAATACCATACTATAACATAAAGACAAAAGCATGTCTTGATTACAGTATCATTATTTAATACTACTTTCAAATTTATAAAAGTTACTAGAATCAAACTGTATATTAAAGTTCAACATAAAAAAGTAAATAGTAAATACCTATTAATGGGGACCGGATACTCATTCTGCTGGTACTTGATTTACTTATCTGAACTAATTGTTAAATTATTTCAAAATCTACCTTTTTTCCATTTTATGAGATAGTGTTAAAATAAATTTATTGGTGCTCCTCAAAACTTCACTCAACAAGTCAACCTGTTTATAGATGACGCAAAAAAACAAAACATTTTAATTGGAAAAGTGCTTGCGCTAACCCTCCACATGCGTATTATCAAGATTACTCAAGATGGGATTATAAAAAAAATCTTACAATAGACCATTCATATTTTATGCATGCTATTTAACAAGTATTTATAATCTGACTAAGTAGAATATTAATGTTAGTCCCTTTATCGCAACATCATGGATATAATAAGCCACTGCTATTTACTTATTTGTATGCTAGCATTCCTCTGTCTGCTTAAATATCATGCTTCATCAACTTTTGAAGTTTTGACATTCCTCAACAGTTTTATAACTAGGTGTGCTAACTAAAAATAACTCACAATTGACCATAAATATTTTTAATGCTATTTGTGATTATTGGTATTTCATGTGGAGAAGATTGTGCATACTGTGGCTGTGTCATCCTTAATGAATTTAAAGTACACATATCTGAATTGTAATTTTTTTTAAAACTCTCCAAAGCAGTACCTCTGTTTTATGATCCATTATATAAGTACAGATGGGGCTATACAGAATATATATTTTCTTTTCTCTTTAATTTTTTTTTAGATGTAATTATTTATATATTCCAACAAAATATGGCCAGTAATATTGACCTTTTTCAAAAATAATGTGGATTCGTTTATTTTTGTGGATATTTGGTCCAGTAACAGGTACAAGTCAATATAACATGTGAGGAATGATTCTTTTTTAAAGACTTATTTATTTGTGTTAGTGCTAAGTTTAAATGGTTATGAATCAATTATGGGATGACTCAGCTTAATCTCCAAGTCTTTCCTATTTTTTCAGTCTGAAGTTATTTACAAATTTTTCACAAAGTATTGTGTATTTTTAATTAAGCATGATCTTTTGTGTATTGCTTTAATGCTTTGCAAAAGAAAAAATAGGGGGAGGGGGGAAACTTCAGTAGATTTAGGGTTGAAACTGATTTTCCTTATTTGTAAATTTATTTCACAACAATGTTATTTATTTAAAGTCCTTTGATCTTTACCAATATTCAAGTATCACATCTTCAAATATGTTCTTTGGAGGTTTAAACAACACGTTTGGCAACATAATAATAAATATCTTAAGATGGCTCAGAACTGCAAATTTAATTTTGAATTTGGCAAATTTTGAATACAAGTATGAAAGTGATGAATGAATAAATGGAAATATGGGGTATAAAATAGCATCAATGGATATTCCTAACCACAACCAATATTCTATTGGAAGTAAATCTATTTATTTTCTTTTAAACACGCATATTTAATTTTTATTAAGGATGTCCAATGATGCAATGTTTCATGAAAAGGTAAACTTTGCAATATCCTTCAAAATTGCATTCAGCAGCTGTGTATATTGCTGATTTCTATTTATAAAGAATACAAATTTGCTACAAGTCATTGAAGTAAATTATTTAGGCTGTTAGATTTAAATTTCAGTAGTTCTGATTTTGACCCTGCAAGTGTAAAAAATACAAAGGAAAATGGCTTTACCTCTTTGTTAGATTTAAATGCAGGAATTGAGAATTAGGAAATTCAGATACTTTAAGCTGATGTTATATCCATAAATTTTGTGGTGGGTGAAAAGAGCATTCAATCTCATTCCATGTAAATTATTATATAGGTATATATGTTGTAAATAAATCAATGATCAAAAACTATATTGTGTTTGTTATTCCTGTTATTTCAGTAGCAAAGAACTGTTGTCATATGACTTGTTTTTAGTTTATCTGGCTCAAAGGATCAGTGAAAGCTATATCCACCTGTTATATTTGGATCATGTGTTGTCTTATAAAGGTTTAAAGTATCTATACTTAACCAATGGAGACAGAATTTGTCCTGAATTATTGCTTCAGAATAATCATTTTCAGCTTACATGTACCTGGTCTAAAGGGCCAAGTGAGCTTTTCTCATCAGTCAGCATCCTTTGTTGTCCTTCATCGTCGTTATCTGTTATAATTTACCAAAAAACTTGAAACAACTGGCACGATTATTGGGGTATCTAGTTTAAAACATCTATTAAAAATTATGATGGATAGATAGAAACTTAATTAAGCAAAAATTATCAGCAAGACAAGACCTACAAATAAGTCACCATAGTTGAAACTGTCAGGTGATGCTTTCATGAAGTTATTGCCTTTTCATTTTTTTAACCATTTTTGTCTACTTTTGCCTTTTATCATGAAAACGATAGAAACTTTAAATAGCAAAATGTTGTTAGCAAGACCAGATCTACTAACAAGTTGAAATTGTAAGGTGACTACTTTAAAAAGATCAGATAATGACCTTAAATGACAATTTTAACCCTTTTTCATTTTGAACCAAAAATGATAGAAGATAAATAGAAACCGTAAACATGATCTGCAGAACACTATCATCAAAAAAAGATCAATGTTAAGAGGTAGGTTAATGGGGAACCACTAATGGTAAATCAATGATATTTGGAATGCAGTTATATTATCATTGGCACATATCATTTCCATCATTTATCCCTACCAACCTAAAGTCAAAGTCTCTTGACTTTGCAACTTTGGTTATTTACAAAAAAAGTGTGATCAGGTCAGTTAAAGAGGAACCATTGATATTTAATATGCAGTGATATTAGAAATGACTCATTGATCATGGAGATTATGTGTTCCCATACCCCATTTTCATTGTTCATTGAATCTTAAAAATTTGCAAAATATACTTGTTGAAGTTTGTGATTTGATCAGTCAAAGGGGAACAACTTATGATAGGTCAATTATAATTGGTATAATTGGTATTCAGTTGTATTACTATTTACATATCTCCTTTACATGGAGGTTACATGGCTCTGCACCTTATGTCGTGGTTTATTGACTGGATGCTTTCCTTAGTTTACTTGTTAAGGTATTACCATTTTATTTTGGCTGTGACATCTAAATTTCGTACATGATCAAACATGCTAGACATGTAGTTCCTTCCATCTCTATACTGGGAAGCTAAAGATCAATCAATATATTTGGGTATGGAATAACTGTATTGTGTACAGGTTCTTCTGACCTTGACCTCATTCTCATGTTGTATTGGTCAAGTTTGTGTTTTCCTGTATATATTGTTTTCTCTGGTACTATAAGTAGGTCCTTTTTTGTAGGGAATAATTGCATGTATGTTCCAGTACAAATTGGAATTTAATAGGATCCAGAATGATGGTATCTGCTAATAGATATTTGAATTCTGCTTTGCACTGGATTTAAATTAATATCGATAACAATTAAAATTCCTACTAGCAGACATTAGAATTTTGATTGTTACAGTATGGTATGTGGTTTCATACTGAATTCCAATTAAAACTGTAACATCTCTCTAACAGGGTTCTTCCAACCTTGACCTCACTTTCATGGTCCATTAGTCATTGGTCAATTTCATTATCTGCTTTAGTTTGGAAGATAAACGTACAATCGTCAATTGGCAACAATAGAGCTGCCTGATACCATGTGCTAGTTCAAAAACGGATTCAGTATTTAAATATATTTCTCTTGAATGTGCATAACAAAATTGTTGCTAGACCGTCTATTCGTATTTAGCAAATGGTTCTTGTTGTTATCGTTAAGTCAACTAATCGTCCTGACCATGCATGAAATATTTGTCAATGGACTCTAAGCATCAAACAATCATTCAATCAATGAATCAAAAGAAACAACTTTTATTTTGTTATTGGAGCGGTGGTATTGTTTCTATGATAGTGTTGTAAACAAATCTACAGTGGATTACAAAATCTTATGAATAATTTTGTCCTTTAAATATAAACTTTATTTTGCGAATTTCAAAAAAAATAATCTTTAAACCTACAAAATAGATACAAACAAGACTTACTGTCCAGATTACTTATTTAGTACTTATTAACACGTCATCAATGGCATAGTACATATAACCACTGTACCAAGTTATCAATATTGTACTATCTACGTGTATTCAAATCGATGGTTAATGTTTAGCATATCAGTAAATAGATAAAAATAGAATATTTCATCATTTTAAGATACAAGTCGTAAATTGCAACCTCACGAAAACGATATATTACTATATATTTATCAACTAATTATATGTACAAATAACTGACGAATGACTTGAAACTGCATTTGTAGTGGTAAGCATTCGGAACAGGTTAGAAATCCATCAAACGTATTAGTACAAAACTATTCTACCAGACAAATTTGTAATTAATTTATTGCCATAGGATTGTCGAAGAATTTGATCATTTTATCAGCTGTTTCCGAATCCAGACTACAGTCTAATAGATCTTCTTTGTTGGCTTTTACTATATTAGCCAAGCTTCCTAAACAGTCCTGCAAGATATGTATCTGTAATGTTGTTAAGAATCATATGAAATCAAGAGTTTTTAAAAAAGTCGTACTGGACATTTGGACAGATAATTAGTCAATATGAAAAATTGGAACCCGTGAACTGTGTTACTAGTTCATGTGTAACCCATCTCTAGCTAACGGATTCAATTGAAGTTCACATGAATACGGATTTAATGAGGTCGAATTATTCCCTTGCAAGGGAATAATATATAAAAGAGGGACGAAAGATACCAGAGGGACAGTCAAACTCATAAATCAAAAATAAACTGACAACGCCATGGCTAAAAATGAAAAAGACAAACAGACAAAACAACAGTACACATGACACAACATAGAAAACTAAAGAATAAGCGATAGTTCTTTGCTTTCTTTTGACAAATGTGAAGCAAACTGACTGCTAAAGCGAATAATTATTTCACTTTTTCAGTTTCATTAATAATTGAACAACAACAAAATATATTTTATATTTCTATATCTCGTAGATGATGCCCCTTTAAATAGTAAAACGATGATATACATGTTTTATATCTTTGGCATGAAATTAAATTTTGATACATTATAAAGAGTCCATGTATTGTTAATCGTTTCTTTTGTACTTTTTGTAATTTGGATGTACGTTTTAGTGTGGGATAAATCAAATATGAGAATTGTAGTCAAATCGTTAAACATGAATTTGACAGCTAATGCCACTAAAAATGAACAAACAGCATAGCTAACTATAGAGTTATAAATATCATTTTAACTACGAAAAGTCTTTTTTATGAACTACCTCTCGTATCTGCTTTAAATTACCCAAATACAGTGTCAAATTGTTTTGTTTTGGGTCTGATTCGGCACACCTTGTAAAAGTAATGTTACCATATGGCAAGGTATTATACTAATACTCAAGAATTTTATAAATATACTGCCAAAATTTCCACGAAAGGAATTTACTTTTTAATAAATCAAATATAAACTTTTCTAGATATTTATCCTGCAATTGAGTGTCCTACTATACAGATACAGCCCTACAGATATCGCTTTGCTGTATCTGTATACTATACAGATATCGCTTTAAAGCTCCGCCCACTGTCGGACTGAGTATTGTTTGAACCTGTGTGACCTCAGAATGTGTATTCAGTTGCATTCCAATGTCGATTTCAAAACTTGAATGTGTATGATATTGATTGTGTTACAAAATCAACCATGTCAATTTCAGCATGCATTTTTAGTGAATGTCAAGTCTGAAGCGTAGGACAACTCTTACACTTCTTATTCACCTTGAGCGATGTATATAAGTTTTGACCATTCAAGATTCTTTTTTGCGAACCCGTCTTCAGCGTAATGAGTGATTTTGATATTATACTACTCGGGCCTCAATTAAGGGATTACAAATCGAAAATATATGCTAAATATGTTAGTTTTTGTGTCTTTCAAAACCCAAACAATATACAGAACGAATTGCAGGATAAAGACAATAAGTGTTTAGTGTCATTAAATATCATCTGTATTTGTACTCGGCTCGAAACAGGTTTATTTCATATCGGTTGAGAATAAGATTCTCTTATTGGATAAAAAGGGGTCACATGGCATACATTATTCTTCAGTAATAAATTCCATCGGTCATTTAACAGAAAAACACGGACCAGAAAACCGGTCGTTAACGAACTTTTACATGATAATGACCGGTGGGGCGTGGTTTCCGTCTGATAATGACCGCTGGGGCGTGGCTTCTCTGTTTAGACAGATTTACCTTTTATGAAACATGTTCCCGATTTTAATATTATATTTAAGTTGTTGAATTGTTTATTATATGTTTTCGTTAAATATACAATTAAAGATAACTTGATTAAGTATTTATATACTGAAAAATTGCACTAAAATGAATGGCAGTATTACTACGACTGGTCTTCACTCTTTGTCATAGAAATCGTACAACTACCCGAGTTCGCTTTAGGCATTTTGAATTTACGAGAATTTTCCAAAACATGGTTTCTCAATGAAATAAACATAATAGTTCTTGAAAAACTAGTCATTATCGTGATACATGGACTGCCCGTAGGACAGTGGTATTGACTGCGACAGCGATAATGACCTCGCCTTTGGCTCAGTCATTATCACTATCTTAGTCAATACCACTGTCCTAGGGGCAGTCCATATATCACGATATTGACCAGTTTTTCAAGAACTATTATATAAGTAGTAGCTCGCTAAAAGCTCGCATACACCTTGTTTCCTAGCCTCGTACAAATACAGCTGATATTTAAAGACACTAAACAGTTATTGTATATATAAATGTTTAAGTTTTACACGGGAAACTCCAACTGCACTAAAATTACAAGTGTTCGTTCCACTTTGTTAATATTCCTTTTTCGGACGGCAATGTTCGTTTGTCATCATGGTGTTTATATTTCACAACTCGTTTGCTATGCTCGTGTTTGTTGTGACGTTTTGGGTTTCAATTAATCTATGACTATGTAATACTATTACTTGTGCACTGGTAAATAATAAAATCAGGGATTTGATTACCATATATTACTTAAAACCTTTACTAGATTCTTCCAAAGATACAAATATTTGGTGTGGAAGTTCTTCATCTTCCTGGAATGAATCTAATACAATTTCTATATTCGGGCCAGTGGCACGTTTGCCGTCTAAGGTTGACTGGGTTGGTTCAATGATTGAAGATGGGTTTGGCGTTGGTGGACAAACTATCCAAAATATATTGGTTCTAATCAGGTGGCTTTGAAAGCAAGGGTTATACATATATATTGTTGTGTAAGGGATCCTTGGCTTTGAAAGCAAGGGTTATACATATATATTGTTGCGTAAGGGATCCTTGGCTTTGAAAGCAAGGGTTATACATATATATTGTTGTGTAAGGGATCCTTGGCTTTGAAAGCAAGGGTTATACATATATATTGTTGCGTAAGGGATCCTTGGCTTTGAAAGCAAGGGTTATACATATATATTGTAGTGTAAGGCATCCAATGGTTATCCATGTCAGTTAGGGTCGAATATTGGTATCTTGATTTGTTTCCGTTCTGTCGGCCATAATTTGAGCAAATGTGGCTGCAAAATTTCGTCTTTACAAAGTTTAAGCAATTGGACTAGGTGTGTACAGTACTGCGGTTAAAGGACAATGCATATAATATGCTTCCCACGTCATAGACCATTCGCCGCCAAATCTGTCAACTTTCTGCATGCAGGCAGGGTTGCTTATTTTGACGCCCGTTCATTACATCTGTTTCAAAAAAGAAAACATGACTTGCCGCTTTACCAAATTCGGCGCCAATTCCTTAAATTCCAGATCCTCAATGACACCAACGTACACGTGCACATGTTAAACGGACAGAAAGTCACAGGACAAAAAGTCACAGGACATAAAGTCACAGGACAAAAAGTCACAGGACATAAAGTCACAAATTTGGTAGGACAAAAAGTCACAGGACAAAAAGTCACAAATAATATGTTGACAATTGTTTGAATATATAAGAGAAATATCTTGAAATATTTACTTGTTATGCCCCACCTACGCATCATGTTTTCTGGTCTGTGCCTCCGTTCGTCCGTCCGCTTCAGGTTAAAGTTTTTGGTCAAGGTAGTTTTTGAAGAAGTTGAAGTCCAGTCAACTTGAAACTTAGTACACTTGTTCCCCATGATATGATCTTTCTAATTTTAATGCCAAATTATAGTTTTGACCCCAATTTCATGGTCCACTGAACATAGAAAATAATAGTGCGAAGTTCAGGTTAAAGTTTTTGGTCAAGGTAGTTTTTGATGAAGTACTATGGACACATTCTTGTTAATACATATATACATATTAAATTTTAGGAAATGTGTCATTATACTTGAAAAATGAAGATTTATTTAATTTTAATCATGCAAAAGAAAGATTTCTTGGCATTATGACGCCATTTAAGTACTGAGCCACTTTGACATTTTGTTTTCTTCTAACAATTATTTGATTTACTTTGATATTTTTTGATAAATTTTGTTTACAAAGTTAGATTTTATACAATGGTTCAAGAGAAATACAAAAATATTTTTTAGAAATAAGCGTTTTTTTATTCAAAGAAAAAAGTCAAACTAGAGGCTCTCAAGAGCCTGTGTCGCTCACCTTGGTCTATGTGCATATTAAACAATGGACACAGATAAATTCATGACAAAATTGTGTTTTTGTGATCATGATGTGTTTGTAGATCTTACTTTACTGGACATTCTTCTTGCTACAATTATCTCTATCTATAATGAACTTGGCCCAGTAATTACAGTAGAAAATATATTCTAAAAATTTACAAAAATTTACAAAAATTTATGAAAATTGTTAAAAAATGACTATAAAGGGCAATAACTCCTTAAGGGGTAAACTGACAATTTTGGTCATGTGACTTATTTGTAGATCTTACTTTGCTGAACATTATTGCTGTTTACAGTTTATCTCTATCTATTATAATATTGAAGATAATAACCAAAAACTGCAAAATTTCCTTAAAATTACTAATTCTGGGGCAGCAACCCAACAACAGGTTGTCTGTTTTGTCTGAAAATTTCAGGGCAGATAGATCTTGACCTGATAAACAATTTATTCCCTGTCAGATTTGCTCTAAATGCTTTGGTTTCAGAGATATAAGCCAAAGTCTACATTTCACCCCTATGTACTATTTTTAGCCATGGTGGCCATCTTGGTTGGTTGGCAGGGTCACGCCACATATTTTTAAAACTAGACACCCAAATGATGATTGTGGCCAAGTTTGGTTAAATTTGGCCCAGTAGTTTCAGAGGAGAAGATTTTTTAAAAGATAACTAAAATTTTAGAAAAATGGTTAAAAATTGACTATAAAGGGCAATAACTCCTTAATGGGTTAACTGACAATTTTGGTCATCTGACTTATTTGTAGATCTTACTTTGCTGAACATTATTGCTGTTTACAAATTATCTCTATCTATAATAATATTCAAGATAATAAGCAAAAACTGCAAAATTTCCATAAAATGACTAATTCAGGGGCAGCAACCCAACAACGGGTTGTCCGATTTGTCTGAAAATTTCAGGGCAGATAGATCTTGACCTAATAGATTATTTTATCTCTGTCAGATTTGCTCTAAATGCTTTGGTTTTAGAGTTATAAGCCAAAATCTACATTTTACCCCTATGTTCTATTTTTAGCCATGGTGGCCATCTTGGTTGGTTGGCAGGGTCACACCACACAGTTTTAAAACTAGATACCCCAATGATGATTGTGGCCAAGTTTGGATTAATTTGGCTCAGTAGTTTCAGAGGAGAAGATTTTTGTAAAAGATTATTAAGATTTACGAAAAATGGTTAAAAATTGACTATAAAGGACAATAACTCCTAAAGGGGTCAACTGACCATTTCGGTTATGTTTGACTTATTTGTAAATCTTACTTTGCTGAACATTATTGCTGTTTACAGTTTATCTCTATCTATAATAATATTCAAGATAATAACCAAAAACAGTAAAATTTCCTTAAAATTACCAAGTCAGGGGCAGCAACCCAACAACGGGTTGTCTAATTCATCTGAAAATTTCAGGGCAGATAGATCTTGACCTAATAGATTATTTTATCTCTGTCAGATTTGCTCTAAATGCTTTGGTTTTAGAGTTATAAGCCAAAATCTACATTTTACCCCTATGTTCTATTTTTAGCCATGGTGGCCATCTTGGTTGGTTGGCAGGGTCACCGGACACATTTTTTAAACTAGATACCCCAATGATGATTGTGGCCAAGTTTGGTAAAATTTGGCCCAGTAGTTTCAGAGGAGAAGATTTTTGTAAAAGTTAACGACGACGACGGACGACGGACGACGACGGACGCCGGACGCAAAGTGATGGGAAAAGCTCACTTGACCCTTCGGGCCAGGTGAGCTAAAAAATGAATTGTGACTTTTTGTCCTACATTCGTGCACATATGAGTACCATGTAGGGCCAAATTGGTACAACAGAAGGTATTCTTTTCAGAGTTGAGCTTTCTTTAAACCATTAACGGTTTGTCAGGGCTAAAATTGACCCTTTAACCTGGGATACAAGCAGCAGTGATTATAGAACAGTGACTATACGAGTACTCGGATATAATTATCGTGGGCTAGAAGATTTATGCGATGTCTACTACTTCGAAGGTGATTTTGAGCTGATGCCGTTAGATTAATCTCTGTCAAAGACGTGAAAATGTGAAAGATTCCAAAGGAACATACAAACTCATAAGTTATAAAAGGATATGATGTTCACTAAGTCCGAGCTGTTCAAGAGCAAACTTTGTGGTATCGTCTATGCTGAAATGATGAGCCAATTCATCTAATCTCCTGAACATGACATCGGAGGTCGGCTTACACAATACCTACAAGTGTGTATAAGAAGGTTTTAAGAATACCTTTACTAGATCAGTAATTTGTGAATAATCCCATCATGAAAAACTTATAAATACAAATAAATATATATAGCTTTATTAAAATGTTTAGTATAAGATAAATTAATGTCAATAATTAAAAAATACAAAACTCTCTATGTTAATAGCAATGTAACTGAATAACAAAATATTTACGTTAATAATTGAATACAAATTATGTCATTTTAGTATAAAAGTATTTATAAAATATTTAAAAAATTAAAAAATAAACATTTAGGTCGTTCACTCATTAAATTGTGGAGTCTGTACAAAATAAGTACACACACAATGGGCTATATGTGATAATCCCAATGGAGGTTATATCTATATAGTATAACCCGATTGATAAAACCATCGTTGTAACTGTTCTATAAAGGTTGATGCTGTGGTTGGTGAATTAAGCTACATCCTTGATTAAACTCAACTAGAACACACCCGTGAAATCACGAGCATATACAGCTTGTGAACAGTTGTAGGATGATTTTTGTCGAGCCTGCAACTTTTGTTGCAGAAAGCTCGACATAGGGATAGTGATCCCCGGCGGCGGCTACGGCGGCTACGGCGGCTACGGCGGCGGCGTTAGCTAACTTCTTAAAAGCTTTATATTTTAGAAGTTAGAAGACCTGCATGCTTCATACTTTGTATATAGATGCTTCATGTTACGAACTTTCCGTCAGTCACATGTCCAATGTCCTTGACCTCATTTTCATGGTTCAGTGACTACTTGACAAAAAGTTAAGATTTTTTGTAATGTTAATTTCTCTCTTATTATAAGTAATTGGATAACTATATTTGGTATGTGCGTACCTTGCAAGGTCCTCATGCCCGTCAGACAGTTTTCACTTGACCTCGACCTCATTTCATGGATCAGTGAACAAGGTTAAGTTTTGGTGGTCAAGTCCATATCTCAGATACTATAAGCAATAGGGCTAGTATATTCGGTGTATGGAAGGACTGTAAGGTGTACATGTCCAACTGGCAGGTGTCATTTGACCTTGACCTCATTTTCATGGTTCAGTGGTTATAGTTAAGTTTTTGTGTTTTGGTCTGTTTTTCTTATACTTTATGCAATAGGTCTTCTATATTTGGTGTATGGAATGATTGTAAGGTGTACATGTCTAACTGACAGGTGTCATCTGACCTTGACCTCATTTTCATGGTTCAGTGGTCAAAGTTAAGTTTTTGAGTTTTGGTCTATTTTTCAAATACTTTATGCATTAGGTCAACTATATTTGGTGTATTGAAATATTTTATGATCTATATGTCTGTTACGCAGGTTTTATTTGACCTTGACCTCATTTTCACGGTCCATTGCTAAGTGTTAAGTGTTTGTGTTTTGGTCTGTTTTTTTTTAATTTATAAGCAATAAGTCAACTATATTTGTTGTATTGAAGAATTGTTAGCTGTACATGTCTGCCTGGCATGGTTCATCTGACCTTGACCTCATTTTCATGGTTCATAGATCAATGTTTTGTTTTCTTGGTTAATGTTGAGTTTATGTGACAGTTGTAATAAAGCTTTATATTTAGGTCTATCAACATAATATCAATGATTAGTAAAGAAGGCGAGACATTTCAGCGTGTGCACTCTTGTTTGTAAAAGATATTATGACTGGAGAATTTTATAAAAGGTATCAAAAGCCTTCTTCCTTTTTCCAAAGTCCGATATTTGTTTCCTTTCTGGTAAATTCAATTATTTTCGTGTTTCTGGCCTCAGATTAAAATTATTCTTCTCCTTTGCTACAATGCATCTTTTGTTAAAAGTCAAATTAAATTAAAAATTTGCACCGCTTCAAACATGAAATAAAAGTAACTGCTTATATATAGACCATTATATAATAAAATATGCTTCTAGGACAATCCATCAGTGCCTTTTCTTTTGAGAGCCTTATTAACATGCCAATGGTAGGATATGAATAATCTTGTATAAATAACTAAGACCGACTAAGGCTAATTTGAGGGGTGGTCGGAGAGGTCCTGATCCCGAAATCCCGGCTTAAAATCATCGAATACCGAGATGAAGAATTTAAAGAAACTCATATCCCGAAATCGGAAAATATATATCCCGAAATCCCGAAATCGAAAAATATATTCCCAAATCCCGAGCTTAAAATCACCCGATCCCGACGTCCTGAAAAAGGTCCTGCCTCCCTCTAATCTCTACCCTACTTTCATTTTTGCCAAATCACTACTTTCACTTTAAACAATAAATTTGTATGCCCCATTTATGGGCATTATGTTTTCTAGCCAGTGCATCCGTGCGTTCGTTCGTTCGTTCGTTCGTTCGCCCGTCCGTCTGTCCCGCTTTAGGTTAAAGTTTTTGGTCGAGGTAGTTTTTGATGAAGTTGAAGTCCAATCAACTCGAAAAACTTAAGTAAATATAGTGCCGATGTGGCATCCGTGTACTATCGACACAAAAAAGTGATTCTTGTTTCCACATGTTTTTCCTATTTTAATATATATGCAACTGGTATGACCCCTTAAATGGTAAACATTTCGAAGAAAACAGTAGACAGAGTACAGAGAGTCTCTATATATTAAATAATAATATAATATAGTTTAGAAGAATGGATGACAAATGCGACTATGCATGTTACCTAAAAAAACACAGAGGCATGATGATTAATGTATTGTGGAAGGAAGAGAAGCGACACACAAAATGAGGTCTTCTCGTTTAATAGTATAGATGCGTATCACATTTTTTGTTATTTACGTGGCATCATCATTCGATTTTTTCGAATGACAAAATGAATTCTTCTACTTTAAGAATGTCTGATGTTATGTCCGTTTAGAAGTATTCCAGCAAGAAAGCAAAACCAGGCTAAAATAAAGAATGCTTGAATTTATAGTATTCGTGCAAATAAAATTGAGAATGGAAAGGGGGAATGTGCCGAAGAGACAACAACCCGACCATGGAGCAGACAACAAGTGTTTTGGAGGACACTTTGCCAAGTAGTGCTTTTCAAATCACCAATAATTTGCTGACACATTCAATCAATTGTCAAGGCGAAAAGATATCAATAAAATCAATAAAATTTATACATTGAAAGACTTGACATATTTAACACAGATCAACACATATTAAAGTTATTTTGTATACTTACCTTTGCAATGTTTATCATAGCCTGAACCCCTTCATCAACATTGTGTATAGCTATCATCTGTAGTTTGGTTTCTAAAAATCTTCAAAGAAAAACATTTGCTGATCATATATGTCGATCTGAGATCGTCTTCCAGTCTCAAATCGTTGTCTAGCAAATCGGAATACAGTTTAGCGCTTTTATAAAAGATTTTCAAAATTTAGTCAAATCGCAATAAAGTCATTGTCATGAAAACCAAGTATGATTCAATGTTTTTGGAGGTTACTTCCATGTACAGATCAATTACCAGATACAAATTTGAACTCAACCGATACAGCTTATAAACGATGTCAAATTTCTTCATAGTTAGCTAAAAGAAAGTAATTTCAACAGCAAACTTAGTTTTGTTTTTTACTTTTTTATTTCCCAAAAAGATAATAATGGACATTTTCTGATCTTTAAATATGAAAATCTTCATTTCATACACTTGATGTTTCATTCTTTGTGCTCCTGCGATCATGGTCTCTTCGCTTTATTTCGAAATTATGAACTATGATGACCCTATGATATCTTGTGCATTTTTTTTAAAAGCCTGAATTGATTGATTGTTTTTTTTTTTATGTCGATATTTTTTTCTAATCCGAGTGGTGTCACAGTTTGGCGGAGATACAGCAGATTCAAGTTTCGTAGTCTTTGGTGTGACGCAGACGGAGATCGATCACATGCCCTCCGGGTTGCATTCGAAGCATTGACTTTGAGTGTTGTAGTCATTGTATTGATACGTAGAACTTAAAAGCACCAAGGAAGGTATCAAACTATAAACATTGTGAACATAAGTACAAACAAATGAGATGTAGGTCGACTGGATCAATATTATATCTATAAAAAATGTCGATGTCAGTACAATCTAATGTCATGTTGTAATATACTCAATTAATACCACCCTCAATATACTTTGTTAATTTGCTTCTTTCGGGATGGGATGTCTCATTTGCGCGTTATATATATTCTTTATTGCAAAATTACACCCATAAGGGTCAAGCAATACAATCAAACAATGTGGTACAATATTTAAGACAGAACAAAAAAATGTTTAATGTGTCGGTAGTCTTGGGCCTCGATGGTTAATTAAGGGGAGACCAAGTCCTCGATCATTGTCGATGGGAGATTCTTCTGATAATACATGATCTTATATTGGACGACTTTTTGGGAACATTTTAGACATTGATTTTAAAGACAGTACCCGCAGATCGGACATCAATTTAAGAAACGGACGGACGAAGATCTGACTCGGGTCTATAGTAACATCATATATATAAAACACTGATGTACATGTAGTGACAGATGGCGTATATGCGTATCATTCGAGCAAATTTATTATGGCAGTATGACTCTTAAAAGACATTTTAATTGCCTAAACTAACAACTTGCATGCATAGGAATTCTTTTCCATATAAAATAATATATCCTATATAAGAACAGGTCAGCGAAAAGTATTAAAAAAGCATTGTTCTTTTACTTGAACCAAAATCAAGTATTGTGTATAGTGAAAATGATATTTGTATTCCCAAAATAAATTAAACCAGTGTAACTCACTTTGTGTGTATCTCTGAACAAATTCTCATTTCACGTTCACTGTACAAAGACGCCAACATTAGAGCATAACCTCTGGCGTGAAGCTGGGTAAATTTTTCAGTCCTGTTGATATAAATAAGTTGATAGCTGTACATTATGGTTTTGATTCAAAATTAGAAAATCTCAATTTGCAAAGCATTTGCGCCAGATTTTGTGTCTTCACCGGTGTGCATTACAGTGGCGGATGCAGGGGGTATTCCGGGGATTGGACCTCCCCTGTGGTTTGACAACTGATCAATTTGTGTACGGAAAAATATGGTTGGAACCCGAACTTTTTATATGATTTGCGTGTGTTGCCGGGAACCCCTTTTGAAAAATGGCTGATCAGCCCCTGATTCATATTTTATTTAATCATTAGATTCTGCGTTATATTTCCCGAATCGTTTAGACAATGCTATAATTTGTATCATCAGCATATATATAGTGATAGTGCTACAAACGCTGACGCAATTACAGAAGTCATAAAGTCGGATAGTTGTCTCATTGGCAATTATACCAGCAATTAGTCGGTGATTTAGTCAGGTAAGAATGGAAGCAATTACTCCATGGATTCATTTCAAAATCAGGTGCAAATCAATTACAATAAACAATTACGATAAGCAATTACGATAATGGAAGCAACTACGGAAAGAAATCCCCAATTTTAATCAAGGACAAAAGTCTACTAGAGATAACTTGGGCAAAGGTCTCATTTTTCAGTTTCCTTATCAAATCCAAGTAAAAAGATGCGTTTAAAAAGATAGGGAATCAATTAGAACAAACAACACCTTGCCAAAAAGATAAAGAGACGAAGAGACAAATTAGTTGTCCTCACATAGAACTGATTTCTTTCCGAAGCTGAAGTGAACTATGGAACTCCGACATGCTGAACATTTCCTATTACATGATGCGTTACACCCATGTAATTGTTGTTCATGTTGTGTAAAAATCTAGCGAAAGAACGTTTCCTTTAATAAGCTGAACCTGAAGTTGATTCTTCATTTTTATTTGTCATATTGAACGTTGGGAGAGGCCTTTTGTTTTTATTCAAGTTTTGTTTGTTTTTCCTTTATACAGTTATAACTCCCAAGGATAAAGAACTGGAACAAGTCGCTTCCGCTGCCTATATATATAGCATCTTTTATTTTTACGTGTGGTAATCAATCTCATGGCTGGTTTACTAGGCCCTATTTACCTTCAGCTTTCACCTCTTTGTACTACGAGATACATCGCAACCCGAGAAGACTAACCGATCATTGACTGCCTCATTCCAGTAATATAAAACTACATACTAGAATTTTTGGTATGCTGTTGCTCATCCGAAAGACTTCAAATCCAATAACAAGTCGATGCTTTGGGACGTACATATATCGTTCGTTTATTGAATTACTCGATATATGATACTAGGACATTTTGTTTTCATTGGTATTACATACATGCACATAATTTTCGTCCGCAAAACGTATTTTTATAGATTTTGCAGTCGACACAATTTTGCCTATGACTATAGTTTTAGTTGCATAATCCATGCATGTGCATTTTATAACAATGTTGCATGTCACAAAACCAAGCTTGTTATAAGTCTGTTGTATAATATTGACCGACATGACCACCTCTTAACTTCGTACATGTATATATAATTTATATCTTGCGGTACTATTTAAGGTAACGAGTTAAGATGAAACCACATAGCGGTAAAGGTAAAACCGTAAGTTATGAAGTACATAAAGACGCCCTAAGACAGCCTGACGTTTAGTGTTGTTCCTATGATCGTAATTCTTGTTACATGCCTTTGTATATCTTGGTTTACTAGTCTAGTAACATTAAACGTAAGAAATTCATATTTGTTCTCGAATATATATTGACAGAAAAAAACCTCCCTTTTCGAATTAATGTCGTAGCATATAAAGAATTAGCACTCGGGGACTTTCACACTAATTATCATATATAAGCAAAGAAAACAGAGTGATTAGTCCTACAATTTACGGGCACGAGCATCATGCAGTTACCGTAATGCAAAATTAGAGTGTTGATCCCAATTTGACAGTGAACTGAACATAAAAGTGGTGGTGCAAGTGGGGCATCCTTGTACTATGGACACTTTCTTGTTTATTCTGCCTTGTACCAACGAACTCGGGGCATCTTTAATCCATTCAGAAATAGTATCCACGCCTTGTTTCGCATGTTAAAATTACGGTAACTGCATGGTCCTCGTGCCCGTAAATTGTAGGACAATTACTCTGTTTTCTTTGCTTATATAATTAGTGTGAAAGTTCCAAGTGCTAATTCTTTATCTTATTTTACAATATGAAAAATCATATCATAGGGAACATTTGTACTAAGTTTCAAATTAATTGCACTTCAACTTCATCAAAAACTACCTCGACCAAAAACTTTAACCTGAATCGAGACAGACGAACGAACGGACGCACAGACCGCAAAAAACATTACTCCCCTATAGGTTGGTCATTAAAAAACAGATAATTATTGCCACATACTAAAGACTGATACTGCCTCGTATGAAAACAGTAAGTTTTCGAAAAGCTATGCCCCGAACGCGAATCTTCTCACGCGTATGGTGATTATCTTATTAACATAGAACTTTAAAATATACATACAAAATACTTACAGCTGGAGAACTTCTTGCTTTATGTCAAACTGTCCAATAGTGCAACTACTTAAAGGTATAACCAGGAAAGCGACACCAGACTTAGGAAATATAACGGAGTTTTCTATTGTAGAGTTTGATCCTGTAATAAAGATACACAATAACTAATGGTTTCAAACTAACAAGAATGTATTTTAAGAGGTCCATAGAATAGAATATAAAGTTTGATGGCAGTCATCCCGAGTACGTGGCCAACAAAGCGCCCAACAGTGACCATAAAAAGTAAAATGTCCTCCGTAAAATGTAAAAACATGATAATACTAGTTTCAAAGAGTTTTCTGTTTGAATCATTTTTTTTACAACATATGCTTTATCCGATCCGTGAATTAAAACAAGCATATTGTCATTTTTTAAACAAAGATGAAATATTTCTCTCAATTACGGTTCGTTCTATATGTGTGTTCCTTTCGTGTACATAGCTTTAAAAGAAAATACACATAAGGCGGGAAAAACTTTCCACCAGTATCGTATTCACAGAATAAACATAAGTTTGGCAAAACTGTCACTGACGACGATGGGATTTAGGACTTTTGACACAGGCGAGACAAATAATGTACTATGCTTTAACTAGTTTAATACACCTTAGTTATAATCATGTTCATAACAGCGTGGATTACCGCCATACTTATCAGTATGTTGATAATAATACTCAATCGTTTACCTTTAACTTGTTTGTCATCGGCTATCGGTAACAGTGATTTTACGAAGTTCACCCAGACTGTCCGAGGCCTTCCAGAGCGGATTTAAATAGAATAAAAGTACATGTATGCTGGCGCACAAGAAGAAAAAAAAAGAAAGTTTAAGTATTCAATATTTTATTTGCGCTGATTTTTTTCTTTCATTTGCGTAAATTACAGGTGAATGTCATTTTTTATTTATCATTTTAGAACAGAAATGAGGTGGACAGAGTAACGTAGTGCGTATAATTATATGTTCTTAGTACGTAGTCTTAGAATGTATGACATTTGTCATCAGAAGGAGCGTCATAGTCGTGACATAATGCCTCTGTCTTTCGGTCATCTGTCGCATGGTTATGCTCGTTCTGTGTTTTGACAATAGTCAGACTATCAGAATCCGTGATGACTGGCTTTACACGAGTTGAGAGTACAGATTATGATACCCCTGACGAAAATAAAATTATAAACATCGTCATTCCTACTTGAACTAAGGGAGCTACCATTTGATTTTTATGGGGGGGCTAGGATGAAATTTGAAAAAAATAGGCAGGACAGGAGTTTTGAGTAAAAAAAAAAGGCAGGATGAGCAACTTGGTAAAAAAAAAAGGCAGGATGACAATTTGTGTAAAAAAAGTCAGGATAACTAGTAAAAAAAAAGGCAGGACCGAATAGAGTAAAAAATAAAAAGGCAGGACAGAGATTACAACTAAAAAAAAAGCAGGACAAAATTTTTCATCCTAGCCCCCCCATAAAAATCAAATGGTAGCTCCCTAACGCATACCACGTATTTTCATCCGATGTTGTCGAAGTACTTTATCCCAACCGGACCCTTGCAAAGACTGATTCAGTATAACTGGCCACGTATCCATTTCCAGAAATCAAAGAATCCTTCAACAAGGCTAAAATGTCAATATAGCAGACGAATTTTGCCTCTCGCGTCATTGAAAAATGCTTATATCATTGCAAAATTTATGAAAACGAACGATGTTGGATCCTAGTTAGCGGTTCATCACTGAATCGTGCGATTTAAGTGATAATCCAGCGCCCAACAGTGACCATAAAAAGTAAAGTCGATTGTTTGTTGAAACAAATGTCGAAAATGTGTAAAGCCAGTCATCACGGATTCTGATAGTCTGACTATTGTCAAAACACAGAACGAGCATAACCATGCGACAGATGACCGAAAGACAGAGGCATTATGTCCATATTGAATGAATATATATAGGTAAGTTTAACGTCGTAAAATTTCAACTGGGAAGGTTTGTGACATAGACAAACTTTTGTTTCCTTAAATTAGAACAAATTAAGGGTGCTCTCTTACACGGCCGCGTTAATGTAAATAAATATAACCATAACACGATTATTTCTAAAGCAGGAAAACATATCACTGATTATTTTTAGCTCAATTCAGATGAAAATAGTCATTTTAAATCGATTCAGCCGTTATATTTTTATTTGGCATATTGAATAGGTCTTGTGATGTCAGTATCCCGTCATACTAGTTCACTTCTTTTTGTATCTGTTTCTATTCTTCGTATGTCGCGGTGTAGAATGGTAACGGACTTATCGGGTTTTTGTCTGCGTTTCCGCACTAATCGGGTTCGGCAACGGACTTATCGCGTTTTGTTTTCAGACAGTATGACACAAAATGAGCCAAATAGACGAAAATAAGTCGTAAGTGATTATGTTTATATGATCACGGAAGGCACCGATGATCTAACTATGCAAAATTTTTCATTTTGCTTCGATACCACTTGTGGCTTTTCAAAAATCTTCACACTAAACAGGACAACAGGCCGACCACAGCTACTAATGGTGTGTTTTCCGTTCAAATACACAGTATATTAGAATGTGGACTTTTTTTATTTCATACAAAATACATACTAGAACCACTTGTGTGCATTCGAAAACTTAAAATATCGTATATTAAAGCTTCATCAAAATTGCTTGGCCTTAAAACGACGTGTTTTTTTTTTTTTTTTGCACCGAACTGTTGATGTGTATTTAGCACAGGACTTATTGTGTTTTATTGTTTTACCAGGGTAAAAAGGATGTTTTCGTATTTTTTGTTTGTATGGGAAATGAAAAATAAAATATTTTAATAACCCCATGTATTTGACATCGTGTTCTAGGCTATGAATATACAAATCTGGAACTTCTCACGGACAAGTGTTTTACCTCAATCTTGATTTTTTTCTTTGAGTAAAAGTACATCGGTATGTGGCAATATCACATGCAATGCCAAACAAAACACAAGTGGTCTATTTCTGCTGTATCCCATATTAACATGTGAAGGTCTTTTGACGGATGTTTCGAAAAGACACGTTCACTCCGGCGTAATAGAAATATTCATAATGATGCATGTATGAGTGAAGCTTTTTCAGTGTCAGTCCTGAAAAACGATTGTTGATGCCATGGAGCCGGTGAATAACTATGACAACCTAAATTATGAACCCATTTAGTGCATGTTAGATGCATGATTTTTTGTAATAGTTGTTAGTGACTTTAAACGAGTTGTCAATAAACTGCGATTCCTCGCAGATCTGTTCGTTGTCTTTTTGTTGTTGAGATGTACAAGTACCCAGCCACGTCCACTTGCATTTTTGTCCATCTGATGAGTTAAGCCTTTTTCAACTGATTTTTATAGTTCGTTCTTATGGTGTACTATTATACCACTGCCCCAACTAACATGTTTAACCCCGCCACATTATGTATGTATGTATGTGCCTGTCCCAAGTCAGGAGCCTGTAATTCAGTTGTTGTCGTTTGTTTATATCAAACATTTGTTTTTCGTTCATTTTTTTTTTATATAGATAAGGCCGTTTGTTTTCTCGTGAATTGTCTAACCGATTGTCATTTCGGGGCCTTTTATAGCCGACTATGCGGTATAGACTTTGCTCATTGTTGAAGGCCGTACGGTGACCTATAATTGATAATTACTGTGTTATTTTGGACTCTTGTTGAGAGTTGTCATATTGGCAATCATACCATATCTTCTTTCTTATACCTACTAGTTCGAATAACTATCACGTCTTGAAAGGCTTTACATCGTCAAAGCAAGCATCTAGAATAGCCTTCCCAGACGTCATAATTATTTGGACTAGAAACCTCCCTGCTATGAGGCCGAGATACTAATGGCACAAAATTATTGGAATGCTCACCAATCGCCTTCGGGCACTGAGCCGACCGTGCGAGGGCTGTATAGCCAGTCAAGGTCGTTAAACACTTCCATTTGTTGATACTGAGACTCCCACACATTTTTTTGTGGTTTAATAAAATACATGTATATCATTGTGTGATGTGTGATTAATGTATAAAGTAAGAAGTGTTGAACAACCATGCAGGCGGAGTAAACACATAGACTGACAGAAAAGATATGAGTCTCCATATTCATTTGCGCACAACAAGTCCGGTGCCACAAATTTTCACCATCATTTAAGACCTTATAGTGCATCAAACAGTTCCGAAAGGGAAAATGTCTACATTTAATGAATAACAACCAAATATTTACTTGGAGAAGAAAACAACAAGCTTAAAACACGCTTCAATTGGACACCTTTCCATGAAAAATGCTTGTTTTCAAGTTGGGGTACCACATTGGTGGAAACCATTTAAAATAAATCGTAGCTTCCCATGAATATATGACTAGATATACAGCAAAATAAATAATTTTCCCATTCCGTGACATCAAGCTTATTTGGAAATATCAATTCTACTTTAATACAAATTGAAGGAAATAACCACTTACGCCAAATGTTGTCACCTGAAAACACGATAAGTCCGTTGCCGAACCCGATTAGTGCGGAAACGCCGAAAAAAAAAACCCGATAAGTCCGTTACCATTCTACACCGTGTATGTGTGTGTGTCACTGTGTGTATGGGTTTTTTTTTAGGAGGGTTCCGTACGGTGTGTTTATGTTGGTTTTAATTATAGGTACTTAAGTCTGTCTATGATTTTTTTCTTGTTTGTGATGTAATAAACATATGTATACTAGAAGAAGATATAGTTATAGCATGTATATATTTACTATTCACTATTAATTCCCAGTTAACCGCTATCCACAGCTCAGTTTCACGGAAAATTTATACGCCTTTTACACTACAGACACTAGATCAGTGGATATACTTTAAATAGTACATGTATAAAAGATAACGAAAAAACAAGAGCAAACAAATAGAAAAAACAGTAATACCACACCGAAGAATGCCAGAAATTCTGAAAGCAATCTAGCTCAATGTGTTAGCTCCTAACCACTGCTAGCTATTTCTCAAAGCAGATCATGAGCGGAAGGGTTAAGCACTTACAATTATGCTATATACACTTTGCCAAATTATGTTTGCCTGTTGTTGTTTTTTTGTTTTTCTTGAGTAATTTGTGGTAACGAAATCTTTGACTTTCAAATGATTTTCCGCTTTCATTGATATTTAAGGGAGCTACCATTTGATTTTTATGGGGGGGCTAGGATGAAATTTGAAAAAAATAGGCAGGACAGGAGTTTTGAGTAAAAAAAAAAGGCAGGATGAGCAACTTGGTAAAAAAAAAAGGCAGGATGACAATTTGTGTAAAAAAAGTCAGGATAACTAGTAAAAAAAAAGGCAGGACCGAATAGAGTAAAAAATAAAAAGGCAGGACAGAGATTACAACTAAAAAAAAAGCAGGACAAAATTTTTCATCCTAGCCCCCCCATAAAAATCAAATGGTAGCTCCCTAAACAGATGAAAACTCGAACAACACTTTAGCCCGTGACATCGGAGTATCGAACGAGTTGGAAAATATGCACATCGCAAGTAGGGGCCAAAGGAACATCGCCGGACCAAAAAAATGAAAAATGACAATAGGGAACGAAAAATCGTCTTAGTTTGCGGTAAATTTTAGTATAGAGTTTCCCGTCCGAAACTGATATATCAAAATAAAAAATTACAACTATTGTGTTTCTTTAAGATGTGTTTACAAGTCCATTTTGGATTCATATTATAAAAATTAAAATTACAGATAAAAGTTAGACGTTTAGATGGGCAACCATGACAATCGAATGAAGTGGGTGTTTTAGTTTCGATCATTTATTTATTGTGTTCATCTCGTATAAACTATAGGCGTATACGGTAATGGGATGCAAGTCTGCACAATAAAAATTTAAAGAAGAGCAAAAATAACTGTTTATACATATGTATAAATGTATACAAATATGGTAATCTTCTATCTACATTGTTTTAGTGACAATTTCAATGTCACATATTAAACTACCTTTTCTAAGTTCAACGATGCATATCTGATTAAAATTAATGTGTAAATATACCTCTGAACCCGTTGAAATATACACATACATGTAGCTTAATTTATCTATAAGAAATAACGCGTTTTGTGATCAAATATGTTACCGACTTATATATTTTATTTATGGATATTTACACAAAATTTTTTGAGCGTTTTTACTTTATTAGTTCCACGAAGTTGCCGAGACATTGTTACCACGTCAAACGGTACTGACGGCGAGTACGTAATTTTTCTGAAGAATAATGTCGGTATTACCGTGTTTTGTAAAGGTAAGCCCTTTTATTCATAACATAATGTCATTATTTTCCTATTACGTAAATTGGAAATATTTTACAAATGCAGTGCCAGTTCTAACAACACTGACGCATTATGTGGAATTAAAAGATTCTTTTTGTGACATCTTATTATAATAGCACCTTCTAAAGGGTCTGTGGGTGATAATTGGAAGACAAAATTTCTGCCCCTATCACATTTTCTAAATTTCCTACCCTTTGTCCCAAGGACCCGACCTAAACCCTTGCAGAACCTACATATTTCATAACTGGTTAATTTGTTTCCATTCATGCATAATATGAATGAAATTTTGCTCAGTGCTGGATGTTTTAGCAAACGAACAATCAATCTATTAAACTATAGCCCTTTATAGTATGCTGTTTGGTGTGAGCCAGGGCTCCGTATTGCAGACCGTTCTTTGACCTATAAATGTTTACTTTTACAAATTGTGACTTGGATGGCGAGTTGTCTCATTGGAACTCATACCACAGTCTTCTTATATAATCTATATAGCAGCATGCCATTTTCATGCATACATTTGGTAAAGTTTCGTTACTATGCAGTAAAACAATTATTATAGAAGATCTCAATAAATCTAAACGATGTGGTGACATGCATTTCTATTTATACAAAGTGCATTGAACTGTGTGGTCAACTAATATTCAGAAAAACGTGCGGTGAAAATTCGATCCTCGAACGCAATCGTCCTGCTAAGTTACTGCAAACAATATTTAAACTGTTGCTGTCACTTCATAGTTCGTTGCAAGTAAAACGAATAGTTAAATAACATAGTAAATACTTAATATTCAAATGTGGCAATTAAAGTCTGTCAAAATAGAAAACATAGAGGGATTGTGAAACCACAAAATACGTACATACGGTGACTAATGTACAATAATAGTGAAAAACACTAAATTTTGTGGACAGTTTTAATATGTACTAATTTTTTTCTTCCAATAAATGAAGACGGAAGACTTCTTTACACTGCATACATGAATAATATTCAGATTGGTATAAAAAGATTTCATATGCATGTGTTAGTCATTTTCATACCTCTCCTCTCCACAGTGTCATGTACCATGTACTGACTAAACAGGAGTAGCATGCGTACTTTTAAAGTGGCGGATCCAAAAATTTTCATAAGAGGGGCCCACTGACCCACTGACTGCCTGCCCCCCCCCCCCCCAAAAAAAAAAAAACCCGTTTCTGTCCTTACATGTATATAGGTATACACTGCTAAAAGTTAAAATGTTTTGAATTGATGGGTATTTATCTCCTACCCTTACGATAATGACCTTTGTATTGTCAATTATCAAACTGCATGCATGTTTGTGTATCATTCGTTTGTCCATGTCCGAAAATGTGTATACGACACCAGGAATAGATAACCTTAGATGTATTTGGCAAAACTTTTCCGAATGCGTGTCCTTCAATGCCCTTCTCCTTAAGTTCGTATACGTTATTTGGATTTTTAATTTTTTGATTCGAGTGTCATTGACGAGTCTGTTGTAGTCTGGCCGGTACAAAATTAAAAGCCTGAAATCTTTGATAAGTTACTCATTATCTACTATTTTAATGAGGTTAATAAATTTCTTTTTTCGAGGCAATTTTTTTTGTGTATCCTGCTCAAAATGTTCCCATACTTTGAAAAGCAAAAGAACGTAAACGATAATATTTGAACACATTTAGTTGTGTAATAATTAAAACTAAAAAAAAAAAGATGCACAAGCATTAAACTGTAATAAAAGCGTCTGCATTAAGTAAAGGATTTATAACGCCAGATGCACGTTTCATCCTCATAAGACTCAACAGTGACAATCAAATCAAAAAAGTAAAAAGTTGAAGAGCATTGAGAAACCAAAATTTCAAGAAGTTATTCCAAATACAGCTATGGTTATCTATGCCTGGGATGGATCAACATAACCAGATTTAAAAAAAACTATCTGTTGCCTGAATTTAAAACGTTCTCTCTGTTTTCTGTGTGTCATGAATGCAGTTTGGTTCATTATACTTTGTTCTTCTAATCATGAGTCGCTTTACTAGTTTCTTTGTTTGTTTTATTATTTATTTTTTTTTTATCATTATTGTTTTCCTCTTTTTTAGGTATGCAACCAGGTAGCACACCACAAGAATATCTGACTTTGCCGACTGGCAGAAGTAATAACTTTGCATATTATTATGAAAATATCGGTAAGTGAGATTCTTGTCATTTCTTTTAAATACATGTAGTGATGAGCACTGTACTGTGTAAGCAAGTGGTTTCAATGAATAGGATTTATAGAATAGAAAAAGGGACAATACTTCCGAAAATGGCCAAGCAAATCATTGAAAGTTAACATATAAAATCGAGAATGCATGGAAATGGGGAATGTGTCAAAGAGACAACAACCCGACCATAAAAAAAACAACAGCAGAAGGTCACCAACAGGTCTTATATATGTATTAACATAGAAGTATAATGCAAAGGGAAACTCAGGTTTCCATTACTTCGTTTTTCGTCTTTCTTGGTGTTCCCGGCTGTGTTTTATAAACCAATTTTCTCTCTTTTGACACTTTCGTATTCCACTGTTACATTATACACACCAAATGAAACCCAAAAAAATATGAGAAAATATAAGAAAGAAGATGTGGTATGATTGCCAATGAGACAACTATCCACAAAAGACCAAAATGACACACAAATTAACAACTATAGTTCACCGTACGGCCTTCAACAATGAGCAAAGCCCATACCGCATAGTCAGCTATAAAAGGTCACATTTTTACCTACGAAATACATGAAAAGGTATACATTTTTGAAATCTAAATTATATAAAAAAGGGTGCGGTAACAGAAGCCCAGCGACACTCCCTATCAATTAAGTATCGAAGTGTTACCCTACCACCCACACCCCGAGTGTATAAGTTAACACCAGAGACATTTAGTCACTGGTCTTGGGAGGGCGAGTTGTATAGAGCATATACACCCTGACAATTTGGTCGGCCAAAAATAAAAATCTCTTGTTTTCACGATACATGCAGAGACATATAATATGATTGTATAATATACTTGTATCAGAGACATATATACACATGTGTATATATATGTCTCTGCTTGTATGTCTCTTGTACGTGTATTTTAATTTTTCTTGAATTACCAATGGTCTACTGAAAAATGTTTGTCTCGCTCCGCTCGTCATTGTATATTAATCGATATTTACCCTTTTAAATATCCTAGACAAACACTGACACTGATATCAGCAGAACATGTCTTACTATGAGTTATAAGTGGGTCCTTGCATTGGCGGATCCAAGGGGGTGGGATCCGTGGATTGGAACCCCCTTTTTTGGACGGTCAATGCATTTGAATGGGAGCATATAGTTGGAACACCCCCTTTTACTCTGAGTTGGGAACCCCTCCCTTTTTAAAATGGCTGGATCCGCCCAAGCCTAAGGCCTTGGCCGTACTAAGGGTGTTTAAGATAAGATAAGATAAGATATTTTTTTTCCAATTAAAGGGCCCATGAAGAGAAAAGTAATTTTTTTACAATGATTTTTATAATTGACACAATAATGTTGATATAAATACCCACAGCCAGAACATGGCCACACACATATTGAAATTACTATTTTACTAACAACCTTTAGTGAGCTCTTCCCTTGAAATCGTGATTTACAACGTTTCTTTCCCTTTCCGGCAATGGGACCATGCACATCTCCCACGCAGTGACCAGTGACACCGTCATCTTCGCTATCCAAAGGTTATGATCAAGTCCCCATTCTCTCCTACAGAAATGTATGTCTAAAACTAGGTTTAACTAAAACATGTCTCATTGGCAATCATACCACGTATTCTTTTTTTTTATATCTAAATATAGGCCCTTGATGTTAACAAGTTTTACAACTTCTTTTCTTCGTATAAGCTTCCTCTGTTAGGAACACCCCTATGGATAAAAAAAACTAATATCCCCGAGTAACCAGTAATGACGTACCTAAGGTTGTTTTTGTCTCTGCATGTAATCTACCATTTAAAAGAATTAGAAAAACGGAATGGAATATAAGATTGATAACTTGTTAATAATATATTTCAATCATTAAACAGTTGATATTTGAAACAGTAATAGCAATAAAAATCATGTTAGCTAACCTTTGTCATTACAAACGGACTGTCAACTAATGATGGGTACCAGTAATGAGGGGTCTAAAAAGGGGGATATCTGCACGGAAGAACACGAAATAAACTCACTATTTCAGGATGATCGAATTATTAAAAATTTCTTGCAAATGGATCTTTTTACTGATTTCGCAGTGAATAACAAACCTTATTCACGGCTGCACATGAAATAAAAATGGCAAAACACGTTTCAAGAAAATAACCCTTTACCACCCTCAGTAATGACACACTGTAAACAAACCAGTAAAAACCACTTGCACATACCTGATAAGTGAAAAATTGCTTCAACCCAGATTCTTTAATGTTAACAATGTTCAACAAATTCAATTTTATTAACAGCTTTTGACATTTTCATTCACTTTAATGATGATGATGATAGTAACACAAAATTTGTAATCAATTGTAACCTCAGTGGCGGATCCAGGGGGAGGGTTTAGGGGGTTGGAAGCCCCCCTTTTTTTTTGGACTATCAATGCATTTGAATGGGAGCATATAGTTGGAACCCCCCTTTTTTAAAATGGCTGGATCCGCCCCTGAACCAATATTTTTCATGATTCATTTTTTTAACATAAATCAGGCTGTTAGCATTCTTGTTTGAATTATTTTACATTGTCATTTCGGGGCCTTTTATAGCTGACTATGCAGTATAGGCTTTGCTCATTGTTGAAGGCCTTACGGTGACCTATAGTTGTTTATTTCTGTGTCATTTGGTCTGAGACCACAATTATTTCGTAGTGCATTTCTTTTAGAACATAAATGAAAATTGAAATAATCCCACCTGCGCTTTCTCAATGAAATTTTTACAGTATGTTGTACTACTTTTGGGACAAATTATATCAAAATTATAGAAAATTTCATCGGCTCTAACCCAAAATATGGACAATTTTATGTTTAGGGTGTCTTGAAATCTTTTGACAGCTTCCGAAGTGCTAATTTTTAACCTTTTTCAGCTGGACAAAATCACTACTTTCCTTTAAAATTCTGGACCCAAACTTTTTTACAGTGTAATTCCCTAAAAAGTAGCCAAATCCATCTAAGGTAATCTTTTAACCTTGTTCTTCATTTTGGTTTCTTCAGCATTCATACCACAACTCCTTATTTTTTCTATGAAGGTAGATTATGAATGAGCATACATTTATTTTGGGGCCGGGGAGCAGGGGTGCTGTTCTGTTTATCTGTTGTCTTGTCACATGCCACTTATGTATTTCCAATCATGTCTTTTTCAGGAAAATCTACAGACTGTTCTATGTTATATCCTCTAACATCCTATAAACTAGGTGGGAAGTCTGAGTACAGTAAAATCAGGATAAAAAATCTCGATTCATTGACTATACAGTCAAATGATTATTCTTTCTCAACGCAGCTCAACCATACAACTGGAAAGGAGTAAGTGAATCCTTTTACTGATTATCTTACATTACACTGGTAAAAGCTAAGACCAGAAAAAGTTTGTCTAATTTTATACGGTATGTTCAGATTTTTGTAACCTTGAAAGGAAAATTAATCACAGTAACAGATAAATTTCACATTAGAAGGTGCATCCACCAGCAAGGTTTACATTTGTCAGATCATAACATACTGTGGATTCATTATTATTTGTTGGAATTTATTTTTGTGGATTCTGTTTCGAACAGGGAAACCACAAATTTAATGTTGAATGAATTAAAAGTGTGTAAGGGTTCCACGAAACCCATTGTCTCGCCTACTTTTGCTGTTAATTGCAGGCTCAACAAAAATGAGGAAAAAATCAATAAAAATATTCTTCTTGATACTATCTTTTGATTGTAAGAAGCTTCTGTTTAAGTTTGGTAAAAATCCAGGATAGTTTATGAACCTTATATATGTTTTAAAAACTTTAACTTTGAGACTGTATGTTAAATGTTAACTTGAATAAAAACTTAAGTCCATTTATAAGTAAAATACGGATAAACAGGTATAACATTTTAAGAAAATTTCATTTTAGATATTAGCTTTTGATCATAAACAAGTTTCTTTCCAAGTTTGGTACAAATTTAGGATAGTTTAAGAAAGTTATTAAAATATTAAAACTTAACTACAGAGTGAATATTTGTGGACGCCCATGACCACGACGCCAACGGAATGCAGGATCGCTATGTCTCGCTTTTTAGAATAAAATCGAAGGCTCGACAAAAATGTTCTGTAGGAATATATATGCTAACTTGAGCTAAACCATGGATTCAAATGTCCACAAATATGCAAGTTTTTCCTCAGTCAAGGAACATTGGAGATAGGTTGGGAATGTGACAAACTGTTCAATCTTATAGATTTCCTTCTGTTCTACAAATAAAGAATAACATCAGAATTGTTGTGGTGGGAGTTTTTATGATTTCACCTTCCCAATTGTGAACTTTCCATTTCTATATTACAACATGTAACAGTGCCTGCATATAGAGTATATATCTCCTAGTTGATACAATGTTTCAGGACTTGTATTTCCTATCATGATTTACTTGATAGAACATTGCTGCTCACAAGGAATTATCATACCAAAAGTTCCTAGTGGTGAAGTGGAAAACATCCCTTGGTTAGTTTTACAAACACAATCAACAAGTTTGTTGATCGTACAGTAATGAAATATCCGTTTCACAGATGATAGCAGATATGTTTCTAATGGTGGAACTACAATCCTATACCCTTTTCCTGAATTTGACCTACCAAATTAAAATTTTTACAGGATGTGTACTAACATGACCATCTGTTTCCACTTCAGGAGCACCTGAGATCAACTCTAGTTTTTTGTTGGGTTCATGTTGTTCAGTTGTTAGTTTTCTATGTTGTGTTTTGTGTATTATTTCGTATGTTGGTGTTTTTCTTTTTTAGTAATGGCGGTGTCAGTGTATTTTTGACTTGTAAGTTTGAGTGTCCCTCTGGTATCATTTGCCTCTCTTTTTCAGACTCACTTCTGCAATTGTAATCTTTAAACAAGAATCATAAGATAGAGTTTGGTATAATGACAGTGTCAACTTTAACTCATCTTATTGAGTCAAAGCAAATTTGAAAAAAATACATTGACATTTTAATAATTCCAGTGCTTTGCAATATTAACTAACTTTTTAACTTAGGCCATAAATCTAATTTCTGATTTTTTTGGTACCTTTTTTTGCTTGGTCCATTCTTGCACCAAAGTACACCTGAACCTTTATAGTGTGTCAGGTTTGATTAATTAGCTTAATTACCTTTCCATTGTAAACACAGTACATGTAATTCAAGGTTTAGCAATTCTTGGTTGTTTTTTAAAATTTGGTGCAAATATATTTTTTATAAGTGTACTTTTAGAAAATCAAGGCAGATATAATTCCTAAAATTTATCAGTTTTTATTAAATACCTTTCTGTTACAGAATGTAACTTAATTACCAGTAATTAAATTTAAGATGGTTTACATTAGTTTTGGTAAAACTATTTTAAAGATAAATCAATAACTTGAAACATACATGTAACTGAAAATTATACAATTGTATACATAACTAATTAGGTACATATATTAACCTCCAGTTTTTCATACTTATTATTGAACTATTTAATCACAGAAATCAAACATGTACTACCACTTTATTTATGTAGACTGATATGACATTTACGGTTATCATTAATTATACAATGTATAATGTATGCAGACCAAATATAACTGTGTTAAGTGCATTTGTAGTAAAATAAAATATACATATGAATGTATATTGACATGGAAGAATAGTGATTTAAATAAATTTTTTCCCAGTTACATAATTAGCCCTCAAACTTTTGTATATTTGTATTTGATCTTGAGCATCACTAAAGAGACGGGCGCATTTCATTTGCGCCAATTTTAAAAAAATCAAACCTTTCATTTGCGCCACAAGGTTATATATCATTTGCGCCAAAAAAAACAACTTCATTTGCGCCATTTTACAGGTATGACAGGTAATATAACGGAAAAGTTAAATATTATTTACGATTTATTTTGTTTTTTGTTTGTACATAACTCCCCCTGGATATATGTGTGAGTTCATACTCATTTCTAATACAAAACTGAGAGTCACTAAGGTTATAATTATATATATAGTGTTCACATGACCAGTCTTATGATAGTTTTATACTATTATCGAGGTTTTAGCATAACTTGTATGATGTTGTATAATCTTATTACACAATGTACCTGTATTTCTGAGGAGTATGTTTCTTCATTATTAAAAGACTTTTTGAAAAATGTTATGTTTTATACTATTATTAACTGTATTTACCTGTACTTACCTGTAATATTGGCGCAAATGAAAGATTTAGTTTTTGGCGCAATTGAAATATGGTTTGTGGCGCAAATGAAAGATTTTTTTGGCGCAAATGAAATGCCAATTGGCGCAAATGAAAAGCACCGAAAGAGACATTAATTATTTAATTTAACAATGTAAATAAAGAGATGTGATATGATTGCCAATAAGGTACAAGGTAATTATCAACCATAGTCCAAATGGTGTAGATGTAAGCATTTGCAGAGGTGGATTTGGGTGGGGTGCAGGGTACCCTGACCCCCTTTTTGTTGGTAAAATTTGGTTGATTGTATAGGGAATCACTGAAGCATGACTGGAGCAGGCCCTTCTAAGATAGTTAGTGCTCCTCTTATGAAAATTTCTAGATCTGTCACTTATCTATAGGTCACCGTACAACCTTCAACAATGATCAAAACCAATATAGTATAGTCGGCTATAAAAGACCTCAACATGAAAAAATGTGAAACGACTCAAAGGATAATTTAAACTGTTAAATGGCCTTAATTTATTTATAAGAAAACAATTAAGGAAAACCAAACACGACAGACAGTAACCAAATGCAAAAACTAATTGTAAAACATAAATTACAGGATCCCAATTTGGGACAGGTACCTAAAAAGGTGGCAGAGTTAATATGTATGTGAACGAACGCTGTGACCTCTTTTAACCATGTGTAATAACACAACATAAAAACAAACTGTAAAAATCAGTTTGAAATGTCTTGAAAAAAAACCCAACTAACATGACAAAAGACATATAGTACCAATCTTTGATTACTCACAGTTGCATCTAATTAATTAATCATATTTCTCACAGACTAAAGTGTTAATCAGTACAAATCAGACTGATTTAGTATGAAAAGAATGAACTTGGACCATGCCAAATTATAATAGTATCAACAGGATATAGGACCCTTTAGTTTGCATAATTGTATAAGCAATACATTTTAGTTATGTTTTATTAATTTATCAAAAACAAAGTCACTGTTAATATGTTAGTACATGTACCTTATAAAAATCAGTCAATTCAAATGATTAGTTATATTTTTAAAATATTAAAACTACAATACAAAAAATCATGGTGTTGGAAAAAAAAATTACTTTGAATTACAGAACATGGTCTTTATATAAACTAAATTTCTCTCCTTTGATTAGGAAAATATTTGTTAAATTCTTTTTAATATTTATTTTTTTATTTAGCATTTCATTGATGTTGAATTTAGTTTGATGGACATCATTTTGAAATCTCTTGTAGTTATGGAACAGCTGGAGACAAATACAGTAGTTCTACAAATTGTCCTCCTAGAGGCATTTTTAAAATTGATCTCAGGCTCACACCCTTTGTTGTGTCTCCAAAGGTTAAGTGGACATGGAGTGGATCTTATCCAAATTCCAAAGCTACAGGAACACCAGTTATATCAAATACAAGTAAGATTTTTATACTACTCCTACCATTGAGGAAGTGCATTATGTTTTCTGGTCTATAATTCATCTGTTTTTCTGTCAGTTGTCAGGTTAAAGAACGTGTTACGGTTGTTTACCATAAAATTGTGGTCACATCAATTTTAACACATGTTAATCTGCATGTTCATTATGATGTAAAAAATGAGGGTTTTTAGTAGTTTCACAGTTCACTGAACAGAAAAAAATAAAGTGTCAGTAGCACAGGATGATGTCCTATGGACACATATTCTTGTTTATTTACATTTTACAATACACTGATACAGAATTTTTAAAATAATGGGGAAGGCGGTCAGGGTGTGAGGGGGCAAAATAGGCAATGATAAGATAAAGACCGGGGGTTTACTGACTATCTTTTTGGGTATAACCTTTTTGAGTATAACTGCCAACAAACAGCACTTGCCAAATCATACCCTGTTCTAACCAGAAAACATTGAAAAACATACCCTGTTCTAAACAGAAATATTGAAAAACATACTAACTGTTCTAGACACGCTCAGAAAATGTATACCCTGTTCTAAACCGTACAAAATAGATGCTGTTCTAGACCTGGGTTCTAGACTGTATCTTAAACAGTTAAATAAGCGATCCTGTTCGAGACAAATACTTTGTTTAAAAAAAGACCCTGGTCCCACCAGCAGGGCATGAAAAAGTGACTCTGTTTTAACCAGCAGGACATGAAAAAGGGACCCTGTTCTAACCAGCAGGGCATGAAAAAGCGACCCTGTTTTGCGGCACACTCATACCACTAAAAATATAATAAGTACCCACCTGGGATAAGGCATATTTAACATCTATGTAGTAATGATATAGATATCTCTATAAGCCCCTCCCCTATGATACATGTACAAGGTTAGCAGTTCAGCCTCTAACTTTTTATTGCATTATGTGATTTCCAATACTCCACATTCAGAGACCCACTTGTTGGTCTGAAATATTGACTCTTCTATATTGTAACTTTAATTCAAGCATACATTTGCCTGATTCCAAATATTTACAAACAAAAAGTAATACTCATTTACTTGAATCATTACATACTAAGATAATATGTTTTATTATTTTTTCAGCTTATGTTGGATGCTTTATTGACAAAGATGACAGAATGCTACCAGCTCAGTATTTATATAACATCCACATGACTGTAGATATGTGTATACAACATTGTAGAAGTCGAGGATTTGCCTATTCTGGTGTGCAGGTATGACGTTGTTTATCTGAAAAAAAATTATGACCGAAAAGAAATGTTATCTCTTATTTTGACCTATATTGGTCAATGACATTATGATTTAATACATTCACTTTCAGGATGAAAGGTTAAGTTTCTCATTGAAATTATAACGCAAAAATTAATGTTGTTTCTCATTTGTCCATATACATTTGTACATTGAAGAATCTTAATAAGGAAAAAAAAGAGCATTTCTAAAGAGAGCTATCTAAAACCATCAGTGAAAGAGAGACCAATGAGGCAATAAACCCATGACCAAAGCAGTCCACAAAACACTCTAAAAAAAACCTAAAGATTGAGCAGTAACAATCCAAACTAAATCTTAAATGAATCCAGGTGCTCTGAAAAAGTTACCAGTTTCTGCTCCACAAGTGACCAATATTTTTCTTTAAAGGTAGCTACTTGTATTCATTAAATCCTAAATTTGTTAGATTATAATCAATTATTATCATGTCTTTTTTTTCAGTATTATGCCCAATGTTTTTGTGGAGACAATCATAATAAGCATGGTGCAGCAGTGGATACACAATGTAACACACCTTGTAAAGGAAACCATCAACAGATGTGTGGGGGGACCTGGAGACTTTCTATTTATGGAACAGGTATATAGAAAATAAGTATATATAGTATCTTTTAAAATTGAGAATGGAAATGGGGAATGTGTCAAAGAGATAACAACCCGACCAAATTAAAAACAACAGCAGAGGGTCACCAACAGGTCTTCAATGTAGCGAGAAATTCCCGCACCCGGAGGCGTCCTTCAGATGGCCCCTAAACAAATATATACTAGTCCAGTGATAATGAACGCCATACTAATTTCCAAATTGTACACAAGAAACTAAAATTAAAATAATACAAGACTAACAAAGGCCAGAGGCTCCTGACTTGGGACAGACGCAAAAATGCGGCGGGGTTAAACATGTTTGTGAGATCTCAACCCTCCCCCTATACCTCTAACCAATGTAGTAAAGTAAACGCATAACAATACGCACATTAAAATTCAGTTAAAGAGAAATCCGAGTCTGATGTCAGAAGATGTAACCAAAGAAAATAAACAAAATGACAATAATACATAAATAACAACAGACTACTAGCAGTTAACTGACATGCCAGCTCCAGACTTCAATTAAACTGACTGAAAGATTATGATTTCATCATATGAACATCAGGCACAATCCTTCCCGTTAGGGGTTTAGTATCATACCATCATAACATATATGAGAAGAACATAACCCGTGTCATGCCAACAACTGTTTTTAGAATAAATGTGTTTAGTTCCGATGCAAAGACCTTATCAGTGACTCAATATTAACGCCAAAATATGCAATCTTTAATGACTTGACAACAGTATCGTAATTATATCCCTTCTTAATAAGTCTATTCAAAGGTTTTGTAAGTTTCTGAGGTGAATACTGACACCTTTGTGCTTTATAAAGAATATTTCCATAAAAAATTGGATGTGAAATACCTGAACGTATTAGAAGTCTGCATGTTGAGCTATATTTACGAATGATGTCTTTATACCGATGATAAAATTTAGTAAATGTTTTGACTAGTTTGTGATATCGAAAACCCTGGTGTAATAATTTTTCAGTAATACATAAATTTCTCTCGTTAAAATCTAAAACATTGTTACATACACGAGCGAATCGTACAAGTTGAGATATATAAACACCGTAAGATGGTGACAAGGGAACGTCACCATCTAAAAACGGATAATTAACGATAGGAAATGAAAAATCATCCCTTTTATCATAAATTTTAGTATTCAGCTTTCCATTAGTGATATAGATATCAAGATCGAGAAAAGGGCAGTGGTCATTGTTAGTATTAGCTTTATTTAAAGTAAGTTCAACAGGATAAATTTCATTAATATACATACTGAAGTCGTCATTATTGAGAGCCAAAATATCATCCAAATATCTAAAAGTATTATTAAATTTGTTTATCAGATGTTGTTTCGATGGGTCTTTGCTTATTTTTGTCATAAATTGTAACTCATAACAACTCATTGTATATATTATAGATTATGTTATGTCATCAGCAAGTCTGACCATTTTGTAACATCTTCAGCTGCATCTATCAATTCAGACATGTCATGTTTGTGATGTTTTTATTTGCAAATGCATGGTAATCAATATGCATGTCCATCTGTCAGTTTTCCTGTTGTCTATCTATGTGTCATTTTGGTTTAATTTTTATTGAAATTTTACTTTTTAATCTAAGATTTCATTTTTTGTGTCAGATAATCCTTAGTACACCTTCTGTTTTTTTCAAAATAGTTTGTTCACAATTTTTCAGGAACAAGAATTTGATTCATTTATTTACACATACCAGTAGTTCTACAGTTTATGATAACCATGCTCTAAGTTTCTGAACATTTTATGTCCTTTCATTATAGGATTACCACAAACTATTATTGGGCGATGTGGGGGATATCCAGGACAGTGCTTCCCTACATTGGAGAACAATCCTGGTACTCCAGCATTGATGTTACAGTTTATACCCACTCATCCATGTCTACAACCGTAAGTTAATAGGTTTTGAAAATAAATATTGTTTGTGAAGTTTATTTTTAGCTCACCTGACGAGGGCCAAGTGAGCTTTTCTCATCACTTGGCATCCATTGTCTGTCGTCTGTTGTAGTTGTCATTTAACCTTTACAAAAATTTTCTCCTCTGAAATTACTTGGGCAAATTTAACCAAACTTGGCCACAATAATCACAAGGGTATCTAGTTTATATAATGTGTCTGGTGACCTGGCTGGCCAACCAAGATGGCTTCCATGGCTAAAAATAGAACATAGTGGTTGAATGTAAATGTTGGCTTATATCTCTGAAACCAAAGCATTTAGAGCAAATCTGTTCATCAGGTCAGGATCTATCTGCTCTGAAAATTTCAGATGAAGCAGAAAACCTGTCATCTTGTAATTTTAAGGAAACTTTGCAGTTTATATCTTGAATATTTTTATAGATAGAAGAGATAAACTGAAAACTGCATTAATGTTCAGCAAAGTAAGATCTACTTACAAGTCAACATGACCAAAATTGTCAATTGACCCTTTAAGGAGTTATTGCCCTTTAAAGTCATTTTTTTTAACAATTTTTTGTAAATTTTTGTAATCTTTTACAAAAATCTTCTCCTCTGAAACTTTTGAGACTAAGGCCACATGCAATCAACATTAGTGTATCAAGTTTTAAAAATGTGTCTGATGACCCAGCCTGCCATCCATAGCTGAGATGGCTAAAAATAGAACATAGGGGTAAAATGCAGTTTTTGGCTTATATCTCTGAAACTAAAGTAATATATAATGGTTGCATTATTTCATGCATCAATTGTAAACAAAAATATCAGCTGAGCGACACAGCTCCTTCGAGCCTCTAGTTTTCTTTTGCTGTCCCCAGTACCTATGAAATTAGTTTACACTATTTTTTTTCATTCAATTTCTTTGATTTTTAAGTTTATTTTGTAAAAGGAAGAAGACAACAATGCTGTAAACAATTTTTCATTTTTTGTAGATTGTCTCCCTGTAAAAATGAAGGAAAATGTATTGCTGTAACAGATACAGCATTCAAATGCATGTGTTATAACATGTATTCAGGGACAACATGTGACATACAAACAGGTGAGTAATACATGTTTCATAATGTGTACTCAGGAACAACATGTGACATACAAACAGGTGAGTAATACATATGTTATGATATGTATTCAGGGACAACATGTGACATACAAACAGGTGAGTAATACATGTGTTATGATATGTATTCAGGGACAACATGTGACATACAAACAGGTGAGTAATACATGTGTTATAACATGTATTCAGGGACAACATGTGACATACAAACAGGTGAGTAATACATGTTTCATAATGTGTACTCAGGAACAACATGTGACATACAAACAGGTGAGTAATACATATGTTATGATATGTATTCAGGGACAACATGTGACATACAAACAGGTGAGTAATACATGTGTTATAACATGTATTCAGGGACAACATGTGACATACAAACAGGTGAGTAATACATGTGTTATAACATGTATTCAGGGACATCATGTGAAATACAAACAGGTAATTAATACATGTGTAACATGTGAACTCAAGGAAAACAGGTGGGGCAATATGTGTAATTGGTTCTCCATAGGTGGATAATGGTAACGTTTTCTTCTGTTGCTCAGCCCATATCGCAAACTTGTATATGTATGATGGCTTGTTTAAAAAAAAAGAGGGACGAAAGATACCAAAGGGACAGTCAAACTCATAAATCTAAAACAAACTGACAACGCCATGGCTAAAAATGAAAAAGACAAACAGAAAAACAATAGTACACATGACACAACATAGAAAACTAAAGAATAAACAACACGAACCCCACCAAAAACTAGGGGTGATCCGGGAGGGTACATACCTGCCAACTTTTGAAAGTGCCCATGGGGGTTTTAGTGTGCGACAACAATTTCAAAGGTTACAATTCTTTGCAACGACTATTTTGCGCGTGCTGTTTTGTGGTCTAGAAAAAGTGTCATATTTGTAAAATGAGCTTACATGCCTTTTTCTTAAGTTTATTTGTATGATTCTAGTTATTATATCAGCAGAAAACATGTAGCTGTAAGACCAGGAATTATTTTCGTTTGTAAGGATACTAAATATTTGTTGACTTTTCCAATTTAAAATTATACACAAAGAAGGACCTTTATCAGGTTGGGAACAACACCTAGGGATACCCCCTCAATGTTAGGACATTAAAAACCATTTTTTTAAGTACAAATGAGCACATATTCATATTGTTTGAAGAAACTTTTCCCAAAGAACTATACATCTTATGATCTATCTGGTATGATATGGTCAACACATGTCCAAGAATTTTGATATGTTCTTGGCCTTATATCTTCTTTACTATTTAAAATAATTGGACCCTTCATTTAGAAAAGCTTTTCCAAATAAATGTCAGAATTTCCCATTTTTAAGTTAATAAATCTACATTTTTCTATTTTATTTTTTACAAGAGTAAAATGACCCCTTGACTATTATTAAAGGGTAGTCCCTCAGTTAAGGGATTCCTCATGATGATGTGGGGTGGGGGGGGGGGGGGGGGGGTTGTCCATGTGAAAAATAAAGAATAGTACATTATACTTTAAATGATTTGGTATTTTAATTGAATACATAAATAAAATTATTTTACAGCAAGTGTAATAAATTAGTGAATAAAATACTATTTATTATCCTTATGGTAGTACTGCATCATTGAAGTTTGTCAATCAGCCATGCTTTTATTCTTATTCTGTGTAAGAACCTCCTTGCAGGTGAAAAAATCATTTGCCATGTTCACGATTTTACTATTCTGACCAACAAACAGAGGAATACAACACAAGTTCAATATCAAGCATGTTAAAATAATCTTGAGAGAAAACGTTTTTGATTGGCTGATTAATTTGATCATGAGAAACATACATTTTGATTGGCTGAACACGATTTTCTTCCATTGGACACAGTTCAAAATTGGGAACAATCATATTTTTCGTGTAGATTTTCACCAAATCGTGTTTTAGAGGGTTTTTCAGGAACACGATCGTGCAATCGTGACAAAGGGTCAAAATCGTGTAGTACACGCCTAAATCGTGAAAGTTGGCAGGTATGAGGGTAAGCAGATCCTGCTCCACATGTGGCACTCGTCGTGTTGCTTATGTGATTACAAATCCGGTAAATAGTCTAATTCGGTAGGTCACATTCATGAAAGGGAAGGAGATTGTAGTTACGACGTAAGGAACATATCCGATATCATTTGTGAAACGGTTATTCCATAACAGTCAACCAACGCGTGATGGCGTCTGTAAAATTTACGAAGGGATGATTTCAACTTCACCATTTGGAACTCTTGGTTTAATAGCTTCCTTGTGAGCAGTAACCCTCTATCAAGAAAATCATGATAGGAAATGCAAGCACGGGAATATCGTATCAATTGGGAGATATATACCCCGTATGCAGGTGCTGCTGGAATGTTGCTACTTAGAAATGGAAAGTTCCTAATTGGAAAGCTGAAATCATCTCTTTTGTCGTAAAGTTTTGTTTTCAACCGACCCTCATTGTCAATTTCTAGATGTAAGTCAAGATATGAAGCCGACTTAACTGTATCTGTAGTATCCTTTATCTCCAATTCGATGGGATAGATGCGTTCCACATAGTCACCAAATTTTGAATTGTTTAGTGAAAGAACGTCATCTATATAGCGGAAAGTAGAGTTAAAGGATATTGCTAACTTCTTATCCTTCTTCCTAAGAAGTTCCTGCATGAAGTCAAAGCTGAGACATAATTACATATGTGGTTAAATTTTCGGGGTACGAAGTGTGATTCATTTTTCCGTAAATTAGCAAACCCCAAGTATCCTTTTGCGATGCGGCTCCTCATGGTAAAAAAATCACATTTTTAACACAATAAGTTCTTTGAAAATTTAATACTTTGAACACATTTAATAACTCCATAGTTTTTACACATTTATTCTGTGTTCCTTTACTTTCTAAATTAACACAAATGGTTCAACTTAGTCATTTGTTTATCATAGAAAAGTGTCAAATATCACTACACAGAGATTTTTTGTTTACATGTGACTTTTGAGTTCCTCATTTCAAGGCGCATTAGGGATATTGTCCCAGGTGACATACAAACAGGTGAGTATATGTGTGTTTCAATATACAGTTTCAATATATACTCAAGAAAAACATGTGACATTCAAATGGATGAGTAGTATATGTGTTACAATATATTCCCAAGGAAAACATGACACATAAAAAGGTAGGTATAATATTTGTGTTACATGAAAATGTACTCCAGGAAAACATATTACTTACAAACAGGTTGGTAATACATGTGTAACAATATGTAGTCATGGAAAACATGTGACATACTAATATTTGAATAATATGTATGTTTCAATATGTATGCCAGGAAAAAAATGTGACATACAAACAGATAATAATATATCATCTATTCCAATATGTACTTAAGAAAAATATGTGACATACAAACAGGTGAGTTAAGTATATGTGTTACAATATGTACTCCAGGAAACAATTGATGTTCAACAGGTGAGTAATGTATCTGTAACAATATGTACTCATGGAAAACATGTGACATAATAATATTTGAATACTATGTGTGTTTCAATATGTATGCCAGGAAACAATTGATGTTCAAACAGGTGAGTTATGTGTGTGTTTCAAGATGTACTCATGGAAAACATGTGACTTACAAACAGGTGAGTAGTATATGTGTTTCAATGTGTTCTCAAGAAAAACGTGACATACAATCAGGGGAGTATAATATATGTGTTTCAATATTTACTCAAAGGAATCATGTAACATACACAAATGTAAGTAATATATGTGTTGCAAAATGTACTCAAGGAAACATGTGACATACAAACAGTTAAGTAATATATGTGTCACAATATGTACTCAAAGGAAACATGTAACATACAAAAATGTTAGTAATATTATGTAACAAATTGTACTCGAGGAAACATGTGACATACAAACAGTCACAATATGTACTCAAAGTAAACATGTAAAATACAAAAATGTAAGTAATATATATGTGCCATAATATGTATTGAGAAAAACATTTGACATACAAACAGCTAAGTAATATATATTTGTTACACTATGTACTTGAGGAAAACATGTGACCTACAAATAGGTTCTATTTTCTATTCTTCGTAATAAATGTGTTACATTATGTACTCAAAGACAACTAATAAAATCAGTTAATAACTTTGATGTAATAAATGTTGTAAATATGAAGGATTATGTTACTTTATCAATTCCAATTCCAATTTCCTGGTTTGTTTTTAATTTGTATGAATTTTGTTGTAGAGCAGATAGTAACAATGGGAGCACTGTGTCCAGCAGGACTTTATCCAGAGAAATGTACCTGTGTACATAACAAATGTTCTGGGGCAAAGTTTGACGGGGATACATGTGTTACAACATCAGGAGAGGTAATATTTAATTCTGGGGCAAAGTTTGACGGGGATACATGTGTTACAACATCAGGAGAGGTAATATTTAATTCTGGGGCAAAGTTTGACGGTGATACATGTGTTACAACATCAGGAGAGGTAGAATTTACTTTTAACTTTCAATTTTATGGCTATCCACATACACTTACCATTTATTAGAAGCGTAAAGTGTATTAAGTGAATTTTTGTGTTTGTATTATAACTCTAGCACAAAGATTATACTTGTAAATGTTAGAAGTTCCAACAAATTTTGATGTTGTTGAGACTTGAATTAATTTAGAATGCATGTATAACATGCATTTATGATATATATTTGATAGATACCATTGAGACTAATGCACATGTGTATAAAAAAAATACCAAACTAAAACTTATGAAAGTGAGGCAAAATACACCAAGGGGATATTCAAACTCATAAGTAGAAAACAAATTGACAATGCCTTTGCAAAACAAAAAAAACAATTAAAAAAACAAACAACAGTATACAAAGCACAGCAATGAAAACTAAAGACTGAGCAATATGAACCCCACAAAAAACTGGTTGTTGATCTCTGGTGCTCTGGAAGGGTACTGTTACTGCTCCACGTGTGGCACCCATTGTGTTGCTAATGTAATTTCAACAACAAATGGAAGTTTTTAACGACCTTGACTGGCTATAATGTAATTTCAAAACAGGGGATAAGTCTGATATAATAGGTCATTTTCACATGAAGGGGACAATATCTCTCTATTCATCATCTTAACGTTTTTGACAGTGAATAACAACACTTCATCCAAAGAAAAAAAACAACATATATTTAGAACAAAATGACTATTATTTCAATATTCAGATTTCTTATATATATAATTATATTGAATGTGTATTATCTTTTTTTAGCCAAAAGTACTGTGTCGCTATTCCAATCCTGGTCATGTGATTCTGTTTAATGTAGAAGGATCAGGAACAGTGATATGTCCATCTGGATCACAGATGGTGGGATGTTCTTACTGGGACAGGTAAAAGTTATGGTTTTAGACACATACTGTGGATTCATTTCTTTTGGTGTGTACCAATTTTGTGGATAGAGAAAATTTTGCATTTTCATGGATATTTTATTTCGTTGTTTTTGGCATAATCTGCATAAGTCCCTTTAAATTTTTGGTTCCTCTGAACCCATGTAATCCACAAAAAATTAGTATCCAACAAATATTAAAGAATTCACAAGAGTTATCAACAATAAATCAATTTGATGTCTGAGTTATAACTTACATCTATATCCTCCACTCCCCAAAGTACGTCCACCTAACGAATATCGCGGTGCATTTTTAGCTACGCTTCCCGTATATTCCTGATAATATGCAGTCATAAAGATTCAATAAAACTCTGACATGAAAAAGAATCAACAAAAGACCGTAGTATAACGAAAATGCAAAAGTGAACACTTACTTGAAATCAATGCTTGTTCTACTTTCACCCCTCAAGTTCGTCCACTGGATGTACAACCTTGTGACGTCACACAGATTAGGCCAAGCACATTGCATTTTCGCATTTTTTGTTCAAAGTTAATTTAAAAGGGTAAGTATTGAGAAAAAAAAAATGAAAAATAATTAACAATAAAATTTTCAACAAGTAACAATAACAAAGAAATTTGGCCAATTGTCTATTCCATGTCCTTGCAATGCATGCAGTAAAACTTGGTATTCCTCTTCACAACCCTCCGTCCAATATTTCAGATGTGTCCAGTGCTTGCACCTATAATTGTCACACTGTACCCATTTGGTAAGTTCAACACCAACCCCAAGTCTAATTTGATTGGGGGTAAACTGTTTACAAACACAGCATAATTCGACTTCTGGAATGTCTTCATCGTCTGTATCGCTGAAGTCCATGGAATCATCAATGTATATGTGATTAGGTCCTGGTTTCTGACACATGGTCCAGGTCCAGGTTTAGTGTGGCTAGGTCCTGGTGTAAGTGTTGAAGCAGAAATGGACGTATTCTTTTTATTTTGTTTTCCAGTTTTCTTACTACCATACTCTGGTTGCTTGATTTATTTTGTCCTTGGTTTTCAACATGCAGTTAACCTTTTCTGCTACCTCACTTTCAGTTATGGGCATACCAGAGACAATCTTTCCAAGGGTTTTTCTTTCTTTCTTGTCATTTTCGGACGTAATTTATGTTAGTTTGTTTATACTTTATGCAAAGAAGTGTGCACAGTACAGTTGTATCATGGTCTTGCATATCTTCAACAACATCAGTCATAGCAGTATCATGGTCTTGCATATCTTCAACAACATCAGTCACAGCACTTTCAACAGCTTCCGTTACTTCTATATTCATATCAACTTCAACTACTTGCATTTGTATCTCATCTGTTTTTGGTTCATCTGTAGTTTCTTTGCATTCCTCATTTCTTGTAAATACCTCTGATGGTTTCAGTTGATCTTGGTTGATGACAGTCTTATACAGGGTTTATATTCCAGTCTTCCTAAATGCTGACTGAAGGTTTTCTTGGGACAAAGCTTTCTGGTATGCTTTGCAGGCTAGTTCACATATATTGTATTTAGTTATTATTGAGGAGTTTTGACGTATGGTTTTGTGACATTCATTATCATAAATACCCTGCAACAGCCCATAACATCCAACATCCAAAGGTTGTAAAATATGTGAGGTATGAGCTGGCAAGACGTGAATGATGATGTGGTGTTCCTGTGCCCATTCAATTATGTCAACTGCTACATGTGGCTTATGCCCATCGAGGAGAAGAAGTACGTTGTCATTGTTTCTGCCAAGAAAATGTTCGGTTAAATATTGTCTGAATATGTTGGTATTGGACCATTGAGTCTGATACTGCGCCAACAGCACCAGGTGTTGCACCATTCATCAATTCATTATACATTCTTTTCCCTTCAAAAAGAAAATATGGAGGAACAGCAAATCCTGAGGCACTTCCACATCCAAGTATGGTGGTAGTACTAGACCTTCAAGATGTTACTGATGATGTGGTACATTCAATTCCAGATACAACATTAGGTGGTTTATGATTAAGTGTTATACCCTTCTCATCAACATTAAATATGAGATGTGGTTTATCCTGGAGATTGTATTTTAGGACAACTTCCTTTAAGCTTGCAAAGTACTTTTCAATATTAGCAACAGAACCACATTTTGCATGTAGAATCTACAAACTTCTAGGTTTCACCACTCTAAGTTCTGACCATCTTTTTATGAAACCCTTAAACCATCTCAAGGTAAATTCTTCATTCCTTGGTTTTATTTTGATTGTGTGGGCAAAATCAGTAGCTAGATCTGTAACTTCTTGTCTAGTGTACCCATATCCATATGAAGCTATGGACTTCACATGTTCCACAATACGTGCCTCCTCTTTGAAAAAACAGGTGCCCTTCCAGTGGTGACACAATCTGGACTTATTTTGCCGCTGATTCTGTCACGTAGAGTTTGCCTTGGGACATTAAATTGTAGAGCTGCTTTTCTCTGTGACATTTCATTATTCTTTACTGATATGTATGCATTTGTCAAAGCCGTGGGACTGTACAGCCTGTTCTTTTTATCATGCCTGAGGAAGGTAGGTTTAGCCTGAAATGTAATGTGATGTCTTTTGTTTAATGCTGTATTTTTTGGTTTTAACATTATGTATGTATATAAAGTGCAAATTCTCAGCTAGATTTTGAGCCCTCCATCGTAAATATTGGTCAGAAAATAACAAAGCCTTACCTTTTTAGCTCACCTGGCCCGATGGGCCAAGTGAGCTTTTCTCATCACTTGGCGTCTGTCGTCCCTCGTTGTCCGTCGTCATCGTCCAGCGTCGGCGTCGTTAACTTTTTACATTTTTAACTTCTTTTAGAGAACCACCGAATGGAATGAAACCAAACATGGCATGAATGTTCCTTATGAGGTGCTGACCAAGTGTTGTTACTTTGTAGCCGATCCATCATCCAAGATGGCAGCCAGCGGGGGACTTAGTTTAACATAGGACCCTATGGGAAATGCATACAAATGACTTCTTCTAGAGAACCACTAATGGAATGAAACCAAACATGGCATGAATGTTCCTTATGAGGTGCTGACCAAGTGTTGTTACTTTGACGCTGATCCATCATCCAAGATGGCCGCCAGCGGGGGACTTAGTTTAACATAGGACCCTATGGGAAATGCATACAAATGACTTCTTCTAGAGAACCACTGAATGGAATGAAACCAAACATGGCATGAATGTTCCTTATGAGGTGCTGACCAAGTGTTATTTCTTCGTAGCCGATCCATCATCCAAAATGGCGGCCAGTGAGGGACTTAGTTTAACATAGGACCCTATGGGAAATGCATACAAATGACTTCTTCTAGAGAACCACTTAATGGAATGAAACCAAACATGGCATGAATGTTCCTTATAAGGTGCTGACCAATTGTTGTTACTTTGTAGCCAATCCATCATCTAAGATGGCCGCCAGCGGGGGACTTAGTTTAACATAGGACCCTATGGGAAATGCATACAAATGACTTCTTCTAGAGAACCACTAAATGGAATGAAACCAAACATGGCATGAATGTTCCTTATAAGGTGCTGACCAAGTGTTGTTACTTTGTAGCCGATCCATCATCCAAGATGGCCGCCAGTGGAGGACTTAGTTTAACATAGGACCCTATGGGAAATTCATACAAATGACTTCTTTTAGAGAACCACTGAGTGGAATGAAACCAAACATGGCATAAATGTTCCTTATGAGGTGCTGACCAAGTGTTGTTACTTTGTAGCTGATCCATCATCCAAGATGGCCGCCAGCGGGGGGACTTAGTTTAACATTGGACCCTATTGGAATTACATACAAACGACATCTTTTAGAGAACCACTGAATGGAATGAAATCAAACATAGCATGAATGTTTCTTATGAGATGCTGACCAAGTGTTGTTACTTTGTCTCCGATCCATCATCCAAGATGGCTGCCAGCGGGGGGCTTAGTTTAACATAGGAACCAAGGAATTGAATGAAATCAAACATAGCATAAATAGTCCTTTCCTTATGAGGTGCTGGCCAAGTGTTGTTACTTTGTAGTCAAATTTTATCTGTTTTTATATGATTTCAAAAACCCAAGTAGAGTCAGGTGAGTGATACAGGCTTTTGAGAGCCTCTAGTTTAGCTCACCTGGCCCGAAGGGCCATGTGAGCTTTTCTCATCACTTTGCTTCCGTCGTCCGTCTTCTGTTAACTTTTACAAAAATCTTCTCCTCTGACACTACTGGGCCAAATTAAACCAAACTTGGCCACAATCATTATTGGGGTATCTAGTTAAAAAAATGTGTCCGATGGCCGCCATGTCTAAAAAATAGAACATAGGGGTAAAATGCAGTTTTTGGCTTATAACTGAAAAACTAAAGCATTTAGAGCAAATCTGACATGGGGTAAAATTGTTTATCAGGTCAAAATCTATCTGCCCTGAAATTTTCAGATGAATCGGACAACCTGTTGTTGGGTTGCTGCCCTGAATTGGTAATTTTAAGGAAATTTTGCTGTTTTTGGTTATTATCTTGAATATTATTATAGATAGAGATAAATTTTAAACTGCAATAATGTACATCAAAGTAAGACCTAAAATTAAGTCAACATGACCAAAATGGTCAATTGACCCCCTAAGGAGTTATCAGGGTTCTCACTAAGGCGAGTCCGTGAGTCCTGGACTCATCAAAATCTGTCTGGACTCACCATTTTCAAAACTGGTGAGTCCACAGATGCATCAAGATTGAAATATTTTGTATAAACTGAACACAGTTAAACACAAATATCATCATTTTATAGCAAAAGTTTAAAAGTGATCTGAATTTGATTTCATTTCATTGCTCTGTTAGGAAATGGAGACTAAAATATTACTTTATATTGCAATAAAATATTTTCTTCTTGCTGTTGGACTCATCATACCTAAAAATGATGAGTCCCTGGACTCGCCTTCAAAAATCCTTAGCGAGAACCCTGAGTTATTGTCCTTTATAGTCAATTTTTAACCATTTTTTGTAAATCTTAGTTATCTTTTTACAAAAATCTTCTCTGAAACTACTGCATCAAATTAATCCAAACTTGGCCACAATAATCTTTAGGGTATCCAGTTTAAAAAATATGTCGGGTGACCCTGCCAACCAACCAAGATGGCTGCCATGGCTAAAAATAGAACATAGGGGTAAAATGCAGTTTTTGGCTTATAACTGAAAAACCAAAGCATTTAGAGCAAATCTGACGTGGGTTAAATTGTTTATCAGGTCAAGATCTATCTGCCCTGAAATTTACAGATGAATCGGACAACCTGTTGTTGGGTTGCTGCCCCTGAATTGGTAATTTTAAGGAAATTTTGCTGTTTTTGTTATTATCTTGAATATTTTTATAGATAGAGATAAACTGTAAACAGCAATAATGTACAGCAAAGTATGACCTAAAATTAAGTCAACATGACCAAAATGGTCAATTGACCCCCTAAGGAGTTATTGTTCTTTACAGTCAATTTTTAACAATTTTCATAAAATTTGTAAATTTTTACTAACATTTTCCACTGAAACTACTGAGCCAAGTTCATTATAGATAAAGATAATTGTAAGCAGCAAGAATGTTCAGTAAAGTAAGATTTACAAACACATCACCATCACCAAAACACCATTTTGTCATGAATCCATCTGCTTCCTTTGTTTAATATTCTCAAACACCAAGGTGAGCGACAGGCTCTTTACAGCCTCTAGCTTGCAACCATGATGGTGTGGGAAAATCACATTTGGCAGTAGAAGCCATCTTATAGCAATAATTCATCATTTTTCCCGAATTTTTCATAATCTGGGCATAAAATTCCTTAAAATTTCCATATTTGTTAGATACGATTTTTACATTTGCTTGGCCTGTCATAGTTTTGTAGGTCACGAGTCTTGATCACTGGAATGTAAACAAACCGGCAACTCTGTTTGGAAGGGATTTTCCCTGTGTTTTACTATTAAAAAATCGATTTAAAGATTGGTAGAAAGGGGAATTAGTAAAAATGGCGATTTTGACAAAGATTTTTTTATTTTAATAATTTTTTACCTGTTTCAACCTCATGTTTTGGTTTCACTTATCCACGTTGTTCTTTACGATATATAGAACGCCGCTCAGCTGGAAAGTGACGTCACAGGTCTTCTGCATGCGCGATAAATAAATACAATGATGGCGGACGAACTTGTGGGTTGGAGGAACTTCAGGGGTTGAAGGATATAAACTGTAAGAATTGTTTAAGATTCAGAATAAAAAATCCTCATAAGTTATAAAGTTTTTTCTACAGTAAAATTGATATATATTTGAAGATCTGTGACTTGTTGATAATTATACCCCCGCTTTAAAAAAGGGGGGGTATACTGTTTTACCTCTGTCTGTCAGTCCGTCCGTCCGTCCGTCCATCAGTCCGTCCGTCCGTCAGTCAGTCCGTCCCATGAAACTTTCGTCACTTTTTTCTCAGGAACTACACATCCACCCTTTCTGTAATTTGGTATCAACATTTATATATGTCAGCCATACCGTGTGATGCGTTTTCAGATTCATCACTTGACAACTTCCTGTTTACCGAACACTTGTCTGATTTTACACATGATAGCCAAGTTGAAAATTTTCGTCACATTTTTCTCAGGAACTACAATACAAGGATTTCTGAAATTTGGTTTCAGGATTTTTATAAGTCAGCTATACCGTGTGATGCGTTTTCAGATTCATCACTCGACAACTTCCTGTTTACCGAACACTTGCATATTTTTACACTATTAATATTATCCACTTGCGGCGGGGGTATCATCAGTGAGCAGTAGCTCGCAGTTTCACTTGTTAGAATTGATTGTGAAGTCATACTTGAATGTTCAGGACTGTCCTCGATTGTGTGGGTTGACTTGCTGAAATTTAACTGTAGATAGGGTCCAATAAAAGGACTGTTACATTTTACTGTTCAACCGTATAAATAGGTCTTGCAGGCAGCCTCATTGCACCTATGATTATTGATAATTTGAAACTCTACTATCTTATATAAACTTTATTATAAGAATATTCTTAGTAAGAGAATATTTTTGTATTAATTAAAATATGTTTGATTTTGCTCCAGTTCAGGTCAACTGAAGGGTAATGGAGAAGCTGACAATGCACAGTATACAACAGGAACTTGTAGCATGAGACATGGATGTCAACAGTGTCGTCTGCAGGCTAGGTGTAAAAGTAAGAACATGTTCAGAAGACACAGTTATAATCTCCACTTATTGAAGGGAGGGTCTGGAGTAATTGTTAGTGTATATTTATTAAATGTAAACTTAAAAAAAAAGAACTTATTTTCAAATTTGGTGTATAAAATTATGAATTATTTCTCTTTGGTCCCAATTTTGACTTTATTACAAAAATAAGACATGGGCTTACTGTACCAAACAAACTGTAAGCAGGACAAAATATTGTACAGAAGGATTTCAATGAAGATTGCTGATAAGTAGTTCTTTTCAGTCATATTTATACAGAGAAACCAAAAGTCATACAGTCAGCAAAACTTCTAGTGTTTAAATGTAATATGACATTCAATAGAACTTGTTTTGTGTCAATATTTTCCTCAGTCAGTTCATTTAAAAAATGAAAGGTCACATTATTTATATTTAATTTTTGAGTCATTCTTATATTACAGAGTTTGATTGTGGCTGCCAAAATGGAGGTCATTGTCACATGGTCACTGGAGAATGCATCTGTAATGATGGTTACTATGGTAGCAAATGTGAATCATTTGATTACTGCAGCTTTTATGAAAAACAGAATGGACAGAGTGCTTGTGGATCAGGGGGTAAGGATGTTCTTATTAAAACAAAGTTATGGTCTGAGACCACAATTATTTCGTAGTGCATTTCTTTTAGAACATAAATGAAAATTAAAAAAATCCCACCTACGCTTTCTCAATGAAATTTTTACAGTGTGTTGTACTACTTTTGGGACAAATTATGTAAAAATTATAGAAAACTTCATCGGCTCTAACTCAAAATATGGACAATTTCATGTTTAGGGCATCTTGAAATCTTTTAACAGCTTCAGAAGTGCTAATTTTTAACCTTTTTCAGCTGGACCAAATCACTACTTTCCTTTACAATTCTGGACCCAATTTTTTTTACAGTGTATATGTATTCAATCCACCTAATTATAGTTCATCTAGACACATGCAAAAGAATTTCTTCATTTAATGTGTTTCCCTCAGTTTTAGTTTGTAACCCGGATTTGTTTTTTTATCATTTGATTAATGAATTCCGAACAGCAGTATACTACTGTTGCCTTTACCTTTTCCCATATTAATTTTTCAAATTTTAAGCACAAATGTTTAATATATTTGAACTAGTCGTTTTATAAAATGGTATTAAACATTGCCATGAAATAGTTTGGCTTAGATTTTAAAAGACTTTGTCCCATGTCTTATATATGTAGTGTTGTTTGACAACATTGATTATTTTGATCAACATCTTTCAACTTTGTGTATGGGCCTTGATGGCAGAGTGGTCTAAATAGTCAGACTACTGTATCACCAGCATGTCAACACTAAGGCTGTCAGTCTGAATCCTGTATGGGACAGGACAGTTGCACTCAACTCCAATCTTTATTGAACAAGATTGTCAGTTTTCCTTGTGAGGGTAAGCGGTTCTCTCCGGGCACATAGTCTCACTCCACCAATAAAAACTTGACTGGCACCATAGTGTTGAAAATAGAGTTTTTAAAACACCAATAAATCACTAGACCAATCCAACTTTTTGTTGACATCAATTACTATTAAGAAAAAAAAACATAGTGAAAAATGAAAAATGGTGTTTGAATATGATGGCCAAAATTATTGGTTGACAGAGTAAACAGATATTTATATCGTGATAAATATTAATGATTAAAGATTATTAAACTCACAACTAATATTTTAAATTCATGAAGAATTGGAAAAAAAGCTATACCGACTAACACTAACAGTTTGAAGCTGTTTACCATATTCTGTGTTAATAACAGTTGTAATGATATCATCTTTCAGGTATATATAAAGCCGTACCAGCTAACAGTGTGAAGCTGGTTACCCTATTCTGTGCTTAGATTCTGTGTTGTAATGATGTACCTATATTTTTAATGATATCTTCTTTCAGGTATATGTAATGCTGTCCCAGCTAACAGTGTGAAGCTGGTTACCCTATTCTGTGCTCAGATTCTGTGTTGTAATGATGTACCTATATTTTAATGATATCTTCTTTCAGGTATATGTAATGCTGTCCCAGCTAACAGTGTGAAGCTGGTTACCCTATTCTGTGCTTAGATTCTGTGTTGTAATGATGTACCTATATTTTTAATGATATCTTCTTTCAGGTATATGTAATGCTGTCCCAGCTAACAGTGTGAAGACATATGGTGGAGACAATGTTGGTGATCATTGTATATTTCCTTTCACCTATAACGGTACCTCATATGGTACCTGTATTGAAAGCAATGATGTAAGGGTCTTTATCATTTTAATACCCCATTTATGGGCATTATAAAATTGAGAATGGAAATGGGGAATGTGTCAAAGAGACAACAACCCGACCATGTAACAGACATTATGTTTTCTGGTCTGCGCATCCGTTCGTCTGTTCATTCGTTTGTTCATTCGTTCGTCGGTTTGTCTGTTCGTTTGTCTGTCCTTCTTCAGGTTCCTTATGATATGATCGTTCTAATTTTAATGCAAAATTACAGGTCTGACCCTAATTTCACTGTCAACTGAACACAGAAAATGACAGGGCATCTGTGTACTATGGACACATTCTTGTTGTGATTTACTTTTATCTTTACTGTAATTCTCTAAAAGTATACTTTTTTGTCAAGCTTTTTTCAAAGTTAGACAATATCAGTTATTGTCCCAGTCAGTAGCTGCATATACTTCTGTTACCAAAATTTAAGAGAAAAAGGTTAAAGTAAAGAGGTTAAGTGTAGCAGGACACTGCCATTCTAACAATTTAAAAATTGACAGTGCAGTAATGCATGAAAGCAGTTACTTTTATCATATCTACATATGTGAACATTATTTTCAATGCTGAAAGAGTACAGATTTGTCCAGATATGTGCAGATTTTTTTCAGTTTTATGATTAAGTGTAATTTGAAGCTGCATAATTACTTATCTTAAAAGAAAGCATTTACTTGTAGTGACAGAAGAAATAATAATTCACACAATTTTATGGCCAGATTTCTCAATTCTTGATTAGGTTGGTCCACCATTTTCTTGTGGGTCTGTTTTTGATGGCACAAGAGAAGGATATGTTGATTTAGGAATGTGGTCCCCTGGCTCAGTCTACACAATGGCTGCATGGGTTAGACCAGACAAGGCAGATGGAGTCAGGAGGGTAAGTACGTATACAATATACAGTCATAAATTGAAACCTTTGCTCAATTTCACTGCTTGCAATGTTATATTTTGGTAATGCAATATGAAGTTGTGCAATTAAGAAAAATATCTCTGAAAAGCTGACAAAAAAGTGACAATTTTCTTCTTTTTAAAAATAAATCCACGAAATATTGTCACTCTGTTCTTAGAAGCCATCAGGAAAAATGCAGATAATATTTATTTTGAACATTATTTCAAAATCAATGCCCTTGGAAGAAAATTTGATGATAATTTAAATTGAACATTAATCCGTTTGTAGCAAATTGGAAAAGAAGAAAGATTGAAATAATGTACATATGTTTATTTTATTATTGCAGACAATAATTGGAGGAGTGGGTGACTGTCTAGATTATGGTATCTATCATTTTGAGAACTTCTGGGTTTACTACAAAGGAACAGACAGTGCATGTACTCGTGGAATTGACACAGGTGTCAGGATCCAGACTGGAGAGTGGTATCTAGTGGCAGCAATCCAGAATGGCACTCATGTTATAAGTTATGTTAATGGTAAACAGAGTGCTGTTAAGGTATGAGACGTATTGTGTTGGGCCATATTATTTTTGGTCGAGCCTGCGACTTTTGTCGCAGAAAGCTCAACATAGGGATAGTGATCTGGCGGCGGCAGCAACGGGGGCATTAGGTAATTTCTTAAAACCTTTATATTTTAGAAGGTGGAAGACCGGGATGCTTCATACTTTGTATATGGATGCCTCATGTTACGAAGTTTCCATCAGTCACATATCCAATGTCCTTGACCTCATTTCCATGGTTCAGTGGCTACTTGAAAAAAAAGTTAAGATTTTTTGTAATGTTAAATTCTCTCTTATTATAAGTAATATGATAACTATATTGGTATGTACTGACCTTGCAAAATCCTCATGCCCGTCAGACATTTTTTACTTAACCTCGACCTCATTTCATGGATCAGTTCACAAGGTTAAGTTTTGGAGGTCAAGTCCATATCTCAGATACTTTAAGCAAAAGGTCTAGTATATTTGGTGTATGGAAGGACTGTAAGGTGTATATGTCCAACTTGCAGGTGTCATCTGACCTTAACCTCATTTTCATGGTTCAGTGGTTATAGTTAAGTTTTTGTGTTTATACCCCCGCTTTAAAAAAGGGGGGGTATACTGTTTTACCTCTGTCTGTCCGTCAGTCCGTCCATCAGTCCGTCAGTCCGTCCGTCAGTCCGTCCGTCAGTCCGTCCTGACGTTTTTAGGAGAAGGGTGTTATGGGGTTATTTGTATGTAGAACATGGAGTTGTGGGGTTTATCTGTATAGTGAGGTTAACCCCACAATATATCGTCTGAAATTCATTTTTTAATCCTTCTAAGGTTATTGTCCATAAATTTTATTTTGACCCCACAATGTGTTGTCCAATGATAGACGTCCACGTATAAGTATTGTAATGGACTAAACACAGTAAGTGGAGTTGTCTTTACCGCGCGAAGTTAATTAGCTACACGCATGCGCGTAAAACTGGTTCCTTTAAATCTTTTTTTTTTCACAATGCTCTGTTCAGACGAAATATAAAGGAACCAGTTCAAATATAAAATGGCCGGATACATGAGTCTGAGAGAAGTCGTCATCATCATCATGGCATGGTAACAGATAAAAGACAAGACGAAAGGTGAGATCCATTTTAAATTCTTTTGTTTATGTTTCGTTAGGCCTGTAGATAATATATTAGATAACAACTTGAGATTTTGTAGACTTTGCCTTTTGCGAATTACCACTTTTTGCCGGGTTTCCTTAGTATCCATCCAAGAAGATAATTTACAACACAATACAATGCAATATACTTAAATTAAATCCCTGCACTCGCTAACCTTTTATCTTGGTCACTGCGCGCTACGTTCCCGTTACGTGTGTTTCACTAAGGCATCGTAAAGGACTACCATTAGTACCAAGTTGATCGCAAGTTACGAATTGTATCATCTTAAGGTTCATCTTTACACTTTGTCAAAAATGGCTGTGTTAACATCATAAAATTACCTCTGAGTACAGAGAAAACTGTCCATTTTAAAAAGTTTTAAAGCCTGGCAGCACCTAGATTTATATTTCTTACATCCATTTTGTGATTTAAAATGTTTAAAACTTTTATGAATTTTGCTGAACATTTTCTTTCCTTGCCACGAGCCAAAAGCTTATATTTATGTACAAGGTGGTTGAGTGGCTGGTACCTGCTATTGATCCAGACGACTTCCTCAAATCAGCGAGACCAAGACGAAATATCACAGCTAAAAAGTTTGACAACTATCAAGCCACAAACATTGTTGAAAAACAAGTGAGGAACAATACCAGGTGTTTTGACATTCCTACTAGTAAAACACCGCAACATTCAAATTCATTCTTTGTGTCCACAATAGTAAATTGGAACCATCTAGAAGACACTATTGTACGCGCAACTAGTGTAGAGAGCTTTAAATCTGCTCTCGCGAAACGTCAATAAATCGACGGCGCCTTCACTCCTGTTGTGTAAAAGCCAGAATTGGTAGCTACGACGTACCCATACAGATACAGATACACAGAAGATGGAAAAATAAAAAATCACCTGAGATTTAAATGATACAGTCCACTAACTTTGTTGGGGTCCTACTAAATTGCGCCCGGGGAAAAGAAAAATAAGCGCCTGGGGACGAAAAAATAGCGCCCGCAGTAGAGAAAAGGCGCACAGGGAAATATATATAGATATTGTATTGGCATGAGGCAACTTTGTGTCAATGAAATAAGTTATGCACATTTCTTTATTTTTAATTTATACAAGTATTTTGCAAATTCAGATAATAGACACTTGTAATAAAGCACAAAAACAAGTATGAATGTTTTAATTTTTACAATAATTTATGAATACTATTTCGAAAGACAGATAATAATTGAAAACAGTTTATGCTGAAGATTTATAAAATGTTCGACATCAAAAGACATATATATGTTTTTTAAAAACGATATCAAAATGAAAAATGCAAAAACAACTTTACTTTCACAGATAATGATTAATTTAAAAAAAAAAAATGCAAAAACAACTTTAATTTCACAGATAATGATTAATTTAAAAAAAATAAATGCAAAAACAACTTTAATTTCACAGATAATGATTAATTTAAAAAAAATAAAAAGAGTTACACATGATTTAAGAACGATAAAAGTGACACACACACGTATATCAGCATCAGCATTTTTTTTTTTTTTTAATATAAACGAAAATAATACGTTTTAATCGGGGACCATATCGTTCATGATTCTTCTATATACTCTTATTTATATTTACTTATATATATATATATAATCATTTACAATTTTGAAACCTAAAATGTAAAATTGCATCAACATATCTACACACTTTAGATGTAGAATCGTACATATCCCCATTTATATTAAGGACAAAATAAGCAATATTTTTTTTTATTATTTTTCAGGAAAACATTTACTGTTATAAAATAATATTATTTTCTTTTCCCGGGCGCTTTTTTTTCTTCCCCGGGCGCTTTTTCTGTTTCCCAGGCCCTTTTTAGTAGGACCGTTTTGTTGAGTAGAATTCTATTGTTTTATCATTCATGCAAAAAGCATGCTACAATGTACAATCGTTACCTGAGGAGACAATCTCAAAGTTTTAACATTAAATTGTAATCATTTAGGATACCTGTGGTAAGGAAAGAAAATGTTTAGCAAAATCCACAATAGTTTCAGTTTTTCTAAAACAAAAAATTAATGTAACTTTTGTATATCTAGGTGCTGCCAGGCTTTAAAACTTTAAATTATACAGTTTTGTCTGTACTCAGATGTAATTTCATGGTGAAAACACAGCCATTTTTGACAAAGTGTAAAGATGTACCTTAAAACAAACAGAGTGCATTCGAAGCGACCAGTCTTTAAAAAAAATGAGCGAGCGCAGAGATTTAATTTTTTATGTTTATGAACTTCAACTTGGACCCCTGAAGACAAGTGTGTGTGGGGGGTGGGGGGTTGGTCTCAACGTGGGATTTTGGGTGGTAACGGGTTTGTTCGCTCTAGTAACATGTTGGCCCTAGGTCCGTTCGCGGTGGGTTCGTTCGCCCATGGCTTCTGTTGGCCCTAGGTTCGTTTGCATTTTGGAATACTGATTATGTATATTTTTAATGTCTTAAATCTCAGTGATTGCTTATGATGGATTATTAATAAAAATAAAATAAAGAAGTCGGCTTGATTTGAGTTTAAACAATGAATGTAAGATTGTAAAACAATAAAGGGAACTGTATTTTCACAGCTTGGCTGCTTTTATCTCAGGCTGAGACAAAAATCTGTGTTTCAGGTAACCAGACCGACCCTGTTTTTTAGCCCATACTCTAATTTTTTTATTGGATTTTCAAAAAAAAAAAAATTGGTATCAACCGACCCTGTTTTTTCTAGGTGACCATTTTTACTTTCTGCAGTCAAGATTTCATTTTTTTGTTTGATTTCAACTGGGTGTCTGACTGTATAATATCAATAGGCCACTTGCCAATCAGCACAGAATTCCCAATTTTGACTTTGAATTTTACACTTCATGCAAAGGTGAGCAACTCTAGCCCTGGACGAATTCTGCAATTTCTAACGTTAACTAACCAAATGTAAAAATCATTTTCTCTTGACCTGTACGGTTTCAAAACTTCATCTTTGGTGTAACTTGTTGAAATGATAGGGACATTTTATCTGTAAATTTGTTTTGTTTAAAATATAATTAGATTTCATATTACAAGATGCCGTTTTTATAAAGGTTTGTTCAGTAAATCAGGCATCATGTCCGGTGCCGCGTGATCTAACTTTTGATTGAATTACTTCCCTTAAAGTGGAAATTTTAAAGAACGGAATCGAAGTCAGTAATTGGCAAATAGACTATTCATTATAAGGTTAGTTGTCTTTCCTTGTGAAACAGGCAATGTGCTCTTGTCAATCATTAAATGGAGGCATGGAAAAATTTCAAGTGTTTCATATGAAGTACATTTGTACCTAAAATGTATCTTATAATCTTCTCCTCACAAGATTCTAAATTTGACTTCAAATTTACTATGTCATACATTCTTTATAATGACATACCTTGTAAGTTGCATTTAGGACAAGGTTTCATGGAGGAATTTGGGTTTGAAGTAAAAAATAATTGTGTGCTTGATGACATCATCAAGTTCTGTGATTTTCATGGGATTCCTGTGACCATTTACGCTTGCTTATGAATATGTAAGTATTGTATTTATATCAACAGTGTCTCATTGGTGTATTTGTAAGTAAAATGGTCAATACTGAGGATGAAAAACAAAATGAAAGTAAAAATTCTTTTTTAAGCTATTACAAATAATGTACTTCCTGAGAAATTGTAGTTTTTTTTAAATATATTTCATTTATATTTACATCAGAATGTTGTTATGTAATTGGATACCTAAGTGCACATGCTTTCCCATACAATATAAGGTAACGTCATGGTACCCAAATCGCCCAGTGTACCTAGATCGCCCACCCCATTTTATTTTGTCATTGTAAATGCTGATAAAATTTTTTCTTGTGCAGATGAGAGAATCATTTTGAAGCTTTAAAGTCATATGAAACGAGTTGTAGAAAAAAAAGTTGAACATGTTTTTTTTTCACTAAATTGTAAGTTTATAGTATAAAACTTTTATTCATATACTTGTTTTTGTGAAAACTCTTATGTTTCAATGTAAAACTTCATGAAATGTACAGCTTCTGAATTATTTACTTCCAGTGAGTAATTGTTCCGAGATTCACTGAATGCTTTTCCGTATGCATGATTTCTCTCCTAAACAATGTGAAAGCCGTAGCTGCGCAAGTAAAATTGAAAGTGAAAGTAGATAAATCAACACAGCTCAATTGTCACACTAATAAAGCATGTGATTTTTGAGCACGCTTTTGTCAATTGTTTGTCAATATTAACGTGTCTGAGAATATCGGAAGGTTTTCTCGGACTTAAATAAGCAAAGATGGTTTCCATATAAAATCAACGAATGCATTATTTTGTTTGTAAATTACACGTTACCGGTTCAATATAAAAAGTTAAAATATGTTACAAATGTCTTAGTTTAGTGCATGTGCATGTATTGGACAAATAATTTAGTGAACATAATTTTGTGCACTGATGTCTCGTTGGGACTTTTCACTAACTAGGAAATTTGGGTTCCCCTCCAAAATCTCATGAAGTCTTCTTGTTAGAACATAAAAATCAACTATGTTGCAACAGTTTCTCAGCAAATGTCAGAAACCACCCTCAGAACAGTGCGATTGGGTACCCCGACATTAAACTCACTGAACGACCATCCTCATGAATTATAGATAATAATATCTTGGGGTGCAAATTAGATACATCTTCTCGGGCTAATGCCCTTGTGGTGTACACTACATTGTACATTGTACAGGAGCGTTACTCCTCAAGATTTTTATGTTCGTGGACAGTATAAATTTAAAGTCCTGATATTATGGGGTTAAAAGGTGACTAATTCGCTAAGAGGTTCTCAACCATGTGGTCAGTTGGCAGACCTCGACTTTGACCTGCAGACAAAAAATGGATGTTTTACATCTACTTCTCTTTTTGATATGTATCCTTTTGTGTATTATATTACTTATATTGTTGCATATAGGTATCATAGTAGCTGTGTTTATAAGAAGGACCAGCAATTTGATGACAAGATGGGATGGCTATTTTCATTAAATGTACATGATGTTTATTTGTTTCTAAAATATGATGATAGTCCTTGCTTTGATACTAATTTATACCTGTTGTATAAATTTGCTCTTTCGTCACTTATTTTCATCAGTAAATAGATACCTTCAAGTATATATAGTGGAAATAGGACAAAAGCCTTTCATTTGCCCTTCACATCACAATTTTGAAAATTACTCTTCCACCAAAGACCAAAGGACATAGAAGGTTAGCAACTATAGGTCTCTGTAGTACTACCTTCAACAATGAACAAAACCCATCCAACATACATGTCATGTAGCAAGCAGCAAGTTATGTAGGGAGTGTCAAATTAAAACATTTAAAATGAGAAAATTAGTTTTCTTTAACAATTAAGATATGCCGTTTGATTTCTCACAGAACCCTATACAATTTTTTATGATAAAAAGTTTCCAGGATAAGATTTGGAATTAGGTCTCCAGGATAAGATTTTGTAATTAGATATTAACCTCACAATCTTAGACAAGTAACCCCAGAAATATAGGTTATTATTTAATATGATGAATTAGATATAAACCTCACAATCATAGACAAGTAACCCCAGAAATAATTAGATTGTTATTTAATATGACGAATTAGATATAAACTTCACAATCATAGACAAGAAACCCAAGAAATATAGATTATTATTTAATATGATGAATTAGATATAAACCTCACAATCATAGACAAGTAACCCCAGAAATAATTAGATTGTTATTTAATACATGTATGATGAATTAGATATTAACTTCACAATCATAGACAAGTAACCCCAGAAATATAGATTGTTATTTAATATGATGAATTAGATATAAACCTCACAATCATAGACAAGTAACCCCAGAAATAATTAGATTGTTATTTAATACATGTATGATGAATAAGAAATAAACCTCACAATCACAGACAAGTAACCCCAGAAATATAGATTGTTATTTAATATGACACAGTGTTCTCCCCAGGATTTTTGGATAGCACCTTGGTAGCGTGTGACAAGTTGGATAAACGTGTGGACTTTTGTGACGCGCTGCGTCGGTTTTTTATGGTGTTTTTTTTTATACTATGGTTATACCCATATTAAAGGTTTGTTTTTGCATCCTTTTTATTGTTTTCTTCTTAACCCTGTTCTAAGTTTGACATTTTCTGATTTAATAAATGAAAAGCAACAAAGATTTAATATTATTTATTCAAGTTGAAGAATAATAAAACAAGATTAAATACATAACATATGACAAGCACTTAGGAAAGTTACTATTGTTTTCAAATTTGCAAGTGCTCACTGATTAAAGGCTAATTATTCTTTACTTTCATATAAAACATTTAGGCATAAGAACTAAAGTTAAATAAAGTCAATTTACAGCAAATAAATAACCAGTCTTTTACATTTATTTCTTTATCAGTTTTCGTTCTTGAAGATCATTATTCACCAAGTTTTCTGGAATTGATTAAGAGCTATGTGAATTTGTCTTCCTTTATGAAATTTAATTACGTCTTTGTCCGTGCACCCCCTTTTTACGGGAAATTATTGGGCAATGTCATGTAATTTTTATTACAACTGAGCAATAATATTTCATTAAACTAAAATTTAAGAAATGATGACAAAATAGGATAATAAACATATTATTAGAAAGGTGAAATATATATTTATTTTGCATATCAGTCTTCTGTCTTGAAAGATATTATTTTATTTTTTTCCCTGACCCGACTTTTTCATGGAGAAAATCCGTAAACCAACAAATTAAAAAACCGTGGCCTTATCTTGGGTAATAATTAACCAGGGATTGGTCTTCTGTAAATCACTGTCTATACAAAGTTGATAACAATTTTAAATAACAAGGGATGTTGGTGTGGGGCTTATCTCACCCTTTATTTTACAATGATCTAGTGTTTTTTCCGACTTTAAAAACTTGGCTCCCACATTGTGAGTTTTGATTCCCCAATTTTCCGTATCGTATCAGATTTATGTCAAGTGAAGCTTGGACCACATGCTCCATAAAGAATCAAAATATGTATCGGGCCTCGACAATAACGCTTGTCCGATTGTCCGGTACCAGAGTAAAAAAAGGTCGGACAAGTAAAAGCTTTGTCAAGCTTGTCCGACGGGACAAGTAAAATTAATTCTGCAGAAAATTAATTTGATGAACAAAGTAATTATAAACAAAAAACAAGAAGAGAAGAGAAGATAAAAATTTTAATTGACATGTTTACTTGCAATCGAATATTCAAAACTGGTTCTTTGTCAGGTACTATTTAAGAGGTAAAAGGCATACTATTGCTGTAAACCAGTCTTACTGATCTGAATCAGTGATGCTTTGCAGATAAGGTAACTTCACAAGACAGTTCGTCACCAACTCGAAATGATTTGGCTCCAAGTTTATAGACAGTTTGGCACCGTATGAGACATATTTCATAGACATGATTCATAGACAGTTTAGCAACACATCCATCGTTTTCCTACCTTATTCTGTTGCTTTATAATAAATCATACTGGTAATTTTTTTTAACAAAAATACTTTTTTTTTACAAAAATGAAGAATTTATTAACCATAAAATTCACTAGATCATATTTAATCCTATGTAGAAAAAAGAAACAATACTTGCAATACGGTGACCTATAGTTGTTAATTTCTTGCAGAGAGTTGTCTCTTTGGCAATCATACCTCCTCTTCATTTTTGTATTGATTGCATTTGAATAAAATTTTTCAACTTAAAAAAACATTCACAGGCCTATCAGACAGTGTGTGCCTCATGTACATAGTCTAATGAGACTTTGGCATTTCTGAAAACTAGAACCTGTGACATGACTAGATTCAGTTGTTTCATCTCAGACTCATATTTTTGAAAAGTATTTCAAAAGATAAACTATGTATGAATCAAACACTGTGGAATCAAGTTCAGTTCTATTGTTTTAATTTATTTTGTTCCTTGCATTGACTTAAAATGCAAAAAAAGGTTAGTATTAAGATTTTTTTTGGACAAGTTACAATTTCATTCGGACAAGTAAGTTTTGGTATGAACAAGTTGAAAAAAAAGTTATTGTAGAGGCCTGTGTATGAACCTTAAAATTATTCTTAATCCAACAATAATTAATCTCAATCCAACAACGTTATGAAATGATATCACTTCTCCGTGGTGTGTACAACAGTCGTCACTGTTTGTGTACAAAGGTAAATTTGCCTGTGTCACTAGTCAACGCTTGGGTGGTGAGTGAAGCCATAACATTATAATCTCCAGTCATAAATTAATCCAAAATCAATTAAAACATAAAGGAATTCTGTTACAAGTGATAATCAAGTGATTAATTCCAATCAACAAGTTTCATCGATCAAACAGGTAAACATCAAGGTGCAGCTCAAATAACGGCCGGAATTTTAGACCGCGGATAAAATCCTACTGATTTACGTTATATCGAATACAATGTCCAGAAAAATATAGCACCGTGGTAAAAAATTATAGCACCGCGGCAAGACCGATAGCACCGCTGTCCATAAATATAGCACCGCGCGGCCATGGTGCTTTAAGGCCTTGAGGAGAACTCTGTATGACGAATTGAATATAAACCTCACAATCATAGACAAGTAACCCCAGAAATATAAATTACTTGTCTATGATTGTGAGGTAAATATCTAATTCATCATATTGAATAATAATTAGGGATGTCAACGAGTACTCGAGTACTCAATTATCGCTCGGTAGTACAGAGTATCAAGTACCAAAATAACACTTGACTAATCGGTCCTATAGGACATCGTCCCCTCCATAAAAAATAGACAAGTTATATTTCTAATTGATAATAAATTCATTATGCCCTGTATTTACCCTCAGTGAATGAAAAAGCACCAAAGACTCCTAATCGTCTACCTTTGTAAATTGTGTTTTATTTAGATTAAGGAATGTTATTCTTGATAATCCAGTCTAATTTTGTAATCATTGATGTTCAATTTTTATTTATTAAATTTTTGATAAGATAATTATTGTTTACTTAATTACTATATATATAGTAATTTAATTAGCTTTTAATTGCTGCAATGCTGGTCATACATAACCAATTATGGGATCTAACGGCCATTACACACAACCGCCTAAGCGTAAAATGTGTACATGTATAATTTTATAGATCTATATTTAACCGAGCGAGTACTGGAGTATGACTTGGTAAAACCAAGGAACCTCCTTGGTAAAACCAACGAGTTCTCGAGTATTAATTCCTCACCGAATTGACATTCTAAAATGTCAAATGACAGATTTTTTTATGCATTTTTCTTAGGAATCTTGCTGCTTGAAAGTCAGGGTGTATAACAAGTAACCGATGGTTGTTGAAATTAGTAACAACCATGTGTCCTTCATTATTAAAGCATACACCTCTTTGAGAATCAAGGTGCTTCCATAGAGATGGAAGGGGAGACATGTTATAGTGTGCTAAATCAATTCTTATTAATTCAATTTTGAAATTGAGCCTATTGAAATGTTTCTCTGCAATGGAGGCTCTGTCTTGTTTTATAACGGAGTCTAAATCAAATATTGTTGGTTTACTCTTTCCAAAATCCCAATAAATCTCGACCAATCATCTAGTGAGAACTCAATATTCTCTAGAGTCTAGAAATATTTTTTCGTCAAGAGGTGTGAAATTTTAGCAATAATTTGAGACACTTGTGATTGTCAATATTTAGGCTTTTAGCTGTAAAAAGTTTTGCACAGAAATGTAGCTGATTAGAGTATCCATGTTTTATGGGGTTGGGTGTCCATCAATTGTGAGCTTTCATGTTCATACTTAAGACATCTTTATTTATTTATTCCAGGATAGCTACTTTGGAAAATTTGGGTCAGAGGAGGTCAAGAAAGTATTTTTTTAAAGCTTAAATTCAGATCTTTAAAGGTTTTTGTCCGAAATTTGTGGGGTTACTTTGCCATGACGACCATGTAGCCTCTTTTTGGAGTTAACATACATGTGGAATACAGTGCTTTCCTTTTAATTTTGCTTCTGAAATGGACAGCTTTATTCATGAAGAAAATTTGCCATTTGGAATTATAATTTTTTTTGATGACTATGAATATTCTCAAGCAATAAGTTTTTGCTCTGATTTTGACATTGATGTCCATGAGATGTATAATTTTTTGGGGTTTCCTTTATTAATTTTCTACACAAGTGAAGAGTTGAGAGTTTGTTTATTCTTTTGTCGCTTATATGGATTACAATTTGAATGCCTCAGAAGAATTTAAGGTACAGTTGTTGCAGTGGAAGGAAAAGAATTTTTACATAAGCCAGAACCCAGTAAAAATTTATGCCCCATAAAGTTTGGACAAAGACCACATGTATTTTATCCAGTGTCCCATAATTCAACAGTCAAAATGGAGAAAGGATTCTTAATCAGATGAAAATGGCACAGCTTTGCTGGGAATTTCCTTCTGGAATTTTAGTTTTAATTTTTGATGATGAATTTTTCAAATTGTACAATTATTGTGTCTCATGTGGATTTGACTTTTATAACATGTACTGTCAAGGCAAATATTTCATGATTTTTGGAAGTGAAATGCAACTTTATGCTGCTAGAAGGATTTGTTCAGATTTGGGCATTCTTGCCTACTACTATCATCTAACCTTAAGTAACATTTAAGAAAGGTAGGTAATTAAATGACTATCAGTTCTATCTAGGTATACATACTTGTTCGTAATGCATATTCCAGATGCTTGTTTTGTTAATTTTATTAATAGCTCATTTGTTGTCATTGTCATGGGCAGAGACAAAATGTATGGTGAATGTTAGTGTAGGGGAGGGAAACACCATATTGTTTGCTTTTAAATTTCTCTTCTTCATAGAAGCACTTTTTTTATAAAATGCTTCAGTAAAAAACACTTAATAATTGAGCGGGCTGGTGGCAAAAATGGGTACATAGTTTGTGTAATCAACTCCTCTTAAAGTTTTCAGCCCAGATCCCTGAAACTTTTGACCCATCTGACATCATAATATTTAAACCCAAAATGGCAAAAGTTTGAAAATTTTAACAAAGTTGTACAAATTCCTTACACTGAACGATGTCCATTCCAATTGTTTTTGCACATAAAACCGCATTTTATTATTTTTAGATTTTTCTCACAATTTATTTTGCTATTTCTTTGTATATAGTCTACAAATAGATTCACTAAGTATTGCACAACAGCACAGTGTATTGCACAACAGAACGAAATCTGCAATTGAAAATAAATTCAAATTATTTAACCAATTTCACATTCTTTGACTACATTTATTCTGTGACAGAAACCTATAATGTGTCAAATATTTAATTAAAATCCAAATTCAGACCTGTATCAAGCTTGAATGTTGTGTCCATTTTTGCCCAAACTGTTCAGGATTGGACCTCTGCGGTCATATCATGCTGCGCTCTGTGAAGCACATTTTCTCTAACAGTTAAAATATGCCATTTGATTTCTCACAGAACCCATTACAATTTTTTTTATGATAAAAAGTCTCCAGGATAAGATTTTGAAATTAGATACATGTATTAACCTCACAATCTTAGACAAGTGTCCCAAGAAATATAGATTATTATTTAATATGATGAATTAGATATAAACCTCACAATCACAGACAAGTAACCCCAGAAATATAGATTATTATTTAATATGATGAATTAGATATAAACCTCACAATCACAGACAAGTAACCCCAGAAATATAGATTGTTGTTTAATATGATGAATTAGATATAAACCTCACAATCACAGACAAGTAACCCCAGAATTATAAATTGTTTTTTAATACATGTATGATGAATAAGATATAAACCTCACAATCACAGACAAGTAACCCCAGAAATATAGGTTATTATTTAATATGATGAATTAGATATAAACCTCACAATCACAGACAAGTAACCCCAGAATTATAAATTGTTTTTTATACGAACGCAAAAATTAAATTTTTTTGGTCGTATATTGGTATCACGTTCAAGGGAATATTTTTTTTTTACCTATTTTCGTATGCAACCAGATGTGATGACATGTACTATGATTTGTTGGTATTAGACCTAAAAACTGTCAAAACTTGGAACATTGTCTGTCTTTGAAAACTGTTGTCAGAAGTCTTCCTATCTGAATCAACTGAATGCAAAAGGTGCAAAGAAGGCCACAATAATACTTAGCTACATGTACATATATATATATATGCTATATCTTTAAATATGGTGTGGATTATTTGTTTCAACAACAAAAAAATGTCTGACTCTCCTTTATTTCTTATGTATTAACAGATTAAAACCAAAATGGGAAGAAAGAAAAAGAATAAGAAGGACATCTTCATGCCTGGTTGCCTTGTCTGGACATCATTGGCAGGAATACCTAAGAAAATGAAGTGGCCTGGGGAGATTATTAGATCTAGCGACGGGAAAGTGGAGGTTTTTTGTCACTCAGACAATTCATGGTAAGCACCAATATCATGAATATGGTACAACATCTTTGTTAAAACATCCACTATGCCAGTCTGCACCAAAAACTTTTTCAACTACTAGTCTGAAGACCAATATTCTGACATTTTTCTTATTGGTCCTAACAAAGTTTTGCAAAAACTTACTAGTCAGAATAAAATTTTACTAGTCGGGGGCATTGGACTAGTGGCTAACTGTGCAGACTGCTAGGTGTGTTATTCAAGTTAGTCACCTGCTAAAACAAAAATCTTGTTGATCAATGGTACAGTCACTGGTGAAATGAGGTATTTTAAATGACAACAATAGCATGAATAGACATGATAGATGATCAGGATGTAAAAGGCATGGTGTTGTTGTTATCAATGGCAGACCCTCATGGATTTCATTTTAATATTTAAATCTTTTTAAAAAATATGTTGATCCAATGTAATCATCAGTTATAAAAATTTAAGCAGATTTTTTTGTCTAAAGGACATGTACTAGCATGAAATTAAAAAAAAATCTATAATTCTAAATTGATATAAGTAAAAAGAGCATTTATAAAGGAACAAAACAAGTTAAAATATTGATAGGTTATGGAAGTCTTTTATGAAGTATTTGATTTAAAAAAAAAAACAGAACAGGCTGACTCAGACTTTTACCTTATATTTGCATTGGTATTATTTAGGTCTCAAATCATAAGAAAAGAAATCTAGATTCTGCTTAAATATTGGAAATGATCTGTTACAGAGCAAAATATTTTACACTGTATCGTAGGGGTAAAAAACAAAGAGTCCGAACATTTGACTAGCAATATATATATAGACTATTTTAGTTTTCTCACCATAAGTTGTGCTCCTTGGAAAAAGAAAATATACAGGATACTAATTAGTGATCTCTTGCCTATATTTCATGTAAGACTAAGATATTTATAAGAAGTTTAAAACAAAAAGAACCCAAAATGAAATTAAGTTTCTAGTCTTTGCACTTTTATATGCTGGGAATATTGGAACTCTGTTCTTTCATTTCATTAATATTAATACAATCATTATAGTGAAATTCATCTTGAAATGTTCAATTGACCAGTCATGGAGTATTGAGGGCCCAACCTTGATTGAGAGGAATATTCATAAAACTCTTGGTTTTAAGTGCCATACATATTTTAAGAATTGAATGCCTCTTTTTGTAAGTTCATTGGGGTATAAAAGCGTTGACCAAAGTACATTTTGTATGAAGCGTGAAAGCGCTTCATTCTAAAAATGTGTGCACGATCAAAGCTTTTACACCCCAATGAAGTTAGGATCATGAAAACATGATTGCATGGAATAATGGAATAGGACCTCGGTTCTATTTTGCTGGTTTTTGGAGCTGGAGGTAATGATTAAGAGGGACAATTTTTATTTAATTTACCTATGCACTTAATTGTGGGACCTCATGTTATCATGAATGATGAATTTTATTGTGTATTATTATATGACTATAAATTTTCTGTTTTCTCATTGGCTAAAAGCATAGGAAATCCTCTTTGATAAAACATTATATTCACCGCGTCAAAAATCACGAGAGGTTAATATAAGATTTGGAACAGCGTCCGTGTACCTAAATATAGAAACGGGAAATTCTTGTTAGCTATTTAAGGGATGTATAAATAAAATGGTTTTTAATTGGACGACCGAATAAATATCAACCAATCAGCGCTCTCGACATAAAATCGTTTCGATCTAACAGACGACAGTTACATGTTTCCGGCAACAAAGTATGGCTGGAGCAGCAGAAGTAGCTACTGAAAAACGCTTTCCATCGTTAAATAATGAGGAAATTAAGAAGATTTTGATAGAAAAGGATTCTAAAAATACTCGTCGATCAACAGATTCTAGCGCGAGGACATTTAAATCTTATTTAAGGTTTATGTACCCTTCTGTAGCCATTTTTGTACGAACTTTTCAAACTTCAATTGTATTAAAACTACAGATATAATGAATAATAGAGATAGGACATTTTGTACATATTCCAAGGGGAAACTTGATGCAAAGCATTACTTTTTACTGTTCCATTGCATTTAATAGAAAAAGAGGACTTTGTGGCAAATAAATCAAGATTTTTACAGAAAATCCACAGCCTTTATCCTTGTACTCTCATATTTGGCAATTTGATGACTGATAGATATAGGATTATTGCATGCAGTGCTAGCATTGATTTCCTTAAAACAAGTTTATAAATGTAGTTATTGGTTAAGACAAGTATAAATATGGCCAAAATCAAGTACACCTTTTAGGATGCGCTCGACTTTAGTGACTCAGCACGAGGTGTTTTGGAATTTACAGGTTACTTAGAACTTTTTGTAAAAAATAAACACTAGCACATCATAGAAAATCAAGTGAGTAATTTATGTTTCCAATTTTAAAACAAAAATCTCTGTATTAAAGGCTGTGGATTTTCTATAAAATCTTGATTTATTTGCCACAAAGTCCTCTTTTTCTATCAAATGCAATGAAACAGTAAAAAATAATGCTTTGCATCAAGTTTCCCCTTGGAACATGTACTAAATGGCCTATCTCTATTATTTATTATATCTTTAGTTTTGATACAATTGAGGTTTGAAAAATTCATCAAAAATGGCTACAGAAGGGTACATAAACCTTAAGAGAGAAAAATCTACCTGAAGATTTCGAGAATTTGTCAAACAATGAATTGGACAGTATTAAAAATTGAAATGATACAATATTCTTCTAGTTTTAATTATGCAGAATTAAATATGCCTAAAAATCAAACCCAAGCATAAAATAAAAACAATATAGGCAAAATACCATCTAACCAAGGATATATTTCACAATCTAAAAATATGAAAATGACACTGAGAACTGAGTCATATAATAAAGCAATTGTTGACTTTTGATATCAGTTGATACAATGATTTATCAACCCCAGAGATGTGATATTCACCTCGGCCGTTGGCCTTGGTGAATATCACATCTCTGGGGTTGATAAATCATTGTATCAACCTCATCAAAAGTCAATAATTGTATAATGAAGGTGATTAAGAAATAACGCGAGATTGCAGTTTGCCAATCAGAATAACGTATTATAATAAAACATACATCGAATGGAATTATATATATATAGTGAGAGATTTTAAATTTATATACAAATTTGACAGAATATATTCATATTTACAGTTTTATAGTAAACTTAGAGGATGTCTGTCCATTCCCTGGGGACATGAGTCAGTGGAAAAACACAGGAATTAGTAATTATTATTGTTCAAAAGAAGTTCATATTTTGTTTCTATTGAATTTGCATGTTACAGGGATAGAAATAAGACTTGCAATTATTGTAAAAACACGAAATCAAAATTGTGGAAAACATTTCCAAAACAATATCATAATAATTTAAACATTCAAAAGAATTCCAGGAAAAAAATTCAAATATTTGTCAATGGCCTCCATAGCCTCAGTGCTTATAAGTGCTTATTTCTGTCCTTGTGTGATAATTTTTGTCTTACTTTACAAAACATAAGAATCTTATCCAGTTGTACAGTGTTAACTTTTTGTATTATGCATTATATTTTAGAAGGAAGAAGACTTAGTAGTGGATATTAGATATTTTGATACAGATGCTGGTTTCCATCTTGCATGGCACATTTTTCTGTTGTCCTTAACCTCAAATGTTCAATGAAAATTATATTTATGTTTTCAATTAAGACTTCTTTATAAGAAAAAATTATTATTAAGCGAACCCTTTTAAAATTTTTGTCCATCAATAAATTAAAAAAAATAATTCAATTCTTGATATACTTGGAAATACTAAATCTCACCACTCACCAAGTATTTAGAAATTAAATTTTGGATATTACTTTAGACCGTAATAGGTAAAAGTCATATTTCAAAATTTTCAGTTCTTTGACAATATTCATTCTGTGTCAGAAACCGATTCTGTGTCAAATATTTCATCACAATCCAAATTCAGAGCTGTATCAAGTTTAAAAGTAGTTTTCACACTTACCTCAACTTATAAGGTAGCAATAAACAGTTAGCACAGTTAGTTTCGCATTATGGCCACGGTGGATTTTTTTTATAAAATAAAATACTGGGGTAAAAGAACTTAAAAATTAAGAAGGCTGTTATTTATTGCTATGAAAGTGGTTTTAATGGAAAGGTATGGTTCCAGGGAAGAGATTGAGCCATATTTTGTTCAGTAGAAGTGTAAATTTCGGGTTCATATTCATGTACACACATGTCTAGTCCAGCAATGACTGAAATTATATCCGCATTTGTTGACAGTTTTTGAGTGGTGAGAATTTGACACGAACTTTTGAAAGTTCAATTGCGGGAAAAAGAGGTGATTGACCCCCCATTTTTATTTCATTTTCTGAAAGGTCTAAACTTTTTGCTTGAAAACATGTATGTCTGAGGTTCATTGAAATTCTAGTATATATATTTTTTTACGCCCAAACGAGTTGTCGCGACAGCAAATTTTGAAGAAAAAAAAAACAAAACAAACACCAAATGTTTCCATGGGTACTGAACTTATATAATTTATTTTTAACCTTTTATTGCATGATTTGAAATCTGTTGGGAAATAGCATTCTGAATATATATACATGTTGGGGCATTGATGTAAGATTGCATATATCCATTTCAAAATACATGTACATGGTTCATCACTTAGAGGCTCAATTTTATCATCAAGTGCTAACTGTTTATTGCTACCTAAGGGTTCAACACCCCAGTGTTGTATCAAGCTGTGTCCAGCTGAGCATTTTATTTGTTAAAAACAGGGGTTAAAAAATCCACTAGCCTGACGCCCGGGACTACAACATTTAGACCTCGGGCAACCAAAACTTGTAACTCAAAATGCCCGACGGACTAATAACAAAAGATTCTTGGCGTTTCAAAAATTGAAAGGGGAAAATCTCCTCATCACTTTTCTTCTTATCCAATCAGATTCAACTACGTCATCCAGGATTCCCAGAATTTGAATTGATTTTGTACAAGTTTTAAAATAGAACAAATAACTCTGGGTGGATCTTGTACTTTTAATATCGATGTGTCAGTACAGGGGGTGGTATTGTACTTTGCTTATGCAACCTGATTTACCTCCTTCTGATTAATCTATTGCAATATAAATGTGAATCCCTTTTGACAGCAGAAACCTGACTTTTGTCAGATATAAATTTGAAATATGTGCTGATAATTCTTTTACACAAACTGTATCTGATAAAACCCCTCCAATCCTTTTACATAACCACGTATAGCAGTGGTCAAGACTTGTATCATCCCTGGATTTGGTCAACTCAGTATATCAGAATTTTCAGTGAATATTCAATTATCGATTAATTGAATTTATATGCTAATGGATTCTTTGCTGATATAAGTTTTAAATATCTTGAAACCAATTAGCCCTGGGCTAGTGAGCTATAACAAAATTTCTTAACCCCTGTAAAAATGATTATAATACAGAAACTGTTTCCATACTTTGCTTACAAGGATCGAACGGGCGAAAAATGTTTTTCGAAATATAACTAAAGCCCCAATTAGAGAATGTTAAATTATTCAATATAAACTGGGACTATAGTACCAAATATAAATCAAACAACAAGGTTTATTCCTGTACTAGTTTTCGAATTATAATCAACTATTTGATTTAGGCGTTAAAACCTTTGGCGACCCCCAGTTAAAAGTCTACAACGTGATAAGTGGGCGTTACAGACAACCGCTCACCTAATCTGACCAAGTCAATTGATGAAATGGGAGTGCCAAGATATGGCCTAGTCCAAGCTGTTTTATTCTATTATTCTATTCTATTATGAACACAAGAACAGGCGACACATTTCAATGTCTCCACTCTTGTAAAAGAGAGTATACAAAATAGTTTCAATACTATAATACTTATTATTGTGAAAAAATTTCATGGGAAGAGTAGATATTTTCAATGTTTTTCATGTTTGAATTGTTTAAACTAGTCATTTAGGGGCTGTTTGGTTTGAGCCTAGACTCCGTATTGAAGGCTGTACTTTAACCTATAATTGTTAACTTTTCATACATAGAGTTTTCTCATTGGCACTCATACAACATCTTCGTATTTATAAACATGTCATATACATTGCTTTCTTTTGCAGGTGCATTGAAAAAAAGACCAAAAAGCACTTTTGATTTTATCACAGATATAAATTGGGCCTGCAATAAAAAACATGAAATTAGCACTGAGCTTCCTATAACAGTTGGAGAAGATACACATGTTAGGGATATTCAAGAACAGAGATCTGTACACAACACTGAGGTTCCTATAACAGTTGGAGAAGATACACATGTTAGGGATATTCAAGAACAGAGATCTGTACACAGCACTGAGCTTCCTATAACAGTTGGAGAAGATACACATGTTAGGGATATTCAAGAACAGAGATCTGTACACAACACTGAGGTTCCTATAACAGTTGGAGAAGATACACATGTTAGGGATATTCAAGAACAGAGATCTGTACACAACACTGAGATTCCTATAACAGTTGGAGAAGATACACATGTTAGGGATATTCAAGAACAGAGATCTGAACACAACACTGAGGTTCCTATAACAGTTGGAGAAGATACACATGTTAGGGATATTCAAGAACAGAGATCTGAACACAACACTGAGGTTCCTATAACAGTTGGAGAAGATACACATGTTAGGGATATTCAAGAACAGAGATCTGTACACAACACTGAGGTTCCTATAACAGTTGGAGAAGATACACATGTTAGGGATATTCAAGAACAGAGATCTGAACACAACACTGAGGTTCCTATAACAAGTGGAGAAGATACACATGTTAGGGATATTCAAGAACAGAGATCTGTACACAACACTGAGGTTCCTATAACAGTTGGAGAAGATACACATGTTAGGGATATTCAAGAACAGAGATCTGTACACAACACTGAGGTTCCTATAACAAGTGGAGAAGATACACATGTTAGGGATATTCAAGAACAGAGATCTGTACACAACACTGAGGTTCCTATAACAGTTGGAGAAGATACACATGTTAGGGATATTCAAGAACAGAGATCTGTACACAGCACTGAGCTTCCTATAACAGTTGGAGAAGATACACATGTTAGGGATATTCAAGAACAGAGATCTGAACACAACACTGAGGTGCCTATAACAAGTGGAGAAGATACACATGTTAGGGATATTCAAGAACAGAGATCTGAACACAACACTGAGGTTCCTATAACAGTTGGAGAAGATACACATGTTAGGGATATTCAAGAACAGAGATCTGAACACAACACTGAGGTTCCTATAACAGTTGGAGAAGATACACATGTTAGGGATATTCAAGAACAGAGATCTGTACACAACACTGAGCTTCCTATAACAAGTGGAGAAGATACACATGTTAGGGATATTCAAGAACAGAGATCTGTACACAACACTGAGGTTCCTATAACAGTTGGAAAAGATACACATGTTAGGGATATTCAAGAACAGAGATCTGAACACAACACTGAGGTTCCTATAACAAGTGGAGAAGATACACATGTTAGGGATATTCAAGAACAGAGATCTGAACACAACACTGAGGTTCCTATAACAAGTGGAGAAGATACACATGTTAGGGATATTCAAGAACAGAGATCTGAACACAACACTGAGGTTCCTATAACAGTTGGAGAAGATACACATGTTAGGGATATTCAAGAACAGAGATCTGTACACAACACTGAGCTTCCTATAACAAGTGGAGAAGATACACATGTTAGGGATATTCAAGAACAGAGATCTGTACACAACACTGAGGTTCCTATAACAGTTGGAGAAGATACACATGTTAGGGATATTCAAGAACAGAGATCTGTACACAACACTGAGATTCCTATAACAGTTGGAGAAGATACACATGTTAGGGATATTCAAGAACAGAGATCTGAACACAACACTGAGGTTCCTATAACAGTTGGAGAAGATACACATGTTAGGGATATTCAAGAACAGAGATCTGAACACAACACTGAGGTTCCTATAACAGTTGGAGAAGATACACATGTTAGGGATATTCAAGAACAGAGATCTGAACACAACACTGAGGTTCCTATAACAAGTGGAGAAGATACACATGTTAGGGATATTCAAGAACAGAGATCTGTACACAGCACTGAGCTTCCTATAACAGTTGGAGAAGATACACATGTTAGGGATATTCAAGAACAGAGATCTGTACACAACACTGAGGTTCCTATAACAGTTGGAGAAGATACACATGTTAGGGATATTCAAGAACAGAGATCTGAACACAACACTGAGCTTCCTAAAGGGGGAAATGTATATACCTTTTCTCTTGGAGAAATGCAAAATTTAGTCCAGCAGTTGACAAAGCAGACAGAAGATGAAGAATCTGATACTCCTTCTTCTACTGTTGTTTTTATTGAGGAACAAGAACATGGTATTTTTAAGTTTACAGAAATCAAACCAATATCAATGTTTAAAGGTGAAACCAAAGGACCAACAGATGATAATCATGAAGTGGTTTATGAGGCAGAAGCTGTGATAGAAACAGAAACTTTTGCAAAGGATGAGATACAGGTAAAATATAAGATCAAAAATGTTTATGCAGTTATGGTTCCTCTAATGAAACTTAATGACTACAAGTATGAAATTAAACAAACTTGAGTTATAAGCCATACAGTAAACTTCCCATCATTAATTTTCCACCTTTATCCTTATATTTCAAAAATATTGTACATATATTGGAATTGTGCACCTGTCATTATCATGCTTTTGGAACTATAACAGGATCCCTCCCCTCCTTTTTTCAAGACTGTAAACATAGACATTCAAGATTTTGTGTAAACTAAGTTTTTTCAACTTAAATCCCTTAAAATTTATACAAAATTATACACATATTGTAATGGTGCTCCCTTCTATTACCATCGTGTATTGACGTGATTGACTTGTTTGTGGACTTTTCTCATTCATCCAGACATAGAAACTTTGTCATTCTTTCAAATTTTGATATTTCCTAGAACTTGCAGGAAAGCACAAGTTTTAATCTGTAATGTCTTTGATTAAAATTTCAAGTCGGTTTAATATGAACTTTTTGTGATAGATCAATGATGTTTTCTATCAAGTTGCATTACTATCAGTACATATCAGTTTGATGACCATTTTTTTTGGACATATTATTTACAGACTCTGCTTTGTAGGAAATCATTGGACATGATGTCATGGATGTAGAAGATGGGAAAAAATGTAAAAAGAGAAGATGGAAGAGAATTAGGTACATTATGCATAAATATATACACATGTGTGAACGAATTTAAATGTCAAACGATTTTTTTTGTGGATCTAAACAACAAGGCAGTGAAACACTTTAAATTATCTTTATTTTTCGGATCAGTTAACCCCTTTAGCGATCTGGAAACCAAGGCATGGAAAAATTACCACAATGTTTTTAGGCCTTTTTGTGAATTATTTCTAATTCAGATCAATGCAAAGAAATCTAAAAGATAAATGGTGTAAATAAGAATTTGATTCTAAACTTTATTTTATCATAAATTATTAATTTTTACGCAAAAAATCTACTTTTTTCATATAAATAAGAAGATGTGGTATGAGTGCCAATGAGACAACTTTCCATCCAAGTAACAGTGTATTTTAAGTTAACAATTATAGGTCAAAGTACAACCTTCAACATGGATCCTTGGCTCGCACCGAAGAGCAAGCTATGAAGGGCCCCAAAATGACCAGTGTAAAACAATTCAAACAGGAAAACCAATGGTCTCATCTATATAAAAAAAGAGAAATGAAAAAACATGTATGAACCACCTCCAACAAGCTTAAATTAAAATATAATAATTTTGTTGTTGGGAGTACAGATTTAGAGGTGAAAATGTATTGTCTATATATCTGTGGAAGTCATATAATGATTTTGTTGTTCAGAGTAAGATGGCGGAAGTGAAAATTTATCGCAATACTAAATACTTAAATTAAAAAGTTTTTAGTTAGTTTTCTACAGGTACAACCAAATTTACTAATCAAATTTTTGTATCTATGAAAGAATTTAGTAAAAGTTTTAGTAATTTATGGTATAAACGAAATCCCTGACTTGATAATATTTGTATATATCTCAATATAATCAAATTTACTATTAAAGTTTAAAAAAAAGCATTTACCGCATGAAAGAATTGTACATTCATTAACTGGTGCCAGATCACGCGACGAAACTTAACATTGATATTTTTCTGACTACGACATTTTACACCATAAGCCTGGAAATTTCACATATATATATATGACCATGATGGCACACAGGATAGATAAGGGATTTAAACATGTTTGATTTGAGTAAATTATTATTAAAAGGCCATTCAACCAGTCATATGAAAAATTCTTGCGAAATAGTATATTCCAGTCTGTATTTTGAGTGACAAAATTTTAAAAGTCCAGTATTGTACGAAATTTATATTCACATTTTTTTTTTATAACACTTAATTTGTTTTGAAGGTACACAGATTCTGATATGGAAGTTGATGATCCTCCAGCTGAAGATATCAAAAGAACGAAAGTCAGTAATGAGTTGGTTTATGATATTGATAACAACAGTGATAACAACAGTGAGACAAGTGAACAATATCCTGTTCTCCCAAAGCTGCAGTGCTCAGTTGGCAAAATTGAAATCAGTTCTGAGGATTCTGAAGACGACTTAATAGATGAAGATATCATAAGAGATGTTAAACACAAGGAACTTTATATCACTGGTGTGAAAAAAAATGAATTTACTAAAATGGGTAAAATGAAGAAAACAGACAGGGTATATAATTCCCACCACCCCTGTCCATTTTGTGGCATAATGCAGACTAATTTTTCCCACCATATATTGTCTACTAAACATATGGAAGAACAAGAAGTTAAAGAAATTATAAAACTAGATATTTCAAACAGTAGTTCTGAGGAAAAAAAGAAAATTATGAAAGATAGAAAAAGAATGATTGATCTGTTGAGATTAAAAGGATGTCATCAACATAACATGAAAGTCAATCAAAGTAAAACCGGAGAAATCATATTGGCCCGTAGAATTTTAACGTCCGAATCTTTTGACATTGAAAAGTATGGAGCGTGTCCATCATGTCTTGGGTGGTTTTTGATTTCAAATTTTCAAAGGCATCAATCAAATTGTCTTGGTAATTCTACTAGAACGAAACAAAGTAAGGCTAGTTTGGTAACCCAGTCTCAGATAATATCTAGAAGAATTTCAGATGAGGCTAGTCCTGCTTTAGTCAGAGAGGTCTTTAGTATAATGACCATAGATGAAGTCTCAAAGGTTGCAAAAAATGACAAACTAATTATATCATTAGGAAATCAATGGATGCTGTCTAACATGGGCAATCGTATAATGAGGAAATACTATACATCTTCTGTGATGAGATTGGCAGCCAAGCTTCTGACTTCTTTAAGAAGCATCACAGGTTTGAAGGAACATTCAATGGAGCAGTTCATAGAAGCAAAGTATTATGAATATTTTGCCAAAGCTGCATTGATTTGTAGTAAACAAGTTGTAAATGATGAAGAAGATTTGAATAGCCCAAGCAATGCAATAAAACTTGGATATGACATAAAACGTATGGCTTCTGCAAAACTTGGTGAAGCTTTAGTGGAAGGTGATGATCTAAAGAAATCCCAAGCAGAAAACTTTTTAACACTAGTGAATATGAGTTGGAGCTTGAAAGTGACAAAACTAGCAAGAATGGTTCTAGCAGAAAGAAATTTTAATATTATTAAGCAACTTCCTCTACCTGAAGACATTCAAAAAATGGTTTCTTTTATGGTGGAAGAGCTTAATAAATTGGACTTGCAGGATGTTGCATACAAGATATTTAGAAAGGCTGCTGTTCTTGCTTTAGCTAGGATTACATTGTATAATAGAAGAAGATGTCATGAAGTTCAAGCTTTAAAGTGAGTATATAATATAGTTCAGACTATTCCAAAATTGGTTGTAAAATGGGAAGGGGTATGTTCAAAGGCTTTTCTTATAAAATTTGATCAGTCCAATTATTTTAGAAAGATAGCCTGGTAAAATAGGAATAGGACAGTTATAGGAAATAATGAAATAAAAATTAAATGCATTACAGGGTTAAATAATAAAAAGTGCCATCTAGCTCCCTCCTCTCCGTAAAATCTATTTCTTGAACAGCTGTAACCATAGAAATAAATAAGATAAGGAGATGTGGTTTATTGCCAATGTGAGACGACTATCCAATAAAGACCAAATGGCATATGGATGAAAACAACAACAGATTATATTTATAACCATATGACCTTCAACAATGAGTTAAACTAACCTATGCACATGTACCTTGTAGTCTGCCAAAAATCCATATGAACACAAAATGTTGATCAATTCTAAAAAGAAAATGGCCTGATTTATTTTATAAAAAAAGTTATTAAAGTAAAACAATTCAACAGACAGTAACCTATGACACATGTATGACAAGCACTTTAAACATCAGAAAAAATACAACAAAACCTAGGGTGCTCCTAGAAGGTAGGCATACATTTTTTGATTAGACAATCTAAATAGAAATAATTCATCATTTTTGTCTTGCCCCCGACACAGTATGCAAGACAGGTATAACTATCAAGTGGTGGCGTAAACTACATGTATTTATATAAAGCATATTACAGAAGGTAGAAGACCTGGATGCTTCATATCTTGTCTGCAGATACCTTATGTTACAAAGTTTTGGCCTGTAATATTTGCAAAGTCCTTGACCTCATTTTCATGGTTCAGCAACTGCTTGAACAAAAAAAAATTTTGTAATGGGAATTTCTCACTTTTTATGAGTAATATTTGGTGTATGAGTTCTTTGCAACGTCTACATTTCCTTCACACATGATTCTTCTGACCTCCACCTAATTTCATGGATCAGTGATCAAGGTTAAAGTTACATAATTAGGTCCATTTCTCAAATACTATAAACAGTAGGATAACTTATTCTATATGCGGTGTTTGGAATGACTGTAATCTAATAACATGTCTGTCTGGCAGGTTCCATCAGACCTTGACCTCATTTTTATGGTTCATTGGTCAATGTTAAGTTTTTGTATTTTGATCTGTTTTTCAGCAGTAGGTCAACTATATTTGGTATATGGAATGATTGTAAGGTATACATGTCTGTCTGGCAGGTATTATCTGACCTTGACCTCATTTTCATTGTACATTGGTCAACATGGTCAATGTTAAGTTTTTGTGTTTCGTTCAGTTTTTTCAAGTACTATAAGTTAAAGGTCAACTATATTTAGTTAATGATAATGTTATGTTTATGTGATACTTGTTGTAAAACCTTCATGTTACAGACTTTCAATATAAATTCAATGATAAGTAAAAAAGGCGAGACATTTTAGCCTGTGCATTCCTGTTCTATTGTAAATGTATGGATTTTCTTAATACTCTACCATTGTCTACTGGGACTTCATTTAGTAAAATTATTTTATGATTTCATTATCAAATTTCTGTCACTACCATTCAGAGTAGAAAAAATAGCTGGAGTTTAAATGTTTCAATCCCTGATGTTTGGGCTTGTCCCCTTAATTTTTGGTAGATAGGTAGAAACTAATATAAATATTTTAAGGTTTTCATAGCCTGGACTATCTATGAAATATATAACTTTCTTCCAAATATTTCCTGCTTACAACATGTACAATGTAATAGCCTAATAGGTCTTAAAACTTACAAATGCCTAGTTGGTAACTTTATACAACTGAATATCCAGCTAATAGAAATTGTTCTTAAATTTCAGTTTATCGGATTACAGGAGGAGAAAAAGTACCCCAGATGAAGTGGCTTTGCAAATGAGCCATGAGCTCACAGAGTTTGAAAAGGAGCTTCTTAACACGCAGGAGGTGGTAATGATTCGAGGGAAGGTATGCTGTTAAAACAAAATTAATCATATATAAAAATAAGAAGATACATTGGTATGATTGCTAATGAGACAACTCTCCACCAGAGACCAAATGACGTTGAAGTTGAACACTAAAAAGCAATCACTGCACAGCTTTCAAAAATAAACGAAAACCTATACAGCAAAGTAAGCTATGAACAAAATCCCAAACGTAAAATAATTAAAAAAAACTAATATTTTACTAACAACTTGATTTATGTACAAAACAATAAACGAAAAACAAATATGATATACAGCAACAAATAACAACCACTGAGTTACAGACTCCCAACTTGGGACAGTGGTGTAACAGTAAGATATCAGAACAAACTATTAAAATCAGTTGAAAAGGGCTTAACTCATCAGATCAATACCATTTGATTAAATAGGAAATTTTTTTATTATTTTGTGGTGAAGTCTTGTCTTCTTATTATAAAGGGTGGCAAGGCGGTTCCGGTAATTATCCCAAAGGATGCTGTAAATGTGTTGGAATACCTGTCAAATGACTCTATTAGACTCAAAGTTGGAATACCTCCTTCGAAATATTTGTTTGCTAATTCCAGTAAGTATACTATTTATCATGCACCAAGTAGCATATTTTGTTTATTTCATAATAAACAATACCTGCTTAATAATTGTTTGTTTCTAATTTGTGTATATACATAATTATGTACAGTCCTGTCAAGCAAATTTACGCAAAGTAGTGTAAAGAAATGGACAATCCCGAGGATGGCACATAACAACTGAGCAATAATGTTTGGGACTTATATTAAACATTATGGAAATATTTTTAGTAAGCCGAAATATATATTTATTTTTTATGTCTTGTAAGATATTTTTTTTCTTTACCGTTTTTCAACATTTGCGTCTGGAAAGTAGAAAGGATTAACTGAATGGTTAAATTTAAATCCATTATGAAAAGTCTTTAAATTAAATCGATAAAGGAAATTATTGCCTAGTTACAAACACTACCAGGGATAATCCACAATGTGCATCTGTATTACTCCTGTTGTTATTGCTACTCAAATTTGGGCAAAGTCTGATTGATAAGGGACAGTCTATCATTTATCATGTACTATCAAATACACAAAAGTCATCCTAGAAGCCAATGAGCATGTGATTCGGTCATAATTGTGATGTTAACATAATTGAAAATCATTTTTCATCCATAAAATCATCAATGTTACTAGTAACTAATTATTTATAATGAAAATAGTTCAACTGACAGATTTTATAAATATCAACATAATTCATAAAATTCTGAGTGGGTACACAGAGGTGTTAAAGTTAACAATTATCAAGCCATTAAACCTTGTTATACAATGTACCAACAATTGGACATTATACTGCCCAAATGAATACATGTACACAAACAGATCATGTACATGTATAAATATACATGTATGTAGCTATTAAATACCTGAAAATGTCAAGTTGAGGTCACAGTAAACCATTAAAAAAAGAATTTCACAGTTGTAAGAAATATTTACATTATTGAAAAAATAATATTTTATTGCATTATCAATATCAAAACCATCCTTTCAAAATATGTATAGATTAACGAAATTGAAAAATTGTTGTCTATTCCACCCACAATATAATATCTTGAGATTTTTTTTAATAAAAAAAGTTTTTGGTATTTTGTCCTGTTTTTCAGACTCTTCCAGCAAAATTTGGACAACTCCTAAACTGAATAGCTTGAAGCAATTCAGGGATCTCCATGGATGATAATTTAAAACCATTTTGGTTGATATTGAATAATGAAACAAAAATTGTTACCATTAATATTGGAATTATTTGCTATTGAATACAGCTTTTTTGCAGATGCAGGTGTTTTTAGGGGCTATGATGCCATTGGTGCTGTAAAAAAGGAAGCAGGATTAAAGTTGCCAAACCTTGTTAAAACGTCTAACATGAGGAAGTATATGGCAACAATGATGCAGGTATTAAAACATGATTATAAAAAAATTGATTATTTAGTTTTTTTAACAATTCAATTTTTAAGTAATTTCAATCATAAAATTTAATCCTATCAATCTGACAAATGTGCTTCGGGCAGTTGTAAGCCATTTATAGATTTTTTTTATTTTGAATTTAGTATAGACCTAAACAATAGGACAATCCCTTTCTTAGAACACGAATAACATTCATGCTTCACAACTCAAATCAAATCCTACCATTTCATTAGGCGAGTGTGCTTTGCTATATTCTAAGGTGACAAGTGACACCATTTTACCACACAATTTCATTATAGAATACAACAGCTTATTAATTAGTCAATTGTTGCTGATAGCTAAATAATGAGGTGTTTTGCTTTTGCGCCAATTGACATTTCATTTGCGCCAAAATAAAATCTCTCATTTGCACCAATTTTACAGGTAAATAGTAATATATTAAATATATGAAACATAGACTAAGTAGAATCGAATAAGATTTGTATTGCATTAATTCATCACAATTCAGTTTCATTAATATTTTTAAACGTATTTGCAAAATATTAAAACATCTTCATAAAAAGCAAGGCAATAAACACTGGATTAAATTATGATAAAAGGAGTTTGCAAAATGTTAAATATTATTCATATTAATCAAAGCACTATAAAAAATGGTCAGTTCCTTTAAAGCTTAAAACCACAATAAAAACTCAATTTTTTAAAGTAAAAATAACAGGTCTGATCTAGCTCAAAATTTATAGGCTTGCAACTGTCCTTATATAATCTAGACGGGGAAAATTCCCATCCAAGGTACATTCCATATTTTTCTAAAAGATAGCATTTTATTTCTTTCTCCAATCTCCAAACGACAGCTGTGTGTGGTCATCAAATATAATAGTAACTATTTTTTTCCTCTTCCTTTTCGACTGTATGATATCCATTTTTCAAATAAAACATATGAACATCCCACAAATATTTAACAAACTGACTTAGTTTTGTATAAGAATGAAAATACACTCGCATAATAATTAACCAGGGGATATTATTTTTAAAAAAAAAGATATGAGCCTCACATTCAAAATTCAATTTATATTTCAATTTTCATTTTATAATTTACCTGTCATGCCTGTAATTTTAACTTTTTCAAATAATTTCCCTGTAAATTGGCGCAAAAGAAATATTTATATTTTGGCGCAAATGAAATACAACATTGTGGCGCAAATGAAATACTACGACTCGTAAGAATTGGCGCAAAAGCAATACGCCCAAATAATGCTATCAGCTAATTATTGATTTTCTGTCAGAATCATAACATGTGACTAGATCAAGATAAAATCTGAGCTGTCTGATCAGGGACAAAGGAAACTTTAAAAAAAATAATAAACAAGATGGTAGTAGTCAAACTCATATGTTTCCATCCACACAATTAAGCTTTTTTCCAAATTGGGACAGCCAATTAAAACCCTGGATGAATGCAGGGTTTGACATTAAGGGCTGTCCAATTGCTCGGGACTAGCAAATATCATCATCTGGCGAGTAAAAGCTTCAGTGTACTTGTCTGATGGGCATGTAAAAATAAAAGTTAAAATATAAAGATCTGATTTCAGTAAATTCTCTTTTTATAAATAAATCATGTCAATCAGCCCTGACATTATTAACAAATTTACACACTTTAAGTATTTTCCCTTTCTAACTATAGACATTTAAAAAATATTTGCCAATCAGATTATTTATTCAGTTGAATCAGTCGGATAAGACCTTAGTAGCTGTTGTAAGAAAACTATCCAGGACACAATATATATTTTAGTTTACCTTAATCTCATCAATTTTAAAACATTGAACAAAAATGAAATTAGGGAAAATAAAAAATACAGTATGTGGCCAAAAGTATTCGTCACTTTTCTTTTTTGCTATATATTTCATATATATAAAAACGCATTTTTTCAAAAAAATATTTTGAAGGCATTCATTGTTAGATTTTAATGAACTTGGCACAAAAAGTTATTTGGTAATGATATTGCTGTTAATTGCATTTCTTTTCTCTTGATATGAACATGTGTTATATTTTTTAATAATTTTATTTAGGTAATATATAGCAAGTTTGTTAACAAAATTATAACTAAATAAACAAATATGCATGTGCAGTTCCGCTTCTTTTGGTGCCAAGTTTATTAAAATCCGACCGCAAATGACCCAACAATATTTTTTTGAAAAATTGTAGTTTTGTATGAATATATAGTGCAAAATAACAAGTGACGAAACTTTTGGCCACATACTGTAACTGTATAAATAAACTTTAAACCTAATATATTTATTTATCATCATTTTCCATGTTTTTTTAAGTTTTTTTGGGTAAAAAAATAAAAGAGCACAGTCCATGGAGCAACACTTTCAGAAATCAGCTACATTTCATTATATTTGGAATTGTATTTGAATGATTGTATGTTTAATGGCCCTCTTTGGCCCTAAATAAAAAGTTTATTATTCTAAAATGGAAAGTTTTTCATTTTGATGGATATATCGATGCAAAACTGAACTAGTTTGATTTTTTCCCCCGCTTTTTCTTACTGATTTGAAAATAACAAATTTTAAAATTTGCATGTTTTTCTTGGAATTTGATGGAAACTTCAGAAATAGGGGTCATAGTGTGACCTTTTCGACCATGCTCCTTTCTTAAGCAAGAACAAATTTTTGACATGTGGTTTTAAGTTTCGGACAAGTAGTATATCATGGTTACTTGCCTAGTTTCATAAAATTTGCACACATCATAAAAATTTTAACAATGATCACCAATTTGACTAAAATTCTCATATTTGATTTATAACATGCTAGAAATATATCCAAATTATGTAAAGTCCAAAAACAAAAAATAGCAATGCATGACTGCCGACAATCTTACCACCTGATATAAATGTAAATACAAATAAACAGACAAGCACATACTAATGTGTAATACCGATTTTCTAGGTGTGATAGATTAAAAGTTGTAAATCAATGTTTTACATGTATACTAATACATTTTTATGGGTCAAATCAGTTGATGAAATGGTTTTTAATGGCAGCACCCTTGTTTCACTTTTTAAATGTTGACAATTCTTTTCTTTTTAATAACTGAACACGTTTAGCACATGTGTAAACAGGGGTTAATTTTAAGGTTGCACAAATATGATTTAAATGAGTTGAATTAGCGACTTGCCAACTAATAATACATTTTAAGCTTATATTGACAAAACCATGAAAACAGAACCAAATCTTATTTTAATAATTTTCTTTAAAATGTTTGAATCCTATTTTAATTTAAGTTGTAATCTTAGCTTATTTATGATAATATTTTAGATACCTTTTATACTATATTTGGCCAATTCTTTGAAAGATTAAAATTTAAGTTTCAATTCTCTCCATCAATACCTCATCAAAAACAAAATGTAAATGTGGCAAAAATACTGCCACAAGATCTTAAATGTATAAAGAAAACTTGCTAAGTGGAAAAATTGTGCTTGGACACTAATAATGCAAACAATATTAGTTTAAAATAGACAATATTAAGTTGAGGGCCACTGGCAAATTTCGGCCAAATTCTGATGTCAGCATTGTCATGATTGTAGAGAAATGTAAAGGTGTGTGTTAAAATATATTTCTGTTTTGTTTCAGTCATTGGACATAACAGAAAACCAACGTCAATGGATCCTAGATCACCTAGGGCATACTATGGATGTCCATAGGGTCCATTATAGGCAAACAAGTGATTTAATAGAAAGGGTTCATGTATCAAAACTTTTGTTAATCCAAGACTTTGGCAAGGTGAAAGATTTTGTTGGCAAAAAATTGGAGGATATTCAACTACAAGGTAATTTTCAGATAAACTCTATGCAATTTTAGTAGACCAAAGGGAGTAAGTTCCCTCACTACTGTCAAAATGACTGTCAATATATCTGTATTTAGTAAATTTCCATAAGAATATCAACATTCATGTATCGCTGTAAATCATTTGAAATAAAATAATGAAAAGTCTGACACAAGGCCTTTTTAATGCATCAAAGAAACCCATCTCCTGATTCTTACTATAATTAGATACAAGTGCTAGAAATTAAGATTGTATATGTAGACACTTGGTTTTGTCTGGTCTTTAAGATTAAAGATGGACGTTATATGTATATGGGCAAGATTTCAGTAATGCAGCAAATAGTGTGACGTTGAAATTGATAACTTTTATTCATTTTAAGAATGAGAGTGAACCAACTTTATTCATTTTGTAAAATAGAGGGCAAAAGACACCAATGGGTCATTCAAAACTCACAAGTTGAATAAAAACTGACCTAGCAATTGCAAAAAATGTAAAACAACGAAAAGGCCAAAAGTTCCACAAAACACTGATAAAAAAATAAAGATTGAGGAACAGAAATCTCACCCAGAAACGGGTTATCCGTTAATCTTGGGTGCTCCTGTAAAATAAGTTTCTAAATTTAGCCGTCTATTTTGATATTCTAAACAAGAGTTAGTGTTAAAGAAAATTAAAATAATATTATTTTGATTGTTCACCTCTCATTTACTGTATTTGTACTTATTTTCGTGGTGAATTTATTTTTACAGATTTTGCGGTAGGTATATTTTCCCGAAAATAGATACATGCGAACATGAATTTATACAGTTACCAAGTTTTGTGATAATAAGTACACAATTTATACAGTTACCATATAAATCACTTTTGGAAATTCCATGAAATAAAGTAATCAGCAATACCAAGTTTGTGATAATAAGTACACACGAAAAAAAGTACATGTACGGTTATTACAAAGGTTTCAAATTTTGCAGTGGCTTGAAGTGATATTTAGAAGTATATTCTAAAAACTATGTTTGAAAAAGTAATAATGTTTTGTTGCTGAAATTTTGTTTAATATATCATCTCTAATTCTTACTTGATTTATATCGATCCTGGCCTGTTGATTATATTTAATTAATCAACGTGTGGTTAGTTTGATCTCAGTTCTTCATTGGTTAAATTTGTTTATGACGTCTTATGAATTTTCTTGCTTTTCTCTGAAATTCCTATTGTGACGTTATGAAAAAAGGTGACCATGCCTCATGACTTCACGTAGAAAGAAAACATCTTTTTGCAAGTCGTTCGAAAAGAAGAATTAAGATTGTCTGCAAAAATCATTAGAGAAACAGATTCCACCACCAAATCTCGTGTAATATAATATTTATCCACTCTCGACAGAAAATTTAAATGTCTTGAATGGATAAATATCAAATCAGTGGTAGAATCTATATGTATATGGTCTGATCTTTTAAGATTGAAAAGTGCCAATCTAAAAAAACTTATGACATTTATGATCTCAGTTCTTCATTGGTTAAATTTGTTTATGACGTCAAATTTTCTTGCTTTTCTCTAAAATTCTTATTGTGACGTTATGAAAAAAGGTGACCATGCCTCATGACTTCACGTAGAAAGAAAACATCTTTTTGCAAGTCGTTCGAAAAGAAGAATTAAGATTGTCTGCAAAAATCATTAGAGAAACAGATTCCACCACCAAATCTCGTGTAATATAATATTTATCCACTCTTGACAGAAAATTTAAATGTCATGAATGGATAAATATCGAATCAGTGGTAGAATCTATATGTATATGGTCTGATCTTTTAAGATTGAAAAGTGCCAATCTCAAAAAATTTGTGACATTTATGTAAAATGGTCAGTACATCAATTCTGTCAAAATGTGAGCAAGTATGTGTTCATTACACCCAATATTTTGGCCATCAATTTTGAAAAGCTGTAATGTCATATCAATGCTGTACCAATGGAAATGATAATAATGAAACTTTTTTTTCTGCAGATATTGTACCGCAAAAAAAAGACATATCAGCAGTAAGTGAAGATGATGCAGATATAGATACACCAAACACAGGAATTGATAATATAGCAGAGGACTTTATTCCAGAATTGCATGACGATGAAGTTGATGCTGATTTCAGCATTCCAATTCAAGAACATAGACCTGGTATGAATGTAAAAGTTTTCATATGAACTGATTGATAATTTTATGTAAAACCCTTATTTGTTATCCGATTTCAAAGGATGTTATTCATTGTGTTTGTCAGAAAATTCTGTATTATACGCTTTATGGTTAAACCTATAGTTTAATTTTGTGTAACTGTTTTAGAAAGGTGAATTGAGAAGATCTTATTTCCCTTGAATGTATCAATATTGAAAAACAAATGGCCTTTTTGGGGGGTTAGAAAATTAAGCAATCAAAAGCTCACAATATGTTTAAACCAAAAGTTAAATTATATAATATATCTCCAAATTAAAATTTCCTATTAACTTAAAAAGCCTATTGATTTTTGTTTGTCTTTTCAAATATAAGGAAAATTTTGTAGCCCAGTTTTTATAGATGCTTATATAACTTGTGAACGTATTTGGTTCTCTTAACTGTTTCATGCTCTACATAGAAAACAAATCGGGTGATAGTCAATTGAATGTTAAAGTAAAACTTTTATGGAATTCATATTCATACTTTCAGATAAAAAGAAATCTAGAAAAGACAAAGTTCAACGCCAAAAATGGTCAGAGGATGATGTCCAGGAACTAGAAGACCTGTTTTCAGTTAATCTTAAAAAACTGAAATGTCCAAAACAAGCTGAAATTGAAAAAAAAATTTCAATTAGTAAAAAAAATGGTGGTCTTATCCACAAAAGAAAGCGTGATAACATCAAGAAGAAAGTCAGCAATATGATTCAAAAACTCAAAACCGTTGATAATGGTTAATATTGAAAATTATTTTACAGGACAAATATAAATAAAAATAAATATTGGCTCACCTGAGGTTAATAAACTTGTCTTTTTTATCGCTGACATAGGGTAGGTTAGACTGTTTTTTTATTATTTGTTGGTTGCATATTTTAATATGAAATTTTGTAATTTTGTCTGAGAAGGAAATAAAATTCCTAAGATATAATTATGAATACATTTACTGTTTATTTAAACAATATTGTAAACCTGGAAGCAACAAGAAAATCTCTTTGAATAAAGCTTCATATTTTAGAAGGTTTTTCGAGCTGGATAATCCATATTTGGTACATGTGAACTTGACCTCATTTTCATGGTTTAATGACAATTTAAAAATTCTGAGTTAAAATTGGTAATAGGACAGCTATTTGGTAATAAATTAATTGCTTAATATATGTGTCTGTCAGACTAGGTTAACTTGACCTTTACCACATTTCAGGAATCAGTGATTAAGTGAGTTAATATGACTAGAGAGGAATAAAACTTAGCAGGGGCCCAGTCGCCCATGGCCCTAGATTTTGTGCTGGGCTACTTAAATTTTGATAAAATTTGGTTCAAAATACAAACGCAATTAGGAACAATTTTGTCTGTGCTACCAACTTGAATTTCCCAAGTTTTATCCCTGCTAGATCCATTTCTCATGTATTTTAAGCAATAGATCAACTGTAGTAGGTGTATAGAATGATTGTTAAAAATACATCTCTTATCTGACAGGGTTGATCTTGACATTAACCTTATTTTCATGGATAATTGATAATATTAAATTTTCTGTTTTACTTGAAGCAAAACTTTTTATATATAATTCAGTTAAAGATCTTCGCTACACTTGTTTTGACTTTTTGTCTGATATTTGAATCCTCTAGTTTTATCCATATAGTGCCACTTCTTGATTTATTTTATTACATTTGGTTTTAAAAGCCATTTTTGAAAATCTTATACAATCCTTGTTATTTTTTATTTGTTTTTAAGAAAAGGTTCACAATGTTAAATGCATGAAAAATCTTAAATTTCACTACAAATGTCCTATTGGTTATTTCTCTAAACAAGGACAAAGACATTTCATTTTTTATGCTTTTCAAGATCCGTTATTTATATTCTATCAGTTTATAGTCTTTTAATAAAATCTTGTTATTTTGATACATAGGAGCTAATTCTGATCATCCTTAAATCAGTTTAGCAGACCAAACATTTCAGCATGTGCACTCTTAGTTATTTTTGTGTTTATGTATAGATTTATTTTTATTTGATGATGGGCTTTATGGGATTAAATTTGTACAGGCATTTTTTTTTGTGAGACTTGGCAACAGTTAAAATTATTGTTTATTTTACTACTCTGAGAAAAAACTCAAAAGAATTTGTCATAAAGTGAAGATTTATTATACATGTATTTTTTTTGTCTTGTCTACTGAGATTGACATTATATGTATATTTTGTTTTATAATATCTGCTACACGTAATTGCTGAAGACAGGGCATTAGTGTGTACAGTTATGGTAGTAGAAATGTTTTTCAAACTTGTTTATGTGTGAAATTTATTCATCCATTTGGGACAGATGCCACATGATGTAAAATTACTGCATCTTTTATCAAGGACCTTATGCCAAAGTAACTTTATGGAAACTACTGTTACTAATTTGAGAAACTAATATTTGCAATTTGGACATTCATGGTACGGACATATTTTTGATTTTTTTTAATTGAAAAACAAAACTATAGAATGGATATGTGTACTCATTTTCAATATTACCCTGTAAACAAGAAAGTATTCAATTATGAAAAATAATGGTTCCCTTTGAACAACTGGGCCCAGTGTGAGAAGTTACCACAATTAATTTTCAGATCCATAGATCAAATAGACAGAAGGTACAGTTATTGTTTTTGGTAAACTTGTCAAAATTAGATTTATACCACAACTAAAAAAAATCTGAAAATTTGACTGAAATAATTGAGGTTATTAGAAATTCTAAGGTGACTTGTTCAAGCTTATAATGTTACAAATAAGTTACTCCTGTTGTCCTAATGGTGTTAAATGTCTAAAATACTGTATGGGATTATTTTTATTTCCCAGTTTACTTGTCTCAAACTATAATATCTGAGTATTTTGGTATGCAAATAATAAATATGTTTGCCTGTAATATGTTTATTCACTGTGACATTGCCAATTTTCATCACAGTAACAATCCACATAATATCTTCTCTCAAAATCAAAAATGATCTAATGATTTCTATAGCAAGTAGGGACCAGTTCTTTAAAATTTGCACTAATTATTTCTGTGTAATTTGTTTTCATTGCAACACCAAATTATAGAATGACTGTCATTAATTGTTTAAAGAAATTGTGTACACATTTTCAGTCTTGTTCTGTGTACAAGACAGTATTTAATTTTCCTAAAAGGAAATGTGAGCTTTTGCCATCACTTGGCGTCCGTCGTCGTCGTAAACTATTTCAAAGATCTTCTCCTCTGAAACTACTGAACCAATTCCAACCAAACTCTAGCTGAATGATCCTTAGGGTATCTAGATTAAAGTTTGTGTTTTATTTTCCATTTCGTCAAAAAACATGGCCACCATGGCTAAAAATAGAACATAGGGGTAAAATGCAGTTTTTGGCTTATATCTCAAAAACTAAAGCATTTAGAGCAAATCTGACAGGGGTAAAATTGTTCATTAGGTCAAGATCTATCAGCCTAAAAATTTTCAGATAAATCGAACAACCCATTGTTGGGTTGCTGCCACTTAATTGGTAATTTTAAGGAAATTTTGCAGTTTTTGGTCAGTATCTTGAATATGATTATAGATAAAGATAAACTGTAAACAGCAAAAATGATCATCAAAGTAAGATCTACAAATCAAAATTGTCAATTGACCCCTTAAGGAGTTATTGTCCTTTAATGACAAATTTACACAATTTGTTCATCATATTTGCTAACTTTAAAAAATCTTCATCTCTGAAACTACTGAACCAAATTCAATCAAACTTACACTTAATGATCATTAAGGTGTCTAGAATAAAGTTTGTGTTTTATTTTCTATTTGGTAAAAAAAACATGGCTGTCATGGCTAAAAATAGAACACAGGGTAAAATGCAGTTTTTGGCTTATATCTCAAAAACTCCAGCATTTAGAGCAAATCAGACAAGAAGTTAAAGTTATAATTAGGTCAAGGTCTACATGCCCTGAAATTTTCAGCCGAATGGGTTAACCGGTTTTTCAGTTATTGCCCCTGATTTGATGATTTTAATGAAATTTTGCAGTTTTTGGTTATTATCTTGAATATTTTTATAGATAACGATAAACTGTAGACAGCAAAAATGTTCAGCTAAGTAAGATCTACAAATAAGTCCAATTGAACAAAATTGTCAATTGACCCCTGAAGGAGTTATTGCCCTTTAAAGACATTTTTCACAATTTATTAATCATGGTGGCTTACTTCAAAAATCTTCTTCTTTGAAACTGCTTAATCCATTTCAGCCAAACTTAGGCATAATGAGTTTCAGAGTACATGTATCTAGCATACATTTTATATTTTATTTCCTTGTATGTCAAGAAACATGGCCCCTATGGCTAAAATAGAGCATAGGGGAAAATGCATTTTTTTTGTTAAAGAAGATATGACAGATTCGAAGAACATTTATTTAAATTTTAACGCCAAATAATCGTTGATGAAAGATTTAAGTGAAAAATTTAAGGTGAGCGATTCAGGCTCTTGAGAGGCTCTTGTTCTTAAATTCCAAGGTTATTACATCTAATCTTATAAGGTTACAAGTTAGGTTCCCCTATTGTCTTTATTGGTATAAGTATTTAGATTTTGTTTCCATCAGAAATTCAAAATGGTTGCAAGTTTACATAGAAGCTCTTAAGGAAAATGATTTGAAATGGTAATTTTTGATAAATTAGTGATGAAGGCAGGGTGAGCAATTTCGGGCTCCTAGGAGACTCTTGTTTGTGTATTGTATAATGTGTATCATGTGATAATGTCTGTTGTTAATAAAGTTGAGAAAGTTTATGCATGATTTATTAAGTAATTTCTGCAATTTTTTCTTATATGCATACTTAATGGGTATATATACATGTCTAAATACTGTCCCTGTACTGGCCCAATAGGGGAACAAAGAAACCTGACCATATCAGAAAGAAGACCTTTGAATTAGGTTCAAAATACATTACATTAGGTATAACAACAAATGATTAAAATGAGGGTGACCTGACAAGACAGATTTTCGGTTAATAAAGGTGTCCTATTCACAAATTTGATGGAATAAAAAGCTGTAGAGCCAGACAAATTTCAGTGAACATTTTAATTTGATATTTTCAGCCAATTTCAGACCTAAAGGGTTCTTATTTTCCTAGTAGAAACATAGTGTTTCTTTTCTTTCGTAATCAACAATTTTTCTGCTAAGCTCAATTTAACAGGAACCATGTATGTATGATAAGTCATAGATATTTGGTATGCAGTTGCATTACAATTACATGGATGTCATTTACATTGTAGCTCCTTCCACTCAGTCGTGGTTCATTGATATGTGGTATATAATCACATTAACACCAGTTTGTTTTATTCCTATGGAGATTGAATTATCCCACAGATCATTTTGCATCTTTGTTCCTGATTAGGTTAATTTTTATGGAACAATAAAATAGTAAATGATATTAGATGGGCAGATGCCATAGCAATAGTTTTGAAGGTCTTGAATTGATTTTTTTTTTGATTTTTTTTCAGTTTTGCAGATATTAGTAACATGAATTTATTATTAATCTTTCTTGGATTTTTTTTATAAATTTTGCCATTACATAGTGATACAGCTATTTTGTCTTGCATGGAACAAAATTGTGGAAGGGAGACTTCGGGAAAGCTGTTTATGTCAGTCAAAGGAGAATCACTAGTTTTAGTCAATGATATTTAGTTGTATTAGCATAGGCATGTATATCATTTCCATGGAGTTGACTGGGCCCTACCCCTCATTTATGGTCTATTGCATGATTTTTGTCTCGCCTGCGACTTTTGTTGCAAAAAGAGAGACTTAGGGATAGTGATCCGGGGGCGGCGACGTTAGCTCTTGACTTAAAAGCTTAATATTTCAGAAGGTAGAAGACCTGGATACTTCATACTTTGTATATAGATGCCTTATGTTACGAACTGTCCGTCTGTCATATGACCATTGGCCTTGACCTCATTTTCATGGTTCAGTGACTACTTGAAAAAAAAGTTCAAATTTTTTGCAATGTTAATTTCTCACTTATTATAAGTAATAGGATAACTATATTTGGTATGTGCGTACCTTGTAAGGTCCTCATGTCTGTCAGTCAGTTTTCACTTGACCTCGACCTCATTTCATGGATCAGTAAAAAAGGTCGAGTTTACAGGGTTAAGTCCATATCTCAGAAGCTATAAGCAATAGGTCTTCTATATTTGGTGGGTGGAATGATTGTAAGGTGTACATGTCCAACTGGCAGGTGTCATCTGACCTTGACCTCATTTTCATGGTTCAGTGGTCAAAGTTAAATTTTTGTGTTTTGGTCTATTTTGCAGATACTATTAGCATTCAGTCAATTATATTTGGTGTATGGAATGATTGTAAAGTGTACATGTCCAACTGACAAGTGTCATCTGACCTTGACCTCATTTTCATGGTTCAGTGGTCAAAGTTAAATTTTTGTGTTTTGGTCTATTTCTCAGATACTATTGCATCCAGTTAATTATATTTGGTGTATGGAATGTTTGTAAGGTGTACATGTCTGTCTGGCAATAATCATCTGACCTTGACCTTGACCTCATTTTTATGGTTCATTAGTCAAAGTTAAATTTTGGGATTTGGCCTATTTCTCAGATACTATAAGCATATAGTAAATTATATTTTGTGTATAGAATGTTTGTAAGGTGTACAAGTCTGTCTTGCAATAATCATCTGACCTTGACCTCATTTTCATGGTTCATTGGTCAATGTTAAATCATCAATGATTTGGTCTTTTTTCAGATACTATAGGGATGGTAGAACTATATTTGGTGTAGGGAATAATTGTAAGATGTGTATGTCTGTTTAGTTGATGTTAGTTGATCTTTACCTAATTTTCATGGTTCATTAATGGTCAAGGTTATTTTTTTATGAGGTTTATTCAGAGATACTTTTAGCAATAGATAAACTAGATTTGTTGTATTGAATGAGTGTATGAACTACATTTATGTCTGAAAGGGTTTATCTCACCTTCATTTCAAGTACAGTTAATTCAATGTAATGCTTGTGGTATACAATGCTTTTTATACTTTCAACATAAATTATATTATCAACACTAGAACAGACGAGACATTTCAGTGTGTCCACTCTTGTTTTTTGTTTGAATCGTCTTGCATTGCTCATGTTGAGGCCTTTTATAGCTTACTATATGGTATTGGTTTTTCTCATTGTTGAAGGTCGTACAGTGACCACTAATTTCTAATATGCATCTCATTTCAACTGATGGATATTTGTTTCATTGGCAATCATACCTCTTCTTTATTATCAAATTAAATTATGATTTCAGGAAATGGTGAATTGAAATTTTAACATGCGAGTCACAAAAATAAAACCATTGCTATAATGTTTGCTCTTATAGTACTTGACATGTCAAAGTTTTCGATTACACCAGCTTAAGTGGAACCACTTATCTGACGACTATAATAATAATATATAAAATACTGTATTTAAAGAGGGTAGAATCATTTTGTACAATAGAAATCTTTCCGGATGCCCTCTGATACTCAAAATAGAAGTAAGTCAACGTTATTTGGCTTGCAGTTGTATAGACATGATTCTTTTCTATGGAGCTAAGTTGGTTCTGTCTGTACTTTGTTTATTGAAACTTAATTAGTTCTCGATTAGATCAATTGAGGGAGAACCACTTTAGTAACCAAATATTTGGTATGCAGTTGTGTTAGCATAACATCAATATCTTTCATGATAGTTATTTGGCCAATCTTCTTCCATTGGATATCTATCTTATTTGCAGGGTCACAGCATTAAAAGTATATGCGTTTATTTTAAAAATTATTTACCTTGTTAATATAGTTAAGTGTTAATAAAATAAAGGTAAAAATCGGTTATTGTCCATTGATTTAGAACGGTTTACACATTAAAAGCTTTGCCATTATCAGTCAACACCAAACCCCATATGGTATGGCAACAACCCCATATGGTTGCATGGCAACAACCCCATATGGTTGCCTGGCAACAACCCCATATGGTATGGCAACAACCCCATAATGACCTTTCATAAGAAAAAATATGCAAACCCCAGTATGTCTGATTTTTCATTCCATAACCCCACAACTTATTTTTTTGCACACTGTAGCTGTCCTCTGTACGTCAGTCCGTCCGTCAGTCAGTCCGTCCCATGAAACTTTCGTCACATTTTTCTCAGGAACTACACATCCACCCTTTCTGTAATTTGGTATCAACATTTATATATGTCAGCCATACCGTGTGATGCGTTTTCAGATTCATCACTTGACAACTTCCTGTTTACCGAACACTTGTCTGATTTTACACATGATAGCCAAGTTGAAATTTTTCGTCACATTTTTCTCAGGAACTACAATACAAGCATTTCTGAAATTTGGTTTCAGGATTTATATAAGTCAGCTATACCGTGTGATGCGTTTTCAGATTCATCACTCGACAACTTCCTGTTTACCGAACACTTGTATGATTTTACACATGATAACCAAGTTAAAAATTTTCGTCACATTTTTCTCAGGAACTACAATACAAGGATTTCTGAAATTTGGTTTCAGGATTTATATAAGTCAGCTATACCGTGTGATGCGTTTTCAGATTCATCACTCGACAACTTCCTGTTTACCGAACACTTGCATATTTTTACACTATTAATATTATCCACTTGCGGCGGGGGTATCATCAGTGAGCAGTAGCTCACAGTTTCACTTGTTTGGTCTGTTTTTCTTATACTGTATGCAATAGGTCTACTATATTTCGTGTATGGAATGATTGTAAGGTGTACATGTCTAGCTGACAGGTGTCATCTGACCTTGAGCTCATTTTCATGGTTCAGTGGTCAAAGTTATGTTTTTGAGTTCTGGTCTTTTTTTTCTAAAACTATATGCAATAGGTCAACTATATTTAGTATATGGAAATATTTTATTATCTTCATGTCAGTCGTGCAGGTTTTATTTGACCTTGACCTCATTTTCACGGTTCATTGTTCAGTTTTAAGTTCTTGTGTTTTGGTCTGTTTTTCTTGAACTATAAGCAATATGTCAACTATATTTGTTGTATGGAAGAATTGTTCACTGTACATGCCTGCTTAGCTTTCTTGGTTAATGTTTAGTTTATGTGATAGTTGTAATAAAGCTTTATATTTATGACTATCAACATAATATCAATGATTAGTAAAGAAGACGAGACATTTCAGTGTGTGCACTCTTGTTCTTGTTAATACAAATATTTAACCATTTCGCACTTCAGACATTTTAAAATTGAGAATGGAAATGGGGAATGTGCCAAAGAGACAACAACCCGACCATAGAAAAAAACAACAGCAGAAGATCACCAACAGGTCTTCAATGTAGTAAGACTGTCTTTAAACAGAAGTATCATTTTGGTATGTTCTTGTCTAACCTGCAATACATGTCTTGGAAGTCAGTGCATAATTTTTAATGTTTTTGCATAATTGATAAAGTTGTAAACATATAATATTCAGGTTTGCTCGAATTAAATATTTGTGATAGATAATTGGCATATAAGTTTACTGTTGTATTTAACATTAATGCCTCTTAATTATAAGCAGTATATGAAGTACTTAGGGTATTAAATATCATATCCAATAATGCTAGGAGATGCAAGATTCTATACAAATGTAAAGCATGACAAAAATGTGTAAGTCTGAGTATAACTTATTGTGTTTGCAGGTTAATCCGAATGTATTGCCAACTACCAGTGGTTTATGGATAGGTGGAGAGGTTTGTTGTCCAACCAATAGATTCAAAGGAATGATCAAAGTAAGCTTAATTACAAAGAAAATATATTGATCTAAAATCAAATTTGAATTATTTACTAGGACCAAAACAAAACAACATTTTTTTAAGTGTCCACTGTTTGTATTACTATAATAGTGTTAATCAAGTTCTATCTTTGAAAAAATAATTTTATTTATAAGAAACGATAATGGTTATAGATATGAGATTTTTGGTTACAGTTGTCAGTTACTGATCAAGTTGGTATATTATAATTAGTTCACCAACTTTTTCTATGAATATAGCCCTTCATTTGTTAGTTTAATGAAAATGGTTTCACTGATTTTCACAGTTTTTTGGGGGCTAAAATTTGATTTAGTCGATTTTTGGTATTAAGGGAATTAAAGCCGTTGGATTTCATGACAATTTTGTATGATCAAGTCTTATTATCAGGAACATTTGTGTTGAACTGACACATCTAGTTTAAAAACAGAAATAAGCTACAAAACCTATCAATGATTTTATGAACAATAACGTATCAGAAGTATGGTCCTTCATTGAAAGAAATTGATTTAGTGTAATAACTTGTTACTGTGATGACCTTTTCTTGTTAAAATATTTAGTAACATTACTGAAAAATATTTTTTTTTTTTATAGTTTTAGTTAATTACTGGCTTTTGTTTAAGTTAAGTTTTATATATTTATTTATTTCAGACAGTCAAAGTATGGAAGCGACCATTACAAGTATCAGAGCTTGAGAAAAGTATGAATCATCAAGGAAATGATCAGGCAACAGTAAGTAAGAATATTTTCAAATGCACAAGTTTCACTTTTCTTCTCTGTGCTTATATAGACAATAACTGTTTAGTGTCTTTAAATATCATGTATATATATGTGTACGAGGCTAAGAAACAAGGTGTATGCGAGCTTTTAGCGAGCTACTACACCTGTTTCGAGCCTTGTACAAATACAACTGATATTTAAAGACACTAAACAGTTATTGTCTTTATCCTGCAATTAATTCTGTATATTATTTGTGTTTTGAAAGACACAAAAACACATGTTTTGCACTTATTTTCGATTTGACATCCCTTGAGGCCCGTGTAGTAATACGATGCAGTAATCACACATTCAGCTGAAGACGGGTTCGTTAAAAAAGAATCTTGAATGGTCAACAATAATACGTTGCTCAAGGTAAATAAATATCTATTTTAACATAACAACTTATTTCAACAGTAAAAACAAATAACAAAACATTGTCCGATTTGAAACAGGAGTGTACGAGTTGTCCTATGCTTCAGACTCAACATTCACTAAACATGCATGCTGAAATTGACATGGTTGTTTTTGTTACACAATCATACACATTCAAGTTTTGAAATTGATAGTTGTCTTCGTAGAAAAGACTGCGGTTCATGTGTGTATGTTATCAGAAAATTGGTGTGATTCTTATTGCTCTAAAGAAATGTTTGAAAACAAACAGAAGGTATAAAAGAAAATTTAATCGTTAATTTGCAATTAATACGTCATTGGAATGCGACTACTGCAATACACATTCACGCAGGTTCATACAATACTCAGTCCGGCAGTGGGCGGTGTTTTAAAGCAATATCTGTATAGTATACAGATACAGCATAGCGATATCAGTAGGGCTGTATCTGTATAGTAGAACACCCAATTGCAGGATAAAATGCACCATTTGTGTTCTCTACAGAAGCAACAGGCTACGCACGCATTTTTATAAGAAATCAAAAGAACATATACAATATTTTCTCACTTTATTCCTGCCATCTGACAGAGAATTATAAAATTTTAGGATCTTATAAATCGGTTTAATATGTATCAGTACATTAAAAACATATGGTGCATTTATGATTTGTAATTTACAAATTGCTTCATTATAACACAGTATTTAACAATTTTTTGATAACAGGAGGAAGCATTGCATGGAGGCCTTGTAGGACAGTGGGAACTAGGGGAGGTGATCCAACCACCATGTGCTGGAATTGATCATGGTGGAGAAGACTGGACATTAAAAGATGGACAACAGATATCTGGTAATGGGAATGTTTTATACCAATCTGAAAAAAAACATATATGTTTGTTTTTATTTTTGTATTTCCATAATGTCATAGTGCAAAATTTTCCTTAGCATTTATTTGTCGCTTAATGCATCTGTCATTCTAATCTATCTGTCCTGCTAATTTTGTCTGACTGTCTGTCGGAAACTAACTCTTGCTGGATGAAATGTGGAATTTCCTTTGCTTTGTTTAAAGTCATAATAAACGAGTGACCGGTGAAAATAATGTTATTCTAATTCTTGAACCAATGCATACAAACATCATTAACTTCATATCATTTTTTGTGCCTAAATTTCGTATGATCGTCAATTTTTTTTTCAATCGGTCATTGTTGTTCTGAAAATATGGCAGGTAATTAAAGTTTGTGTTTTGAAGCCGAGGTTTAAACGATTGTCACCTGTTTGTCAACAATGAACAAAAAAGGTATGGATATTGAGCATGTGTTTAACATGTACAATCAGATAATAGTTTATTTTAAGGACATCCATGTGTATTGCGATCACTGGATTTTTATGAGATTGGTCACACTGAGGTCACTTTGCATACGGAAAATATGTCGGGGAATTGCTTTTCAGGAAGCAATTAAAATAGAGTAAACTTCTTCTAAATAAGAACATATTAAAGAATTTTCTTCAGAAAAAATTATATGTACATAAGTTTTATAATGAAAACTATCCATTGAGTTATAAAAAACATATGCATTGTTTTTTTAATTTGAGGTTTCTTATGACTAAAAAAAAACTTTTACTAATTGCAGAAACAAGGAAAATTGGTGAAGAAGCCTATTAAATTTGGGTCAATAGGTGAAAATTCTAGGTTGCTGTTTCTTGAAATTATTACATTAATTTTTTTTTTTCGGGTGGGGGGGGGAGGGGGTAATTGTTTTTCTGATAATAATTTCATCTTATTTTGTTGGACAGTAATTAAACTATTTAGATGGATGATATACATTATATAAACATATCTTTTTAATACAATAAATTGATATAATGTATTTGCTAAATTAAAGAGAATTTTACAGCAGGTATATGAGTTAGAAATTTGAATTTGTATAAGGTTCAGAAAAATGGCCATTAAATTTTTAAAAAATCCTGATTTCAAACACAATTATCCAGTGTATAATGATACTTAGTGATTTTACTGTTCTGAAAGTGAAATATTTTGTGAATATTGTGGAATATATTTTAGGAACTCATTGTAATATCAGTACATTTACCATACCCAGAGGATCTACTGTAATAGTGATTCCATACAATGGTACAACAGGAGGCAAACTAGAAATAGTGGCTGAGGTAAATCGCTATTATTTAAGGAATGACTGTAATATTTTTTCTGTCTTATGAAGAAATAACATAAAAAATTTGGTGCACACTGAATAAACGCGTAGCGGCTTATTTAACAGTGTGCACCACATTTTTTATGTTATTTCGAAAAGACAGAAAAGATATTACAGTCATTTCTTATAATTTAATTCTTAAATTTCATTTTAAACCGTAGATTACCATGAAAAAACGTTGATGACGTCACGGTCCATGGGCTGTTAACAAAATAATGTCAGCCAATCAGAAGACGCGTTTCATCCAAAATTAAATTATATCTTTATAAAGTGAGCATTTATCATTTGATTATTGTTAAAAAAGTTGTCAGCTCTTTGGTTGGGTTGGGTTATAGTCTCTTTGACACATTCTCCATTTCCATTCTCAATTTTAAAGGTATACTGTCAATATTTCATACATATTCAAAATTGTTATTTTCCTTGATGTTCAATTTCATTTTATTTTTTTGGCTACCAATTTTCGTGAATGGAGGAAAATTTGTATTTTCATGGATAATAGATATCATGGTTTTGCAAAAGTTTACATATAAGCCTATAGAAAATTTGTACATCTTTGAACATTTGGATTTAAGTTTATCTATACCCATGAAACCAACAAAAATGGGTATCAAACTAATCATGACAAATTCACAGTATCTGATATAAGAAGAGGTTAAAGTCATAAGAAACGAGTGACCGGTGAAAAATAATGTTCTTCCAATTCTTGAACCAATGCATACAAACATCATTAACTTAGTCTTCTATGCACAAATTTATCATTTTTTTCATGTAAATTTCGTGTAATCGTCAATTTTTTTTTTTCAATCGGCCAGTGTTGTGAAAATATGGCAGGTAATTAAAGTTCGTGTTTTGAAGCCGAAGTTTAACGATTGTCACCTGTTTGTCAACAATCAACAAAAACTCAACAAAAAAGCATGGAAATTGAGCATGTGTTTAACATTTAAATTCAGATAATAGTTTATTTTAAGGACATCCATGCGTATTGTGACCCGGATTTTTGCGAGATGGGTTACACTGAGGTCACTTTGCATACAGAAAATATGTCGGGGGAATTGCTTCCTGGAAGGAAGCAATTAAAATAAAGTAAACTTCTTCTAAATATGAATAAATTAAAGAATTTTCTTCCGAAAAAAGTATATGTACATAAGTTTTATAATGAAAACTCTCCATTTAGTAATAAAAAACATATGCATTATTTTTTTTGATTTGAGGTTTCTTATGACTTTAAAAAACAAAAGTTTCAGACCAATTAAGCAGTTTTCTCGTAGGAACTCCATTTACGGCTAAAACTGTACCACTTTTACTATGAAATTTCGTAAACAATTTTTTTCCTATAATGGAAAGTTCATATGCAATACCATTTTTTCAATATTGAAGATATGGGCTGTTTTGTGTATTTTCAACAGCTATATGCTTGTAACTTCCCAGAGTTTAAACTTGTACTATCAATATTCTGTACTACCCCTCCTCTTCACTTTGGGTCTTGCTCAGAATTCAATTTCACCACTAATCATTGGTATTTATACTGGTAACCTTCCCAAATTATGTCTCTATGAGATGAAACATAGAGACCATATCTTAGAACCAGTAGGTAAATAAAACAAAATATCTATGGATATTTTATATCTCCCAAAAGAGGTATGGTTTGTGAAAAAGCTGTATTTACAAAGTACAACCTTTATCAGTACATTGTGATTGAAATTATAGTTGTAATTTACTAGGAAATTATATTTAACAGAGTATACAGATTGATGGTGTACTCAATGGTATAGGGGCTGGCTATAGAGGTGGTATGATACCCTTAGCAGGACAGTCTGGGCAACAGGGACAGTCTTATTCTGGTAAGCTTGAAGTTTTAGGACTTTGTATAGGGGCTGGCTATAGAGGTGGTATAATACCCTTAGCAGTATAGTCTGGGTAACAAGGCAGTCTTATTCTGGTAAGCTTGAGGCAGGGGTTAAGAAATTTTGTTATAGCTCACTAGCCCAGGGCTTATTGGTTGCAAGATTTTACTAGCCCTGTTTGAAGAACTACTAGCCCAACAAAACTGACTTGCTAGCCCTAGTATGCCTTACAAATTTAGAGTTTGCTGCAATAACAAAGAATCTATAAGTTTAACATTTTTTATCCATGTACGGCATTGTACAGTAGAGTTTTGCAAATTGGATATTTAAAACTCATATCAGCAAAGAATCCATTAGCATATAAATTCAATTAATCGATAATTGAATATTCACTGAAAATTCTGATATAATGAGTTGACCAAATCCGGGGATGATACAAGTCTTGACCACTGCTTTACGTGGGTATGTAAAAGGATTGGAGGGGGTTTTATCAGATACAGTTTGTGTAAAAGAATTATCAGCACATATTTTAAATTTGTATCTGACAAAAGTAAGGTTTCTGCTGTCAAAAGCGATTCACATTTATATTGCAATAAATTAAGGAGGTTAAATCAGGTTGCATAAGCAATGTACAATACCACCCCCTGTACTGACACATCGATATTGAAAGTACAAGATCCACCCAGAGCTATTTGTTCTATTTTAAAACTTGTAAAAAATCAATTCTAATTCTGGGAATCCCGGATGACATAGTTGAATCTGATTGGATAAGAAGAAAAGTGATGAGGGGATTTTCCCCTTTCAATTTTAGAAACGCCAATAATTTTTTGTTACTAGTCCGTCGGGCTTTTTGGGTTACAAGTTTTGGTTGCCCGAGGTCTAAATGTTGTAGTCCCGGGCATAGGGCTAGTGGATTTATTAACCCCTGTGAGGTTTAAGGACTTTGTATAGGGGCTGGCTATAGAGGTGGTATAATACCCTGAACAGTATAGTCTGGACAACAGGGGCAGTCTTATTCTGGTAAGCTTGAGGTTTAAGGACTTTGTATAGGGGCTGGCTATAGAGGTGGTATAATACCCTTAGCAGTATAGTCTGGACAACAGGGACAGTCTTATTCTAGTAAGCTTGAGGTTTAAGGACTTTGTATAGGGGCTGGCTATAGAGGTGATATAATACCCTTAGCAGTATAGTCTGGACAACAGGGACAGTCTTATTCTGGTAAGCTTAGGTTTAAGGACTTTATATAGGGGCTGGCTATAGAGGTGGTATAATACCCTTAGCAGGGCAATCTGGGGAACATGGACAGTCATATTCTGGTAAGTTTGTGATTTAAGGACTTTGTATAGGGGCTGGCTATAGAGGTGGTATAATACCCATAGCAGTATAGTCTGGGTAACAGGGGCAGTCTTATTCTGATAAGCTTGGGGTTTAAGGACTTTGTATAGGGTCTGGCTATAGAGGTGGTATAATACCAATAGCTGGACAGTCTGGCAACAGGGACAGTCTTATTCTGGTAAGCTTGAGGTTTAATGACTTTGTATAGGGGCTGGCTATAGAGTTGGTATAATACCCATAGCAGTATAGTCTGGGCAACAGGGGCAGTCTTATTCTTGTAAGCTTGAGTTTTAAGGACTTTGTAAAGGAGCTGGCTATAGAGGTGGTAAAATATCCTTAGCAGGACAGTCTGGGAAACAGGTGCAGTCCTATTCTGGTAAGCTTTGTTTATATTTTATGAATTTAAACCTACTTTGTACTAGTCCAGCATACTGATCCAGAATTTAAAGCTTGGGATCAAACCAACAAACGCAAGGTGAGCAGGACCCTATTAAGGTGGTTCTGTACAATAAGGTGGTAAAAAAGCACTGCTTGGTGGTTAAACATAGAACTTTGTGGTAAAAAGAACTGGATATTGAAATAATTGCCTATAGAAATTGATAGAATAAAGTTTTTTTCTAAGTTTGTGTCTTGTATATTGTAAAATCTCCATTTCAGTTTTATAGTGAAATGGAGAAACAAAAAACAAAAAATGCCTCATGTCACATTGTACAAACATACCAGTCTGTGATAAAGATAAATATAGTTTATAATGTTGTATTCTCAAACCCTTCATGTTTATTTGCAGGTCTTGGTCAGAGGAAAGTGTCAGATAATAGGGGTGGCGGAGGAGGAGGTGTTGGTGGTAATTTAAGAGCTGATCAGACAGGAGAACCAGGAGCTGGTGGTGGATATGGTACTGTAGGGTAAGTTTTTTGAGGGGATAATCATGTTGGGGGAGGTATGGGTGGTAATTTAAGAGCTAATCAGGCAGGAGAACCTGGAGCTGGTGGTTGATATGGTACTGTAGGGTAAATTTGTTGAGTTGATAATTGTGGTGGTGGTAGGGAGGGTGGCTGGTAATTTTAGAGCTGATCAGGCAAGAGAACCAGGAGCTGGTTGTGGATATGGTACTGTAGTGTACGGGGATAATCATGTTGGGGGAGGTATGGGTGGTAATTTAAGAGCTAATCAGGCAGGAGAACCTGGAGCTGGTGGTTGATATGGTACTGTAGGGTAAATTTGTTGAGTTGATAATTGTGGTGGTGGTAGGGAGGTGTGGGTGGTAATTTTAGAGCTGATCAGGCAGGAGAACCAGGAGCTGGTTGTTGATATGGTACCGTAGGGTAAGTTTGTTGAGTTGATAATTGTGGTGGTGGTAGGGAGGGTGAGTGGTAATTTTAGAGCTGATCAGGCAAGAGAACCAGGAGCTGGTTGTGGATATGGTACTGAAGGGTAAGTCTGTTTTTCATACAACATCAGACATGATGAAGAGGTTGATGGAATGCTATGACAGTGACGTGAGGGAAGTTGATTCAATAACTCTTTAATTATTGTCCTAGAAATATGAAAAATTTTTATTACAATAATATTGTGAAAATTTGATAAAAATATAATTTGTGACGTCATGAATTTCTTTTTTTCTCGCATAATTTGGCAAAATTTATGACAGTTTTCTGAGAAAAAAATTCAGAGACACCACTCTTTGCCAATAAATACTTTTTCTGAATTATTGTTTCTTTTTATACCATATTCATTACTTTTCAATCAAAATATCAATGGGTAAGGGATGTTGTCGGCTTATATGAAATAATGTAAAAAGGTAGAAAAAATGACAAATTCATAGAAAAATGGACTAAAATTTAATGATTTTTTTTTCAGACTAATATATTCATAAATTTAACTAAGATGAATAAAAAAAAAATATGGTGTTAATAACAATACATTAAGCAATTTATACACATAAAATTTACTCAAACAAAAGAAATTTGAACAGTACCCCTTTACAGTGCCATTTATTTGAGTTACTGTCTCTTCTCTTTTGTTGAGTAAGTTTGCATATCAGAGTTGAGAGGTAATCAACTCTTTTGACATCTTTATGAGTAAATATTTAAAATTTGGCATGAAAAAAGCACAGTGATTCTTCTTTTTTAATATATAGATTTTGGCAAGGTATAAAAAAATTTTATCTGAGGAAATATTTAGTGATGATCTACCTAATGAACTGCTAGAATAACAATAACATAGTGTCATGTAACCCTGAATTGAATAGCATTAATTTTGTGTATTCTAATGATCTATCTTTGTATTAATTAAGAAAATCTCCAGTAAAAATAAGAGGAGACAGAGCTGGTTTTGGCCAGCCAGGAAAGATGTATGGAGATGGATCTCTGAAACAGATGTTCTTAGGTTCAGGAGGAGGTAGTGGGGGTAGTGCTAAGGATGGAACTAAAAATCCTTCAGGTAACTTTATGTTCTTTTTATGCCCCATTGATGAGTATTAATTTTCTGGTCTGTGCCTGATAATGATAGTGCGATTGGGCATTTATGTACTTTGGACACATTCTTGTTATCATGTATTTAAGATTGTATACATGCTAAATTTATTCACGTCTTTGAGACTTTGCGTAATTTAGAGCTTTATATATTGATTTCATGGTGTCTTGTTTTAAGATCTGATGTTGACCTTAAGATGTCTTTCTGGTTTCTGTTTTGATGTATAACCAAATCATTTTTTGACATGTTGCTACAGAAGGGAAACATAGGGATCCTTCATTCTGTCGTTGCTTACAGAATAAATTTTTAGTTTAGTTGAAAAGCATCTACTGTGAATATATCATTTTGATTTGCTGAAATATTATATAATTTTCAGAAGCTGAAAATAGTGATTATGTTTTTTCTATTTACAGGTGGTAGAGGTGGTAATGGGGGAGGTTCCATCAGTCTGAAGTCTTTAAGGTCTGTAGTGGTCACAGGACTGATCACTGTCAGTGGAGAAGATGGACAGGGGGACAATATACCCACAGGAGGACAGTATGTTCTGGATTCATTTATTTTCGTGGATACCAATTTTCGTGGATTGAACAAAACTTACACTTTCATGAACATTTGATTTCGTGGTTCTGCCTAAGCCTACAGACAAGCCTATGGAAAATTTGTAATTCGTTGAACATTTAAATTTGTGGTTCACCTGAACCCAGGAAATCTACGAAAATTGGTATCTAACGAAAAGTATTAAATCCAAAGTATCATAGTTAAAGAACAGTTGCCACTAAATAATTTATAACTTGTAGATTTCTTCATTGATAAGCATTTTGTTGTGAAAGTTATTGTTAGAGGGCAACTATTATATATTAAAGCTATTAGTTAAAGTCTTTGCAATTTAGCCTAATTATTTGGTAATTTGAAACACAAATCCACACTCTTACTTTAAAGTTTTCCTCATTAAAATATTATGAAACTCCAACACAATGCTAAGTACCAGTTTAAAATTGAGAATTACAGAGCTTGAGGGGAGGGGGATTTGTGTCCTTACACACCTTCTTTGATTTAAAAAAAATGCAAGATGATTTTCATTATAGAAAAAATATGGTTCAAACATTGAATTGACATTAGAAAACAGTTGAAGTAACCCAGGTTTCAAGACAAGGAACTGAGTTTTTGAGGTGTGAATGAATGTAAAATAAATTTTTGAGTTGGTGATGTTTTTAATCTTCTACAGTTCAGATGCTTAGGAAACAAATTAGTTAATGTTTTATACCTTGATTTACGTATTTAAACATTGTAATATTAAAAGAGTCCTTTTTTGTCAAACAGATGTTCTGGATGTCCTGGTGCATGTAGTGTAAAGAATTTGTTTGGTTGTCATGGAGACAATAGAACTGCATGCTGGGATATGTCAGGTCCAGGAGGTGGGGGTAGTGGAGGGAGCATTTATCTGGCGGGAAAAGTTGTCAATGTTGGTAATGCGATTGACTATTTCTTCTTTATGTTGTGTATATTTTCCTAGTATTATAGCATTAAGGATGGCTGCAACTTTTGTTAAACCAATAAAGTACACTTTAATAAGGTAACCATAAAAAAAGATTTCATTTCTGTTTCAAATAAATAATCTTTAAAGCAGTTACATATGGCTTTTGATAATATTGATCTTGAAGTTTGATATTTGATAATTGTTAAGGTCATCAATTTTGAATGAAATGTTAAGTATGGCTGCATTGGTCATGAAATAAAAAATGCTGTGAAGTTGAAATTTACGATATTTTAAATATGACTTATATAACTAGTCCAAACAATTTAGACTTGAAAAATATCACTAGGGAGACAAACCAAAAAGTTGTAACAACTTGTTTATTATGTTAAATTTCAGGTCAGAAGTTGTTATGGACCATGGGTGGCAGAGGTGGCTTTGGTACACTACAAGGATGTGGAGGTGATGGTGGATTAGGGAGGATTCGTGTGGATGCCGTTATATTTAAAGGATCAGTCACAAACTTACAAGGTGTTTTCACACAGTCTACACTACAAAATGAATATGTTGCAAGTATATAGATATCATCATTTTTTTAATTCTTTACTTTCCAAACAACTCATAAAGTTTGAACACTGTAGACATTGAGGTCTTAACCTTGATTTCAAAAGTTTCATTCAAAGTAAATGCTGAACCATTGCTGGCAATTGTTTGGAAAACTAGCTGTTGAACTAATGACAATAATTTAAAAATTTACATATGGTATATTGTTAACCATTATTGGAATGGTTAACTTCAATGTTTGTTTATTCAGGTAGTTCTGGAACATATTATAGCTGATGCTTTATTTGTTCTTACCTGATGTTGCTTTGCCATATTTATGGTTAAGAGCAATTTCGTATTGTTATTTTTCGTATGGAAAAAACTAAACTACACAATAAAATTTCAACATCAAATACTGGTCTTGACAATAAGTAAATCAAAGAAAAGGCTCACTACCCTGCATTCGTTATTGTTATTAGAGGTTAGAGGAGAGTGAAGCTCTAAATTAACCGTCTTTATTTTTATCAGGATCACAGTCAAGCAGGACAAAACTTGATAGATTACACTCATACTAACTATGGAAATGAGGTATATAGAGGGTGTTTTAATGACCCTGATATTGGTTATCGTACTTTAGCTTACACCGCACCTCTCACTAATAACGATAGAAGCAGAATGACACCAGACTTTTGTATGAAGATCTGCAGGTATTTATTACAACATTTGAAAATTTTGTTTTGAAAATTACACGGTTTAGTAAACTTGCATCAGGTCAAATTTGTAAAGAAATAATAATGGGAGTTACTCAGTTATTGATCTTGCCAAATTCACTAATACAGCCCGTAACAGAGAAGTGATCGAATTGATGTTTCTTTACCGTCAAAATTAGCTACGTTATCGACAAACTTAATTGAGTAGTGACCGAACTATTGGTACTTTAACGTTAATAAGATTGGCAATGCTGACAAACTTCCCTTTTTCGATAATCAAGTTTAATACCGATAATATTGAAAATAATTCTAATAATATGAAACAAAATATGTCCATGCACCATTTCGATTGGGCGAAAAGTAGTTATTTCTCCAAAGTCAGAACAGAAAAAAAAGATTTATTGAAGGACGTCTTGATAGCATTATTTCCTTCACAATTTTACCCAAAACTAAAAGAAATATACTTTTTTGGATTCGAGTGTCACTGATGAGTCTTTTGTAGACGAAACGCGCGTCTGGCATATATATTAAATTTAGTCCTGGTATCTATGATCAATCTAATTAAAAACCAATCTCTCATCGCTCCCGTTTTCTGATATGTCGCGCTCCCACACGACATATCAGAAAACGGGAGCACTGAGAGATCGGTTTTTAATTAGATTGATCTATGATGAGTTTATATACTGGTAAACAATTAAAAAGGTGTTTGATAGGAATGAAGTCCTTTATATTTTCGGACTACAATGTGTACCATATGTGTGATGAATTTGAATCAATAAGTTTGAAATGTTTTCTCATATGTATACACAAAAGGGAGGACTGGTATTTGTACTTCTGTTAGAATATGTCTTCGTCCGTTTCACATGCCAAACTTTTTATGCCCCACCTACGATAGTAGAGGGGCATTATGTTTTCTGGTCTGTGCCTCCGTTTGTCCGTGCGTCCGTCCGTTCAGGTTAAAGTTTTTGGTCAAGGTAGTTTTTGATGAAGCTGAAGTCCAATCAACTTGAAACTTAGTACACTTGTTGCTTATGATATGATCTTTCTAATTTTAATGTCAAATTAGACTTTTGACCCCAATTTCACGGTCCACTATACATAGAAAATGAAAGTGGGAGTTTCAGGTTAAAGTTTTTGGTCAAGGTAGTTTCTGATGAAATTGAAGTCCAATCAACTTGAAACTTATTACATATGTTCCCTATAATATTATCTTTCTAATTTTAATGCCAAATTAGATTATTACCCAATTTTTACAGTCCATGGAACATGGAAAAGGATAGTGCAAGTGGGGCATCCGTGTACTTTGGACACATTCTTATTTCTAGTACAGTTTAAACGGGAAAATTTTGTTGAGATTTTTTTTTAATATGACAAAATAACGAGCAAAACTATTTCTTGCAATGGCACACACAGAGAATATTTTTTTTTAGTAAAAGTCAGTAAAAAAAAATTTCTCCAAAATATACCATGGCCAGGACCTGACAGTTTTTAGCAGTGTACAAATGAAAATCGTCCGGAAAACTGCGCTTGCTGTCATTTAATTGTGTTGCGTGAAACATATCAACCAAACATTTGGATAAGAAATTGCTTGTTTGTCTTTTTTAACTTGTGCCGGCCGTATTGTAAATTTTATTGAATATCCCGACGTATATCCTGTTTACAACAAGAAATCTGTGAATTTATGATAACTTAACTTACAACAAAACAGCGATAATTTTCCTTGTCTATTTTCTATTGACAAGTCCCACATTAAATTTATCAGTTCATAGCTTTAGATCTATACTATCATTTTATGATAGACAATTAATAGAGAATACAGCATTGAAAATATCCAACCCTTACACTTTACAGCAACTACAAAATATACATGCCCCATGCCAGTAACCGTTTGAAAAGTGCATATTACACTTATTTTATGTTTTTAGCCCCAAAAAGGTCCCAAAATTTTTTCGCCTCGTTCTTGTAGTCATGAATATTTATCGCTTATATTAAATTGATAAAGATTTTATCGAGGTCGCACCAACTGTTTCTACAGCTAAGATCAGTTACATGTAACATGATCTCGTCAATTCTCACGACGAAGCCATTGTTTATGACAGAACTCACATTCTAGATTATGTATTTTTGTTTCCGTCAGTTCGAAAGTATTTGATCATTTCAACTCCTTTGTATTTCATAATATGTGTCATGAACAAAGACATATGTTTGATTGAATAATGATTTCCTCGTAACAAATGATAGAGATTTCAGAGATTCCGTATTTGATCCTTTACCGTTAAAATGAAAATGCCAATGACAGAGGTTGATTATAAAAAATGTTTTACTGTGTTAAAAAAACTTCGACTTACACAATGAAAACTTACACGGTGGACATGAAATATTTTGTCGATGAAGAAAATTAAATTATGTCACTTCTGAAATAAGTTTGTCGATAACGTAACTTATTCTGACAGTAGAGAAACGCGAATTCGATCACTACTTTGTTACGGGCTGTAACAATTCTTGGCCTGTTTTACATGATGTTCAAATAAAAGCAAAAATATGAAAAGATTTGATCATGTACTGTTAATTCAGAATGTTTTTTATTAAATGCCAATAATGCCACTGGGTGAGTATTGCAATCACAAAAACTCACATTCTGATATCTGATATATAACTGTATGCAAATTTCCCTTAAAATGTATTAATTAGTCTCACATTCTCGTCCTTTCTGAAAAAAAAGGTATAACGCAATAAAAAATGCACACAATAATTTCAGAATTGACAAACATTTCTGAATTAACAGTATTTTAGACACAGGACAATTAATTAGAGCATAATTTTTATTTGTCAACTAAAGATCATTATTTACTTAAATAAGAAGACACTTTTTTGAGTAATGAACGATTTATTATGATATTACAGAGATAAGGGATACCAGTTTTCAGGAACAGAGTATGCCTATGAATGTTATTGTGACAACCATTTGAGAATGGACAGGAAAATGCCTGAAGGGTTGGTATATTAAAGCTTATTTTGTTTGAAGGGTTAGAAAAATGTATTTTTCAGTCACTTAAAGAGGTCAAGACTCACGTTTTATGTTTGATTGTATAAACGATAACTTGGCTTTAAATAAAAATTCCTAACTTGATTAAAATAAGTAATCTGTAAATCATACTATGATAGTTTGACTTGTATATTTACCATTAATAATGATAGAAGATGTGGTATGATTGCCAGTATTCAACAACTCTCTACCAGAGACCAAATGATGTTTTGACTAAAACTACTGAGTTCCAGAAGGACTGATTTTGGATTTTTATGCCCCACCTAAGATAGTAGAGGGGCAGGGGCATTATGTTTTCTGGTCTATGCCTCTGTCCGTCAATCCGTTCGTCCTGCTTTAGGTTTAAGTTTTTGGTCAAGGTAGTTTTTGATGAAGTTAAAGTCCAATCAACTTGAAACGTAGAACACATGTTCCCCATGATATGATCTTTCTAATTTTAATGCCAAATTAAAGTTTTGACCCCAATTTATGTTTGGTCCCCTGAACATAGAAAATGATAGTGCGAAGTTCAGGTTAAAGTTTTTGGTAAAGGTAGTTTTTGATGCTTTTGAAGTCGCATCAACTTGAAACTTATTACACCTGTTCCCTATGATATGATCTTTCTAATTTTAATTTCAAATTAAAGTTTTGACCCCAATTTCACGGTCCATGGAACATGGAAAATGATAGTGCGAGTGGGGAATCCATGTACTATGGACAAATTCTTGTTCTGGTTGTTTTAAAATGAATTCATCAAAAATTATAAAGTGAACCCTGAAACGCATGCCAAACTTTTTCACCTGAGTTGATATCTTATATAATTTGTTTTTAAATTGCTGACATAGTTATAAATATTGTAGAGATTGTCATACTGCATGCAGAGGTGACGGACATAAATTTTGTGGAGGTACCAATAGGATATCTGTATTTGGTCCCCCTCCAGGTACCCCTGCGTTTGCACATAGAGGTGTTATACAGAAATGTCAACCGTGGTGTCTCACAGCAGATGTTGAAACTACTAATGTAAGTATCAATTAGGCAGAATTTAATACACACCAATTTATTATATGTGCGTTGGAAAGCATTGGAGCATTGCATGCAATAGAAAAAATCCATGTGGAAAAAAATCAAGGTGAAACTAATTGCAGAGTGTCATATGACTACCAAAATTTATCAGAAGCTGTATTTTTTTTGTTATTTTAAAACGTTCATTTATTTAAAACAGGAGGTAAGAAAATCATAGGAGCTAAACATTGAATTATAAAAGTTTAAAGGTCATTAATGATTATGTATAAGTTAGTGATTCACTGACCAATTTGCACATCAATATACTCTTGTTAGGGATGACATCAAAAGATCGATGCAGGATAAAAAACTTAAATCAAATAGTTTTGGGGTGGAGTTAATATTGCTGCAAGTTTTGTTAATTTAAAATCGATTTTACATATATCCATATAGGTAAATCAATTTTTCCTAAATTTTCAACTGTTTTGGAATCCCATGATTCCATAACTATATCGCAGTGAAATGGATATAGTGTTTATATAAGTTACGAAAATTAGTTTCGGTACCTGATGGTCTATCGAAAAATAAAAAAAGGAAACACTAACCAATTACTTTCAAGTATTTGTAGATATGTAAATCATATAAGAATGTTAAACTGCATGTTCTATATTTTATTTCAGCCAAAGTGGGGCCAGTGTTCCATGAAAACCCAGGAAGTGACATCATGGCAGATAGTGTGTCAGTGTCCTGTAGGTTTTCAGGGATTCTTTTGTAACCAAGTAAGCATCAGTGTCCTTACATTTTGACAAGTTCCATTTACTTTTAAAGAATATGCTAAAAAAAATTTAGACAGATGTACATAATACAAAAGTATATTAAAAAATAGTACAGTAACTAATGTTCAAATGATTTGAAAGTTGGTAGAGCTACTGGTCAGCCAGATTTTCTCTATTTCAGCTCTTAATAATTGTTTATCCTTTATTTCATGCTGATATTTTTATTATGCAAATTAAAAAGGGGTGTGCATGATGGAAAAAATGTCTGTTTAAGTATAAGAATAAGGATGATTGCCAATAAGACAACTATCCATCATAGTTCAAATGATGAAGATAAATGCATTTTTTTCTTCACTTTGATATTTTATAAAAGAAGGTGGTAAAGGGGGGGTGCTTGCACGAAAAAAACGTGAAATAAGACATAATTTCACGTTGAACGTGAAATAATTTCTGTAATGAACGTTGCACGAAAAATAAATACTTTTATTTGAACCTTTTGTGACCTTCTTGTATATATTAACTCTTTGTTTTACTTGATATTCCCGATTTAGTATACACATTTATGATATAATTGGTTTACGGCTTTTAAAAAAGTATTTCTTGACGATCCCTGCCGAGTGTTTGAATTTTATTTGAAAAATACCGAGCACGCAAAATAAGACTTTGAAAATCACGATGCACGTAAAATTAAATAAGCAGAACACGTTGAACAAGGCACCCGTCTTGCACGACTGTACGTCAAATAAAAAAGTAAAAACACGTTGAACGTGAAATAAAAAACGGCGATCACGTTGCACGAAAATAACCCTTTACCACCCTCATAAAAGCTTCTTATCAATGCATGTTAAATATGATTTTGTAGCAACGTTCTTATTTTTTTTAGCCATGTAAACAAGGTACATGGGGTAAGAACTGTGCCAATAACTGTACATGTAACAGTAACAACACACAATTCTGTGACCCAGTCATAGGTCAGTGTAAATGTTCACCAGGTTACCATGACGACCAGTGTAATACACCATGCCCCATAGGGTATTATGGAGTTAACTGTGCTGGTAAGACAACATTTTAATTTACATATTTCTATAGGGAGATAACTCTGTAAACATCAGCTGAACATGTTAATCACATTCTATTGTTGAAGAAATATCAAGCTTCTCAAAAATCAAAATTAGTATTTCTCAAACTGATATATATATCCAATAATTTTGACTGACATATTTTGGAATATTAAATTTTTGTCAAAGGGTCAAAGTAAATAATTTGTCAAAATTTTACGAAAATTAAATGAGCCAAAATTCATGTTTGGTACCACCTTAGCATCATCTGAATGTATTGTATGGTAAAATAGATAAATAGTATATATTTTATAATCATATCCTCAAGTAAAGAAAAGTACATCAAAGTAAATAATATAAAGCACACAGATTTCTCAATAGTTTATCAGTCAGCAAGTTGACAATCACGAAATGCACTAAGTGTGTGAATGTTTTTATGCCCAATTTTTATGCCCCATTTATGGGCATTATTTTTTTGGTCTGTGCGTCCGTCCGTTCTTTTGTCCGTCTGTCCCACTTGAGGTTAAAGTTTTTGGTCAAGGTAGTTTTTGATGAAGTTGAAGTCCAATCAACTTGAAACTTAGTACACATGTTCCTTATGATATGATCTTTCTAATTTCCAAATTAGAGATTTTCCCTCCATTTTCACGGTCCACTGAACATAGAAAATGATAGTGCGGATAGGGCATCCATGTACTATGGACACATTCTTGTTGATAGAGAGACATGCTTTTCATACTTCAAAATTTAAACATAGAGAAATTTTTTTAATCATTTATCGCTAATTTTGCCCATGAGTTGTAACCTTCTTCATACGTCATTAAGTTTAAGGCATGGTTTAAGAGTTTTTATCAGAGAGAAAATTTTTAAACTGCTGAGTCAGGTTACAATTTGGGATTATCATTTTATGATTTAAAATTTAATACCAAAATAGGACAACAATTGTTTGTGAGAGTGTTTAAGGATTTGAAATCTCTTGTAAAGTAATTTTGTCATAAACATAGAATCATAGAAAAGTTGTGCTTGAATGAAATTAAATGAATAACAAGATATTGTGATATTATTTTACTAGGTGTATGTAATTGCAGTAAAGCTAACTCACAGTGTGACCCAAGTACTGGAAACTGTATGTATGTAGTCTTCTTCTTGATCAATTTTTTTTTTACATGCTTTGTAAAAAATTATTGCATATTAACAAAATGAAAAGTGTAGGTAAGGGATGCAGTAACCCAACAGCATAATAGATGCCAATATAGTATCTTCTATAATAGAAAAGTGTCCAATTTATGTGACCAGATGTTAAACTTGAAATGGATCAAAGTCTCCACAAATTGTGAATGAACATCAAAATCTATAATTTAAAAAAAATATGATAACCATTTAACCCTCCCTATTGCTTTTTTCTTACTTGATGTTGTGAATATTGTTGAATACCTCTACAGACAACTTATAATATTTTGTACACTATTTGTAGGTGTAACTCGGGATGGATGGGTAGTAATTGTCAGTATCCTTGTCCTTCAGGACATTACGGACAGGATTGTAAACTTCCTTGTCTCTGTAACAATCAGGGATCATGTGACCCAGTGGGTGGAACTTGTCAGTGTAATCCTGGCTATATGTTACGTAAGTATTCAGTGTAATCCTGGCTATATGTTACGTAAGTATTCAGTGTAATCCTGGATTTATGTGACGTAAATATTCAGTGTAATCCTGGCAATGTTACGTAAGTATTCAGTGTAATCCTGGCTATATGTTACATAAGTATTCAGTGTAATCCTGGCTATATGTTACGTAAGTATTCAGTGTAGTCCTGGCTTTATGTTACGTAAGTATTCAGTGTAATCCTGGCTATATGTAACGTAAGTACTCAGTGTAATCCTGGCTTTATGTTACGTAATTATTCAGTGTAATCCTGGCTATATGTTACGTAAGTATTCAGTGTAATCCTGGCTATATGTTACGTAAGTATTCAGTGTAATCCTGGCTATATGTTACGTAAGTATTCAGTGTAATCCTGGCTATATGTAACGGAAGTACTCAGTGTAATCCTGGCTTTATTTTACGTAATTATTCAGTGTAATCCTGGCTATATGTTACGTAAGTATTCAGTGTAATCCTGGCTATAGTTACGTAATTATTCAGTGTAATCCTGGCTATATGTTACGCAAGTATTCAGTGTAATCCTGGCTATATGTTACGTAAGTATTCAGTGTAATCCTGGCTATATGTTACGTAAGTATTCAGTGTAATCCTGGCTATATGTTTCGTAAGTATTCAGTGTAATCCTGGCTATATGTTACGTAATTATTCAGTGTAATCCTGGCTATATGTTACGTAAGTATTCAGTGTCATCCTGGCTTTATGTTACGTAAGTATTCAGTGTCATCCTGGCTATATGTTACGCAAGTATTCAGTGTCATCCTGGCTATATGTTACGTAAGTATTCAGTGTAATCCTGGCTTTATGTTACGTAAGTATTCAGTGTAATCCTGGCTATACGTTACGTAAGTATTCAGTGTAATCCTGGCTATATGTTACGTAAGTATTCAGTGTAATCCTGGCTATATGTTACGTAAGTATTCAGTGTAATCCTGGCTATATGTTACGTAAGTATTCAGTGTAATCCTGGCTTTATGTTACGTAAGTATTCAGTGTAATCCTGGCTTTATGTTACGTAAGTATTCAGTGTAGTCCTGGCTATATGTTACGTAAGTATTTAGTTTTTATATAAAACCACTTTTTTTTTGAGAAAACTAGTTTACCCCAATTTTAAAATTGTAATCTGGTATTGATTGTGAAATAACTTGTCTATGTTTACGAGGAGCAAAACCCTAAACTTTAAAAGACTGTAAATTCAAAAATTAATTATAAAATTTGATGTAATTAATTTGATTGCAAATAGTTTGTGAAGTAAAAGCACTACTGAAATAATGTGCTCTTGTTTTGTTTCGAATCTTTTTTCACATTAATAAAAACATCACTGTTATTTCTGAATTAACAGTATTAATGACTCTTCAGTTTTAGGTATTGTGTATTCAAGTTTAAATCATTCAATGTGATAAACAATATTCCATAAAACAAAACAAAGAAAATTGAAGATAATGCAACAACAATCCCTTAAAATAGTAATGAAAATTGGTTCACAGAAAAAGATAAGTTAAATTTACATTTAGACCTCATCCAACATCAGATAATCTCCTCAGGGGAGATAATTACATTAGTTTTTTGGAAGGAATTGCTTCCTTAAATGTTTGAAATTACTGAATATGGTTGAACCAAATTTTTAATTGTGTTTATACGTGGGGCAAAATTTCACAATTTTCATTGAACAATGTATAAAATATATTTGGCTACATGGTAATCTGTATGATTCTGAAGAGATTTACATGAACATCTATAAAGGGAATGTTTAGAAATTCCTGGTGTACCAACTCTCATCTAGTAAAATATCAAGAAATGTGCACTGCAACTATTATTTTTATGCCCCACCTACGATAGTAGAGGGGCATTATGTTTTCTGGTCTGTGCGTCCGTTCGTTCGTTCGTCCGTCCGTCTGTTCGTTCGTTCGTTCGTTCGTTCGTTCGTTCGTCTGTTCGTTCGTCCGTCTGTCCCGCTTCAGGTTAAAGTTTTTGGTCAAGGTAGTTTTTGATGAAGTTGAAGTCCAATCAACTTGAAACTTAGTACACATGTTCCTTATGATATGATCTTTCTAATTTAAATGCCAAATTAGAGTTTTGACCCCAATTTTACGGTTCACTGATAGAAAATGATAGTGCAAATTTCAGGTTAAAGTTTTTGGCTTCAGGTTAAAGTTTTTGGTCAAGGTAGTTTTTGATGAAGTTGAAGTCCAATCAACTTGAAACTTAGTATACATGTGCCCTATGATATGATCTTTCTAATTTAAATGCCAAATTAGAGTTTTGACCCCAATTTTACGGTTCACTGAACATAGAAAATGATAGTGCAAATTTCAGGTTAAAGTTTTTGGCTTCAGGTTAAAGTTTTTGGTCAAGGTAGTTTTTGATGAAGTTGAAGTCCAATCAACTTGAAACTTAGTATACATGTGCCCTATGATATGATCTTTCTAATTTAAATGCCAAATTAGAGTTTTGACCCCAATTTTACGGTTCACTGAACATAGAAAATGATAGTGCAAATTTCAGGTTAAAGTTTTTGGTCAAGGTAGTTTTTGATGAAGTTGAAGTCCAATCAACTTGAAACTTAGTTTACATGTGCCCTATGATATGATCTTTCTAATTTAAATGCCAAATTAGAGTTTTGACCCCAATTTTACGGTTCACTGAACATAGAAAATGATAGTGCAAATTTCAGGTTAAAGTTTTTGGCTTCAGGTTAAAGTTTTTGGTCAAGGTAGTTTTTGATGAAGTTGAAGTCCAATCAACTTGAAACTTAGTATACATGTGCCCTATGATATGATCTTTCTAATTTAAATGCCAAATTAGAGTTTTGACCCCAATTTTACGGTTCACTGAACATAGAAAATGATAGTGCAAATTTCAGGTTAAAGTTTTTGGTCAAGGTAGTTTTTGATGAAGTTGAAGTCCAATCAACTTGAAACTTAGTTTACATGTGCCCTATGATATGATCTTTCTAATTTAAATGCCAAATTAGAGTTTTGACCCCAATTTTACGGTTCACTGAACATAGAAAATGATAGTGCAAATTTCAGGTTAAAGTTTTTGGTCAAGGTAGTTTTTGATGAAGTTGAAGTCCAATCAACTTGAAACTTAGTATACATGTGCCCTATGATATGATCTTTCTAATTTAAATGCCAAATTAGAGTTTTGACCCCAATTTTACGGTTCACTGAACATAGAAAATGATAGTGCAAATTTCAGGTTAAAGTTTTTGGCTTCAGGTTAAAGTTTTTGGTCAAGGTAGTTTTTGATGAAGTTGAAGTCCAATCAACTTGAAACTTAGTATACATGTGCCCTATGATATGATCTTTCTAATTTAAATGCCAAATTAGAGTTTTGACCCCAATTTTACGGTTCACTGAACATAGAAAATGATAGTGCAAATTTCAGGTTAAAGTTTTTGGTCAAGGTAGTTTTTGATGAAGTTGAAGTCCAATCAACTTGAAACTTAGTTTACATGTGCCCTATGATATGATCTTTCTAATTTAAATGCCAAATTAGAGTTTTGACCCCAATTTTACGGTTCACTGAACATAGAAAATGATAGTGCAAATTTCAGGTTAAAGTTTTTGGTCAAGGTAGTTTTTGATGAAGTTGAAGTCCAATCAACTTGAAACTTAGTATACATGTGCCCTATGATATGATCTTTCTAATTTAAATGCCAAATTAGAGTTTTGACCCCAATTTTACGGTTCACTGAACATAGAAAATGATAGTGCAAATTTCAGGTTAAAGTTTTTGGCTTCAGGTTAAAGTTTTTGGTCAAGGTAGTTTTTGATGAAGTTGAAGTCCAATCAACTTGAAACTTAGTATACATGTGCCCTATGATATGATCTTTCTAATTTAAATGCCAAATTAGAGTTTTGACCCCAATTTTACGGTTCACTGAACATAGAAAATGATAGTGCAAATTTCAGGTTAAAGTTTTTGGTCAAGGTAGTTTTTGATGAAGTTGAAGTCCAATCAACTTGAAACTTAGTTTACATGTGCCCTATGATATGATCTTTCTAATTTAAATGCCAAATTAGAGTTTTGACCCCAATTTTACGGTTCACTGAACATAGAAAATGATAGTGCAAATTTCAGGTTAAAGTTTTTGGCTTCAGGTTAAAGTTTTTGGTCAAGGTAGTTTTTGATGAAGTTGAAGTCCAATCAACTTGAAACTTAGTATACATGTGCCCTATGATATGATCTTTCTAATTTAAATGCCAAATTAGAGTTTTGACCCCAATTTTACGGTTCACTGAACATAGAAAATGATAGTGCAAATTTCAGGTTAAAGTTTTTGGTCAAGGTAGTTTTTGATGAAGTTGAAGTCCAATCAACTTGAAACTTAGTTTACATGTGCCCTATGATATGATCTTTCTAATTTAAATGCCAAATTAGAGTTTTGACCCCAATTTTACGGTTCACTGAACATAGAAAATGATAGTGCAAATTTCAGGTTAAAGTTTTTGGTCAAGGTAGTTTTTGATGAAGTTGAAGTCCAATCAACTTGAAACTTAGTATACATGTGCCCTATGATATGATCTTTCTAATTTAAATGCCAAATTAGAGTTTTGACCCCAATTTTACGGTTCACTGAACATAGAAAATGATAGTGCAAATTTCAGGTTAAAGTTTTTGGCTTCAGGTTAAAGTTTTTGGTCAAGGTAGTTTTTGATGAAGTTGAAGTCCAATCAACTTGAAACTTAGTATACATGTGCCCTATGATATGATCTTTCTAATTTAAATGCCAAATTAGAGTTTTGACCCCAATTTTACGGTTCACTGAACATAGAAAATGATAGTGCAAATTTCAGGTTAAAGTTTTTGGTCAAGGTAGTTTTTGATAAAGTAGAAGTCCAATCAACTTGAAACTTAGTATACATGTTCCCTTTGATAAGATCATTCTAATTTTAATGCCAAATTAGAGAATTTATTCCAATTTCACAGTCCTTTAAACATAGAAAATGATAGTGTGAGTGGGGCATCCGTGTACTGTGGACACATTCTTGTTTTAGTATAAATGATTTGTGCAATGATGAACTCATTATATAATTTTATTATTTGATTTTTTTTCCAGCCACATGTGTCTTTCAGTGTGAACTTGGTTCGTATGGACCTGATTGTGGATTCTTTTGTAACTGTAACAATCAACCATGTGATCCTGTAACAGGACTTTGTCAATGTGGACCTGGGTTTAAAGGTCAACATTGTGAACTGGTAGGTATAGGGAATAAGTTACCTTATTTGTTTCTTGATTGGTCAATAGTTTGAATGTTAGAAGTCGTAATTGAGAAGTGTGATCAATTTTGTGAAATGATTCCTGCCACTGATTGTTCATGTTTAAGATATATTGTTTTCAGTTGAAACCTATCAATTTTCATTCTTATATAAAACAATCATAAAAGAATCATATTCTATCGTTTGCTATTTGGATTATGATATAAGTATTTAAACACTTAAATTTGTACAATTAACCGTCAAATGAAAAGGTATCGTTACTTATAGTTTCTTCAACTTCGACCAGTCATTCCAGAAATGGCATTTTCAAATAAATTGACTCGAGTTTAGCATCTGCTGCATATTTAGTTTTAAATGTACATACAATACTTCATGTGTGGTAGTTTTTGTTCACATCAGTTGATTAAATATAATGTTTAAATTTGTTTTATTTTCCTTTACCTTCTGTGGATTCATTAAATTTCGTGGTTTCTAATTTTTTTTATGATTCTGAAAAATTGTAATTTTATGGATTGAATTTCTTGATTTTTATTTTTTGCAAATTCTGCTTACAAGTTTAGTTGGAATTTGCATTTCATTGGACACTTGTATTTGTGAAATCACCTTGACCATAAAATCTACAAAATTTGTATCCCAAAAATAATAATGACTCAATAATGAATTCAGAACTCATTATAAAATTGAGAATGGAAATGGGGAATACGTCAAAGAGACAAAGAGTCAATGCAGCGAGAAATTCCCGCACCCAGAGGCGTCCTTCAGCTGGCCCCTAAACAAATATATATACTAGTTTAGTTATAATGAACACCAAATTGTACACAAGAAACTAAAATTAAAAATAATACAAGACTAACAAAGGCTAGAGGCTCCTGACTTGGGACAGGCGCAAAAATGTGGCGGGGTTAAACATGTTTATGAGATCTCAACCCTCTCCATATCTCTAGCCAATGTAGAAAAGTAAACGCATAACAATACGCACATTAATATTCAGTTCAAGAAAAGTCTGAGTCTGATGTCAGAAGATGTAACCAAAGAAAATAAACAAAATGACAATAATACATAAGTAACAACAGACTACTAGCAATTAACTGTCATGCCAGCTCCAGACTTCAATTAAACTGATTGAAAGATTATGTCTTCATCATATGAATATCAGGCACAATCCTTCCCGTTAGGGGTTTAGTATCATACCATCATAACACATATGAGAAGAACATAACCCGTGTCATGCCAACAGCTGGTTTTTAAATGAATGTGTTTAGTTCCGATGCAAAGATCCTATAAGTGAATCAATATTAACGCCAAAATATGCAATCTTTAATGACCTGACAACAGTATTGAAACTATATCCCTTCTTAATAAGTCTATTTAAAGGTTTTGTTAGCTTCTGAGGTGAATACTGACATTTTAATGCTTTAAAAAGAATATTTCCATAAAAATTGGATGTGAAATACCTGAACGTATAAGAAATCTCATGTTGAGCTATATTTACGAATGATGTCCTTATACCGATGATAAAATTAAGTAAATGTTTTGACTAGTTTGTGATATCGAAAACCCTGGTGTAATAATTTTTCAGTATAACATAAATTTCTCTCGCTAAAATCTAAAACATTGTTACATTCACGAGTTCATCGTACAACTTGAGATATATAAACACTGTAAGATGGTGACAAGGGAATGTCACCATCTAAAAATGGATAAATAACGATAGGAAATGCATAATAAGATTGAAATTCAATAAACAGTGCAACATTTTATCTGTTGCTTTACTTCAGGAATGTCCAATTGGTTTTTATGGACAATTTTGTGAGCAGAAATGCCAGTGTGCAGGGAAGTATGGGTGTGATCATGTGACTGGAGCATGTCATTGTGGTCCTGGATTTGTTGGACAGAAATGTGATGTGGCTTGTCCACCAGGATCGTAAGCATAAATAATAATTACATGATGGGGAATATTGGAAATCAAATACTGGTTGTGCTAAATTTTGATTAGATAGAGTATCACCCTTTTAGTAATTTATGTAGTTTAAGTTAGACATTATTAGAAGTATTAGAAATTATGAATTACAGAAAACAAATAGGTCTATATAATAACTATTTTTAATTGTATCTAAAGCATATAATTATGTTATACAAAGCCTAGCTTTCAGTTCATAAAGTAAGTTTTTTTATGACTGAAACAAGAAATTGTGTTGTATCTATAATTCCAATTTTAAGCACTTAAATCAGATGCTGTGGTTGATCCTTCAAATAGGCTGGAGAAATAGTAGGAACAGCTATAGTTTTGAGTGAATAATGGCCACTAATATAAGAGGTTACTTATGGGGTGTCTGTTCAATAATTGTCACAGTTTGACTATATTATCAAGATGGGTAATTACAAGAAGTAATGAATCAGTTATACTAAAAATTGTAAGCTTATTATTATTTTTTGTGGGGAATTTATGATATCCTTCAATGCTGATACCTTATTTACTGTATCAGGCAAGTGTGATTTGCCCAACACATCAATCTCACCCTGAGTCAGGAACATGCTAAATTTTGTCAGCTTGGATTTTCTTATTTCCAGGTTTGGCATTAATTGTGCTAAAAGGTGTAACTGCTATAACCAGCCATGTGATGGAGTCACTGGTTTATGTAAATGTAACCCAGGATATAGAGGTCATCAATGTGAGCTGAAATGTCCTTTAGGTCGCTATGGAAACAAGTGTAAACAGACATGTGCTTGTAAAAATGGAGCATCTTGTAATGGTGTAAGTAATAACTTAGTTGAATTTTTGAGCCAGGAAATCTGGCTTTTATTCTAACCACACAAGATGGTGTAAGCAATAACTCAGTTGGAAATATGAGCAAGCCAATCTTGCTTTTAATCTCACCAATCAAGAGTTCAAATGGAACATAATTCTAAAATACAGGTAAATAATAAAAGTTAACATTACTTTGATCATCTTCCACCAACTTTTCACATGTAATTTGCTCTTTGTTTTTAAAAAAGAAAAAAAATACATTAATAGCTAGATCATTAAGATTTAAATAAGTACACTTTCAGATTTTATCATGAATTGAATCAAGAAAGAATTAATTATAAGAAAAAGGTATATAAGTACCCTTTTAGTGATGTAGTTTCCATAGTCTCTAAGTATGAAATGTGAAAAATCTTTTTTTAGGTCACTGGAACATGTTTATGTCCACCTGGTTGGCAAGGTAATATGTGTGAAATGCCATGTCCGACTGGTTATGGTGGTCCTGGGTGTAACACTTCCTGTCCTGCTAACTGTGGAAATGGATTCTGTAGTAAGGCAACTGGATCTTGTATATGCACAGTAAGTTGAAAATATAAATATATCAACATTTGATGTAAAAGATTTCATATAAAAAAGAAGATGTGGTATGATTGCCAATGAGACAACTCTACAACAGAGTCCAAATGACACAGAAATAAATAACTATAGGTCACTGTAATGTTTATTTGAGTTTTTTGGTATATTCATATGATGACAAAATACTAAGGAATTGGTTGAATAAAAACAACAAAACATTATCAGTAAAAAGAAAGGTTCTGATTGTAGAATACTCAAAATATCAAGAAATACCTGCAATCACCAAAATTACTTCTGGGAGTTTTTTCTACTCTTCTTTTTCTCTTACATTTTGGCAATTATATCGGAAACTGTAATAGATACATTTACACTATAAACAGCAAAAATAAACATCTACAAATAAGTCCACATCATTGATTTTGCCAATCAATTTTCCAAGAAGAGTTATTGCCCTTCAAGAATAATGATATTCTTTACCTTTGTTTGGATATAATCTTACAATTATCAAAGATAGACGGAAATTGTACACACAAAAATTATCAGCAGAATAAATCAACACGAAAGAATTGTCAAGTGACTTTTAAGTAAAAGGTATTGCCCTTAAATGGCAATGTTTACCTGTTTTTCTCTTATTAGAAATTTACTTGAAAACTATTATAATAAAGTGAAAACATTAAAAAAGAATTAGGTAGATTGCAATATTGGTTAAAATGAATATTAAATTTGTTTGCCATCTGAGTGATAAAGACTTAGAATCTTCTTTCACAGCTAGGCACTTGTCTCAGGAATTTCGTAATATTTTTTCACCTATATACCTTAATACAACACAAGGTACTTAACTTGATTATATTTAAAATGGAGTATTGGTTGATGAAATAATTAAAAATGACATACTTGGGTAGGCTTGCTACCAATGATTCTGACAACAAAGGAAGGCATATTCTACACTATTTTAGATTTACTGCTTGACAAGTTTGTGTGGGGTTGACAACTGAGAAATCGAAACAGAATTTCGCAACAGAGTAACATTTTTAAAAAATGTGAGATAAGGGGGCTTGCGGGTCTAAATCATTTATTTTACCTAATATAGGATTTCTCTATATTTTTTCATAAATGAACTTTATTATATAGTGAAGAGAAAAATTAAATAAAAAAATGGGGTCACCGTTCATTTAAGCTCACAATCTGCCTCTGAAAGAAGCATACATTTTTGTTTATGTCCTTTTTTAGCTCACCTGGCCCAAAGGGCCAAGTGAGCTTTTCTCATCACTTGGCGTCCGGCGTCGTCCGGCGTCCGGCGTCCGTCGTCCGTCGTCGTTAACTTTTACAAAAATCTTCTCCTCTGAAACTGCTGGGCCAAATTTAACCAAACATGGCCAAAATCATTATTAGGGTATCTAGTTTAAAAATTGTGTCCGATGACCCGCCCAACCAACCAAGATGGCTGCCATGGCTAAAAATAGAACATAGGGGTAAAATGCAGTTTTTGGCTTACAACTCAAAAACTAAAGCATTTAGAGCAAATCTGACAAAGGGTAAAATTGTTTATCAGGTCAAGATCTATCTGCCCTGAAATTTTGAGATGAATCGGACAACCTGTTGATAGGTTGCTGCCCCTGAATTGGTAATTTTAAGGAAATTTTGCTGTTTTTGGTTATTATCTTGAATATTATTATAGATAGAGATAAACTGTAAACAGCAAAAATGTTCAGCAAAGTAAGATCTACAAATAAGTCAACATGACCAAAATGGTCTGTTGACCCCTTTAGGAGTTATTGCCCTTTATAGTCAATTTTTAACCATTTTTCGTAAATCTTAGTTATCTTTTACAAAAATCTTCTCCTCTGAAACTACTGGACCAAATTAATCCAAACTTGGCCACAATCTTCATTCAGGTATTTAGTTTAAAAATTGTGTCCGGTGACCCGCCCAACCAACCAAGATGGCCGCCATGGCTAAAAATAGAACATAGGGTTAAAATGCAGTTTTTGGCTTATCACTCAAAAACCAAAGCATTTAGAGCAAATCTGACGGTGGTAAAATTGTTTATCAGGTCAAGATCTATCTGCCCTGAAATTTTGAGATGAATCGGACAACCCGTTGATAGGTTGCTGCCCCTGAATTGGTAATTTTAAGGAAATTTTGCTGTTTTTGGTTATTATCTTGAATATTATTATAGATAGAGATAAACTGTAAACAGCAAAAATGTTCAGCAAAGTAAGATCTACAAATAAGTCAACATGACCAAAATGGTCTGTTGACCCCTTTAGGAGTTATTGCCCTTTATAGTTTAAAAATTATGTCCGGTGACCTGGCCAACCAACCAAAATGGCCGCCATGACTAAAAATAGAACTTAGGGGTAAAATGCAGTTTTTGGCTTATCACTCAAAAACCAAAGCATTTAGAGCAAATCTGACATGTGGTAAAATTGTTTATCAGGTCAAGATCTATCTGCAACAACAAAAGAGAGTTTTTAACGACCTCAGCTGGCTATACAACCCTTGCACAATCAACTGAATTTTGCAGAAATCATTAATAGGATAGATTGCCCTTATATGATAATTTTTTATTACCTTTTTGGTTTTTTTGGCAAAGGGGGAGCGGGGGGGTTGCGCAACAACAAAACAACTTCACAACTTTCTCATTACTTTGCATTTCTTGTTAGATAAATTTTACAAAATTCTCCCCTGAAACAACTGTCAAATTTAAACAAACTTGGTTTAAATCACCACTAGGATATCCAGGGACCACTGTGTATGATGACCCTGCCTGCCCACATGGCTGAAATAAAACATAGGTTTCAAACGCACTTTTTAGTATTGTAAGCCACCCGAGAGCATCCTGTCCTATACTCGGTAGTTTACTTTAATAACACTTAAATACAGTGTGTGACTCATGTAGCAACTCTACATTTGTATTAAACTTCCCAAATTACTTGTCAGGTATGGTCTTCGGAATGTTTAATATGTATGTATTGAGCAATCCCTTGTATTCGAGTGTTACTGAGCTAATTTTGTTCCTAACGGCTTTCCATAGTTTTTATGTTTGAACGAGCGTCCTCCAACATCTATTGTTTTCATCAGTGTAAATTCATGTGCTTTTTGTATGTGCCCAAGTTCAATAAAATAAAGTTATCTTTCCAATGTTAACAGTTTTTATTTGTTCACTGTTAAAAGTATGTAACATTATAACATCGTAAAACTATATAAATATACAGTTGCGTTCAAGTGTACGGAATCATAAATCCTTAAATACATATTTGTGGTGTCCGACGTGGTGGGAGATAGCTTACTGTACAAAAGACGGCTAATTAAATATCATTAAACTTCATTATGTTATCCTTATTCTCACCTAAAGGTTATTGTTGTTTTTCAAGGTTTGAACTTGCCGCCAGCAAAACTTTGGGCTATCTGCCATTGCTGAGTGCTCGTGCGTTTATATACTAAATTGTAATTGTCACGTGACATACTAATCCAATGGAAACTTGTCCTTTCCAGGAAGCCGGAACTATAAAAATTTCAGATCATGAAAAACATAATATACATATCATCTTAAGTTGTCCGAACATTGTCCTTATACATAAAATATCAAAACAAAGCTATAGCATCTAAAATATCGATAAAGAAGCTTGAAATAAACAATCGGACACCACTGCGCGCGCATTGATTTAGCAGACGATCTGCGTTATTACATAATACGTAAATAACATACAACATAGTTCATTTCAACCATCTAAATATTTACAATATATTTGTGTCCGGCAGGGTATACTTATAAAATATCTTATCTGTGGTATTAAAAATACGATATTAGATCAATTGTCCAGGGGACGAATTGGTATTTAAAGATATAAAAACACATGTTTCTGTCCCCACAAAATGGCAGACGACAAAGTCTCCGTAAATATACAATTGCAAATGAAGTATTTTCCTATGTATATCAGGCATATTAGACGTTAAAATATGAATATTTGGTTACAAGAAATGATCCTTAATACGGGAATTACATGATATATAGCATGTAGAAGGTAAGCCATGAGTAATTACATACATTCCCTGCCGTAACACTTGTACAACAAAAAAAGGTAAACAAATGAAAAATTCATTTCACTTCCAGTGTTTTACACATTAATAATTTGATTAACTTGATAATTATCACCCTAGTACCAACATATGTACACACCTAACTTGTAAAACTTGTTTTAGCTAATGAAATGCCTCCCCTGTAATTTATTGGCAAACAAAATGTAGCTTTGGCCTGTGAAATCCATAAAAAAATAGTAAATTAATGCCATATCTTTGATTACAAAAAAAAATTGTTTTACTTGCTCGTGCGAGCCAAGTTACTATGCGTAAGAATACAACCGTTATGTTTAAAAGAATAATATTTCTGTTTCTGAACTTATAATATCATAACAAGTATTTCCAATGCCTTACACTTCCCCCAACTTCAATATATATTAATTCTCCTGAATTAAAAAAAACTATCAGTATAAATATGTTATTTAGAAGAATTGTTCATAAATTGTCTTTCTCTTCATTGGTCTTCACCAAGTCTAAGTTGTACACCCATGGCATCAATTGTGTTCAAGATAATGTCTGTTGATGTGTCTCTCTTTGATGATGATGCTTCAATCATATCAAGCAATTGTAAGGTGGTGGGATCGTCTGTTTTACTCTTAATGATATTGGCAATTGCTTGGTACAGATAGTATCTAGACTTAACTGTCATTGTATTGCCCTCTGTTGATTGTGGGGTTTTCGTGCCTGGAAGTGCCAAAAAGTGATACTTTAATAGAAGCTCCTCCTTTGAAAATTGAAGCTGTTTCCCGGTGTTTAACTCCAGTGCAATGCTAGCATACTCCCAGTTGAAATATCTTTGTTCAGGGGACATGTTTTTCCAGTTCTTCGGGGGCCATTTCACTTCAGCTGGTATGGTAATCAAAGTTACGATTTCTTCTTTTTCCCATTCCCTCCTCCCAGCTGGAAAAAGTGGCATCCCACCTCTCCTTAAAAGTTTGTCTGCTCTTTCACTGGCAGTGTAAAATTGTTCACTTTGCAGGTTCTCTCCTTCCTGCAGTCTCATTAGTTCTGCTTCCTTTGACCTGGTTTCTTCTGCTAATCTCTTGATTTCTGCCTCCTCCTGTCTCCTTAGTTCTTCCTCTTTCATTCTAATTTCCTCATCCTGTTTGTGTTTTTCCCTTCTCTTTTGTTCTTCCTCCTCCACCTGTTTCTGTTTTTCCTGCTTCTTACGTTCTGCCTCCTTCTGTCTGTTTTCCTCCTCCTGTTTCTGTGTTTCCTGCTTCTTACGTTCGTCCTCCTTCCGTCTTATCTCCTCCTGTTCCTGTTTTTCCTTTCTCTTTTGTTCTGCCTCCTTTAGTCTGCTTTCCTCCTCCTGTTTCTTTGTTTCCTGTTTGTTACGTTCTTCCTCCTTCCGTCTGATCTCCTCCTGTTCCTGTTTTTCCTTTCTCTTTTGTTCTACCTCCTTTTGTCTGACTTCATCGTCCTGTTTTTGTTTTTCCTGCTTCTTTTGTTCCTCCTCCTTCCGTCTGTTTTCCTCCTGTTCCTGTTCTTCCCTTCTCTTTTGTTCTTCCTCCGTTAATGTCATTTCTTCATCCTGTTTCTTGTCATCCTTTCCTTTCTTTATTTTCTTTGCCTTCTGTTCCTGGTGGTTAGTTTTTTTCTTTCTTTTCTCTACATTTCTCTCTTCTTCCTTCTCGGTCTTTCTACCCTTCTTCTGGCTTGTTGCTTTCTCTGAAATCTCTGGTTCTTCATTGTCGCTATCGTCTTCCAAAATAATATCAGATGTTGATGGCGTTTTCAGTGGTGATAGAGGATTTGTGACGGCTATTGTCTGTTTTCCTGGAAATAGTTCATCTGACGTTTTTATATCTGTTATATATTCATCTGATATTGATAGTTTCCTAGCAACTACTGGAGTCACTATAGACTTTAGTTTACCGTCTATAGAGATAGAGAAGGTATGTGATCCTGCATATTTTATGTTTACTAGTGCTGTCATTCTTCTTATCAGAGCGTCAAGCATTTTGTGGTCTCTAAGAACCAGGTCATTCAAATGGATCATATAAAATCTTATAGACACTCCAAGGTCCAGTTTGAAAATGGCTGTAGAGTCCCCAAGTCCCAAAGTTAGTTGTTGGAGGGCCAGCCCTTCATAGATGGTGGGGCGTGTTGGTGAGTAAGATCCATTGGGTTTCTCCGACTCAACCTCTTCTTCTTGCGTACCTCTTACCATTTCCTTCGGACACTTCCACCCTAGAGTCCAATCCTCTTTCTTTCTGTTGGTGTTGTCAACCCTGTTCAAGAATTCCAGAACCTCAATCCTGGCTTTCATTGCTTCTTGCGAATTTTCGTTGGATGGTAGGATTACCTTAGCATAGGTCTCTGGGTAGTTTGCCATCCAAAATCCATTGTTTTCACTTAGGAAACTATAAGGCATCAGTTCTATTTTACTACGGTGGTTGGCCATGACATGCTCTTTAAGGTCGACCATCCTCCTGTATGACTTTTCTTCAGGACACCAAACACAAACGACCGAAAGCCGTTTGTGTGGTGCAGCTGCCAGATGATTCTTCAATTGTCTCCGTGTCCGGAACGTCATGGGACACAACCAACACTTCACCTCAATTTGGGATGATGGTCTCATTCTGAAATTGAATCATCAATTATAAATCCCTCCACCATACAACATATATTAATACAATACATAATATCATGTAGTGTCCTGTAGTGTGACTATATTTGTTTGTTTATATGTGTTTAAAATCCTCCCCCCATATGGCATATGCTGGTAGTAAATGGATCAGGCTAAATTCCAATTAAGAATATGATATCCACCCCCTTGGTCTCCCTATTCCAAAAATCTCAAGCCTCCTCAAGACAGAAAGTTGTCGTTAATTGCTTTCCGCCGCGCAGCTTGCGCATAAAAAAAAACGCTTGGCAGTAGTTTAATCTGCCATTTCCCTGGCAGGAAGGATCATCCTTCCCTTACAGCCAATAATATGTCCTGAGAAACAATGGCCATTTGTCTCCCTTACATATTCTTCCAGAGTGGATCCAACTCTAGGAATTCCATCATGACTTTCTCCAGTCTGAGATAAGTCATACAGTTACTCTTAAACATAGTAACTCATCAAAACAATTAAAAACGTAACAACTTTTACAACTAATTTCGGCTATTCAAACAACGATGAAAGGCATCTCAAGCCTTCCTACTGGAGAACCAAGTGGGCGGATTCCGTCCTTGATAGGGCAGTAGTCTATCAATGTGGTAGACCTTCCCTGGCTGTTTCTTTGACCTTCTCACAAGGTAAGTGATGTCGTCAATTTTCCTTGAGACAACATATGGTCCTTTCCATTTTGATGTCAGCTTATGACAAATTCCCTTTTTCTTCGATGCATCATAAAGCCATACAGCTTGACCTACTTGTAATTTGCGCTTTACTGCTTTCAAGTCATAGTGACGTTTTTGATACTCAGAATTCTGCTTAAGATGTTTCCTAGCAAGTACATGTGACTTTGACATAGCGTCCTGTAATTCATTTACATATTTATCTGTTTCAGGGGAAGTGGATTCATTTGGTCCATCAGGACGTGGAATAACAGCTTCCGTAGGAAGAAATATGTTTCTGCCAAACATCATCATGTTAGGGGTCTGTCCTGTACTGGCGTGAACTGATGATCTGTATGCCATCATAACCTGTGGCAAAATCTCATCCCAGTTTCTCTGATCATTTTGACAATAAAATGTTAGCATGCTTAGGAGTGTTCTGTTAAATCTTTCTACGCTTCCGTTGGACTGGGGGTGTTGACTTGTACTTCTAGTTTTGTCAATTTTAAGTAGATCACACAGTTCTTGAACAGCTTTGCTTCGAAAGACCTTCCTTGATCAGAGTGGAGCTGTAATGGTGAACCAAACCTACAAATAAATTCATTCACGATGGTACGGGCAATGGTCAGGGATTCCTGGTCCGGAATAGCATATGCTTCAGTCCATTTAGAAAAGCAGTCGCAAAGGACCAGAACATAGCGGTTTTGTCGTTTTGTTAATGGAAGTGGACCAAGAATATCAATCGCCACACGTTCCATAGGCTCGCCAACCAAGTATTGACCCAATGGAGCCTTGTTCCGCTTCAGTGATTTCCTAGCAGCACACTGGTCACATTCCTTGCAGTACCTTGTGATGGAGCTTTTCATAGCTGGCCAGTAAAAGAGTTGCTGGATCCTACTTAGCATTTTATCTGGTCCTAAATGACCTGCAGATGGAACGTCATGAAAATACTTGAAGACTGTCTTTTGGTGTGATTTTGGTACCAGGAGCTGCAATTTGAAGTTGTCTACATCGTCTTTATCAGAACAATAAAATTTTCTATAAAGCATGCCATTGTTTATTGTTAGCCTATCCCATTGTCGCCATATTGTCTTCTGGAATGATGTTCCTTTTGATACTTGGTCCCAGTCAGGTTTATTTTTCTTTTCTTGAAGATATGTCACAATGAGTGACATGTCTAGGTCTTCCAATTGGCATTGTCTGATACTATCTGGTTCCCATCCATCAATGCAGTAACCACTTGGTGTAGCACTATACTGATTTCCTGTCTGACTTCTTGTACATACTCGTATTTCTATTCTTGGTGTTGGTTCTTCATTTTCGTGTAACTCCTGGTTAACAAAATCAGTTTCTTCAAGTTGGATTTCGTCTGTTTCATCGTCGCTTGCGTGGTTTCCAGATTCTTGTCTCTCGCATGATTTACAAGGTCTTCTGGACAGAGCATCGGCATTTGAGTGTTTCCTTCCAGCTCTGTGTGTTACTGTCAAATTGTAAGTTCCCAGTTCTTCGAGCCATCTGGCTGTTTGACCAGTGGGTTTCTTTAGATTTTTCATCCATGATACAGCTGCGTTATCTGTGCGCAGCAAAACTTCCTGGCCATATAGATAATGATGAAATGTCTTTAGTGCTATAATTACAGCAAGTAGCTCTTTTCGGGTTACACAGTATGCCTGTTCATGTATGTTCATAGATTTGCTCATGTATGCTATAACTCGTTCAAGACCATCTTGAATTTGTGACAACACTGCTCCGACAGCCTTATCACTTGCATCTGTGTCAAGTATGAATGGCAAATTTGGCAGTGGGTAGGCAAGTACAGGTGTACTTGTTAAAGCGCTTTTCAACTGTTGAAATGCCTTTTGACACTCATCATTCCAAGCAAAACGGCTATTCTTTTCACAAATTTTGTGCATTGGTCTTGCAATTGCTGCAAATCCCTTAACAAATCGCCTATAGTAAGAGCAAAGTCCTAAAAAGCTGCGCATCTGTTTTGCAGATTTAGGGACAGGCCAGTCATCTATTGCTTTTGTTTTCTCTAGATCAGTGGAAATTCCCTCCTCGGACACGATATGCCCAAGGAACCTAACTTGTTTTTGAAAGAAAATGCATTTGGCAGGTTTCAATTTAAGATGTGCATTTTGTAGACGTATAAAGATTCTTTCCAGCCTCCCAAGACCCTCTTCAAATGTCGAACTTATTGATATGATGTCGTCCATGTAGAGTAATAGTTCTTTCCACTGTAGCCCTCTGAGAACATTTTCCATCAGACGCTCAAAAGTAGATGGTGAATTTGCAAGTCCAAAGGGCATGACAGTGAACTGGTATAACCCTAAACTTGTCAGAAATGCAGTCTTTTCCTTGTCTTCAGGAGCCATGCCGATTTGCCAAAATCCTGAATTTAAGTCCATTGATCCGAAGAATTTTCCCCCAGCGAGCGAGTCGAGGCACTCGTCTACTCTCGGAATCGGGTAGGAATCTTTTTTCGTGACGTCATTCAAAATTCTGTAATCAACACAGCACCTAGGGCTGCCATTTTTCTTCATTACAAGGACTATATTTGATGCCCAAGGACTAGAAGATGGTTCGATGATTCCTTTGTCCAACATCCGATTGACTTCTGATTTTTCCATCTCTTGCTTTTCCAAGTGGCATACGTCTAGATCTCTGCCTAAAGGGTACTGCATTTCCTGTATTTATTCTATGTGTTACAAGGTCTGTCCTCCCTATGTCATCATCTGTCCTTGAAAATACATTTTGGTACTGTGAAAGGAGTCTGGAGAGTTGTTGTCTTTGGTCCTCATTTATATAAGTTGAACTCCTTTTTAATAAGTCAGTAAGATGTTCTGGTATTTCTTCACTAGCTGTAAAGCAATCTTTCTGTAGTGTTCTAATCTGCTCTGGTTTCAAATCATGCTCAGTATATGATTCACATGTTCCTATTGTTTCCTTTTTATACAGTTTAACTTCGTTGTCACCATAGTTGACAACATTAACAAAGTGTACTTGGTCTTGTGTATTTATAATCCCAGGTATGGTTAATGTAGACTTGGCTGTTCCTGTCGTGCCCTCTATTAATCCGTATTCTGTTAAATGATTGACTCCCGGTATTTCTACAGGCATCATAGTACTCGTCATTGGAGGAATTGTCATGTTGTCCTTAATTTCTACTCTGCAAATCATATTTGCCTTCCCTCCAATCCAACATTGTATTTCTTGGTTGTGGATCGTGTGCAAGACCATGCGCTGATAATTTACTTTACTAACTTCCTTTAGTAAGAAATCCTGTCCAAGTATTCCATCCTGATTGATATTGCATATCATAAAATTTTGACTGAAAATTTCTTGACCAAGCATTAGTTCTAAAATGATCGATCCAATGGCAAAAACCTTATTGCCATTAACGTCAAATATTTCGGATTTGTTTGGTACTAAAGAACACCAAACATTTGAAGGCAATTTTTCGTAAACATCAATAGATAATATCGACGCTGTTGAGCCACTGTCAATTAAAAAGTTGACAGGAAACCCAAAAATTAATCCATTTGTATAAAACCCGTTATCCCAATTATCATCTGTTTCCCCTATATGTCCTGTCCGGACATGTTTTTCTCCCTTCATATCAGGCCTTTTATCTTCTGTCACTAGCTCACGACCTATTGAGCCAGCGTTCTGTCGTTTCCCTGGTTGTGATTAAAAGAGGTATTTTGTCTTTGGTTGCCCTGGAAATTCCCTCTAGCTCTTTGGTTGTTTTTGTGTGGACAGTTCCTCATAAAATGGTCTGGGGAGTTACATCCGTAGCATCTGCCAGTATTTGCCCTCTTTGATTCCCGACTTCCATGTCCTTGTTCCAGCTTTGCTATCCTATCTTGTAATTCCTGCAAATTGCTATGGTAATCCTTTTCACTCATGTGTCCTTCGATGTCCTTTCATTCCACAGCTCTGATCATTGTTGACTTCTTTTTGTCTTCATCCCCCAATATTGACTCATACCTCTCTATTACATCAACAGCGTCTGCTATTGTATGGCATTCCTTGTCAATACAACGACATTTCATTTCCACAGTTATTACCTTGAATAACTGGTTTAGTGCAAGAGACTCCTGCGCTGCTAGGTCCAGGTCATAGTACGCCTTTTGCGCTAGTTGCCTTATATCATCCCCCACCTCAGCTATGCTTTCCCCTGCCATGCGCCTGCACATCTCTAACTTTGAGAGCCAACGATTTTTGTGTTTTGAACTCCCAAACCTCTGATCTAACTTTTGTGTTAGCATTTGGTATGTGCGCCTGTCGCCAGCAGACAAGCTCATGTAGTATGTCCTTGCTTGGCACCTAGCTGCCAAAAACAACAGTTTTGTACGGTTTCCCCATTGTCCCAATTCAGCGCAGTCCTCAAAATGCGACAAGTATTCCTCCCAACAATCCTTACCAGAGAAGGGCTCAGGTTTAAGTGTTACCTTTGGTGGGCCAATTGGTTGCATATTATGATTACCCCTACCATTCCTATCGTCAAAATCATGTCTCTGATATTCATCCCGTCCTTTATGTCTCTGATCTACTTCATCACCATGACCTTGTAAAATTGATTCCCTATCAAAGTCGTCATTGTCATCAGTGTGTATTTGATCCCCTTGTCCTAAGTCATCTAAATTTAAATCCCTTTCCATACGGAAATTTATTTCAGGGTCTGGGGAGTTCCTACCAGCATCAGCCATATTCTAAATAAAGACTTTTTATTTTATTTGTTGTTTCATATTTTATAGTTATAATAAATTTTTGTACAGTAAATCCACCACGTCGGGCTTAAACCACGTTTTTAAGTTGACAGGTTATTCCAAGGTTCGTATCCTGGATGTTAATTAGAATTTTAGCATCCCACTTCTGACACCAAATTGTAAGCCACCCGAGAGCATCCTGTCCTATACTCGGTAGTTTACTTTAATAACACTTAAATACAGTGTGTGACTCATGTAGCAACTCTAAATTTGTATTAAACTTCCCAAATTACTTGTCAGGTATAGTCTTCGGAATGTTTAATATGTATGTATTGAGCAATCCCTTGTATTCGAGTGTTACTGAGCTAATTTTGTTCCTAACGGCTTTCCATAGTTTTTATGTTTGAACGCGCGTCCTCCAACATCTATTGTTTTCATCAGTGTAAATTCATGTGCTTTTTGTATGTGCCCAAGTTCAATAAAATAAAGTTATCTTTCCAATGTTAACAGTTTTTATTTGTTCACTGTTAAAAGTATGTAACATTATAACATCGTAAAACTATATAAATAAACAGTTGCGTTCAAGTGTACGGAATCATAAATCCTTAAATACATATTTGTGGTGTCCGACGTGGTGGGAGAAAGCTTACTGTACAAAAGACGGCTAATTAAATATCATTAAACTTCATTATGTTATCCTTATTCTCACCTAAAGGTTATTGTTGTTTTTCAAGGTTTGAACTTGCCGCCAGCAAAACTTTGGGCTATCTGCCATTGCTGAGTGCTCGCGCGTTTATATACTAAATTGTAATTGTCACGTGACATACTAATCCAATGGAAACTTGTCCTTTCCAGGAAGCCGGAACTATAAAAATTTCAGATCATGAAAAACATAATATACATATCATATTAAGTTGTCCGAACATTGTCCTTATACATAAAATATCAAAACAAAGCTATAGCATCTAAAATATCGATAAAGAAGCTTGAAATAAACAATCGGACACCACTGCGCGCGCATTGATTTAGCAGACGATCTGCGTTATTACATAATACGTAAATAACATACAACATAGTTCATTTCAACCATCTAAATATTTACAATATATTTGTGTCCGGCAGGGTATACTTATAAAATATCTTATCTGTGGTATTAAAAATACGATATTAGATCAATTGTCCAGGGGACGAATTGGTATTTAAAGATATAAAAACACATGTTTCTGTCCCCACAAAATGGCAGACGACAAAGTCTCCGTAAATATACAATTGCAAATGAAGTATTTTCCTATGTATATCAGGCATATTAGACGTTAAAATATGAATATTTGGTTACAAGAAATGATCCTTAATACGGGAATTACATGATATATAGCATGTAGAAGGTAAGCCATGAGTAATTACATACATTCCCTGCCGTAACACTTGTACAACAAAAAAAGGTAAACAAATGAAAAATTCATTTCACTTCCAGTGTTTTACACATTAATAATTTGATTAACTTGATAATTATCACCCTAGTACCAACATATGTACACACCTAACTTGTAAAACTTGTTTTAGCTAATGAAATGCCTCCCCTGTAATTTATTGGCAAACAAAATGTAGCTTTGGCCTGTGAAATCCATAAAAAAATAGTAAATTAATGCCATATCTTTGATTACAAAAAAAAAATTGTTTTACTTGCTCGTGCGAGCCAAGTTACTATGCGTAAGAATACAACCGTTATGTTTAAAAGAATAATATTTCTGTTTCTGAACTTATAATATCATAACAAGTATTTCCAATGCCTTACAGTATTATATCTCTGAAACTAAACGACAGTACAACAGTTGCATTTATCATGCATCAATTGTAAATAAAAATATCAGGTGAGCGACACAGGGTCCTTGGACCCTCTAGTTTTCTGTTGAACTAATAGGAGAAATAAAGGTAATATCGAAATAAAAAAAGAACAAAATTACAGAAATCACTAAAATTTTACAATTATTTAAGTTTGTGTAAAGCTAATTTGAAAACAATAATAAAAAATATAGGTCACCAATGAGTTAAAGAAGATATTTCAATTTTAATGCCAAACAAAATGGCATTTTTGCACCAAAGGGAGATAATTTGGAGCTTTTCAATGATAAAAACTTTTTAAAAGTCATCTGGAGCCAAACCAAATTGATTTTTTTGGTTGATTTTTGTACCATATCTTAAAGTAATAACTAATAGTGTAATAAATAAAATTTGTACTGAAAAAACAAATGTTTAATTTTTTGCCGAAATTTTTGTACCCACGAGCCTCCTTAAAAATAATCTGCATGATGTTTTTTATTCCTCAAATAGCTATTGTTGATTTACATTTGCAGACGCCTGGTACAAAATGTGAATGTCCTGTTGGTTACTATGGTAGTACATGTCAAACTCCTTGTGACTGTGTCCATGGAACGTGTGACAAGACAACGGGAAAGTGTCTTTGTGTTGATGGTTGGTTTTTAACAACTTGTGCCTCATCTTGTCCAACAGGTTGGTATTACATTTCAAAAAGAGAAATTCATTTTGATAATGGTATTATGTAGATTTCCATTTTAAGGTGCATGTACATGTATACCACACATGTCCAGTGTGCATCCAGATAAAGAAGAGGTGAAATCTCTGTAATTTGGTTTTAGAATAAACATGATTGTTTTATTATGGAAAATAATGTAATGTAAAAATCTGAAGTAACATTGGCTTCTTGGAAATTTGCAAATAATTAAACTTATTTGTTTAAACAACATTTCTCGATTAGATGCTGTTTTCTTTTCTTTCAGAGCAAAAACATAATAATAATAATAATAATAATAATAAATACTTTATTTAAAGAAGGTAAAATCAGTTAGTACAATACTAGTCTCCCCTGATGCCCTCTGAATAATTCAAAATATACAATAATATAATATATTCATTTACAAACATACTTTTTATGCAAAACAAAAGGTGAAAAACATACAGCATAGGTTCATGAACATATTTTGTTAATGTCAGATGTACAAGATAAATGTATGGACTTTTATTTAATAGGTAAATTTCATCTGATAATTACATTTTTAGTTTAGAAACAAGAAATTATAAAAACTTTGTTTGAACTGTTCTATCATTTCTATCTTTTTTTATTTGAACAGGAATACTATTCCAAAGAACTGTACTGGAATATTGAAATGTTTTTTTCATAAAATTTGTTCTCGGACGTGGTATGAAAAGAAAATTATTGTCCGATGAACGCAAAGAATATCTTGCATTAACATTTTGGTTATTATTAGATAATTGACAAAGATAATCAGATGCAAGACTATTTACACACTTATACATTAATACTCCTTTGTGATATGTGATTCTTGATTGAAAAGTTAACCATCCTAATTGTTTAAATAAAGTTTTTGATGGTATGTCATATGATTTGTTAAGAATTATTCTGGCTGCCCTTTTTTGAAATTTTAACATTTTTTCCATATTAAGATTACATGTTTCAGTCTATATTGTACAACAATAATCAAAAAGAGGAAGTACATATCCATTATAAAATAAACATAAACCTTTTTGTGGAATATAATGCTTTAATCGATTTAGTAAACCTAGTCTAGTAGTAATCACAGTACAATTACTTTGTTTATTTGTTGATTCCATGAAAGACAATCATCGATTATGATACCAAGTAATTTCATAGAGGTCTTTTATGAAGTCATTTCTGTTTATATTTAAAATGGCACACGACTTGATAAATCAGTAGATATCTCACCATTTCCTTGCAAAATTTCAAATAGAAACTCCATTAAGCAGATTAAATACTACAAATGTAGCATCATTACAATTTATAATATGACAATTACCGGTAATTAGAAGTCTTTTCAACCAACCATTTGAGTCTTCATTCAGCTTATTTCTTATATGAGACAATTTGTACATATAGATATAGGAAGATGTGGTGTGAGTGCCAATGAGACAACTCTCCATCCAAATAACAATTTATAAAAGTAAACCATTAAAGGTCAATGTAAGGCCTTCAACACGGAGCCTTGGCTCACACTGAACAAAAAGCTATAAAGGGCTCCAAAATAACTAGTGTAAAACCATTCAAACGGTAAAACCAACGGTCTAATCTATATAAAAAAAGAGAAAAGAGAAACACGTATAAATTACATAAACAAATGACAACTAATATACATTTTTTGTACCACTATTTCTGGATTAAAGAATCAGACACACAGTCACACTGATCTTTAGGTCATTCCTGATATTTATACTTGACAGATACATATGGTGCTGGTTGTTCTGGCAATTGTAACTGTAACCTTGGAGATTGTGATCCTCTCAATGGAAAATGTATCTGTCCCCCTGGTAAAGGTGGTGCTCAGTGTGATAAACCCTGTCAGGTAAAATTTCATGTGGCTTATTGCATATTGTGCTCATAATTATGACTTCAGAGGGTTTTGTTTTGTTCTTCTTATTGTATGCCCATCTAAACTAATTGTTTTTTGCTTGCTTAATGTTACATCTAGTGCTTAAATATAATTTTATATATAAAATTTTACCCATGTCCTTGTGTATATACATACGTCCCAAAGTTGGTTTCTGTTTTTTAACTTTAGTTTGCCTCAACCAAAATGTTATGAAACTTATACACAATGCTTATTACCACTAAGTACAGATCAGGTTTGAATTTTGGTGGGGTCACTTTTACCGTTCTAGAATTATGTCCCTTTACAAACGGAAAAATTGCTTCCGTTCGCTTACTTAAGATTGCCTTAACCAAATGTTATGAAACTTATACACAATGCTTATTACTACAATAGACAGATCAAATTTGAATTTTAATGTCATCACTTTTACTGTTCTAGAGTTATGCCCTTTTGCAAATGGTAAAATTGCTGAAAAATTTCAAAAATATCAATCGAGTAATTTATTTTTTAAATTGGAATTATCTTCCTTTGTCCATGATTATAGTTGAAACAACTACAATCAATCCTTATTAAAATCTTCTTTGAAAATTGGTGTTATCTTTCTTTGTCCAGAATGGTAGTTGAATCAACTGCAATCAATGCTTTATACAATGCAATATTCAATATTTTACTACCAACTGATAGATTAAAGCAATCTTTACCATTCAGTGCTTACATGCATTCTAGGGTTATACCCCTTTACAAATGGAAAAATTGATGAATATTTCCATTTCTGTTCTCTTCATCTAAGTTTATCTCAACTACATTTAATGAAATAAATATATAATGCTTATTACTGCTAAACTCAGTTTAAGTTAAAACTTTGGCAACTTCACTTTTACAGTTCTTGAGTTATGTCCCTTTATAATGTTATATGCTAGCGGAGGCATCATCTGTGTCCCTATAGACACATTCCCCATTTATTTTTCAAGTTTTGTATTTATGTAGAGATTCTCTATATATAAACTAGAGTACAAAAAATAATCAATATCTTACAACAGTAAAGCAGTATACACTCTTTATTCTCTTAGTATCTTTCTAAAATACCCTGGTTTACCTTAAAAAAAATCAATAAAAAATATTGAATCTTATCAATAAAACACAATTCAGTTATGTTTTACAAATTTCAAAATCATTACCAAAAAGAAAATATTTTACAGTTTTGTGCAGAGTTATGGTCCTTGAACTTAGAAATTTCACTCAATCAGTTTTCTGCACTTTTTTTGTCATGCTTGAAGATAATACTTGATAATTTTTATATTGTTTACACCATGAAAAGTTATAGAAAAAGTTAGCATTTCTCTCAGAATGCTTGTTTAAATTAAAGGGAGGAACCTATGGACCTGGTTGTCTGATTACCTGTCCACCATGCGGTAAATATGCCCAAAACCAGTGTGATCCTGCTACTGGAGCCTGTGTTTGTAAAACTGGATATACTGGTGCCCTTTGTGACCAGCCATGTCAACAGGGATACAGTGGGGTCAATTGTTCTTCAAAGTGCAAGTGAGTATTACAAATGCTGAATTTCAGGACTCATGCTTTGAAGCCCAATCTGTTAAAAGAGTCCAATTTTTTTTATAGACCTTCACTTATGTGATTGATTAAAGAAAATTTGCAGAAGATTTTCGTTACATTAGGCCATTAAGAAGAATAGGTTTGTTTGCCCTAACCCTACCTACCAAGAAGACAGCTGCTTACTCAAAATCTTTTATTGTCCTGATGTGAAAATATTTTTTTTATTCAGATAGGCATGAAAACTAATAAACATCTGATATTTAAATTTCTCTTTGCCAAAAGAAAAAGAAAAGAAAATGCCTACCTACCTACCCACTGTCTGGATGTTTGGGTAGGGTTTGGGCAAACCAAAATATTTTTAAGTGTGGCCTTAGAATATTGAAGTTTTTAATACATGAATCGTAAAAGTTGCAACATTTTGAAAAGCAGTGTATCCTTTTCATAACATTAATTATGATTAAAACATTGAAGTTTCAAGATATATGAAAGGTTGAATCATTTTTAAACTAGTATAATTAACAAGGAACAATACTTGAATGTATGGTTTTATTTTTACAGTTGTCAGAATAGTGGACTGTGTAGGAGTACTGATGGTGTATGCCTGTGTCCGGATGGTTTTACTGGTTCCAAGTGTGAACTGAGGGTAGGCAATATGACCATTTTGGAATTCCTATGGTTCAACCTTATTTCAAATAAAATCCCACTATGCAGATTAAGTAATCATAGCATTCTACTACCTCACATAAACATTTTACTGGTTTGGTTTTTGCATGGTCATTTTGGAAAAGCTGCCAATGACTAGTTGTCATCACATTAACAATAGCTGGGTAAAGACATATTACTACCCAGCCTTTCAAATTCCATTAGTTAGATCTTAGTTCAGTGACATTATATATAAAAAAATATTTTGTGCATGTTATGCTTTTTGCATACAATTTTTCATTGAGCGATAAGATTTGTCTACACTTCTATCACTCACATTTCAGATTCTACAATTTATATTATTATTGTTAAACCTGTTCTATTCCTGAGTATGCCTGAAGCTTATGTTGCTGGCCATTGAATAATCAACAATTGTTTAATTTTACTATTCTTTTATAGTTCTTTTAATTATTTCTTTAATGAGTTTCAGTGTTCTTTGGGTACTTGGGGAGCAAATTGTACTAATAATTGTTCATGTGGTTACCATGGCAATGGATGTGATTTTGCAACTGGTGCCTGTCACTGTAGACCAGGATTTTCTGGAGGTGAGTCTTTGTGGTAACACTGATACTAGTGAGATTTGTTTGAGTCATTTTGTCTTGAGTTTGAATATCCCTATGGTATCTTTGCTTTATTTTGATTATGTTCATCGGAAAATCTTCTTTGTTTTTAATACAGCATGATGGTTATTTAACCTATTAATACTTTAAAATTGATGCAAAAAAAATAGTTTAATTAATGTGCTTTTAAATGATGAAAATTTATTAGTTTAACTATTAGGCCACTTTTATTTTATTAGTTGGTTTACGGGATTCTTCTTAAAAAAGGAAGGGTAGGAGGTCGAAAAAAAAATAATGAAAAAATATAGGGTAGGAGGTCGAAATAAAATTAAAAATAAAAATTGGAATTAATACTGTTTTTTTTTACAAAAAATGGAGAGAAACAAACAATGACATTACTCTTTTTAATAGTATTATACTAACCATGTATGCAAATCGTTTCATAATTTGGTATTAATTCTTGCTGTTAAAGTGTTTTAATTTAAATTAAATGTGTTACAAGGAGTCCAATGTCAATGTAGATTGATGAAAGCAGATATATATATATATATATGTCCCTGATGAAAGGGAAGTGTCTTTTCCAATTGCATTTCTCTTTGTTCTGTGTATTTATTTATCAAATTTAGATCAGGGAGTGACAAAATTCCTCATAACACAATACAATCTTATTGAGGAAATACCATATGCGCTCTGCATGTCATATGCCTTCATATGTGGTACATGAAAACATGTCCTTTTTAGGCTTTTTATGCTATTTTACACTGCTAAGTATTAGCTTATATCTCCAAGTGTCCTGTGATTGTCCCTTTTTATATAAATGTCGAAGTGATTTTAATTGTCGGGCATTCTATGACAGTAATACATGTTCTGATTTTGTGTTGGGATCTTGTTCACCATATCCCATCTCTGTTCCATTAAATCTTAATGGGTACCATGGGATGGTATTTAGGTATTTATATAATAAGGCCAATTAATCAGACACCCATCCCTGGCAGCAAGTTAAAAGATCCTTCCCTTTAGTGACGTCTGGCAAGCCTATTTAAAAACAAATCTGGGATGCCAGGAAGCCTTGCCAGACGTCATAATTATTTGGACTAGTATCTCATATGTGTAATGGAACTAAAACAGCCCCTTTCGATGGGTTTCAGACTTTCTGATCAACACTTGAACCAAAGTTGACCCACCGTCAACCTCACTGACTGTCTGAAACAGGGGTTCAAATTAGCGGTATTCCGACCTTTTAAACCAAAATTCCCAAATGATCTCAAAAATAATTTTCATTTTTATTATTCATGACTGCGATGTTCATTTTGTTCAACCGCTAGATTTACATTGAAAATCTCCAACAATTAATGTGTAAATCTAAGTAAGTATAAGTAAGTATTTGTAAAATCGTATCTGGTCCTCCATTTTCAACTGGTTCCTTTTCACCGCATTACATCATGATGAAACGTTGACTGAACAGGGAACCGCCTTTCAACTGGTTCCTTTTCACCACATTAGATTATGATGAAATGTTGACTGAACAGGGAACCACAAGGGATTTTCGAATCCACTCCGAGGGTTTTCCGACTGGAAGAAGAAAGACCGATCTTTTTTATCATGTTTTATTTTTATTTGTACTTCTTCAAACAGAAAAGGGTCGGCGGAATTAAAAAAAATCTTCAAAATCGTTTTTATTTTTATTTTTAAATCGTGAAAAACAGGGTTCGGCGGATCCGTAAACCAACAAATAAAAAAAAAGTGGCCTTAAAGTTTCTTTTTTGTTTTAAGCACAATGTGAGAAGAGTTGTCCTGTACTGACCTATGGACAAGATTGTGATCAATCCTGTAGCTGTTATCCAGAGGGAACCAGTTCATGTAGTCCAATTGATGGATCATGTCAGTGTAAAAGTGGCTACCATGGGAATGCATGCTTTGATGGTAAGATTGACTTTATTTGGATATTTATGTAAATGTAATGATCCCAGTAGTTTAAATCATTTTTATATGAGTGCAAATTTTTCATTTTGTTTAGTAGAGGAAAACTGAGCCTAATAAAATAAAACATGATCTAATCTTAAAAACTACAATAGATGGAAAAAAAACTTTAGTAGCAAAAATTATCAGTGCGGTAAGATTGCAAATAGGTTTACATCGTCAATACCATTTTGATAAGGAAAATAATAATAGCGGTTACTTTTTTTTTAGTTTGTTCATATGGTACGTGGGGAAGAAACTGTTCACAGAGATGTCAGTGTGGTTCCAATGGCAACTGTAATCCATATACTGGTGCCTGTTTCTGTTCACCTGGTTATATAGGAAAGAACTGTCAACAAAGTAAGATAACTATGTTTAGAGATTATTTTAGTATCATAGTTAAAGAGTGTTATGATAAGGAGTTTAATTTTGAATCTATATAGATTAACATTAATATGAATTTTAACCTATAATGGGTATAGGAAGATGTGGTGTGAGTGCCAATGAGACAACTCTCCATCCAAATAACAGTTTATAAAAGTAAACCATTATAGGTCAATGTACGGCCTTCAACACGGAGCCTTGGCTCACACCAAACAACAAGCTATAAAGGGCCCCAAAATTACTAGTGTAAAACCATTCAAATGGGAAAACCAACGATGTAGTCTATATAAAAACGAGAAACGAGAAACATGTATAAATTACATAAACAAACGACAACTACTGTACATCTCAGATTCCTGAATTAGGACAGGTGCAATGGTTTACTTTTATAAATTGTTACTTGGATGGAGAGTTGTCTCATTGGCACTCATACCACATCTTCCTACATCTATTGAAATCAATGACATTTATATATTGTATTAAAATTCTAGTGAGAAATGTAATCTCAATGATAAATCACACATTTCTGGCAGTTGTAATTCTATAAGTGAACCAACACCTGAAGTGTGGTTTTTTTGGTAGGGTTAAAACAAGTGGATGGATGCCTCTTGGTATTCACAGTTGTCTTAAAATGAATAAGAATATGTTGACACAAAAGACACCACACTCAAATAAGGATAGATAACACAATGATCTAGCATTAGTTTTAGATGAATGAATTAAAATGGTTTTATATATTTTATAGTGTGTTTGACAGACCAGTATTACGGACTGAATTGTTCTAAGCAATGTAATTGTAATGGAGGTCACTGTGACCCAACTTCTGGTCGATGTGAATGTAAACCTGGATCTAAAGGACACCATTGTGAACAGAGTAACTACAATATTTAATTCTTTTTTTTTGTTTGAGAATGAAGTGAAAGTTTTTTTTATTGAATTCAGTTTTATTAACTTTCTACAAAAGTTTAAGACAATTTCCTGTAATGTTTTCAGTACTTCTTTAAATATTTTTGAGAAATATTTGACAAGTAAAGAACAATGTTTTATTGTTATGATTTTCTTTTGATAATTGTTGTTTGGAAATAAGTGAATACAATTATGAATATGATAAATTAAGACCCATTTTAGGAACTATTTTAAGGTCTCTTTTCATCCTGGTATCTATGATGAGTTTATTCATGTGTAATCTATTGATGTCTACAGAAACAATTTATTTATAGGGATAAGATATTTATTTCTAAATCATTATTTTATATTATTTAAACAGAATGTGGACCAACTCATTTTGGAATTCAATGTGCCCAGGTGTGTGGATGTAAAAATGGTGCTGTATGTGATGCTGAGACAGGAAATTGTCGTTGTCAGCCTGGATGGTTTGGTACATTATGTGATCAAAGTAAGTGTAAGGGGAAAGAGGATTGTTTTTGGATATAAGAATATGTCGACACAAAAGACACCACTCTCGTATAAGGATGGATAACACAATGATCTAGCATTAGTTTTAGATGAATGAATGCTCTGCAGACCTATGACTCATTTCACCCAAAATCTTATTATTCAAAATACTTGTATGTCATCAATAGGAATTGTGACCTAAAAACCAACATGATCAATTTTTTCTGCTGAAAATTTTCACTCCTAGTACATGTATATAGTTACCTTGATCTTATTTATTTCATTGCTAATAAATGTTTGTAACAAAATCTATCTTGGTTGAAGGTTGTCCAGCAGGACAGTATGGAGTGGATTGTTCTATGTCATGTCCTGACTGTCAAAATGGTGGATTATGTGATGGTACATCTGGTATGTGTGTATGTTTACCAGGATTTATTGGAAGCTTATGTAATCAGAGTAAGTTGACATTTTTTTTTTAAGTTTTCAAGCTATATAAACAAAGTTGTAAATAAAATTAAGAATTGAAATGGGGAATGTGTCAAAGAGACAACCCGACCATAGAGCAGACAATTTGTAAAGTATCTATAGAATACATGTGTAACAAACAAAAATCTGACAAATGTGAATCCAAAGATTTATAGTGTGATATCTTTATTTTCAGCAATGTGTATACCAAAAAGGGTTTTTGCTTTAAGGATTGATAAAAAATATTTTAAACGTTTGAGCTCACCTGACCTAATATGACTTAATTCTTATATGATTTGCATATTAGGGAATACCTTGATATGATTGATTGAAAGAACTTCCGGTAGTTGATCTTGACATTGGTTATTTTTGGATAGACGACGTTGAAGAACTTCTTTTTGTAACCAATGTAAACATGAAGATGACGGCGATAACAACACTGACGTTATCAAATTTATTTTCACTGCACGTTAATCGTTAAAAAAAATAATACACAAAAACATTCCTTTGAATGATAATAAGAGTTTTTACAGTTTACTTTTTATCAGATAGTAAATTTCATTGAGTACATATTTTTGTGTTACCCAACAAATATATTCATGCTCCAGGCCTATTCAATGACATAGATATACAATTTACGTGTGATAAAGATAACAGGTGTGAACAAATATATTCCCTATACCAATTTTAAAGAATTATAAGGATTACACACCTTTTTAAAGGAATTTATTGGTGTATAAACTACAAAGTCACTCACAAACATATCATAAATGTCGGATTTTACTGAAGCAAGAGACAGTAATTGTTATTTTCCATATTCCAACAGAGTGTTGAGAAAAAAGTATATGATAACAATTCTATACCAAAACCAATTGTACATCAAATGTTTAAAACATATGTATGCAGGTACCAACATGCGATGTTTTGCACAATGAACAATTTTTTTCCAAGGTGAATATGAATATTTTTTTCAAAATCCAATTCAAATAGAAAAAAACTTCTAAAGATCGTTCAATATAGAATAAATGCTATTTTTTAATTGGTTGAATTTCAGCATGTAGTCAAGGATATTGGGGATTGAAATGTCAGATGAAATGTCCAAATACATGTCAGCTGGGATGTCAGCCTCAGACAGGGATATGTAATTGTTCACCTGGTTCCTGTCTAAATCAGGGATTTTGTTCAAGTAGTGTAAGTAAATGTTATTATTGTTGAATCTTTAAAAAAGACATTTTAAAAGGCAGTTAAACATTTTTTACATTACACTCAAGCGTTACTTAAAGTCTTATACAATTGGTACATTCCTATTTTTTAGCTCACATGGCCCGAAGGGCCAAGTGAGCTTATGCCATCACTTGGCGTCCGTCGTCGTCCGTCGTCTGTCGTCGTCTGTCTCCGTCATCTGTCGTCGTAAACTATTTCAAGAATCTTCTCCTCTGAAACTACTAGGCCAAATACTTCCAAACTTTAACTGAATGTTCCTTAGGGTATCTAGTTTATAAATTGTATCCGAAGTTTTGATCTATCAACAAACATGGTCGCCATTGCTAAAAATAGAACATAGGGGTCAAATACAGTTTTTGGCTTATAACTCAAAAACCGAAGCATTTAGAGCAAATCTGACATGGGGTTAAATTGATTATCAGGTCAAGATCTATCTGCCCTGAAATTTTCAGATGAATCGGACAACCCGTTGTTGGGTTGCTGCCCCTGAATTGGAAATTTTAAGGAAATTTTGCTGTTTTGGGTTATTATCATGAATTTTATTATAAGTAGAGATAAACTGTAAACAGCAAAAATGTTCAGCAAAGTAAGACCTAAAAATAAGTCAACATGACTGAAATGGTCAGTTGACCCCTTTAGGAGTTATTGCCCTTTATAGTCAATTTTTAACCATTTTTGTCGAGCCTTCGACTTTAGTCGAAAAAGCGAGACTAAGCGAGACTACATTCCGTCGTCGTCGGCGTCGTCGTCGTCGGCGGCGTCCACAAATATTCACTCTGTGGTTAAAGTTTTTGAAATTTTAATAACTTTCTTAAACTATACTGAATTTCTACCAAACTTGGACAGAAGCTTGTTTATGATCATAAGAAAGTCTCCAGAAGTAAATTTTGTAAAAATAAAATTCCATTTTTTCCGTATTTTACTTATAAATGGACTTAGTTTTTCTGCGAGGAAACATTACATTCACTCTGTGGTTAAAGTTTTTAAAATATTAATAACTTTCATAAACTATCCTTGATTTGTACCAAACTTGGACAGAAGCTTGTTTATGATCATAAGATAGTATCAAGAAGACAATTTTGTAAAAATAAATTTCCACTTTTCCGTATTTTACTTATAAACGGACTTAGTTTTTCTGCGAGGAAACATTACATTCACTCTGTGGTTAAAGTTTTTAAAATTTTAATAACTTTCATAAACTATCCTTGATTTGTACCAAACTTGGACAGAAGCTTGTTTATGATCATAAGATAGTATCAAGAAGAAAATTTTGTAAAAATAAATTTCCACTTTTCCGTATTTTACTTATAAATGGATTTAGTTTTTCTGCGAGGAAACATTACATTCACTCTGTGGTTAAAGTTTTTAAAATTTTTATAATGTTCTTAAACTATCCTGGATTTCTACCAAACTTAGACAAAAGCTTGTTTCTGATCATAAGATATTATTCAGAAGTAAATTTTGTAAAAAAAAAATTCACTTTTTCCGTATTTTACTTATAAATGGACTTAGTTTTTCTTCCAGTTAACATTACATACAGTCTGCAGTTAAAGTTTATAAAACATTTATTAGATTCATAAACTATCCTGGATTTTTTACCAAACTTGGAAGCTTCTTTCAATCAAAAGACAGTATCGAGAGGGAAATTTTTATTGATGTTTTTCCTCATTTTTGTTGAGTCTGCGATTAACAGCAAAAGTAGGCGAGACACTGGGTTCCGTGGAACCCTTACAAATTTTTCATAAATCTTAGTTATCTTTTACAAAAATCTTCTCCTCTGAAACTACTGGGCCAAATTGAACTAAACTTGGCCACAACCATCATTGGGGTATCTAGTTTGAAAATTGTGTCCGGTGATCCGGCCAACCAACCAAAATGGCCGCCATGGCAAAATATAGAACATAGGGGTAAAATGCAGTTTTTGGCTTATAACTCAAAAACCAAAGCATTTAGAGCAAATCTGACATGGGGTAAAATTGTTTATCAGGTAAAAGGAAATGTGAGCTTTTCTCATCACTTGGCGTCCGTCGTCGTCTGTCGTCGTTAATAATTTTTCAAACATCTTCTCCTCTGAAACTACTGAATGGATTTGGATGAAACTTAGCATGATTGTTCCTTAGATTATCCTGCACAAAGTTTGTGCTTCGATTTTTGATCCGTCAAAAAACATGGCCGCCGTTACTTAAAATAGAACATAGGGGTCAAATGCAGTTTTTGGCTTATATCTCAAAAACTAAAGCATTTAAAGCAAATCTGACTTGGGGTAAAAATGTTCATTAGGTCAAGATCTATCAGCCCTGAAATTTTCAGATGAATCAAACAACCCATTGTTTGGTTGCTGCACTTAATTGGTAATTTTAAGGAAATTTTGCAGATTTTGGTCATTATCTTGAATATTATTATAGATAAAGATAAACTGTAAGGAGCAAAAATGATCAGCAAAGTAAGATCTACAAATAAGTTAATATGACCAAAATTGTCAATTGACCCCTTAAGGGGTTATTGTCCTTTAATGACAATTTTCACAATTTGTTCATCATATTTGCTAACTTTAAAAAATCTTCTCCTCTAAAACTACTCAACCAAATTCAACCAAACTTCATTTGAATGATCAGTAGGGTGTATAAAATAAAGTTTGTGTTTTATTTTCTATTTCGTCAAAAAACATGGCCGAAGGCATTGTTTACCATGTGAGCGATTCAGGCTCTTGAGAGCCTCTTGTTTCATTTACTGTCTTCAAAATTGATTTGTTGAGTGGAAAAGTGATTGTTTTTTTTTATTATGAAGGTAAAATAGTATACAATTTCCAAAAGTAAGAAGAGTGAAATACTTGATTTAGTCCTTTTATTTGCATTTGTGACATTATTAAGTTTTTTTCTTCTATCAATCTTTATTTTTGTTTTCCCATTTGAATGTTTTTACACTAGTCGTTTTGGGGACCCTTTATAGCTTGCTGTTTGGTGTGAGCCAAGGCTCCACGTTGAAGACAGTACTTTAACTTTTAGTGGTTTACTTTTACAAATTGTGACTTGGATGGAGAGTTGTCTCATTGACACTCATACCACATCGTCTTATATCTAATTAATATCTGCTTAAAACTTTCTAATGCAGACTCAGTATATCTTAAGGGTATTTTCAGGGTTTATGTTTATGTAAAGATACATATTATGGAGACAGATGTCAGAATACAACAGGCCGATACTTAATGCAGCAGAGTCAATCAGGTAACAAAAATCATAGTTTCAATTATATTTTCATAATTTTTTAACCATTACTTCCAATTTAAGAAATCGGAGTAAGAAGGTTATAGTACTGACATAACTGATTTGCTAGATTTTTTATACCAGAGAAGGGTCTGTTTATTGAAGGTTTACATGGACAGAACTGTTTAAAAGGAGGGTAGAATGGTAGAAAGCGTAATAGATACAGCCAAGCTGAATGAGTTAAAATTGTTTTGGAGGTTTCTATGCTAAAAAAAAAACATAAATGGTGAAAAATTTTATTTTTTTATTTTTGGGACAATCAAAGGGGGCAGGTTAACCCTCCGCACCCTATCCTGGATCCACCAAGAGTTTATATATTTTTTTATTTCACAATTTTTTGGGGTTTACATGGTCATGTGATTTTATTTTCTCATCCCTTATTTTAACCTTCATTAAGTGAGGGAGGTTTGGGGATTTTATGTTGTTTGTGAAATTTAAGTAAATTTCCCACAGTAAATAGTTTATAAATATATGGCTAGATGATGCAGTGTTTGTTAGGTTGTATGCATTTTCAGAGCAAATGGAAAATGTTTGTAATGAGTTATATATAGATCAGCCATCTACTTTGATCAGAGAAATTCAGTGAATCAAAATTGAGAATAGAAATGGGGAATGTATCAAAGAGACAACAACCCGACAAAAGAGCAGAAAACATCTGAAGGCCACCAATAGGTCTTCAACACAGTGAGAAAATCCTGCACCCAGAGGCGTGATTCAGCTTGGACCTTGAACAGAAATTAATACTAGTTCAGTGAAAGCGGACATATAAATGAACTAATATTTAAAAAAAAAAAAACAAGACTAACAAAGGACAGAGGCTCCTAATTAAGGTCTTATATAACTTCATGTATTCCTTTATTCTTTTAGAAATATCTGAAAGTTTTTTTAGGCTAATAGTGTATAGAAATTGTATGTTGTGATAACATGCAACTGCTATTTGTGAAACAAAACTGAATCAAGAGAACTAAGAATTGCAGAATATCAGAATTTACGTGTTAAGAAAACTATTTTGAACTCAGTATTAAACATACAGTTTTATCTTCAGGTTTTGGACAACTGCAAAATTTGTAATTGTTTCATTGTTTATGAATTAACATTACATGTATATGCATTGTATGTGCTTGTAGTAGCATCTGTTAACACTTGAGTTTCAGCTGATTTCATGTTATTGAAGTAATTTGTTGTAACATCCTGTTTTAGGTTCAAGCTATTCACTATCTAAAGGCCAGCTAATAGGACTTGTGTTTGGCGTTATAGTACTGATTGTTTTAATTGTTGTTGGTGTGATATTCATTATGAAAAAGAAATATACAGGAGTGTTACTGCCTTCTGGATTATCTAGAAAGTATCAACAAGATACACAAAAGGTAATGTATAATGATTTTTGTCTCATCTGATATGATTTTCAGAGGAGAATGCTAGACATAGGGATACTAATTCAAAACTGACGGCATAAAATATTTATAAATTGCTTTATAGTGAAGAAGGTAGAAAAGTGGGATAAATAATATCTTGTAAGCAGATGCTTTTTTAGTGTGATGTTTTTTTCTAGCAAATGTCCTGTGACATTGGCCTTATTGTTATGGTTCACTGGCATGACTGCTCATAGGTAACACTTTGTAAATACAGCTGTTTCTCTAACCCCGCCCCTTTTGGGGAGATATATAATATTCATAGATAATTAATTTTGTTTACATACTGGTTTCCAGATATGATCTCTATCTTTTATCTCTAGACATAACTTGGGAATGTTTTTTGCCAGTAAATATACATATGAATATCGGTCAAATTGAAATCTGTGGAAAACAAAGTCAAGGAAGGGGTATTACAAAATTTTAGTGTAAGTTTAAACTCTCAAAAGTTTGGGGCATATTTACTTTGAAAGTATGCCGCACAGCCCTATATTTTGACCTTTGAAAAAAATAGTACTGCATATGAATTTTCCATTCTAGGATATATTTTTTTTCAAAACTTCATAGTAAATATGGTAGTTTTATCCATAAAAGGAATTCCTATGGGAAATTGCATTTTAGATATTTACAGAATTGCAACCTAAAGAATGTATCAGTTTTAGTGGTGAAAATTGTATTCATGCAATCAGAACCCCATTGTGGCTCCTTTATTATATGACATCAATTTGCCAGACTTTATCTTTTCTTTTGAGATAAAATATATATAGTGCAAGAAATCAATTACAGGTTTGTTTTTCAGAACAATGAATCTATGCAGCCTGTCACCATTATTGTAAGAGTTTCACACTTTCTCAACTTGGAGACATTTGAAAAACTGGAAACAATACCTTCTGAACTTGTATCTGCCAGAATTTTGACTTGCTCTTGACTTTTACTTTCATTCACTGAGAAAGAAACTACCATGAAATTATAGAAATGAATAAAAAAATGTTAAAATGTACAAACACCTGTCTGCAAAAAAAACCAACTATATATTATATAAGAGAGTAAAGGTAAAAGTTTTCAGAGATAAGTGCCTGAAACAGGCTATTATTTGAACTTGGAATTATTTTTAATTATGGAATTTGCACAATTTCTTGTGCTTGAAATTTTTAATAAATTCCATGTTTGTTCTGTACTTTTATGTTCTGTGCTGCACACAACACTTCCTATTACAAAGAAGATAGTACATTTTCAATAGAATATACTGTGCCACGCACAACACTATCTATACAAAATACATTCAATGGAAAGTGTTATGAACTGCTCAAAACATTATGATACCAAATAAACAAAGAATTTATTAAAAAATCAAGCACAAGAAATTGTGCAACTTCCATAATTAAAAATAATTCCAAGTTCAAATAATAGCCTGTTCTGTGTTAAAATTATATAAACCAAATATTCAAGTCATAATGTAGGTGAAACATTAAATTCTATGAAAAGAAATTTCATTTGATTCTTACATTTTGTTGTCTACTTTCAGCTGGAAGAAGTTCAAGATGATGGTTCTCGAGGATTCAGCAACCCATTAGCAGATGGTGATAATGACAATACAGTAATATCACAAAATGACAATTCTGATGCATGATCAAGTGATATTAATATTAAGACATTGTTATCTAGACACTGAATTTTTTTTTTAAAATAGCATGACTGTCTTATTATCATTATCATTCTTTCTATTATTGCATTCAGATTACATATTTAAATTTTTTGTCTCGCTTCAGATGAAATTTTTTACAGTCTCAGGTTAAGGATTTTTATACTTTTTTCATTTTGACAAACCTTCAAAAGCATTTTATAAAACTTGGAGGACAGTCACAATATCTTTATCATGATTAAAAGGTAGCATTTAAAGCAAATTCTAAAAAGGTATGTTTTCTTTTTCCAATATTTTACTGTTTGAAGGAAATTGCAGTCTAGTGATAAAAAAATTTAAACATCAATAACCTTTTTCAAACTTGATTAGAAGAACAAGAAAATTTTACAGAAGCTTCTTCATAATACATGCCATCTAGGGTAAAATAGTTTTTTGATTTTGTCATTGTATGGACTTTTTGCAAACAACATATAGTTGCAGTTGGTAATGCAGTGGGATGAATGTAACACACTGGTCGGGTTCCAAAGAGCCCTTTATGACTTTTTGTACTATTAACTTTATATTTGTAAGAAAATAATCTCATTTGTATCATTTTTGTTGAGTCTGCAACTTTTTTATCGCAGAAAGCTTGACATAGGGATAGTGATCCTACGGCAGTGTTAATTAACTTCTTTAAAGCTATATATTTTAGAAGGTGGAAAACCTGGATGTTTCAAATTGATATATAGATGCCTTATGTTACAAAGTTTCTGTCTGTCACATGTTCATTGTCCTTGACCTCATTTTCATGGTTCAGTGACTACTTAAAAAAAAAAATCAGATTTTTTGTAATGTTAATTTCTCTCATATTATGAGTAATAGGATAACTATTTCGTATGTGCATACCTTGCAAGGTCCTCATGCACGTCAGACAGTTGTCACTTGACCTCAACCTCATTTCATGGATCAGTGAACAAGGTTAAGTTTTGGTGGTGAAGTCCATATCTCAGATATCATAAGCAACATGTCTTGTATATTTGGTGTATGGAAGGATTTTAAGGCGGACATGTCCAACTGGCAGGTGTCATCTGACCTTGATCTCATTTTCATGTTTCAGAGGTTATAGTTGAAGTTTTTTGTTTTGGTCTGTTTTTCTTATACTGTATGCAATAGGTCTACTATATTTGGTGTATGGAAGGATTGTAAGGTGTACATGTGCAATTAGCAGGTGTCATCTGACCTCATTTTTTATGATGTACGTCAGTCTCCCAGGTTTTATTCAACCTTGACCTAATTTTCAGGGTTCATTGCTCATTCCTCAATTTTTATACGACCGCAAATTTTGAAAAAATTTTCGTCGTATATTGCTATCACGTTGGCGTCTGCGTCGTCGTCGTCGTCGTCGTCGTCGTCGTCGTCGTCGTCCGGCGTCCGAATACTTTTAGTTTTCGCACTCTAACTTTAGTAAAAGTGAATGGAAATCTATGAAATTTTAACACAAGGTTTATGACCACAAAAGGAAGGTTGGTATTGATTTTGGGAGTTTTGGTCCCAACATTTTAGGAATTAGGGGCCAAAAAGGGCCCAAATAAGCATTTTCTTGGTTTTCGCACTATAACTTTAGTTTAAGTTAATAGAAATCTATGAAATTTTGACACAAGGTTTATGACCACAAAAGAACGGTTGGGATTGATTTTGGGAGTTTTGGTCTCAACAGTTTAGGAATTAGGGGCCAAAAAAGGGCCCAAATAAGCATTATTCTTGGTTTTCACACAATAACATTAGTTTAAGTAAATAGAAATCAATGAAATTTAAACACAATGTTAATGACTACAAAAGGAAGGTTGGTATTGATTTTGGGAGTTTAGGTCCCAACAGTTTAGGAATTAGGGGCCAAAAAGGGACCCAAATAAGCATTTTTCTTGGTTTTCGCACCATAACGTTAGTATAAGTAAATAAAATTCTATGAAATTTAAACACAAGGTTTATGACCATAAAAGAAAGGTTGGGTTTGATTTTGGGAGTTTTGGTCCCAACATAATAAGGGGCCCAAAGGGTCCAAAATTAAACTTTTGTTTGATTTCATCAAAATTGAATAATTGGGGTTCTTTGATATGCTGAATCTAACTGTCATGACTGTGTATGTAGATTCTTAACTTTTGGTCCCGTTTTCAAATTGGTCTACATTAAGGTCCAAAGGGTCCAAAATTAAACTTAGTTTGATTTTGACAAAAAATGAATCAGTTAGGGTCTTTGATATGCTGAATCTAAAAATGTACTTAGATTCTTGATTATTGGCCCAGTTTTCAAGTTGGTCCAAATCGGGGTCCAAAATTAAACTTTGTTTGATTTCATCAAAAATTGAATAAATGGGGTTCTTTGATATTCCAAATCTAACTGTGTATGTAGATTCTTCATTTTTGGTCCTGTTTTCAAATTGGTCTACACTAAAGTCCAAAGGGTCCAAAATTAAACTTAGTCTGATTTTAACAAAAATTGAAATCTTGAAGTTCTTTGATATGCTGAATCCAAAAATGTACTTAGATTTTTTATTATGGGCCCAGTTTTCAAGTTGGTCCAAATCAGGATCTAAAATTATTATATTAAGTATTGTGTAATAGCAAGTCTTTTCAATTGCACAGTATTGCGCAATGGCAAGAAATATCTAATTGCACAATATTGTGAAATATCAAATTTTTTTTTAATTAGAGTTATCTTTCTTTGTCCAGAATAGTAAGCAAGAAATATCTAATTGCAAAATATTGTGCAATAGCAAGATTTTTTTTTAATTGGAGTTATCTTTCTTTGTCCAGAATCAACTTAAATCTTTGTTATATACAATATACAATGTATATTCACTTTTTACTACCAACTGATAAATTAAAATAATCTTTACCATTCAGTGATAACAAGCAGTTTTTTTACATCTTAATATTTTATGATGTATTTAAATGAGTAGTTATTGTTGCAAACTCCATTAGAAATTTTAATTGAGATTAGTTTTGGAATAAGGGAAAGGGGGATGTGATTAAAAAAATTGGGTTCAATTTTTCTCATTTGAAATTTCATAAATAAAAAAGAAAATTTCTTCAAACATTTTTTTGAGAGGATTAATATTCAACAGCATAGTGAATTGCTCAAAGGCAAACATTTTTTTTTTAAGTTCATTAGACCACATTCATTCTGTGTCAGAAACCTATGCTGTGTCAACTATTTAATCACAATCCAAATTTAGAGCTGAATCCAGCTTGAATGTTGTGTCCATACTTGCCCTAACCGTTCAGGGTTCAACCTCTGCGGTCGTATAAAGCTACGCCCTGCGGAGCATCTGGTTGTTCTTTGTTCTGTTTTTCTTATACTATATGCAATAGGTCAACTTTATTTAATGTATTGAATGATTTTCATGTGTACATGTATTTCCAATTTGGTTTATATGATCTTGACCTCATTTTCTTGGATCATGTTAAGTTTTAAGTGATAGTAGTAAAGCTTTATATTAAGGACTATCAACATAATATCAATAGTAAGTTAAGATGGTGAGACATTTCAGCGTGTGCATTCTTGTTTACTTTTGTCTGCATTGAAGCATTCATCATTCGTTTGATTCTCGTGTTATCAGATGTTGGTTTTTAACTGATATATTGTCAACTGTAGTATGAGAATGACATAAGAGAATAACAATTAAGTGAATCCTACATTGTTGTAGTGTATAGTATATTTAATACCATTCCCTATCCCAGATACTAAAAGCATTACTTGAACTAAATTTGGTGTAAGGTGTTATAAAGTTCACCACACCTTATTACAGTATCATCTGTTACAGTAATTATAATTGATCAGCAACTCTCACATGTCTGCACATTCTTAAAGAAACACGTAATTAAATTGTACTTGTTAATAAATTAGTTATAGAAACTGGATTGTATTATTACATAGAAAATATATTACATAAGGAATGATTGGAAGGTAGATATGTCTGTCTGGCAGGTTTCATTTGTCCTTTACCTCATTTTCATGTTTAATGTTAAGATTTTTATGGTAATGTCTGTTTCTCAGATACTGTAAAAATTATGTGTACTGAATGATTGTATGGTGCACATGCCTGTCCAATTGGGTTCATCAGACCTTTTCCTCATTCCCATCAATCATTGTTTAGATTAATGTTATGTATCATTTGTTGTATAACCTTTTTCTTGTAGACTTTCAACATAATTTTAATCATGTAATAATTTGGCAAGACTTTTCAGTGTATGCACTTTTGTTAAAATACCTATTTGTTTATACAAATAAACTTTGTCACAAAAATTGAACTTCATAAAAAAAATTCTGTCAACAACAAGGAATGTACTAGGATCTGTCTTCAAGTGTATCTTAATGTTTGGTGTGTATCGATGATTGATGATGTGTTACCATTACCATGTGTGTAAACAACTTCTTTAATAAAGCCGACTATTCACCGTTGACATAACATCTAAGTCTAAAGAGTTGGTTTTTTTTTATTGGTGGAAACTTGTTCATGGATACATTGCTATTGTGACAACACCACATCTATATTTTTTCAATATAAAAAAGAAAATATGGTATGATTGCCAAGGAGACAACTCTTCACAAGAGACCAAATGACACAGAAATTAACAGCTATAGATCACTGTACCACCTTTAACAATGAGCAAAGCCCATACAGCAGTCAGCTATAAAAGGCCCCAAATATGCAAACATAAAACAATTTAAACTAGAAAACTAACAGACATGCTATCTATGTATTGAATTCTTCAGTGATATGATTCATTACTGAAGGGTCTGTTCATATATGTTAACGTCTGACTTGTTTAGCCTTACGATTAGCTGTGTTGGTTGTTGGACATGAGCCTGTATATTCAATAATGAATATAGATGACTTCTGAACAAAGTTTATGCAGACTGAGACAATAAGGCAGAAACAGAAAGGATTGGTGTTGATTGTTATGTACAAGTGTTGTAGAACATGATCATATGATTTGGTGGTATTACATTTTAACATATTGCATGTATTCTCATCCAGTTGCATTATTCACATGAATAAAAACCTCGCAATAAGTTCTGATTTACATTAGTCATACCCAATTTCTAAAATCCCACCATACCAAATTAATTTATTGTAAGTGAGTTAATGTCCATGATCTTGATATGGATGACAATAGACACATTGACATCAAGGATTCTTAAATTGAAATGATTAAAAAACATACAATAAAATGAAACGATTGATCGGTGTTTAACTTTCAACACTATTGTGCAATTTCGTGGCTATCAGGCAGCGGGAGAGAACTACAGACCTTCAATAGGAAAACTGACAATTTATTCAATTAAGATTAAGTCAAGTGCACCTGCCCTGTGCGGAATTCAAACTCACAATCTCAGTGAAACAGTAGTTGGAATACTTAGACTAATCAGCCTTCTAAAATAAAATGAAAATAAAAAATAAGGTTATCACTAAAGCATATATATATATATTATGTATTTTTTATCAAACAATAACAACAAATTTACAAATATGGAATGCAGAATGTATAACAATGTAATTAAAATACACAAAAGTTGTACATACAGTTGTTTTGGATATATAATAGAGGCCAGCTCTGATTAATGTAAACAGTTTATAGTTGATGTAGGAAGCAAAGCATTAATTCAAATACTTTATTATGATAAGTTATTTAGACTTTTTTATTTATTTTGTGTAAACAGTTATAGTATATATGCTGAAACATGTACATGGCTAAAAATGAATGTTCACAGATGCCACTATACATTTAATAGAAGAACAATCTCATTCAAATTGTTCTTGATATTTCAAAATCAAAATTTCAAAATACTGCATTCATATATGAACAAATTGTTCGGCTTCAGGATATAATGTATTTCATATCTACTTCTTGTAAAAAATAAACAAATTTATACTGTTTAATAGAGATTTGTATGTAGCTGCTATTATTATTAATATGTAGATCACACATCTTTAAAGAAGAAAGCTAATTACTAGGCAAAATAATAACAATTGCAACAGATACATGGCAAAAAATAAACCCATTTCCATTCAAAGTAATAAATAACTATGGAAACAAATACAATGAGAAACACCAGTTGATCAAGACAAGATATATATATATTAACAAATAAATAAGCACTAGAACACATCCGTGAAATCGCGGGCATTCAGAGAGTGGATGAAAGTATGTAAAGTGTTGTATTGTCAATGTAAATTTGTTCTGCCTTACAGAAGTTCTTATGGAAACAATTGTTTTTTCTACCCCTCCTCCTTTTTTTTCAAAATTCCCATTTTTTTGTTTTCTATTAATTTCAATATGAACATCATACATTTAGTATGTTATGAACATTCATTGCTCTAAATAAAGTGTGTTTGATTTTAACTATCAATCTCAGTTTACTAACCAATCCATGGAGGTCACTGATAAGTTATATAGGCCCTCTCGACTTAATATACTTAGGGACCCCATGAATTTTTGTAAAAGATTTTATGACTGGATAATTTCAGAAAACCCAAACTGAATAAATATAAGAATGGATGACAAATGCAAATAAGCATGGTATCTATAGGACACAGAGGCATAATGTTCAATTTATTGAGGAAGGAAGAGAAGCGACACACAAAATGAGATCTTCTCGTTTAATAGTATAGATATCTAGAAGAGCAGTTTTAGAGACAATCATTCTCAGTTACAAAAAATGGAGAAAAACTTAACTAAATAATGTGTCATACATGAAAAAATGTTAAACATTTGGAGCAATGTCATTCTAAAAAAATGCTAAATGACATCACAACAAAGAGACAAAAGTTGATAGGATTGTAAACATAATAATTCAAAAGAAACAACATTTAAAGATGATTTCCTTCATTTTTAGTTATCATAACCCTATTAATTGTTTTTTTTTGGCTATTAAATTTTAGCAAGTTCTATCAAATATCTTCTTAATTGCACAATTCACTATAAGCAATCTTTTTAATATTCATGATATTTTTAGTTGAAACAGATCATTAAATTGACCGAATGATGACCTAAATATTGGTTTTATCTACTTCATTTGAACTCTGGTGGAAAGTTGTCACATTGGCAATCCACCACATCTCCTTATTTTAATACTTATACAAAGTATACGTGTTGATGGTTGATTCCTTTAAATGGTCAGTTTATAAAAAAAATAAAACCCTGAGTTGTAAAATGACATTTATATGAATATGATACCAGTCCATTTACATACATTATTTGTTTCACCACATTTTATATTTGAATAAAAATATGGACATATTTATGTAGTGATGGGGGAAACACACTATTATATAATTATTATCAAGTAAGATGAGAAAAAATAGGTTATATACATGTTTTAAAAATATTTTTGTTGTAACCTGTACAAATATAATTAAAATATATAAAAATATAACAATTAAATTGATATAACATTTAAAGTACATCTGCACTTTGTATGCATTCAAATGCAACATCATTTGTAACATTCATTTAGATTCGATAACATCACAAAAATACCAGTAAACTTAATTTGTGACAATAAAATCACCAATTGATGCAGTCGGAGCTTAAAATACAATACTGTTATATTTTGTTGTTTCATGGAATCGTTATATCAATTGGGAATATTTTTGTTGTTAAATTCATGGAAAAGTTATATCAATTCAGAATGTTTTTGTTTTTTCGTGCAAAGAAACATCAACTTGGAATGTGTTTTTTGTTTCATGGAAAAATTCATGAACTGAGAATGTTTTTGTTGTTTCATGGAATGGTTTAGATAATCATTTTCTCATGAAAGAGAAGACATACAAATTTCAATTATAAAACATTTTGACACAGAAACAAATAGAAAAGTGATTATAAACACATTTGTAAACATTTAGAACATTCACACAATATCACAGAAATTCACATTATAACAAAAGGTATCTCCCCTATATATAAGCTACACTAAATATAAAAAAAAAATTGATAGCAAACATAGAACTGAAACTTTTGTTTTCTTTTTCTTATCAAATATTTAAAAAGCCATGTCAAATATTGACATTACACAAATTCAAATTATCATTTCAGGCATGGATTATCATATGTATCCACGAGTCAGAAAAAAATATATAATTTCCTACCCATTTTAAACCCTGTATAAATTGTATCTAGATTTTAAGACTAGAGTTAGCAATAATACTATTTGTTCAATAAAAGACATTGTTCAGTAAAATTTTGACTGTAGATCTCTATATGAACTTCATATAAACACCCCTTTTCCTAGATTGTGATGGTCCCTTTTAAATCAGTCATATATAGAAGTTCAACATATTATTGGGGGCTATACATTGTTTTTATAATTGAGATCTTTATAAGTTTTAATAGGCTATTATATCAGATAATTATTCTTTTGCCTCTGGAATTTCAATTTCGTCTACAAAGAGTTTATGTTGAACACCATCTTTACGTTTTCCTGTTGTATAGCCCTTTATGACAGCTGAATGAGCACCTATTTCAAAATGAGTCTCTGCTCCCTCATCTGTAAACTCTCCCTGTAAAAACAAAACAAAACATTCTGATCATTTTTAACTTTTAATAAATGTGTCTCATCTTCATTTAGCATCTTCTAATTAAATATAACCAAAAATAAAAAAAAATAAAAAAAAAAACGATTATCAGACACATCTCAGTAAGGAGTAAAACAATTTTGTATTGCTCCTCTTGGAAATAAATAAGTGCTACTTCATTTCTGACAACCAAAAGCCCAATCATTTTTTTCTAAACAATGTTTCTTGTATTCAAGAATAACAAGATAGCAAACATTGTTGTGTTCAGCATACCCCATTCATAATTCAAACTATTAGAAAACAGGAAGTGGGTGTCTGACAGACATGAAAAGTGCTCAGATGTTAAACCTAATTACTGTCAAGCACTGTGAATCTTTATATAAGCTATAGAAAAATTATAAATTGCTTCGCCAAATGCAGTTGGATACGACCGCAGAGGCTCACCTTTTTTTCATAATATGGTTAAATGGATTTTGATTCTGAAACACTCAATGTGGTTAATAATTCCTATATTATTTCCATCATAATCAGAAACAAGCTACATGTATAAGGTATTTCAAATATATAGTATTGCCTTTATAAAAACCTTCTAGACTATTTATAAGTACAATGTATGTACCTGTAGTAGAAAAAAATATGGCGGAGCCTAAAAGAATTCTACTGGGCCTTGGAAAAAACTTTTGGGATATAGGTTGGCCTCTTAATTTGTTTTCTTCCTTCAATTACTTATTTTTTCCTATTCTTTACATTTTAATTCAAAGACATTTTCTCTATTCTGTAGCATATACAGACCATAAGCTAATATATATTCTTCTACATATGAAATACTGACAAAAGAAAATAAAGTACACATGTTGTTTGTTGTTTGTATATAAACCCTATGCAATAACTTACTTGGTATTGCATGTTAAATGATGTAAAGTGCAGGCTGAGTGCATAAAAAATCATAGTTTAAATTTTTGTAAAGAAATAAAGACTAGCTGGTTCTAAAGTTTGCTCCAAGTTTTCAAAACTGGTGACAAAATATAGTAACCGGCGATTTTTCTGGCTCCAACTTTTTGGGAGCCAGAGCAGCCCCTGTACAGGTTTGAATTTGGATTGTAATTAAATGTTTGACACATAATAGGTTTTGGACACAGAACAACTGTAGTCAAAGAACTTAGAATTGGTAATAGGCTCAATTTTTTGCTTTTGTTTAATACATTATGCTGTTGCCCATAATTCCTAAACTGTTAGGACTATAACTCCCAAAATCAATCCCAACCTTCCTTTTGTGGTAATAAACCCTTGTGTTAAAATTTAATTGATTTCTATTGACTTATACTAAAGTTATTATCCAGAAACCATCCATCTTTGGACAACCCTGACGCTGAAGACATGATACCATTTTTTATTTTTTGCGGTTGTATAAAAACTTCCTAGATAAAAGAAGAAATATAGGGTCAAATACAACTACAAATTTATCAACATTTATCAATGTCTTATGCTTTAAGCAAATATGTATATTTCATATTTTAAATTGAATTATATGTTTAAAAGCATTCAATGATTACATTATCATTTACCAAAAGTTATGTCTTTAATTAAAGCAAATATTTAAACTTACAAAAGTGTCTACTTTATCACCATTCACATAAACATATAGGGTATTTTTCTCTGAAAAATATAATTCATACAAATAATAAAATCATGTTCATTATCAGAAACAAGTACAATGCATACTATTTTTCCCAACTTAAATACTGTGGATTCATTTATTTTCGTGGGTATCAATTTTCGTGGATAGAGAAAAAAAGACGTTTCGTGGTATACGTAAATTTGTGGATCGCTGATTACAAAAAAAAAAATTCAGATACGTAATTCGTGGATTTCTTTTTGATTTAGGAGATCATACTAACCTCCTTGGTTTGGTCAATAATGAAACAAACAAAAAAGAAGGAATTCATTGAAAAAGTTTTGAATTGTCAAAATCCTCGCTTGGTCATTCTAGGTTAAAGTGTTCATTGATAACTGCTATTACAATAATGGACAGAGACAACTAATTATTTGTTTGTTTTACAATTTATAAATTCTTGTCGGAATTCTATAAGGCATTCAAAACTTTATGATTGAAAGCTCATTTCCCTAATCACGATATAATAAACAGTCATATAAGTATAAGGTGTGAAAATAAATGTTCCTGTCATAAACAATATTACCTACGTGCAATATCCCCGTACTTAATCCTATTGATTTTAAATCACTAGTAACCAAACTATGACACGGTAATTAACAACTTGCAGTTATTTTCCATGAACAGTGTTAATCAATTTTAGAAAGTAAATTATCACTGATATTCGATATATTTATTATTGATTTAATTAAAATATTTGTATCTTCTTTCAATAAAAAAACACGTGTTATGTTACAATGTTTATCGCTAGTCAACACTATACTAGAACTGCATAACATAACCGGAAATAAACATCCGACTCCATACACATTTCTCGGGATTATTCTTCGTTGAATTCTTAAATTCGTGGTTCGCTGTGACCCACGAAACGCACGAAAATTGGTATACCACGAATAAAAATGAATCCACAGTAGACACTTTAAAAGAAATGGTTACTCTTTTTTTTTTATTTGTTATTCATTTATCACTGAATTTTCTGCTGATTCATGAAGATATAATGATAAATCAGTTTTGTACTTGTCAAGAAAAATCAAAGTATTTGAATTAAGAAAAAACAGCAAGTACTATTTCTTTTAACTATAAAATAAATGGAAAGTTTGTCTGTGGGACACAAATAATGTCCCAGCTTGCATATAACGTTATATAAGGACATAACAAGACAGTGATATTGTTTGCCACAAATTACAGCCGAAATTCGGCTTTTTCCCCTAGAGAAAATTCCTCCCAAAAAGTTTTACATTTTCCCCAATCAGTGATGGTATTGGTAGTAATGTTCATGGTAATATTTTGATATTAAAAAGCACTTTTGAGATCCGGTTTTCTGATCAGAATCATCATGGTGTTTGTAACACATGTGGGTTTCAATGCATTAAGTACCATCATGTCTTCTGTTTCTTTCCCCTCTCCGAAAAGTACCTTTCAGGTTTAAAATGTCTGACAACCGAAATATACATGAAAAAACAGTACAAAAAAGACAGCAAAGGTCAGCAAAAAATCGAAGATGTGTTTAGAATAAAATATACAAATTTCCCAATTTCATTAAAAAAATATGCATTTTTCCCAATAAAAAACGGTAGAGGTAGTTTTGAACAAAGACAACAATATCACTGCAAGAGAACGGTACAAGTGACGCCACCCAAATTCCAACTTGATACTTGTATGTGTTTTATAGAAATAAGCATAGTGAATAAGTCTTATAATGTTTTTTGCTGCGTTGAAGACCCATTGCTGAACTTCTGTTGTTATCTGCTCTTTGGTCGGGTTGTTGTCTCCTTGACATATTCCCCATTTCCATCCTCAATTTTATTGGTTGTGGTTAACTTAAGTTAGAGAACAAAATCGACAGATTTAGAATTTTTTACATTTATAAAGAGGCATAACTTAATGGTAAAAGTAACATCCCCCACATTCATACTTGATCTGTGTTTTGTGGTGATAAGCGTGGTGATAAGCATTGTGTATAAGTTTCATAACATTCGTATGAGGCAAACTAAAGTTAAACAAGAATGGGTCCCCAGTACATGGATGCCCCATCTGGACTATCATTTTCTATGTTCAATGGGCAGTGAAAATGGGGGAAAATTTCTAATTTGGCATTAAAATTAGAAAGATCATCATAAGGAACATGTGTTCTAAGTTTCAAGTTGATTGGACTTGAACTTCATCAAAAACTACCTTGACCAAAAACTTTAACCTGAAGCAGGACAGACAAACGAATAGATGAACAGACCAGAAAACATAATGCCCATAAATGGGGCAAAATAATGGAAATGGAAAATTCAGCAATTTTTATGTTTACATTTTAGACTTAAACAAAAATTACAAAATTGTCATTTGAGCACTTAACACACAATGCATAAAAATTGAGAATAATATTTTGATTATCAAATTTGTAAACATTGATAACAATAGAAAAAAACATTAAATTCTGTAAAAAATGTTGTTTATCAGGACAAACCTAAGCAAACTCTAAAATTATGACCAGCAATCTTTAAACACCAGGCTCTCTGTATCTTTGATTGATTTTCTTTAAACTTCTTCAGTGGCTTTCCATTCACTTCTAACAGATATTCATAGGCAAATCCACTAACAGCGTCTATACTTATTACACATTTGGCATTTCCTACTTGAAAGTGTTCTTTTCCAACAAGTTTGAACATCCAGTCTTCTCTATAAATTTCCTGAAAATAAACAATATACATATGATTAATTATGAATTACAAGCTCCTGACTTGAGACACTGGCATACAAAGAATGTGGCTTGGTTAAACATATTAATGAGTGCTCAATCCTTCACATAATCTGAGACATTGGTGTTACAGCACAACAGAAGAACAAACAATAAAAAAATAATCTGTAAAGGACTTGACCATCAGATTGGCAGAAGAGCACATACCAAACCTTAAAGTAATATGAAACAAGTGATAATTGTTAAAAGTCGATGCATTTACATTATTTTATCATATATGAAGTTCAATATTTATATCTTTGTGTAAAGTTTCATAAGGCCTTAGGGAAAATTTGTATTAACAAGTAATTAAGGGGGCTCCTGGGTATAATTTTTTTTTTTTTCTAATATAGGATTTCCCTATATTTTTTTATAAATTAACTTTATCATATACTTAAAAGAAAAATGAAATAAAAAAATGGGGTCACCGTTCATTTAAGCTCACAATCTGCCTTTGGAAGAAGCATACATTTGTGTTAATGTCCTTTTTTCTGTTGAACTAATAGAAGAAAAAGAGGTAATATCAAAATAAAAAAATAACCTAATTACAGAAATCGCTTAAATTTTACAACTATTTAGTTTATGTACAGCTTATTTGATAACAATAATAAAAAATATAGGTCACCGATGAGTTAAAAAAGATATTTCAAATTTAATGCCAAAAAATGGCATTTTTTCACCAAAGGGAGATAATTTGCAGCTTTTTCAATGATATGAACATTTTAAAAGTTATCTGGGGCCAAACCGAATCAATTTTTTAGGTTGATTTTTGTACCATATCAAAAAGTAATAACTAATAGTGTGGTATATAAAATTTTTGATAAAAAAATAAAAAAAAGTTTAATTTTTTGCTGAAATTTTTGTACCCACGAGCCACCTTAATTGTTACATGATAAATAAAACAATTCATCAAGTCAATTTTCTCCCTTTCAAAATATTGCACCAGAATTATTTTGCCTCAACAAGTTGCTTCACTCATTGTGCTCATTCTTTCTGTTTCAAGTACCCAGTATTGATTAGTTAGATATTATTTTCTCAAAGTTATTTATATTCTTTTTCCTTTTTTTCCCCCTTCTTTTGTGAGATTACCTTTCCATCAACTGTGATGACCCTTTTCCCTGATGTAGTTCCATGTTCAAACTCTACTTTATGTACTCCATCTGGCAAAGGAACATCCCATGCTGCTACAAGGTCACCTGATGCTGCCATTGTTATTGTCGTCTGCTATGTCTATTTCTAGAGGAATTTACCTTTAAATAAAAAATAAAGCAAAGTTTTATTATACATTTTTCAGAATTCAAAATTTGAGAGAATTTTTTCAATCAAGAAAGATTATATGAATCATTATATCTATAATATACTTGACCTTACATGTATTTGTAATTTTCCATATAAAAACAGTTTTTGGCAATTACAAAATAAAGATATACGATGTACAAATGTATATGAGCAAATGTCCTATCCTAAAAAATAGTTTCCCCGTGTTATCATCTTTGTCATGTTATATTCGTTCAAGACATGATCATCTTGTAGCAAAATATCTTTTTCTCTTACATTTATGCATTAAATATAAAAGATTTTAATTCAAAAAGTATCAAGGTGTTAATTAACACAAATACATTAAAGTTGTTTGTACAACCATATATTTGTTTTATCATGCTGACACATTATAATTCTCACTTTTGTTAAAGAATGGCTTTGCATAAACATGATAAAATAATCACTTAAGATATATATATAAATTCTACAGAATATAATATACTTACTTAATATGGTACTATATGTTGACAATAAAGTTCAAGAATCGAATACAAACAGTGAAACATGTGAGTAAATACGGAAACTGACAGAATTTATTAAATAGTGTGAATAATCTTACTGGTAAATACCGGGTACTTTTCAAAATAATAAATTGTAGTTGTGAAAACACCTGTTCTCATGTTTAGATTTGTTATTATCACTCATCTAATAACACCTAGTTTTCAGTCTCTCACAATAGAATCCAGAAGTCTGAAAGGCGTCCAACACTCTTAGCAATAATTTTTCATGTCTATAATGATAGAAATTGTCAAAGACCATTGATCATGTTGAAAATAATATAATCCAGCCAGAATTGAGTCAACTGATGCTTAAACAAATATCTTTCACAAGTAGAAAAAAATATGCATGAAGTCATTGCAAAAACAGATAAATCATACATGTACATGTCAACTAAAACTGACTTAACGCAAAAAGTTTTTTAACAGTTGCCCAAACAGAAGTCAGTACTTCTACACACACTCAGCCATAATTTTACAGAATTTGTTCTTACCTTAAGGTATAATCAACCTAATCTTATGCAAATTTTAGTTTTGTGAAAGTCCCATATATATTTATAAACAAGAGGCTTCTATCAAATTTATAACTTATGTATTGCTGATCATTTATAATGTTTACAGTTTCTATCTTTTACATGTATATATATAGGTTTGGAAATTCTAGACAAAAAACATAATAAAAGTCAAAATTCTCCACTAAGGTGTCAACGAATGGTTTTGTTCAGATCATGATTCATCAATTTTGTAAATTATGTTTTGTTGATCATTTACTAGTTTCCTGAGATAACGTAAAAGGCAAAAATTGTAATCATTTACAATTTCTACCAATTTATCATAGTTTTTGAGATAAGACTAAAGGCAAAAATCTAAAAGAAGTCAAAAATATTCCTCTACATGTACACAATCCTTAAGATGTAACGAGCAATTTGGTAAAATAAATTTGTCGTAATCTTTAACATATTTTATGTATTAGGGCAATAACCCCTGTAGGGAGTCAACCAATAGATTCAGCAATATTGGCATGTTTGTAAGTCTTGTATTGGTGATCAAGTTTATGAACCAGCTTATCAACAGTCACAACGGATGTCCCAATTCATTGTTAAAGGTCATCCAGTTATAATCATTAATGATCACAAAAATAAAATAAATCAAATAGAATCGGTCATTTCATCTAATTTATTGTACAATCACTCAACTTGCAACGTTTCCAGTTGTTTGATGATGAAATCATACTAGACAGAAAGACTTCAACCTAATGAACTTATTAAAAGCATTGTGTACTTTGTTAAATTCACTCAGACATATTTTGTCTTCACCTACAAGGTGTGGTCATGGATTGTATTCACTGCTACTGTGTACAATCCCCAAAAGAAGTAGAAGCACTCTCAAATGTAAGAAAGATATCAAACAGTTATAATTCTTTTTTAGCATTGAAATATATGTACCTACTCAAGATAAGTCTCTCTACTTCTGACTTTAAATTTACGAGTTCAATTAAGTTATAGACAAAGTGTAGAGGGTCATAATATGTGGTCGGGGAAGGGGATGGCCTAGTCATTTTTTTCTGTCGAATTTATATTATCAATGAATCGATGTGATATCAAAATCGCCATTTCACTGTGATGATTTTTTTTAATGTTTGACTAACTTGGATGGTCTGCTTCAAAAGATTCCAGCAACAAGTTGGCATTAGATAGATCATATTGCAGACAATTTGATGTAGATCTATGATAAAACAAGCATTATTATTATAAGCATTAAGGAAAGTCATGCATAAAAATGTTTTGCATTTGTATTCAGATGTTATCTCTTATAATTCTAATCCTGAAACACTCAAAAAAGTATCCAAGAAAAATATTTATATCTATTGGATGATGATCTATGCAAATCCACAATCTGATAAGGCCAATGCAGTTAAGGGATAGACTGTCCAGAGTCAATCAATAATTGCTTAAATTGGTGTAATTTTGATTATCATTAGGCGTTCGGAAGTCAGAATTGGAATGGCCATTTGAAAATTTGCATTTTTGTACAATACTTTAGAATAACAATGAAAAGATAGTACTTTAGAAATGGTTTTTTTTATTTAGAAGAGTAGAAACAAGAATGTGTCCATAGTACACGGATGCCCTACTCTCACTATCATTTTCTATTATCAATGGGCAGTGAAAATAGGGGAAAATTTCTAATTTGGTATTAAAATTAGAAAGATCATCATAAGGAACATGTTCTATAAGTTTCAAGTTGATTGGACTTGAACTTCATCAAAAACTACCTTGACCAAAAACTTTAACCTGAAGCAGGACAGACGAGCGGACGAACAGATAGACACACGAACGGATGAACAGACCAGAAAACATAATGCCCATTTCAAGTTGATTGGACTTCAGCTTCATCAAAAACTACATTGACCAAAAACTTTAACCTGAAGCGGGACAGACGGATGGACGCACAGATCAGAAAACATAATGCCCCTCTACTATCGTGTGTGGGGCATAAAAAAAATGAACCACAGCAACAGTTAGTATAGAAACCTAAGAAGTAGTAGCAGGAATTCTTCCATTGGATCTCAAAAGAAAAGAAACCAGTATAAGACAAAATGCAAAAATAAAATCATATAAAATCACTATCCCTATTAAACAAATTTTTGAAGATTGGAAAAATATAAATGAACCTGAAAAAATAATCTCACCAATTGGAAGAATTAATGGTATCACAGTCTGAAGACATCATGGACATGATGAGGTCAACAGAGATTGATTCTGATGGTATAGATATAAAAAAGAAGATGTGGTATGATTGCCAATGAGACAACTGTACACAAGATACCAAAAATGACACAGACATTAACAACTATAGGTCACTGTATGTCCTTCAACAATGAGCAAAGCCCATACTGCATAGTCAGCTATAAAAGGCCCTAATATGACAATGTAAAACAATTCAAACGAGAAAACTAACCGCCTAATAGTCTGAATTTGAATTCTGAGGGTTAGTAGCCTCAAAATCACCACCAGAGTATTGGAAAAATCTCAGAGTTCAAAGTCTAGATCAGAGGAACAAGCTTTTCAGGGAAAGACTATTATTTTGGAAAAATTACATCAACTAAAAAAAATACAACAATAGCTTTCACTGATGGCTCCTGCAGAGGAAACCCAGATCCATGCAGGGCTGGGGAAGCTATTTTAATACAAAGCAGCACAGAACATGTGGAGTTAACACAGCCAGTTTCTAATAGAGGATCTATTTTATTATGGGAATTAGTAGCTATCAAGCTGGTACGGCCAAAAAAAATATATGTCTGTTTCCTGTTTCCCGACCGACCCTGACTCAAAGCCCCCGACCCTAGATCTTTTTATTCAATTCCGGAAAAAAATCGTTTCAGGTCCGATCCAGATCCGTATTTTACTATACCCAAACAATCAAAATGGCTGCTCCCAGCACAAATGTGATACAATTAAGGTTTAAAAAATGTCGGCACTGGGAGGATTATTCAATTAAAGCTTCTTTAAAGAGATTAAATGATTTTAGGGTACAGGACCCTAACCAAACATGACATTTAACCATCTGCAAATCTGACAGGGAGTGCAAAAAAAAAAAAAAAAAAAAAAAAATCCCGACCTACCGACCCCGATTTTTTTGCCTTGGCAGCAGGAAACAGACATATATTTTTTCTTGGCCTAATAGATTTTCTTATAATTCCAAACCACAGAAAAAAACAAAGAATCCATAAAAATTTTCTCAGACAGCCTATCAGCAATTGGAATTCTAACTTTAAATTGGAAATCGGTTAATTACGGCAAAACTATTCATGATATTAAAATCGGTAATTTGGCACTTAAATCTGAAGGAATCATTGTTTCCATTGAATGGACCCCTGGACACGCTGAAATACAAGGAAATGAACTAGCAGACCAATTAGCTAAAAAAGCAACACAGGAGGCAGAAAAAAATAGAAAGCATTCAAATAGTCACAAAACAAGATATACAAAAAGGAGCAAAAGACAGTGTAATGTTAAAACGGCAACATCGATGGGAAAACAGTGATAAAGGAAGAAGATATTATTCCTTTCAACAAAATGTAAAAAATACACTTCCAAAAGACAAAACGTCAACTGAAATGTATCGGATATCAACTAGTTTAAGAACAGGATATTGTAATTTAAACTCGTACATGTGTATAGTTTAAACATATTTTATTGTCCAAAAAACATTGACAATAGGATTAGACACAAGTTTTGCAACTTAGAACGTCTTCTCCATTACATACAAATAATAAATAACCGAACAAAAATGAAATACATTATAATAACATCATAAACAATATTAATATGAAGACATGAAATTAACGAGAATTTAAACGACATGGCTCATCTATTTCTAAAAGTCGAGTTGACCATAAATTTTATGATAGACCTACCTGGTAGGTTGTATTATCTTGGAATAAATATTCCCTCAAAAGGTAAGTTTTTACTGTATTTTAAACAAATAAGTTAAATTGTTGTTGTCAACTGATGAATTATGTACTAAAATCAAATTGATGATCCATGTCTTGGGAAAAAATGAACAATTTCATTCGAAGTCAACAAAAAGTAGTAACATTGTTATTGGTATATATTTAACCATAATGTCTATAAACTATGAAAAGCGATTGGTCTCTTTAATATAATTCTGCACTTTTATAAAAATTAGCCTGTTTATGTTAATAGTAAACAAAGCATTGCCGTACATTAAATTTTCAAAGTTTTAACATGTGTATATCAATGATATGCCCAGCACTCAACGACAAATGCAGCTGTGGACAAAAAGAAACAGTTGACCTTTATCTACTGTTATCTACTGTATTGTGAACATTATGAGGAGGCTAGAGAGAAACTCTGCTCTGCACTTTACTTCATAACATCAAAACTAACACTTGAATCAGAACTTGTATTATTAGAAACAACAGAAAATGAAAATTACAAACATCACATAGATGATATTCAACATTTGTTAGGGGTCTTTATTAAAAATACTGGAAGGTTCACAAAATAAATAGTTAAGGTTTTATAAGGGTTAATTATTTATTGATTTATTTTTTAATTTTTTAAATTATTTATTTATTTATTTTTCTCTGCAGTGCCACATCATAAATATGTACTAATGAGTTTTATACAATAGTGACATAAAATTACCAGAGTGATCTAAATACAGAGAGATTATAGTGTCAAGTTAACACTCACTAAAGACTAAAGACATTTTGTACACTGGTAATAGTGTATTGATGTCAATGCAGAAATATTTCATGTAAAAAGTACATTAACAAAACCCTAACAAACTGACATGAAGACCGATTATAGACTACAGAGTATGGTAGGATATGCCGGCCCGAAAGGAGAACACTGCAACCACAGAACTGAAATATCACAAAAGTTAGCGATTGAGCATTATTTCTCAAAAATGCATTGGGTACTTTGTGTAATGGGGACGGAGTCCCCAATAACAGTAGAAAATTCAATAAAAAAAAAATACGGGAAAATTTCCCGAATTTTTCATTGTACTAATGAACTCAAAATCGTTCAATTTTTTTTTGTCGTGTTTTGAAATCCCGGACCTGTGCAGAAATGTACAATGTACTTCCTTTTCCGGTCTCGTTTGTATGAAACTTTGAGTAAAATATATATTTATCAGTCTAGTATAAAATAGGAAGGAACGAGCAATGCCAATTTCATTTTTAATAATTTCTTGATTACCTGATGATAGTGTTTCTTTGTTTACATTGCATATGACGTCATAATTTAAATAACGTCACAACTAAATCCCGAACAACAGAACCAAAATCGGAAACGTAACGGTATTTCCGTTTCTTTTTTTTAAAACAAATATTTAAGTTACAAAAAAATAATTCATACAGACTTCGTCCCCATTTACAGGTAATGCCTGCCTCATATTATTAATAATGTATAGATACAAATGTACACATGTATATGTTACAAAATTCAGAAACATTTGCTTATGACTGTGTGGACAACCTGCCAACAGGTAGGAGGATCTAAAAACTTTTGCAAAGGTTACCAGCTGGTTACATTTTGCATACAATTAAAATACTTTAACTGTTTAGCAGGTTTAAAAGTTCAAGTTACCTTAAAGCATATAAAGGTATAAAAACACAGATTTAAGCGAAGAAGAATGAAACGGTCTGCCTGGCAACACTTACACAAAATCCGGGCACTTGTTACTTCGTAGAGCCGCAGTGAATTTCGATCCAGTAATAAATATTTTCCCACTGTTTATACTTTTAAAATATGGCATAAAAAATTTACCTGTTAATTTTATTTTCGAAAATAATTTTTTTTATTGGAATTTTGTTCCTTAAATTATTGAGTTTTTGTAAACAAAACAGTGTCGCATATGTAAACAACAATGGCGGCTTTTGGAAACCGATATTTTGAAAAATTGGTATTTGATTGAAATTATTGTACAAATCAATTTTTATATAGCTATAAAATGCTGATTTTGAACATGTTTTATCTAAGAAAGATGGATATTGTAATATATTCTGAAAAGCTAACAAATAATCTGATGTCAGTGCCCGCTAAAATTTGAATTTCTTGGCCCACTTCAGGCACTTGCTTGGACATGTTTCCTATCCGTAACTTCGATAACACTTATTATACATCTATGAAATTATTTTAGAAAAAGGCTTCTTTATTAAGAAGTACCTGAACGTTGATCGACATTATGCCTCACAGAGTAAATATATCACATGAATCACATTTTTACATTCTAAAAAAACAACAGAATTTTAAATCTAATGTAGTTTAACAATGCTACTGTAGTATACTGTGCAATAAGTGGTCACTTACTAATGATAATACACTTTTTGTCATTTGTGTAGTCCTTCTGTTAGTCAATAAATAAAAGTTGTTTTGACTTTATTCGGTCATTCTTGCAGGTATTTGATATTGAAATGATTTTTAGTGCATTTTTTCATGATTAAAGGTGGCATTAATGCATGCACATACTGTATGTAAAAGTGACTGTTTTACATTCATTTTGAAATGTTTATCTATGCTATTATCATCACATGAATTGGGAAAACACATTCAAATTATGAATATGTTGATAAGGTCGGTCGCATGAAGCTCATACAACTTACAATACAGCTTTTAATTTATTTGTTGTTTTGAAATACTCAAGCTAGTTTCCATCATCATCAAGGTTTCAAGTTATGTCCTTCACCAAAAAAGTTTCAATTATATATGCATGCCTTTATGATGTCATTTACCTGAAAGTTCATCAAGGGTTTAGTGAATGTCATTATGCAGGATAAAGTACAAATAATGTTTGCTTTGTAGGTCCTTAATCACCCATTCGCTTAACATGAGATGGAAGTGATGATGCTCCAAAACCCATGAAATTCATTCAGAATGATGGTTTAACATGAGACGGAAGTGATGATGCTCCAAAACGCATGAAATTCATTCAGAATGATGTTCACTAAAACCAAAGTTTTTTAATGGAAATGCAAATAACTAACAAAATGATTGCAATCATCAACTAAGAAGACAATACTCCTAATATCATGTCCAACAATAAAACTATTAGCAGCTTTTATACTGTCTGACATTGACATTAGGTCATGCTGCTTTGGATTTGTCAGCCTAAAAATCAGATATCAGGTCAAAAGATCAGATAGATTAATTAGAAACCTCTTTTATTGTCAAAATTTAATCTTTATATATATTGTAAAGTTGAAAATTTATTTGGTATTTGTGTGTGTGATTAAAACTGTTATGCTTTATTATTTTCAGGGTGACGTTAATTATGAAAATGATGACATGAGGATTTCATCAAATTATCGGGTAAATTTGCCTCTGTATTAATTTTGATATATCTTAGAAAAAAATAATATGTATTTAATACTGCCAGGGTGTTTCTGGTACAAATGTACAAAAGCTCATTATTCATAATTGTAATCACCTGATCATAATGATTTTGGTTTTATAGATATAAGAGATGGGGTATGAGCACTGATGACTCAACTCTCCTTTCAAGTCACAATTTGTCAAAGTTAATCATTATAGGTCAAGTACAGTCTTCAACCGGGAGCCTTGACCTTGGCTCACTGAATTGCATGCTTTAAAGAGCCCCATTCCCCCCAAAAAATGACAAGTGAAAAATCATTCAAACACGAAAACCAACCTTCTGATCTATACACAAAAAAAAACAAGAAATGAGAAACACTTATGAACCACATTATCAAACAACAAACACAAAACATCAGGTTCCTGATTTTGGCAGTTGCAAACAAATGCAACAGGTTTAAACCTTTTAATGTGTACCAACCTTCATCTTTACCTGAAACAATAGTGTAACATCACAACATAGAAAGACACTATGAAATATCAATTGAAATAGCTTAACTCAATCAAAAGACATTTTAACACAAACAATTGAACATACACTCAGTGAATGAATATTTGATCTATGACACAACATAAATACAAAATCAATAATTTACACCTTTGATATTTGATAGCTGCAGAACAAAAATCATCATGGAGAGAAAATTTATTTATGGGATAGTAAAATAAAATTCAAAGTGTAAATCTTTCAGAAAATATTTTTATACTTTCCTTCTGAACAGTTTTTGGCTTAAAAAAAACCAGTTCTTTGTACCAAAAAATCTTATACATTAAATGTAAGTTCTCATAATGTTTATCGTAATGTGTATTTACCGTTTTTGGTCCTCATGTTGAGGGAGATTTTGTTCAAAGTTTCTTGGTTTAAGTCCTGTCGTACTAGCAATGACATATAAATGGTAACTGTATGATGACAACAGCTGTAATACACAAAAATTTCACTATAATTTGGCCATCCTGATGTGTAATTCAGTAATTTGATTATTGTGATTAGTAATGTATTAAAGCTATCCATTAATGTGTTATTATATAAAAAAGAAGATTTTATGACTCTTTTTTACACTCTAAAGATTTTCATATGCACAAATGTGGGTCAAAGATGTGCCATTGTACAAACACATTCTTTTTAAAAATAATATACTTATTTATAGTACAGATCCTTCATATCCCCCTTTTTCTCATTTGAATTCAAGATCCATCAAAACTGATTAATAATATATCTTCTTCAAAAATAATAAGGTTAATTTTAGTTCATTGAAAACCAAATTATGCAAAACAGTTTATAAATATGATCATACATTGTATTTTCTTCCAGGTTGAAGTAGAAGAATGGCAAGATATCAATAAAGAGTTAAAAAAGCATGGACTACCTATAGTTAAAATTCTCCATCCCTCTGATGTTACACTGTTATCAGGTAAAATGAGATTCTTTGTTTATTATTAATACAGGTATTCATAGATTATTGATGGTTTTTAAAAAGGGAGGGTGTTTCTCAGCTTTAATCTCATCAAAGGGAGACAATCACATCCTAAATTGCAATGAGGAAATTTTTATTTTCATCTGTAAAGAAAATATTTCATCTTGATGTAACATTGATTCATAAATTAAATAAGTGTTGTGTCCTTTCTTGAGCAAAATAATTAACTCATACTGTAATTAACTTTGCGAGTATTCTTCCCAACTGTGTACATGTTTGTATTTATATAATAGTTCTTGAAAAACTGGTCATTATCGTGATATATGGACTGCCCACAGGACAGTCGTATTGACTAAGATAGTGATAATGACTGAGCCAAAGGCGAGGTCATTATCGCTGTCGCAATCAATACCACTGTCCTACGGGCAGTCCATGTATCACGATAATGACCAGTTTTTCAAGAACTATTATGTTTATTTCATTGAGAAACCATGTTTTGGAAAATTTTCGTAAATTCAAAATGCCTAAAGTGAACTCGGGTAGTTGTACGATTTCTATGACAAAGAGTGAAGACCAGTCGTAGTAATACTGCCATTCATTTTAGTGCAATTTTTCAGTATATAAATACTTAATCAAGTTATCTTTAATTTTATATTTAACAAAAACATATAATAAACAATTCAACAACTTAAATATAATATTAAAATCAGGAACATGTTTCATAAAAGGTAAATCTCTCTAACAGAGAAGCCACGCCCCAGCGGTCATTATCAGACGGAAACCACACCCCAACGGTCATTATCAGACGGAAACCAGGCCCCACCGGTCATTATCATGTAAAAGTTCGTTAACGACCGGTTTTCTGGTCCGTTTTTTCTGTTAATGACCGATGGAATTTATTATTGAAGAATAATGAATGCCATGTGACCCCTTTTTATCCAATAAGAGAATCTTATTCTCAACCGATATGAAATAATATGTTATAATCATTTTATAGGTAGAACAATATGTATGGACTTACCTATGAGCCAGACAGTGAGGGAAAACTTCATCTCATTAATGGTAGACTGTGATCACAGGCAGAATCTCCTACAAGATCTCATCTTATCTAATAACCAAATCAAGTATGACTGTGGCATAACTAATAATTATTGCTTTATAAATATTAACAGATAATACTGTGGATTCATTATTATTCGTTGGATAACAATTTTTCGTGGGTTTAATGAACCCAAGATTTTAAATGTTCAACGAATTGAATATTTGCTGTATATTATGATAAGCAGAGCTGCAGACTTTTTGAAAACCACGAAATCATATATCCATGGGAATGCAAGTTTTCCTTAATCCACAAAATTGGTACCCATGAAAATAAATGAATCTACAGCACTAGCACATATTATTATTTATAAGAGCTGCTGTAGAAATACAGATAATAATATCTACAACCATAATTCATTATATCTAACCAAATCAAGTATTATTGTGTCATTAAATATACTTGTAACTGTATAACAAATATTATACCTCCTACAAGATCTTATTATATCTAGCCAAATCAAGTAAGATTGTTGTTAAAGAATTTATTACTATAAAACACTCATAATATCTCCTACAAGATTTGATTTTAAACCCAATCTAGTATAAATATGTCAAAACATTGATCACTGAAGATAAAATTGAGAATGGAAATGGGGACTGTGTCAAAGAGACAACAACCCGACCAAAGGACAAAAAACATACTGAAGAACACACATGATATCTACCATTATAACTCATTATATCTAATAGACAAATCAAGTATGATTGTACCATAAAAAAAAATCTTCTTTTCCACAAGACAGTTTTCCTTTCTCTAAAATTGTGTTTTACTTTGCAAAAAGTGGTGTCGAAATTCAGTTTTATAATTATTACTATCAAGGGGAAATAACAAAACTCAGATCAGTAAAAAATAGTTTACTTTAAGAACACTGTCAGTGTAGGTTGGAAATATATTTTTTATTAAATCAAGTGTATAAAAAAAATCAGAAGAGATAATTATGTGATTTGCATTGAAGAACTTGAAAGCAGAAAATATTTTGTGTTTATTTATTTTGCTGGGAAAGGGCTATTAATCAATTAGTCTATCTTCATGTATATCTTTTACTTGTAGCTTTTTTAAATTGCTTCTTAATTGCTTTTTATACGACCGCAAAAATTTAAATTTTTCGTCGTATATTGCTATCACGTTGGCGTCGTCGTCGTCGTCGTCCGAATACTTTTAGTTTTCGCACTCTAACTTTAGTAAAAGTGAATAGAAATCTATGAAATTTTAACACAAGGTTTATGACCACAAAAGGAAGGTTGGGATTGATTTTGGGAGTTTTGATCCCAACATTTTAGGAATTAGGGGCCAAAAAGGGCCCAAATAAGCATTTTCTTGGTTTTCGCACAATAACTTAAGTTTAAGTAAATAGAAATCTATGAAATTTAGACACAAGGTTTATGACCACAAAAGGAAGGTTGGGATTGATTTTGGGAGTTTTGGTTCTAACAGTTTAGGAATTGGGGGCCAAAAAAGGGCCCAAATAAGCATTATTCTTGGTTTTCGCACAATAACTTTAGTTTAAGTAAATAGAAATCAATGAAATTTAAACACAAGGTTTATGACCACAAAAGGAAGGTTGGTATTGATTTTGGGAGTTGAGGTCTGAACAGTTTAGGAATTAGGGACCAAAAAGGGGCCCAAGTAAGCATTATTCTTGGTTTTCGCACCATAACTTTAGTTTAAGTAAATAGAAATCTATGAAATTTAAACACAAGGTTTATGACCACTAAAGGAAGGTTCGGTTTGATTTTGGGAGTTTTGGTCCCAACAGTTTAGGAATAAGGGCCCAAAGGGTCCAAAATTGAACTTAGTTTGATTTCATCAAAAATTGAATAATTGGGGTTCTTTGATATGCCGAATCTAACTGTGTATGTAGATTCTTAATTTTTGGTCCCGTTTTCAAATTGGTCTACATTAAAGTCCAAGGGGGTCCAAAATTAAACTTAGTTTGATTTTGACAAAAATTGAATCCTTGGGGTTCTTTGATATGCTGAATCTAAAAATGTACTTAGATTTTTGATTATGGTCCCAGTTTTCAAGTTGGTCCAAATCGGGTCCAAATTAAACTTTGTTTGATTTCATCAAAAATTGAATAATTGGGGTTCTTTGATATGCCAAATCTAACTGTGTATGTAGATTCTTAATTTTTAGTCCCGTTTTCAAATTGGTCTACATTAAAGTCCAAAGGGTCCAAAATTAAACTAAGTTTGATTTTAACAAAAATTGAATTCTTGAGCGTTTTTGATATGCTGAATCTAAACATGTACTTAGATTTTTGATTATGGGCCCAGTTTTCAAGTTGGTTCAAATCAGGATCCAAAATTATTATATTAAGTATTGTGCAATAGCAAGAAATTTTCAATTGCACAGTATTCAGCAATAGCAAGAAATCTTCAATTGCACAGTATTGTGCAATAGCAAGAAATTCTCAATTGCACAGTATTGCGCAATAGCAAGAAATCTTCAATTGCACAGTATTGTGCAATAGCAATATTTTCAATTGCACAGTATTGCGCAATAGCAAGAAATATCTAATTGCACAATATTGTGCAATAGCAAGAAATTTTCCATTGATTGGAGTTATCTTTCTTTGTCCAGAATAGTAATTGAATCAACTTAAATCATTGTTTTATACAATATACAATGTATATTCACTTTTACTACTAACTGATAAATTAAAACAATCTTTACCATTCAGTGATAACAAGCACCTTTTGTTACATTTTAATATTTTATGATGTATTTAAATGAGTAGTTATTGTTGCAAACTCCATTAGAAATTTGAATTGATATCAGTTTTGAAAAAAGGGAAAGGGGGATGTGAAAATAAATGGGGGGGGGGGGGGGGGGGGGGTTAAATTTTTCTCATTTCAGATTTCATAAATAAAAAGAAAATTTCTTCAAACATTTTTTTGAGAGGATTAATATTCAACAGCATAGTGAATTGCTCAAAGGAAAAAAAAGTATTTTAAGTTCATTAGACCACATTCATTCTGTGTCAGAAACCTATGCTGTGTCAACTATTTAATCACAGCTGAATCCAGCTTGAATGTTGTGTCCATACTTGCCCCAACCGTTCAGGGTTCAACCTCTGCTGTCGTATAAAGCTGTGCCCTGTGGAGCATCTGGTTATTTTTTACTATTGTGGTATTAAAGCTTTTGAATGCAACTTTACTGGGATAAGAAATAATATGATTTATTTTAAGGGAGGATTTGACAAAGCAAACTGATTTGATGGAAAAATACCATGGTCGTATGAAAGAATTAAAAGTTTTACTGGAAAGTTCCAGAAATAGAGTAGAGGTAAGTTCATAATTTCATGCTTGATTGCTTTTGATAATTGTTAATTGGTTGTTCGGTGATTGCTTTACTCCGCATCAGCACATAAAGGCAATATCATGGCGATGATAATTGTTTAACACCACATCAAGGTGTTTGGTCTGTATCTTAGTTGGGATGATTATTGAGTAAGATTGAATTGACACTTTACTTGAAAACAAAAATTTGCTATCATTTTAATTTCTCTATTATCAATATCGCTTGAGTTACCTGATAAAGTCATTGTTTCTGTAATGTATTCTATCTGGTACTAAAGTAATCAAGTAATTAGTATTTATTTTGAAAAGATATCAATGCACTTTGGTGTAAAAAATGGTAAATATCAGAAGTTAATGTTTTTATGCCCCACCTAATATAGTAGAGGGGCAATATGTTTTCTGGTCTGTGAGTCTGCCTGTCTGTCTGTCTGTCTGTTTGTCCCACTTCAGGTTAAAGTTTTTGGTCAAGGTAGTTTTTTGTCGAGCCTGCAACTTTTGTTGCAGAAAGCTCGACATAGGGATAGTGATCTGGCGACGGCGGCGGCTACGGCGGCGGCGTTAGCTAACTTCTTAAAAGGTTTATATTTTAGAAGGTGAAAGACCTGGATGCTTCATACTTTGTATATAGATGCCTCATGTTACGAAGTTTCCGTCAGTCACATGTCCAATGTCCTTGACCTCATTTTCATGGTTCAGTGACCACTTGAAAAAAAAGTTCAGAATTTTTGTAATGTTGAATTCTCTCTTATTATAAATAATAGGGTAACTATATTTGGTATGTGCGTACCTTGCAAGGTCCTCATGCCCGTCAGACAGTTTTCACTTGACCTCGACCTCATTTCATGGATCAGTGAACAAGGTTAAGTTTTGGTGGTCAAGTCCATATCTCAGATACTATAAGCAATAAGGCTTGTATATTTGGTGTATGGAAGGACTGGAAGGTGTACATGTCCAACTGGCAGGTGTCATCTGACCTTGACCTCATTTTCATGGTTCAGTGGTTATAGTTAAGTTTTTGTGTTTTGGTCGGTTTTTCTCATACTTATGCAATAGGTCTACTATATTTGTTGTATGGAATGATTGTAAGGTGTACATGTCTAGCGGGCAGATGTCATCTGAACTTGACCTCATTTTCATGGTTCAGTGGTCAAAGTTAAGTTTTTAAGTTTTGGTCTTTTTATCTAATATTATATGCCAAAGGTCAACTATATTTGGTGTATGGAAATATATTATGATCTATATGTCAGTCCCGCAGGTTTATTTGACCATGACCTCAATTGCACGGTTCATTGCACAGTGTTAAGTTTTTGTGTTTTGGTCTATTTTTCTTACTAAAACTATAAGTAATAGGTCAACTATATTTGTTGTATGGAAGCTTTGTTAGCTGTACATGTCTGCCTGGCATGGTTCATCTGACCTTGACCTTATTTTCATGGTTCATTGGTCTTTGTTTAGCTATCTTGGTTAATGTTAAGTTTATGTGACAGTTGTAATAAAGCTTTATACTTAGGACTATCAACATAATTTCAATGATTAGTAAAGAAGGCGAGACATTTCAGTGTGTGCACTCTTTTAATGAAGTTTAAGTCCAATCAACACATGTTCCCTATGCTGTGATATGATCTTTCTTATTTGAATGCTGAATTAGATTTTTGTCCCCATTTCACGGTCCACTGAACATAGAAAATGATAGTGCAAGTGGGGCATCCTGTACAATGGACACATCTAGTTCAATTTTGTTTGTTTACAGGAACTAGAAAAAGACCAAGATATGAAGTCTTCTATCTTTGAAGAGGAAGAAGAAAAATTGAAGAATACCAAGAAATCAATGCATCAAAAATGTAAATTTCTTCAACAGAAATGTGACAACCAGGAAAAAGAACTTGAGAGATTAAAACATAAACTGGGCAAAATGGCCAGTGAGGTTAGAACATAATTGATATACAATGATATAATAAGTCAACTGCAGTATAAATACTAGACTTTTTGTTTTGGTACAATTATTTAAAATTATATCAGACAATTTATCAAATATGTAATTTAAAATTTAACAATTTAAAGCAAATAATAACCAAAAAATATCTGTTCAATGGGAAATAACTGAACAAAAATAAATCTTAAAATATTTTTGTTATGGTTGTGTTTGTAACAAGATAAGTTTGAAAGTTGTTTATTTTATTTTAACTAAATGATCAAAATGCACAAGTGCTTCTAAAAACATTTTTTTGCAGTCGATAGAAAGTATATATCTGTGTGAATATTTTTTAATTTTAATATTTTTAAATTATACCTCTCCAATGAATAAAATCATTTCTTTTTCAAACTTTACATGCATGCTAGCAAGTGATGCATTCTAAGTTTACAGATTACAAAACAGGTACTTGATGTATAACTTGAATTTATCTTTGTATTCATGGAATTATTCAACTCAATAATAAATCTTGTTTTCAGGAAGAAAAACGTACTGAAAGACAGAATCAAATTTTCCAAGAATTTAAAAAGAGAACTGCCAGAGCTCACAATACCATGGATGAAAAGTAAGAACAGAGTGATTTTATTGAAATGCTGTTGATTAGTGTCTGGATTGTTAATTTTGCTATTAGTATTTAAGCTAGATCAGTTTTATGATATCACAGATTGAAAATATTTTAGAATCTTCTTTGATTTAATTGTTTGCTAAAATGAGGGGTACTGGAACTTCAAATTTACAACAAAATTAAACATTTTAAATACCATTTTCAAAGTATAAGATTTTTTCTGTTATTTTCATATTCTTTACATGTTTTTTTCTCTCCATCATATTTGTGATTTTAGAATAAGCCAGAAGAGAAGTATTATGAAATATAAAAGAAAACAATGAATTCTATGAAAACAAATAATGATACATTTTGTTCTTTTTATTTTATTTTTGAAAGTGCGATCATACTTCTACACAAATCCACATATTTGTTATCAAATTTTAAAAGTTTTGCCAAATTTTTTATATCTATTTCCCTGTAATGCTATTGTAAAGTAAAAAAATAAATGTTACGTTCCCAGAATTTGACATGTTTCAGCTAACAGGCACATGTTATAGAAGTCTTGTTTGAAATAATTTTAGCAGAAGTACCTTAATGTTTGATTATCTTATTAGCATCTGATGAACTCAGAATTGTGAAAAAAAAATAGTAAAGATAGTGGTATTTATGAGGGTCTGGATGGAATTTTCAGAATTGAGAAAACTTCAAAAGTGAGCCAACAAATGCAAATTCTAGGGCAAAAAATAATGAACAGAGAAAAACCGACAAACAAAACAGAGAATAAAGATTAATTGGGTGTTAAAATATTTTTAGAATAGAGAATAATAGGCAAATAAATAAAAAAAAATGGCGCAAAATGGTGTAAAAAGTTTAGGAATAAAGAAACAAAGGACCCTCATCCAGACACTCATTTATGAGTTTATGTGTATTGATTTATCAGCTTTGCTTTATTCAGCTCCATATTCTTTACAGGTTTTAAAGCCAATTTCAAATGTTTTGAATAGCTATACTGCTTTATGTCTGAAATAACATTATGTTACTTTTGTGTGCTGTTATTTTTTCCAGGTTGCTAGATATAATTGATGCTTATGAAAAACAGATTAGTAGTATGCAAAAAGAGCTAGACTTTTATAAGTAAGGTTTTTAGCTTTGCTTATATTCTTACATATTGTAGCATATTGATTTTCTTTATACATTTTGATAATTAAAGTTAAAGTATGTTACTATTTTTTGTTCAATTTTTAATTGACCCATTATACTGTGAGCGCATTTGTTTCTAACCTAAACGATGGAAACGATTATGCGCATAGTCGTTTAATCCATTTGTTTCTTACATTTTTTGGTCAACGTTGACATTTTTCACATAAACGATATATGCGCAAAATAGTCACGTAGTCGTTGATCGTTTATCGTTGAGACGTGTAAACGATAAATTTGTTTCTGCATCTGTCGTTTAAATAATTACGAGCACGTGTTGTTTTCGCAAAGTCCTGGTTATTTATTTCCCGCACTTTTACCTGTTTGTTTACAGTGCGTGAGTGTAATCTATATCTGTCTGACAACGTGGGGTCGATTAAGTTTATTAAACAATGTATTTGTTTCTAGCAGCTTAACGTTTACTAAACGATAGTCATCGATGACAAAAGTTCGGGTTAGAAACAAATGCACTCTGTGTTTGATATTGGTTGCACATATCAAAGTCCATCATATTGCTTTTGATGTAAGTTGTATATATCATGTCAAGAAAGAATTCCAGATAAAGGTTATATAACCAGCTTAGTGTGCAAGTTCAGTAAAAAGTTAAGAGCCAAATTGAGGCAACCCTGTTAAATTTCTAAACTGGATAAATTTTTAACTGAAATTTCAACAGAAATGAAGTTCATTTTACAGTTTTAAAGACTATATCATTATACATAAGTAAGTAAGTAAATTTTATTTAGAGTCGGCATATATATACATAATAACAGACAAAAAACATGAGTTCTGGTGAGCTCTTTAACCGACTATCAAACTTGTCAGTAATTGATCTTTCATCTATTTATTGTCTTTTTGATCTTGATATACTACTTTCTTAGGCCCTAACCCTACCTACCGAGAAAATAGGTGCCTACTCAAATTTATTTTATTGTCCTAATGTGAAAAAGCTTATTTTTTAATCAGATAGGCATGACAATTAACAAAACATATGACACTTCAATTTCTCTTTGCTGAAAAAAAGAAAATGCCTACCGGTACATACCTAGCCACTGTCTCTACTTTTTAGTAGGGTTTGGGCAAACCAAATTGTGTTTAGGTGTGGCCTTACATAATACAATAATTTTTGTTTTTTCTCTAAGTTATGTTTTGAAATAAGTAATAAATTACATTGCTTGTAAACTTGTATGCCTAACTTATTTTTAAGTTTCCCTTGAAAAAATATTCGAGGAGCTCTTAACTGCTGCTTTGTCTTTTTTCCATCATAAACCTTTTTTTTTGTATATTTTCCAACTACTTTATGTATGTTTACATTCAGTTTTTTCAAAAATGAATTATGGAAAATGGTAAAAAAACTGCAGATTTTTTTGCTGAAGATAGACACAAAAACTTTTAAGAAATGGAGATATTCTAAATTGCAAAGTTTTAAATCATCAAGCAGAAAGCATAATTAAAATTAGTGAAAAAAACAAACTATTAAAAAATACATCAATGAAACATATTTCTCTAATTTTTGTGCTATTTTCACATTTCCTGACCGGTGTGAGAAAAATACTCTCCTCACTAGTGAAAAATCTGTTCTTGGCAAATGATTGGTTGAAATTTTGTTGTGAAGTTAAATTTTCTTGTTTTCTTCTGAATTTCTTCATGAAAAAAGGCCACCATGCCTGATGACGTCACATCAAAAGTACACAATATCCTCAAATCTTTGAAAAGGAAGGATAAAAATTATAAGAGAAAAAGATTCCACCACTATAACTCGTGTATTACGATATTTCTCCACTCTTAATAGATAAATTTTAATTATTGAAAAAGCTCAGCAAGCCTCATGCTTTAAATATTAAAATTAAACTGTCTCGAGTGGAGAAATATCGTTATACACTTGTTGCAGTTGTGGAATCTATATGCAAGTCATTAATATTAACAATATTTAGGTCTGATGAGGTTACAGACAACAGGACCTATGAAGAGGACTCATTACATGAAGCAGGGGTATCATCCAATATGAAGTCTCTTATCAGGGTAAGGCTAAAAATAATAAAATAATTGTACATGTACCTGGTTTTGTACTCAACTGTTTGCAGATTTGTTTTGTACCATGACTAGGAGTCTGTGAGGAATATTTAAATGAAGCGAAATTTAAGGAAAGTTATAAATTGCAAAAGTTATTATTATTGAAGAACTAAATGATTAGATTTACTATTATATTATTTTCATATGAAACTATTAAAGGCAGATATTCATAAGCACGAACAATGTTTGAGATTGGAAGTGTTTGTTAACTGTAAATAAATTTATTTTACTGTCATTTTTTTCATGTTGAGAAAAAGTCATTTATATTTTGTGAATTCCAACTTTTTTGTAATCTTTTAAGAAAAAGGAGGTGAAAGTTTTGCATATTTCATGACTTTTTATATTAGCCTTATTTTCTACCGCCATATTTCATTTTCCTTCCTTTTTTTAATGTGTAGACTGTTTCAGCTGATTTCACAGTCATTTATATGTTGTGATTACCAACTTTTTATTATTCTTAAAAGTGAATATCAAAGTTTTGCATATTCACAACTGTTTGTAATCACCTTATTTTCTACTGGCAAAGTTGCTAACAATAAATTGCTCACAAATAGAAGTTAGTTTACAATATATTTCAGTTGTCAATGAGCATTAACTGAATAAGTAAATGTGATCAAATATAAAAAGTAAATAAGCTTCATCATTGTCTATCTTTTTACTTTTCAGTCTTATGAGAAACAGTTGTCCAAAGCAAATGACAAAGTAAAGAAATTGCAAGATGAAAAGGACTTAGTCAAATTGGAAATGGGATCTAGGTAAGTTAATATATTTCAGGACATTTTAAGTGAGGATTCTGAATTGCAAATAAAAATTATTTCCTATTATCATTTCTGCAATTAATATAGCTTAACTGGAGGCATAAAAACATTTGGTACTTGTTTCTGACATATGTTTCTGGAGTAACCTCCCTTTGGAAGCTTCTAGGCTTAAGTACAATGTACACTATAGACACTTGAGAAGTGGCAAAACATGCCATATAAAAATTGATATTTCAGAAGTATACAGATTTAAGTTCTTTATATTTTGACTGTGGATACCAATGGCTATTAAGTCTATATTGCATACAGCAATTATTTTTGTCGTCATATTTTGGTTAAATGAAGTTAAAGTGGTATCCAGTTGATATGATTAGGAATCTTTCTGGGACTAGATTATATATTTTTCCTTGCCTTTCTAACAAAATACTTTACAAGAAAAACTAATTTTCAGTTAGTTTTCAAACTTGCAACTAGTAGTAGTATCTTTAATCATTGTTGTCAGATGATGTGGCATTTTATCCTCTTTCCTATATTATTTTTAAAATATCATTTTTATTTCCTTTTGTATTGCTGATCTGTAACTTGATAAGGGCTTTTAAAAATGCAATTAATGCAATTAATCATTGTCCTCTTCTAACAAAAGCTGGTAATAAAAATGCAATTAATTCAATTAATCATTATCCTCTTCTAACAAAAGCTGGTAATAAAAATGCAATTAATGCAATTAATCATTGTCCTCTTCTAACAAAAGCTGGTAATTATAAATCATACTACAGCATTACTGTATTAAAAATTTAAAAGATTTATTTGTAAATTGATATGGGAGGTAACCATATTGTAAAATCTTGTAAATCACAATTTGTCTCCCTTATTGATAGCTTCTTCAGCTTGCTATGAACATTTAGCGACTTTTAGCAACTTTCATATTTTTGGGGCGATTTAAATCATCAATCAGTTGGCAAGAGTATGCCCTGACCATAAAGAATGATGTATAACTTGAAAAGGAATGCTTTATCTCAGATTCCTTATAATTTGTAGACCAGAGATAACAGACTACAGAGTAATTCAACAAAGAGTGAAAAAATTAGAGAAATTATTAGCTGTACATAATATAAGGTAAATGTAATACAATCAAAAATATGTCAACAACAAAACAACTTTTTACTGATCATTATGTCTTAATCATAAAGATAATTTAAGAATGTCATGAAAAGAGACAAAAACAATACTTAATCAGCTGTTGAATACCAATGTACAGTGGTTTATTATTATTCATTTAACACCAATTTAGGGAATTTACTTAAACAAATAATGAATGAATCGAGGTTCTCAACAAAATGGAAATCTTTTGTTGTTTATGTAGAAACAAATGCATAAGTAACAAACTAAAGTATCCTTCCAGGAGAGAAATTTTCCCTCTGAATGTACTTCATTGTTCTGATACAAATTTCTTTACTTTCCATGTTTTCGCTGTTTTCACCTAAAACTTATTTTGAAAGCACTGCATCTTGCATGCTTCATTTTTAATCATGTAAATGGCCTGATTGCCATAACTGATGTTAACACTAAGTTGCTAAAAAAGTATAAGGACATAATGGTGTCTAAAACTTTTATTTTTTTTACAGCATACCTGGAGAAAATGACAAGAAGGATCCATTTAGACAGAGGAAAAAGTACAGTACAAAGTTGGATGATTTGGAATACTTACCTTTAGATTTATGTAGACAATATCTAAAGGTAAGAGTTACCTCTCTTTGCAATACAAGTCTTAATTTGGCAACAAAGTGCTAAACTTTTTAATGATCCTTGTATTCATTTTCTAGTTTATCAAAGTTTGCCTGCTAAAAACAACTTTAAGTTTAAGGATTTCAATACTGTATATGGTATCAGATCGCATTTGTGTCTAAAGACTGAATTATGTCTTGTGGTCCTATATCTTAAGTTACATCCCAGCTCCTTTGTTCTACCAGGGGTGATCTGAGCCAGATCATCCTTACCAGATCATCCCAGCTTGTGTTTCTTTTTTTTTGCATGCTTTCCTTTGTTTTTTAACATTTTGGCGGGAAGGCCTAATCCACAATAAAACTTAGAAATACTTATTGAGAAAAGACACACTTTCAAAATTTATGTAAAGAATCCTTGCCTATACTGGGATACGAACTAAAGACCTTTAGCATATCAACCCACGACACATACCCCTACACCAGGACGACTGGATACAGACTCTCAGTTATTAAACATATTTAAAGGAAGCAAGATATTTTTATAAGTGGGAGGAGTATGCAGACCTTTATTCAGTGGGATTTTAACCCCTTTTCATAAATAAGGTGAGTTGTCAGACTGATTGTTCAATGGAATTTTACCCTTTTCCTAAGTGGGGCAAGTTGGTAAACAATAGTAGGGCGTTTTTTTTGGAAGTGGTGATTTTGTGTGGGCCGATTGGCCAGTGGGGCGAGTTGACATGGTTTCATATTTAAACATTGTTTTTCGGGGTCATAAAGGGTATATTATATAGTAATATATAAAATGTATTATATTGGTTGTGTGGCGTTCTAAACTAGATTTAATGAATTGTAATTGTTTTTTGTCTAATCTAATACAGCAAGGATGTAAATAGTTATCCCATTTGGACTTGGTGTGTCAGTGTCTGGACATCGGGGTGATCTGACACTGACACATCGCGTCCTCATGGGATAACTATTATTAAAATGGATGTATTTTATATCTATCTGAATGGCATAATAACATTCTTATGTAAAAGAATGAGGAAGCTTGTACATTTTGTAACTTAAGACTGAAAGTTTGAAACAATTACCATTAACCAAAGTTTAAAGGATGGGTTTAAAGGACAGAAAGTGTGCCTGATTGTCTAATCAACTGATAATCAAAAGTTATTTCAATTTAGAAATTAAGATTTGTATATACATCCATTGTAGGATGTTGCTACAGAATTAGACACAGATGATCTTGAGAATGTTACACCTCAGGTACAGAAATTTAATGAAAGACTTGAGACTGCATTACAGTTTGAGCAGGTAAGTTAATGTGTGTGTGATACATGTACCATTATAGTATATATTTATACTTTAATCTGTACAACTTTTCAGGAGGTCCTCATACTTAACAGGTCAAAATAAAATGGATGCACATCTTAAAGTATATTTAATTATCAGTTTTCAAGAATAAAATTTGTTGTAAATCTACAAATGTTTCAATTCAGTGGCAACAGCTTTGGTCTTAAAAAGTAGAATATTGCATACTTTGTGATACAATTATTTATAGGTTAAGATAGCAAATAAGATTGTAATTCTTCCTTAGCTTGTATACCTACATTGCAAGCTTCATCTTTTTTTACTAACTATTTTTTGGGTAATGCTTAAAAGAATAACACTGTTTCCATTCGCTTTAAACACATTGCCCCTGACATTGACTAGCTAGCTATCAAACAATTCACTACCTTCAAATCAGTTAGGTCCAGGTTTTCTGCCTTTTCTTAAGGTTTTTCGTGGATAAAAGGTCCATAAAAAATTTGAAATTGGACTTGTGGTTTGAAAAACATATACTTGACAGTCAAACTATGTAAGATTTTTCTGAAATCTAGACTACTAACAATGGTGAATACTGAACCTTGTAAAGATTTGTTGTAAGGCAATGTAAAGATGAATATCAAGCTAAATGGCCCTCTGTTGAATAATTGCATTTAATGTTAATGGTTACTCTCTACAACAAAGTCAATACATGAGCCAGAGAATCAAATATCAATTATGTGATAATTTAGTCTTAAAAATGTTATACCTCCTGAAAGATGATGTGAGTACTAGACTGATATTTTAAAACAGAAAATGCCATAGTTAGAAGACTGATAAGCTGTTCTGGTAATAATTACAGAGGGTGGTGTGAAAATAAGTTTAATAAAAAAAAAATGTCCATGGTATATTGTCTTGTAATGAGTTAGGAGAGAGTTTGCTTGTGATGATATAATTTAATAACCTTTAAAATCAATGTATACCTGTTTATTATTTTGATAAGGTGATAATGTATATCATTACCCTAGGAATCTTATTAATAACAAGATGATAATTTATGGCATGATTAATACATTTTAGATAATTTCAGTTAGCCAAATAGTTCAAGGTTATTAATGGCAACAGAGTCCTAGAAATTTGCCATAATTCTGCTTATAATAATTCTAAATGCAGGCAGGCTTAGAAATTCATTTACCTTTTGACCTTTAATCTTGACCTCATTTACATGGATTATTAATAATGTTAAGTATATGTAATACTTAAAATAAAATCTTTATCTTAAAAGACTTTCAACATAAATCATGATCAGACAAACAGATCAGTAAAGCAGACATTTCAACATGTGCACTATTGTGATAAAGTAGAAGATTTCTCAGATATTTGCGAAAAATACCAGTCTTGGGACCGAATTTCCCTTGACTGGTATTTTTTGCAAATACCCCTCCAGAAGATGATATATCTGTTCAATATCTTTTTTTTTATGCTCATTAAAATCATTGACAGAAGGGTCTTTTAGACTTCTGGTCATAAAAAAGAATAGGTTTGTTTTCCCAAACGCTACCTACCCAGAAAAAAAGCTGCCTACTCAAATTCTTTCATTGTCCTGATTTGAAGAATTATTTTTTAATCAGATAGGCATGAAGACTACTAAACACCCGATACTTCAAAAAAAAAAAAAAAAAAATGCCTACACTGTCTCAACCTTTGGGTAGGGTTTGGGCAAATCAAAATATTTTTAATTGTGGCCTCTTCTTCTAGTAAAATAATGGGAAGTAACCCATTTAGGCTTCAAAGTTATGGCAAGCCGTTCTCATCAAAACTATGTTTAAACCCTTTTTTCCAAAAAAAATTACACAATGAGAAAAAACCTAAAATAACACACTGAGAAATAGAAATTGCACACTGAGATTTTAAAATTACACACTGAGATTAAAAAAAAAAATGAAAAACACACACTGAGAAATTAAAATTACACACTGAGATTTTAAAAAGACACGCTGAGATTAAATAAATTGAAAAACACACTGAGAATTGTTAATTACACACTGAGATTTCAAAAATACACATTGAGATTAATATTCAAATTACTAATGAATATTCATGAGATGAATAATTCAACAGATTAATATCATGGTCTCTAGAACTCTTGTCATTATAATGAAATGCGGTTCCTTCAACCAACGTTCATAATAAATTTCAAGACTTAACATCGTTTTTTGCTAACTCATATTCATAAGTTATTTGTCAATATAATTCAGATTAATATTATTGCTAACGGTGTATCAGGATTGTTTACTTAAAACTGTTTAAGCATAGGTCCTTTTTCAATAGTCTTTCAACTGTTACCCTGATTTCGCAAGGTAATGTTGTTACGTTTATATGTTATAATAGACACTTGGGTGAACATGTCATTGCATTGTTTGTCTTTTTAAAGATTGTTCTGATAATTTCTTATAATTTAATAAAGTTTACAACATTTGATTATATCAGAGACATATGATACATGTCTCTGGTTATATTTTGAAATGAGAGTAAGTGGGTATTTTTCTTGTTCTATTAGTCTTTAACTTTGAATTGCTATTAAAAATGTATTTTATAAAACATTGAGCACCAGATTTAAGGACTAACGAGTTATGTCCCCTAGTTGTTTTAAGCTTGTAATAGATTAAGATTATGTATGCTAATTAGATATGTGTGCATAAAAAGATCACACAAATCTCAGTTTGTAATTTTAAATTCTCAGTGTGTAATTTCAAATTCTCAGTGTGTGTTTTTCAGTTTATTTCATCTCAGTGTGTCTTTTTGAAATCTCAGTGTGTCTTTTTGAAATCTCAAGTGTGTAATTTTCAATTCTCCGTGTGTAATTTTCAATTCTCAGTGTGTGTTTTTAATTTTTTGTAATCTCAGTGCGTCTTTATGAAATCTCAGTATGTAATTTCTTATTCTCAGTGTGTGTTTTTTCATTTTTTTTAATCTCAGTGTGTTTTTTTTAAATTCTCAGTGTGTAAAATTTTCGAAAAATGTTTTAAACATAGTTTTGACGAAAACGGCTTGCCATACAAAGTGAAGTCCTTTCACTGTGTGTTTGAAATGTCATGTGAACTACTAGCTAACTTACTTAATTCCTTGGTAAAAAAAACTTAACATTTTTGTTGTAAAATTGGAAGGGAGGCTCAAAGTATTTGGGAGAATGGTTATCTTTTGAGATTTTTTCAGTTGATGCACAATAGTAAGAGATGAAGGGCACAATGTATTTAAAAGGTGTCTTTTTTCACTCATGAATGGATTTAGTTAAGTTTTGTGTTAAAATATATTTGGGTATTAGCCTTTTGATGTGATGGCTTGCCTTCATGTCTTTATTATAGTTTTAGAATCCTTTTTCATGATAATAAGATTGTTTAAATACCAGTTAAAATATTGAAAATCAACCTACCTTGACATTGCTACCTCTAACAGCTAGTTAATACTAATTGTACCATTTCTTTTCTAAAAGTTCTGTAGGAATGTAACAGAAATGGTAAATGAAGATGATATAAATACAAGTAAAGGAAGATCTAAAAGTCCTTCAAGGAAGAAAAATACTCTTAGTTCTAAAAGTTTACAGTTAGCCATGGCCACCATACAAAGCTGGAAAGATGACCAAGATTCATTGCAGGTATTTTTAATATGGTTAACAATAGATCACTCTGTCCCAAACCCTGTTGGTTAGACTGTCCTGACCAATAAAATAGATGCAGGTCAACCAAATCGTATGCCAATTCTGGCTGAATGTCTAGTGTTTTTCACCAGTTCTGTGACTTTTTGCTATTTTTACATGATCAAACATAGATCACTTAATATTCTTTAACATGTATATCATTACTGTAAATTCAGAAATTATTGCAACATTTATTATTGTGTTACTTGAAGAATAATAGACTAAAAAGCGTTTTTGGGACAATCTGCATACAGACATCTGTACCAGCTATCAGAATGTGAGATCTTGATATTAGGATAATCACAAAATCCACTATGTACGTTAAAGGGAAATTTCGCAAAAAAATCAAAAATTGATATTATGTCCATTCTGTATAAAAATGCTCAAATTCATAGATATTAAAGTTTTCTTCGGCTAGATAAGATATCACCATCGATTTTAAATTTAGAGTGTCAATTCCCTGCATGCCGCCATTTTGTCATCTCCTCCATTTTGAGACCACGATATGTCTAAGGACCAAAACAATAGTAACCTGATGTAGTCGTAATTGCATGTCGATATCTTGTCAATCGTACGGATGTTTTATCCGACTAACTAACTTGATACGAAAAATGTTATTATTTTTTAAATAACCATGGTGTGTCATTTTTAAACTGTTTATATTGGAATTAGTTAAAAAGTCATAGTTCATCATAAATAAGTGTATTTTGAAAATTGTTTTCGAAAATCTAATTTGTTCATTAGGACATTCTTTTATGTGATTTAAATAAATTCGGACCTTCCCTCAATTGATCACCCACATGGCTAAAGGTATTACCCCGAAAGGCATTGTGAGGTATTCAAATGATTTCCTGTCGGACTTGCAAGTTCATGCATTGTTTCACTTCTGAGGGTATTATAAGTGTACACGGCCGATAACTTGTTACTTTCCATTTTCAACTATCAGGTGTATAATATACATCTCTGTCTTGCGTGTCCAAAAGTGATATACTAGTCATTACTAAACTCATACGCTTGTTTATAAATAACATTTCTGGTGTAAAGAATATTATTTATAAAAATCTAAATAATAACATTTAAAAGATAGTGTATGCCACTACAAAATTCTATGATTGTTTACAGTGGATGCTAAGGAAAATGATACACTTCTCGAACTCAGGATAATTAAATGAGCTTTACAATAAAAAAAAAAAAAACATGATAAAAAAAACTTAGACTTGGCTAGGACATTTTAATGTTATTATTTCAGGAATTAGCAATATCAGTAACCAAACTTGGAGATAGAGTAGCACCCTGGTTAAAGATCAGATTGGGAAGTGAACCATCTGTTTCTAAGATCATCACAGCACTAGACAAACTGGTGTATGATGATGGTATCTCTAAAGATAAGGTAGGATGTACATCAAATTGTAAAGTATTCTTTAAAAAAGACATTTCAGGGATCTTATAATCAAGCAAGTTCTTTCGAACAAATCTTATAAAGTTTCAATTTGTTGAAATTTCTTAACTTGAGTCAGAACGAGTATTCTTCAAAATTAAATGTAAAAATTTGGTTTTACACTGTATTGTAACATATCTGTTCCAGTTTGTTTTCTATTTAAGCTTTAAGGGGTTGAGTGAAAAAAATATAAAAAAAAATATATGAAATTTCTTTTCTATTGTATATTTCAGGATGGAAAAGAACATCCCTCTCGTTCAGTCCTTGAGAGCATTGTTAAACATTTCCAGACTCTGTTTGATGTTCCGTCAGTGTCTGGGGTTTACCCTCGTATGAATGATATCTACAGCAAGTTAGGAGAAGTCCATAATGTATTAAATACTCTCAGAAACCTTTTAGGTTTAGGTAAATAAACTTTTGAATTCAAAACAAGTTAATTGATAATTTCAGGATATATTTTTAGTTAGACAAAGAAAGATATTTTTTAGTCTCATTCATGTGTTAATAGGAAATATGTTATTATCAGTTATTTGTTCACTTCTTCCCATGTAGAATGTTGGCAGAGGTTTAGCATTCTTACAATATTGCAATTTATTGCAGAGTAGAATTCATTTGATTCATTTTTAGTTTCAGACCTTCAAGATTTCGATCTTGCTTGATGGTATTACATGTATATGAAATCCAACTTGGTAAAAACACTGAATTGAGCTGTTTCACCACAGAAATTTTTATTTTAACAAGTGATAGTTTTCTTCAAGAATTGGTCTGAATATGCTTAAAATAAATGCCACTTGACTTTTAAGCAAGCAACAGTCATTATTTTATATCTATTGTTGAAATTAAAATTGCCAGATGCAAGGAAATTTTGATATAAGGGTTTTTACGGTAAAGAACAATTGATTATTCAATATTTTATCTTGTTTCAGATACTGATTGTAAATCTTCAGACATTGTAGATACAGTGGGGCGTCTATGTAGCCAACATAACAACACAACAAGTAGACAGCTTAAAGCTCTGTTACAGACAGAGGATTTAGAGGGGTGAGTTTTATATCAAACGTATAACACTAGTTAAGAATGACATAAAGGCAGTTTTATGCAAAATAACAATTTATTTAAGTATCTGAAAATTTTAAACACATCAGGTTTTGATTTATGGATGTGGCAGTTGCATTGACTTCAATCTAAATGGAGTAGGAGTACAGAATGTTGGTTGTCTCCCTTCCTTCACCAATAAAATCTAACCTCCAGGAATAAGCACATTAGTGCTGAAAGTAGCATTTAACAGCAAACAATCAATCAATCAAATTCAAACTTGTTTAAAAGTATTCAAAGCTACAAAAGTTCTAATTAAGCTATGGATGCCTTGAAATCAACCAATTCATTGTATGTTTTTGGCACAAGCTAGCAATAAATGATAAAAAACTATTGGGTAAATTGTATAAGTTACTTTGGTACATGCATGAGCATGAAGGTTATAATTTTAAGTGGTTTAACTATGTAAAATCTGTGTTTAATGACTGTGGCTTTTGAGAACTGTATAATATTCCGGAGCAGGTTTATTTTTATATTAAAATTAATGTAAGGCAGTGTCTCCAGGACCAATTTATTCAAAAATGGTTCTCTGATATAAATAACTCATCAAGGGGGGGGGGGGATTTTATTTACACTTTAAAGAAGAGTTTTGCTTAGAACCATATCTGTTAAAATTAAGGCGGTGTCATTGAGTGTAATGTTAATTAAGGGTATTTAATACAAAGTTACCCAAAGAAACAGGAAGATGGAGAAATGTACCACCAAATGAAAGAATTTGTCCTCTTTGTAAAGCTGGTCTTGGGGATGTACAAATGTATATCAATATATATGTAAATGTACCAATTGTGGGATGTAAGGGGGAAGTTCATACCTCCATATTACTTAAAATATCCAAATGAAAAAAAAGTACTTGGCCTGCTTAAATATTGTAATAGTAATGTGCTGTCTAAGTTGTCAATTTTTATTCAAAAGGTAGAACAGATGCTTGTCTAATTTAAAACTGTAATAAACACAGACTTACTTCTGAAGATGTATAATTTAAAAATGTATACTGTTTGTATTATGAACTATGTTGTAATTAATATTGTGTATAATTTGCTCCTGTTACCCAGTCTTCTGCGGCTGAGTTTTCTTTAATAAACTATAAACTATTGTTTCTGAATGAAAAAAATAATATTCTTTGATTTGTATCAAAGTTTCAATACTATAATGAATCATTAAAAACTGTAAGTACAGAGAGATCATGTTTGTTTAGATGCCTCATAGCTTTTATGGTTGATAAGTTATATCACTAATTGTTTAGTATTGATTTTTTTACCTGAAATTGTAATGATGAGGGTTTGGATGGAGATTCTCGATTTTTGTATTCTTCAATATTTATGTATTCTTTATATGTTTTACCCATTATTCTTAATTCTCTATATTGTAGTACCCTTGTATTCTCTATTCTTTAATGTTTTTGGCCTATTTATCTCTTATCTCTATTTTATTTTGGTCATTTTTTTCTGATCTTGCTCCATTATTCTTCTTTCTGTAACCCCATCCACACCCTCTTTTAAGATTTTGAGGATATTGACTCTTACTTCCAAGTTCATGTTGTTATCAGAAGTTTATAATAATTTAAGGCAAATTATATTCTTTGGCATCCCAATTATTTCCCTTTGAATAAGTGTTCTTTTGTTGATTGATTTTTTTGCTTAGTAGCATTCTTATGTGATAAACATTTTTTAGCTAACAATGTCAGTTTTTGACCAAAAAAAATAATTCGATCAACGAAATTTTAAGAGTTTTTATGTTTGTGTTTTAACCCCAATACAGGGACTGTATTCATTTCACCAATTTTAAAAGTGTTATCATTGTCAAACATTATGAACATAAAATATTAAAAATTATCTTTTTTTTTTCCATATTTATATTTTAGTGTAATAAGAAGACTGGAAGAGCATAATTCATTTTTCCCAGCTTTCCAAGAAGTTATGAGAAAAATGTTCGATATTTTAGGTAAGTTGTTTACTGATATTTTTGAAAATCATATTTTCTCTAACAGATGAGGCATCTCGAATTGGTAACTCAGCACTATCAAAGTTCTGTTATCATGATTTATTATTTTGTTTGACCTAACTTAGTTTTTTTTTGTCTAGCCTGCAACTTTGTTGCAGGTAGCCCACATAGGGATAGTGACCAAGTGACAGGGGCGGCATTAGTTCACTTCTTAATATTTTAGAAGATGTAAGATCTGGATGTTTCATACTTTGTATATGAATGCCTTATGATAAGAAGTTTCTGTCTGTCACATGTCCATTATCCTTGATCTCATTTTCATAGATCAGTGACTGCTCGGAAAAAAAGTTAAAAAAAAATTGTAATAATAATTTCTCTCTTATGATGAGTTATAAGATAACTATATTTGGTATGTGAGTACCTTTCAAGGTCCTCATGATCATCAGACAGTTTTTACTTGACCTAGACCTCATTTCATATATCAGTGAACGAGGTTAAGTTTTTATGGTGAAGTCCATATCTCAGATACTATAAGCAATAGGTCTAATATATTCAGTGTTAGGAAGGATTGTAATGTGTACATGTCCAACTGGCAGGTGTCATCTGACTTGACCTCATTTTCATGGTTTTTTTTATACGACCGCAAAAATTGAAAATTTTTTGGTCGTATATTGGTATCACGTTGGCGTCGTCGTCTGCGTCGTCGTCGTCGTCTAAATACTTTTAGTTTTTGCACTCTAACTTGAGTAAAAGTGAATAGAAATCTATGAAATTTTAACACAAGGTTTATGACCACAAAAGGAAGGTTGGGATTGATTTTGGGAGTTTTGGTCCCAACATTTTAGGAATTAGGGGTCAAAAAGGGCCCAAATAAGCATTTTCTTGGTTTTCGCACTATAACTTTAGTTTAAGTAAACAGATATCTATGAAATTTTGACACAGGGTTTATGACCACAAAAGGAAGGTTGGGATTGATTTTGGGAGTTTTGGTTCCAACAGTTTAGGAATTAGGGGCCAAAAAAGGGCCCAAATAAGCATAATTCTTGGTTTTCGCACAATAACTTTAGTATAAGTAAATAGAAATCAATGAAATTTAAACACAAGGTTTATGACCACAAAAGGAAGGTTGGGATTGATTTTGGGAGTTGAGGTCCCAACAGTTTAGGAATTAGGGGCCAAAAAGGGGCCCAAATAAGCATTATTCTTGGTTTTCGCACCATAACTTTAGTACAAGTAAATAGAAATCTATGAAATTTAAACACAAGGTTTATGACCATAAAAGGAAGATTGGGCTTGATTTTGGGAGTTTTGGTCCCAACAGTTTAGGAACAAGGGGCCCAAAGGGTCCAAAATTGAACTTTGTTTGATTTCATCAAAAAATGAATAATTGGGGTTCTTTGATATGCTGAATCTAACTGTGTATGTAGATTCTTAATTTTTCGTCATGTTTTCAAATTGATCTACATTAAGGTCCAAAGGGTCCAAAATTAAACTTAGTTTGATTTTAACAAAAAATGAATCCTTGGGGTTCTTTGATATGCTGAATCTAAAAATGTACTTAGATTTTTTATTATTGGCCCAGTTTTCAAGTTGGTCCAAATCGGGGTCCAAAATTAAACTTTGTTTGATTTCATCAAAAATTGAATAATTGGGGTTCTTTGATATGCCAAATCTAACTGTGTATGTAGATTCTTAATTTTTGGTCCCGTTTTCAAATTGGTCTACATTAAAGTCCAAAGGGTCCAAAATTAAACTAAGTTTGATTTTAACAAAAATTGAATTCTTGGGCTTTTTTGATATGCTGAATCTAAACATGTACTTAGATTTTTGATTATGGGCCCAGTTTTCAAGTTGGTTCAAATCAGTATCCAAAATTATTATATTAAGTATTGTGCAATAGCAAGAAATTTTCAATTGCACAGTATTCAGCAATAGCAAGAAATCTTCAATTGCACAGTATTGTGCAATAGCAAGAAATTTTCAATTGCACAGTATTGGGCAATAGCAAGAAATCTTCAATTGCACAGTATTGTGCAATAGCAAATATTTTCAATTTCACAGTATTGCACAATAGCAAGAAATATCTAATTGCACAATATTGTGCAATAGCAAGAAATTTTCAATTGGAGTTATCTTTCTTTGTCCAGAATAGTAGTTGAATCAACTTAAATCATTGTGTTTGCAATATACAATGTATATTCACTTTTACTACCAACTGATAAATTAAAACAATCCTTACCATTCAGTGATAACAAGCACTTTATTTTACATTTTAATATTTTATGATGTATTTAAATGAGTATTTATTGTTGCAAACTCCATTAGAAATTTGAATTGAGATCAGTTTTGGAAAAAGGGAAAGGGGGATGTGAAAAAAAAATGGGAGGGGGTGGGGGTTAAATTTTTCTCATTTCAGATTTCATAAATAAAAAGAAAATTTCTTCAATCATTTTTTTGAGAGGATTAATATTCAGCAGCACAGTGAATTGCTCAAAGGCAAAAAAAATATTTTAAGTTCATTAGACCACATTCATTCTGTGTCAAAAACCTATGCTGTGTCAACTATTTTATCACAATCCAAAATTTAGAGCTGAATCCAGCTTGAATGTTGTGTCCATACTTGCCCCAACCGTTCAGGGTTCAACCTCTGCGGTCGTTTAAAGCTGGGCCCTGCGGTGCATCTGTTTTTTTTTTTTTAAAAAGGGGGTTTTTACACATGACGCACCATATCTCAAAAATCATTAATAATTATTGCTTTAAACTTTAAACACTACTTAGTTATATCAATCTAAAGATCTGTATACTTTTTGGTGATGATTCAAATTTTATTTAAGAATTATTGAGTTTTTTGTAAAAAAAGGGGGTTATCACATGTTGCACCATATTTAAAAAGCAGTAATAATTATTGCTTAAAACTTTACACACTTCTAATTTATATTAATCTAAACATCTGTATACTTTTTTGTGATGATTCAAAATTGTTTTTAGAGTTATTGAGTTTTTTGTAAAAAAAAAGGGGTTTTTTTTCACATGTTGCACTGCATCTCAGAAACTATTTATGATTATTGCATTAAGCGTCACACACAAGACGACAGGCGTATCATGCGCTTGTGGCGCAGCTGTTTATTGTGTTTTAATCTGTACTTATAATACTGTATGCAATAGGACTACTTTATTTGGTGTATGGAATGATTGTAAGTTTTACATGTCCAACTAGCAGGTGTAATCTGACCTTGACCCCATTTTCATGGTTCAGTTGTCAAAATTCAGTTTTTGAACAATATCTTAACGTAAATAATGATTTTCTTTTGTCATCTAGAGAATTTTGTGTTGATGGGGAAAAAAATTATTTAAGACAGACAGCTAGATACCATAAACATACTATGTATACACATGCCAGAGTCTAAGCTTGATTTGCTATATGATATAAAAACTAAATTGACGAAAAAAGGTCATTTATTCAAAATAAAATGCAAAAAATACATTTTGCAAATAAAACATTTGACATAAAAGTTCATATTTAATATGAAATAATAGTACATAATTAATACGAAATATCATATCAATTGAATAAATGACAAAGAATAGCAAAGGTGGGGAGAAAAATCTGCCCCATAAATAAACATATATAATTTTAATGTGCGTATTGTTATGCGTTTACTTTACTACATTGGTTAGAGGTATAGGGGGAGGGTTGAGATCTCACAAACATGTTTAACCCCGCCGCATTTTTGCGCCTGTCCCAAGTCAGGAGCCTCTGGCCTTTGTTAGTCTTGTATTATTTTAATTTTAGTTTCTTGTGTACAATTTGGAAATTAGTATGGCATTCATTATCACTGGACTAGTATATATTTGTTTAGGGGCCAGCTGAAGGACGCCTCCGGGTGCGGGAATTTCTCGCTACATTGAAGACCTGTTGGTGACCCTCTGTTGTTGTTTTTTTATTTGGTCGGGTTGTTGTCTCTTTGACACATTCCCCATTTCCATTCTCAATTTTATATCTACTTCAAAAGATAACATTAAGGGAGGTATGTGGGTGGGAATTTTGAACAAATTGTTTGATAAGAATCACAAGTTAACACATCAAATGCTGATATAAAAGGAAGTAACCACAATGCACTTACACGTAAACTCATGCTGACCCGCAAGATCATTGACCAATAAGAAAGATGAAATCCAATCATGCATTGGTCATAAGTGAAATTTCTCTGCATGTGAAAACATGTTATCTAATTTCAACAATTTATCGTTTAATCAAGTAGGACACACTGACCCTTTAACTAGACTAGAGACATCATACATTTAGAGTATTAATAGTTCACTCTTTTATTTAAGTCGGTTAGTAATAACCAATTAAAATAGAATTATCTTCTCTGCTGTCTTAAATTATATTATTCCACTTAATTTTCAATTAGCAAATAAAATTGGTTATACTGTCAGTTTTATTAAATAGTTTAATTTAAAATTAATCAAACTGAAGTTATGTAACCATAAAGAATTAAGCATTTGATGAGAATGTTTCATGAATAATCAGTATTATATATTACCAAGAATAAGCCTGATGTTATTGAAGGATTGCAGACTAAAGTACTTCACCTACATGATATGAATTGATTTTAAACTTCAGGACATTCGTTATTAAGAGACATTCAAGCTAGTTCAATCCTGTAGAAAAAGTTTTAGAGAGCTGTTGAGTGATTTTAGTGTTCATCTTTAATATAATACAATGCCACCATATTTTTTTTGTTCTTAAAAGAAATACAGACATATTTCTGACTCATTTCAAAGCTATAATAAAAATCTGCCCCTTCATATTCCACTGGTCAACACAAACATGACCAATGTAATTATTTTATTTTAAGGCTGTTTTGAGGAATGGGAAAAAGATAGAAAGTGGTTTTGTCTTTGTATTCATCATTTTTTTATGTATTTTAATTGAAACATGAGTGAATATGATGTTAAAACAGCTGTTTAAAAAATCTATAACTAAATATTTCATGGTAAATGGTTTTTAATTAATCTATTGTATACATTTAAAATAATGAATGTTCATCTGGAAACTATAAAGGGTGTTAAATTATTTAAAGAGTTGTCACAGATGTGTGGTACAATGAAACAGAAACATATCACATAAAAAAAAATCCATAAGACGTGTAAAGGTCAATATATAGTCTTCAACAATACATAAGTACAATGTATCTATATTCTATAAACTATTATAAATTCTATATTGTATATATATAGTCTAGAAAGTTGTGATTAGATTTAGACAGAGTCTGTCAAGATTTGCCATTTAACACTTTCAAAATTCTCTAAAGAGTAGAAAAAGTATTGAAATGTTACTAAAAAAAAACAATTTCAGATAAACATGTATCTTTTTTATCAAGTATGGAATGTTCTCTGCTTTTTTATCAAGTTTGGAATGTTCTCTGCTTTTTATCATGATTGTTCAATAATCATATAAATCTCAGATAGCAAGGTTTTTCAAGTTGAGTTGGAATGTTAATTTGCAGATCTTTATACTTTGAGATGAATCTAAGCATTCTTGATGGTTATGTTGTAACATAGTTACTTTGTTGACAAGAATTATCATGTTAAAAAACTGAATTTTTCGAAATAATTAGGATTTTTGTATCAATGATGAATTTATTTCTATTCATATCAGGGGGCAAAATGTTTTTCTTTGTGACCTTTTTTGGCATAAAGTCATCCATTGTTGACAAGATCTTCATCAGTAAGCTATGTATCAGTAATGCCCAGTATTTTTTTTCCTTTTAACTCTATTCCTTGCTTTCATAGAATAATTGATATCTTAATGTTATAATAACTGCCCAGTGCCTTTAATGACAGATATTCAGGAAAATTCAAATTAATACAAATTACTTTTTATTTCACAAGTCTTTTGATGGTAAAGGAGAATATCAATTGAATTCTTATTGTTAAGATGCATTATACCGGTAAGCTAAAACAACTACTAAATAATTTACATCAGGTATTAAATCAATAATAAGTGAAGATAAATTAATTACTATCCCACATCATTGCTTACACTAAGTGGTGAAGTCTTGCATCAACACATACATGTATTACTAAGCAACAAATTAACATAATAACTTAAACATGTGTATAAATATAAACAACAATACATTCATGTGTTGCCAATGTACTGCGTATATTATAATAACTTAATCATTAATAAATAATTAACCTTGAAACAATATTTAAAAACTTTTAATTTGTTTAAACTCTAATCATTTACAGGAAAGGATTAAAGGATTAAAATTTTAAAGATTATGACATCAATAATCATAAATTTTTGATATTTATAATAAGATATATATTATATGAAGGATTGGTATCAAATGCTTTCAAAAATGTCAGCAGGAAGTTTACAAATACATGTAGTGAAAATTAGTTATTAATGAAGTGTTTCCTCAGCTAACATTTATTTTCTCTATTTTAAAGTTTAGCATCAAGCAATTACTAACTGCATTATTTTCTCTTTTTCGAGTGCAGTATGAACAAGGACATGTTTGTCCACAACTAGTAACTTAGTTATATACCTTTGCATTCCCCATAGCCATACTTTATAAATAAAAATTTGGTCATGTTGCTGTAGTATACTAATGTAACATCAAATTGACCAAAACAACCACTGATAAATCATGTTGTTTTATTTATAGGTATGGTAAATACTGTTTTTTTTTTTAAATTGACATATTGAAATATTTGAATGTCATCCAAATTAATTGTCTTATTAATCAACATGTTTTACAGAGATCATGAGTGAACATTGAGTGAACATCATGCTAAGCCAGTTGTTTACACTATTCTTATCAGATATTATCAATATTAGTAATAGGTTTTTCATAACCTTTTATATACATCAATATTGATTGTCTGACAGGAAGCTATATGCTATTTATACGCTATTTAGTTTTTTTTTCCATTTAGGCATTCATTGGTCAAATATTCTTGGTCAACTTTTGAAAAATAATAATTACTACTAAATGACAAGTACTTCTGTAACTATCTCTTGATAAAACTCCTTACTATCATTCTACTTCTAACAAAGATTTCCTATTATTCTGAATTGTCATCTAGCCTAATCTGGTTTTTTGGGTGTTTTTTTTTTTTATTGTATGTATGATTTTACATGCTTATCAGGCTGCTTTTTAAATACAGAAGCACAGAAGTTCCATTTGAACCCTATATTATAGGTTATATTTAACTCTGTTTTATTTACGAATAAAATTACAGTAATTTTAAGCTACCCAGTACTCGAAAAGCTTTGTTCACAGAAAAATAAGTTTAAATAAATGAGTACATTTCCATTCTCAATTTTACATGAACTGGTATCACTGATTTTGAATGGACTTCCCTTTGTATTGAGTTTTTAAAGGTTAAGTCTTCAGAATTTGTAATTAAAAGGATTTTTATTATCATTTTGATCTTTCCTTTGAATTAATTATTACCTTATTTATTTGTACAGTATTTAATATTGGACTTTGATGACGCAAATGTAATGACACGTAGTGTTTTATTTATAAGGTTAAGCGTAGAAAAAACCAATAATCAATACATATAGACAATTTGTGATTTATTTAGTATTTATTTTGTAGATGTTCAAAGAATGGATCAAGTGATACCAGCAGTCAGAGCATTGAAATTACTGGCCAGCTGAAACAACGAAACTGTTATCAAAAGGAGGGTCTAGAACAAAATACTACTGCAGTTAAATCATTGAAAATATAAACTGGCTGATGTATCAAAACTTTGTTATTGTGGGGAGGGTCTTGAATGAGGTATAACTGCAGTCTTGATCTTCATTGAAAGTTTTGATTGCAGTCAAAGCAAGACAATTTTTGACCAGTTTGAATATATGGCATTAAAGGGAAAGGGGTAATGTTAAAAGAAATTTTAGCAGTCATAGTTATCCATATCTACAATGAGTCGATTTGGTATCGTAATTGCTAGTAATTTAAAAAGTTAGGGAAGAAATTTGAATTCTGCAACATAAGATGTATTTAAAAGTAATTCATTTCATTGAATAGAAATGAAAAGTTTCTTTATTTGGTTAAAGTGAGTTGCTATTTAATGACTAAAAAAGGCAGCAAATTAAATTTTAGCCAATGAATCCAACAATATTTGTAATTAGAGAAATATTGTTTATATTAGATATTTATATTATGTAACTGTTATTGTTTGAAAGGTGCTAGTTTTCCAATTTCTCAGCTTCAAATTTAGAATAAATTGGAAACCTTGTAAGGTTTTTTTTTAATCCCTTTTCGAAAATTATGATTTAAAACGGTTAAGTTTTTTAAAAAAGATCACACATCTCTAGGCTTGTATTTGAAGAATTCTATGTGTTTGCTAAAATGCAAAACTTATGTATCATTATGTTTTATAATGCATGAACTTCATAATTTTAAAGTTTTAGAGATGAAATTTCATTGAAAAAGAACAAGATGTTATGATTGCCAATAATTAGAAAAAATATTTTTTTATTCTTTAGGATAAGATTGCTTTATTAAAGTTTCAAAAGGTTGAAAAGTATTGAACTCTCCTGAAATCACAAACTCTCAATCACCATGGATGATTCAGCTGTATCTATTGTCCTTAAATACTCTTTATTTCTTTATAAATCAATAGCGTCTCTACACCTTTGTCAGCGTTGGTCTAGATTTTTTAAATGATTTTTGTTTAAATCAAACAACAAAGGGTACAAAATGTATATGTATGTATGTGTTAATTATGATAACTTGTGTTGTTTTGATAACTAACTGAATAGATATATGCATGAATAAATATAATGTGTCTTTTGTTTCCCTTTTATACTGTACAGCTTTCCTATTACTACTAGCAGGTAAAATACAGATGACAAACCAGAAATAGTTCTAATATATATTGTTTTTCCAGAATAAAGAACTGATAAACATAAAAATCAACAATATTTAACAAAATAATTATTGGCTAATTGTATTGTAATACATGTATAGAAGAATGCATCTATTTCTTATTTTTTATTGCATGTTAATGATAAATTGAAAAATCCAGAAATCCCCTTCACATACAATGAAAGCTTTTGCAGATTAAACCTTTCGCTTATACATGTTAGAATCCATAGTATAATATTAACAATATTGTTTAATATCTGTCAAGGACTTAAGATTGAATTTTCTACAATTACAGCAATTGGTGTATTTGTAAAGTATTTTTAGATAAAATGTTATTTCAAGAATTTCAAAAAGGATAAAACAGTGTCCCGATTTATTCCAAAACAAATAACTAAATTTTATAACAAAAACAAAAATGGGTCATGGTTTGATGGATATTTCAGTCTTGTCCAAAACAAATGCATTTTTCCAGACAATAAACATCAATAGTTGGTGCCATTTGCACAACAATACAGATAAAATGGAACAAATTAAAAAACCAAGGACAAATAAGAAAATAACTCCTATTTTCCATTGGACAAGATCTTTCATTAAAAACAGAATTTTGACATTCATACTTTTTGTCTCACATGACACGTAAAATTTATATTAAACAACCAATGAAGGAAAATATTCATGTTGAGGCATAGTGGTCTAGGTCACCCAAAAATTGAAGTTTCCTATGTACAAACCTGGAATGAAAAAAATACCAACAAAAACTATAAAAGAGGGGCAGAAGATACCAGAGGGACAGTCAAACTTATTATAAGGTTGGATGCGACAATTTAAAACAATTTCAGGCACTAAGGTACATTTGAAAATGTGAATAAGCCCTGGTCTGCACCTATATGTATAGTCAAATAATCTTGTCACAGTGATAACAATAGTGTCATTATGATATAAAGACTGTTGAGGTGGGGTGTGTAGCTGTGCTTCACCTTCTTTAATGGACATATAACTGCCATGCTTTAGCTGCGCTAGTGCAGCACTTCTTTAGCTCAAGCTGGTAAAGCAGTGGCTTACGGTGCTAGGGGTCTTAATTGGGATAGAAAACTGGCCAATACAGTAGATACAATTTTGGCAGGCAAACCATGCTCATTAATTACAGTATCATAAATTGATTTCACCGTTGATAATTTCCTTAAAAGAATTCAAATAAACTGAATGACACATTATAAATAAACTCATCATCAGAGGCGGATTTAGAGGGGGGGCCCAGGGGGCCCGGGCCCCCCCTTTTTGGAAAAAAAATTGGTTGCTTATATAGGGAATCACTGAAGCGTGACTGGAGCGGGCCCCCTCTTAGGTCAGTCAGTGGGCCCCCACTTATGAAAATTTCTGGATCCGCCACTGATCATAGATACCAGGACTAAATTTAATATATACGCCAGACACTCAATATCTTATTATTACATAAAATGTATTAACATAAATAAAATTAATTTAAGGCCTCCCAACACCTGCAGATTTCAAACGCTAGACCTTATTACTTTACTTGCTTGATGAGTTAATTTTCGTTATACTCACTGGGTTTACCACTTACTTCAATTGACAACGTGAATATCTTTCCCCCATTCTTCTTTATTGTATTTATTTGTATAGTATCTCCGTTCACAAGAGCCAATATTACATTCAAGTGAATAGATTCTGGCTCCTTTGAGAATCTATATGTATTTGAAGAACAAATTATTAGATAAATAAAATCTGCTTTTTTTATAAACCATAATATTTCAGAAGTTAGAAGATTTGGATGCTTCATCCCTTGTATGCAGCTTCCTTTTGTTGTAAAGTTTCCTACCGTAAAATGTTCATTGGCCTTGACCTCATTTTCATGGTTCAAAGAATGTGTAGGATATTTTTGTCCTGAAATACTTATTTTGATTTAGATAATAACAATATTTGGTTTATAGGATACATACAAGGTCTACGTGTCTGTCAGACAGGATTCACCTGATCTTGACATCATTTAGGTGTATACGTCCTTCTGACAAGGCTTCATTTGACTTTGACCTTTTTATCATTATTCTACAACATATTTATTTTAAAGCAGGTAAGATATTTCAGCGTGTGCACTCTCGGTTATTAACCTGAGCATCGGGTGTGCATCTTCTCTCATTCTACTATTAATCATCCAGTAAGCCACACAAGAACTTCACTTTAAAATTAATCGTAAAACCTCACTATAGGATCTTGATACTTCTAGCTATTATATAATTCTAAAAATCTGAATTAATGTTTTCTTTTGTAGCTCATCTGATCAAACGTCTGAATAAACTACGTTAAAAAAAATCTGTGAAACTAATGGGTCAAAGTTACCTTGGGCTAAATATTCCTTAGAAAATCTCGTTATAAATTTGTGCTTGGGGATTTGATCCATCAACAAATATGACCACTGTTGCAAAAGATAGAACAATGGGTAAAGCTAAAAATTATTGAGTATATCTTACACAGTTAGATAAACAATTACAGAAAAATGTAAAATCAGAAAAATACTGAACTCCGAGGAAAATTCAAAACGAAAAGTCCCTAATCAAATGGCAAAATCAAAAGCTCATTGATAAATACAACAAACGAATGGATAACAACTGTCATATTCCTCACTTGGTATATGCATTTTCTTATATAATTATCCCTTCGAAAATTTTACGGATACCATCAAGAGTTTATTGATCGTCAGCAAATATATCTGTTTCACAGATGACAACGGATATGTTCCAATTGTCGTAGGGGTACGTCAAGAAGGGGTAGTTATTGTTTTCCCCTAAAAATGTTTCTTATTTCCAAGTCTTCCAATTTTAAGAAAAACTATTGTGGTCATTTGATGACATAAACAAATTATTCTGAACACAGATTTCCCCATACCTTAATCACTTCAATAGTAGTAAATTTTAGAAAAAAAACATTCGATTTTTAGCATAGAAAAAACTCTGACTCAGGCAAAAAGCTTGCCACCTCCAAATTGTAGTGAAATGGTTTTAAAAAAATCTGACTCGGGTCATAAAAAAACAGCCCATCCCCTCCTCCCTACTTGAAGTGAAGTGGTTGTTCGCTAACTAGAATCCGTGTTCTTTTCCTCGAATGTGTCATATCGAATTAGACACTGAGTTTGTACTTGCATAATCAATACTAGTAGTTCTGTTTAAGTGTTAAGTAAATGGTTAAAGCTGGAAAAACTATACTGACAAGTTTAATAGACATTATGTTTACTCTTAAGAAATGAACAATGTATGTTGAGTATATCCCTTATTAAAGATTCAATTACATGTATGTAGATTTAAAGGAGTGAGAAATGACGTTGGTGGTTCTTGTTCATAAATTCTTTCAACGGATAAGGTGTGTATGGGGTTCACGGAGTATATAGAATCATAGGACCAAAAAAACTAAAACTAGAAATTGATGGGTGTTAATCTAGAGATATGGCAGCTAGTTTGTATATCATTTTTTCTCTTTCAGTATAGTATACCAAGGATTTAATCCTTGAATATACAAACTATATTAATGTCATTTTTTAAATTAATTACTTCAAAAAATGTTCATTCGGTTTCAGCATGGAAATATTTTATCAATATAATACTTCCATGATTTAAATAAATATTCCTTCATATTAGATATGAGATAGCAAACATTTAACTGCAAAAAGGGGAGGGGTGATTTTTTGTCTGGAGCAGTTTTTTCAACGCTTTATATCAATCAAATTATTTTTTCAACATTGAAAAATATTGAAAGGTTTACAGAAAATCTGGATTCCCGAATACTTTTTTGTCATCGGCTTGACCACAACATTTTTTTCATCAAATTAGGGATCCCAATTTTTTAAAGGAAAATACCATAGCCCTCATTGTTTATTGGTCATTCCTTTAAATAAGCAATTAATCCAATACAGAACGGTATAGCGCATCATCAGACAAAATTGATTTATAAATCGGAGAAAAAAAGTGTCATTTCCTTACAATACCATGCATGGAATTTGACTGAACTTCAGTGATGGAAAACACTTGCCCAGGATGAATTCCTTTCATATTTTAATCATATTATATCAAGGTATTTTATATTTAAAATATTCAATTGCTTTGTTGTATATAGCCGGATGTATATATATATATATATAACAGTCAGCAGAATACAGTTTTATAGTTTTATAGTAAGCATTTCTGTGTCACCTTGTCAGTCCTCAAAATTTGGGAAACTGTTTTAAGAAGGTGGAGGGCAATATAGGGTGTATAAATGAAGACGGTATCATGCGTATTGTTATTGTTTTACTTTTCTACATTGGCTAGAGGTATAGGGGGAGGGTTGAGATCTCATAAACATGTTTAACCCCGCCGCAATTTTGCGCCTGTCCCAAGTCAGGAGCCTCTGGCCTTTGTTAGTCTTGTATGATTTTAAATTTTAGTTTCTTGTGTATAATTCGGAGTTTAGTATGACGTCCATTATCACTGTACTATTATGCATATTTTAGGGGCCAGCTGAAGGACACCTACGGGTGCGGGAATTCTCGCTACATTGAAGACCCATTGATTGCCTTCGGCTGTTGTTTGCTCTATGGTCGGGTGGTTGTCGCTTTGACATATTCACCATTTCCTTTCTCAATTTTAAATATCTTGTTTATTTGTTTATCATATTTATTTATTTCATGTTGTTATATATCCTGTACAGCAGCTATTTAATCAGTCGCACAACAAAAAATGATTGCTAACAACAGTTCTTTAAAGAATTCTGGTTCGATCCAGTTTCTTGTACATGCAGCTGATCATGAGTGTAGCTTGTTCTTTTCGGCGCAATATAAATGCACATAATTTCAAATAAAATTATTCTGATTGGATAGTAAAAATAGATACCTTGTAACTGATATCATTACTACATAAAAATAGTTCTTTAAATTAATTTATATATCATAAAAAATGAAATATAACGGATAAAAATACTACTAGTTTGTAAAATGATAATAAAGAAACGTATTCTATTCAAATTGGAACCCCTTCTGTTCAAATAATCTAAATATTCCACAAAACATGAAACATGATGTGAATTCATGCGTTAACCGGTTAATAGAATAGAAAGTAGTTCCAACCTAATCAACATAATTGGTTTCATTGACAATGTCATAGTGAATGGCGGACGTCAGAGAGAACAACATGTCTATCGGGCAAAAATTATACGAAGACATTGTAATAGTGGTTTCAGATGAGAAAAACAACAAAAAAGTTCTAGGAGAGGTAAGTAAACTTTTTTAATTCATCAACACAGTTATCTTTATTGTTAATGAATTATGTGATGAAATTTTTTAATGACAATGTCAAATGTGTTAAAACCACGTGCTCTACTCAATTTAAAGGTGGTGCTAATCCCAGCTGTGACGGACTGCCAAAATGTGGTAAATCCGATGACAGATGGCCCTTGCGAGTGTGAACCTTTGGTCCACGGTGTCAGTATCAAGGAAAGGAATCAGGGTCACCCAGACGACGGGTCAGATGATGCCCGTGTTGGCGTTTGCGTTAATAGTAATGGTGGGTAAAAACGTCAACGCCTGCGAACATTTTACTGTATTGTTTTTTGAAGGTGTAGTTTGGTTGATTTGGGAAAAAAACTCTTCCCATTTCCAGATTGCATCTGTCCAACCAATTTCTTAAGTATGGAGTTGTGACCGACTTTTATTTATTGGAAAACATGACAATTTCTGAGAAAACATTTATTTTAAATCTGAATTTCAAATTCTCATTAGGCAACGACACTTTTCATCTTTTTAGGAGAGGAATTATATTATTTATGAGACTTTTTTGTTATATATATTTATTTTTATTTTTGGGGGGGGGGGTGGAAGGGAAATTTATTGTGCATTTCTTTCTTTTTGTAAACATACCAAAGAATTCCTTAAATTAGATTGATAAAAAAATGTTGTTGCACTTACATCTCATGATTTTCAGTAAATTATCAAATAATTGTTTGTATAAAAGTTTTATAATTGGCTTCCTCCATACTATCAGGTATTGGAAAATAATTTCTCTAATTTTTGTGCTATTTTCACATTTCCTGACCGGTGTGAGAAAAATATTTCTCCTCACTAGTGAAAAATCTGTTCTCGGCAAATGATTAGTCAAAATTTGATTATGACGTCAAAATGTTTTGTTTTCTTCTCAATTTTCCTATTGTGACGTCATGAAAAAAGGCGACCTTGCCTGATGACGTCGCATATAAAGAGCACAATTTTCTGAAAATCTTTGAAAAAGAACGATAAAAAGCATTAGAGAAACAGATTCCGACACTATAACTCGTGTATTACGATATTTCTCCACTCTCGACAGTTAAATTTTATTATTTAAAGGGCTCGGCAAGCCTCGCGCTTTAAATAATAAAATTTAACTGTCTCGAGTGGAGAAATATCGTAATACACTTGTTGCAGTGTAAGAATCTATATATTTATAGATGTGCATATTGATTTAATACACTGTCAATTAATGTAGTCTTGAAGATCAATGACATCAATACATAACTTCCTGCATCTTGAAAAATGTCATCTCATTTAGATAATATAAACTTTTTTGTTGAATTATGGAGGAAATATTTCCTGATAACAAGGATTTGTATCTTACTATACACATTCTTGAAATAACTGATGAAATATTGCTAAATTATCATGATTATAAACAAATTTAATTGTATTGAAGCAAAATCTCTGATGTCATCTCAAAATGCTAGAAGTTTGTTACATTTTTGTACATAGCAGCATAACAAAGGTAGATCCAGCATTTTGAGAGGGAAATTCCTGGAAAAAGTTTCCACCAAGATTTTTACTCAATGATATGTGCTGATTTAAAAAAATCCTTTAGGCAGCAACCATTTGATTTTCTGGGGGGGGCTATGGTTTTTTTTTCTGTGCAAACTTTTTTTTTCGCCTTCGGCGAAGAACAATCTATTTTTTTAGCGACAAACCGAAGACAATTTTTTTCTTTCAATTTTAGCATTACATATAGTGGCAGCTGAGGGTGAAACAAACAATTTTTTTTACTCAGGTCCAAAACAAATTATTTTTTTCACCAAAACCTGGAAACAAACTTTTTTTTCCAAAAAAAACCATAGCCCCCCCCAGAAAATCAAATGGTTGCTGCCTTATTAAATGGTTATATTATTATAACCGCTTGTTGGATCCACCTTATATTGATAAATTTGAATTCTATTTGCAGGAAAATAGTAAGTATGATCATCTGACCTTTGCTTTCTTTTAATACTATTTTTTTGTTGTTGAAAAAATTGATGGCAAATTCGAGAAATTCTCTTAAGATAATGGTAATGATTAAAGGAAAATCTTTCTGAAATATTTTAGATGGTGAAAAGTATCAATATTATCAATACCATCTGAACTTGTTCATCAATGTTGAGATTAAAAACTCCCAACTGTCAGTTCTGGTTTGATGGTGTTTAAGGGATGCTGTCTTGTTGACAATAACCAATGTCCTTGGCATTAATATTGAGTCAAATTCATATTCTTTATATTAACTGATTAACATATATTCATACTTGTATTTTTTCAGGAACCAAAATCAAACATGGCTTGCAAACCGCTGGAAAATTTTTACTGGTACTTGGATTCCTGTATTTCTTCATATGCTCACTGGGACTTCTTGGTGCAGCATTTCAGTTGCTTGGAGGAAAAACTGCAGGTACTTATTCAAAAGTTTAAAAAGTATTTTTGTAATCTTTTGATTTCTAACTGAACGAGTAGGCAACTTAATTTAAAAATGATCATATGTTGCCAGGAGCAGCTAGAAGAGGATGTTAAACATTGCTTATTAGAGTGTGCTGTGTTGCCAGGAGCAGCTAGAAGAGGATGTTAAACATTGCTTATTAGAGTGTGCCTTGTTACTGTAAACTGATGCATATATTTTAAAACCAAGAGGATTTAAAAAAGAATTTAAAATTTAGACTCAAATTTGTTATTACTCCAATTCCACACAGTACAACATCTAACTGGTGATTGCTTTATCTTTTTAGGAAAGGTATTTGAGCAATCAGAACTACTTAGTAACCCAGTTTGTGGGTTGATGATTGGTATCTTGGCAACTGTTTTGGTTCAGAGTTCAAGTACATCCACCAGTATAATAGTTACCATGGTAGCATCAGGAAGTAAGTTGATATATACAACATTTTAGGTTAAAGGTTGCAGACAAGAAATTCTTATTCTTCTTCCTTGAAAAAAACACAAACTATGATGTAGTGAATTAACCAAAATAATTTAAACTAGAACTTGATGATAGTGAATTAAGTGAAGGATGTAAATCAGACCTTGAAAATACAAATATTTTTGAAATTTATAAAATTTGATTTTTCATTTGTTAGTAATTGGAAGTAAGCATTTCAGAAAGGGAAAACAATGGGCTAGAAAATTAATTAACCTTGATGTTTCATAGGAATTTTTAAAAAAGATGGTTAGAAAGTAAAAGAGAAATTTGAGAATAAGTAGTGTTCTGCCAAATGATATTTATTAAAGTCATAAGAAACCTCAAATTAAAAAAAAATATGCATATGTTTTTTTATAACTAAATGGATAGTTTTGATTATACAACTTATGTACATATACTTTTTTCTGAGGAAAATTTTTAAATTTGTTCACATTTAGAAGAAGTTTACTTATTTTTAATTGCTTCCAAGAAGCAATTCGCCGACACATTTTCCGTATGCGTAGTGACCTGAGCGTAACCCTCTTCGTTAAAATCCGGTGGTCGCAATACGCATGGATCTGTCATTAAAATAAACAATTATCTGATTGTTCATGTTAAACACGTGCTCAATGACCATGCTTTTTGTTATTTGTTTACTATAAGGTGACAATCGGTAAACTTCAGCTTCAAAACACAGCATTTAATGAGAAGCCATATTTGTTAAATCATAAGACAGAGAGAAAAAAAAATTGACGATTAAACAATATACAGTCTGCACCAAAAACTTTTTCAACTACTAGTCCGAAGACCAATATTCTGACATTTTTCTTATTGGGCCAAACAAAGTTTTGCAAAAACTTACTAGTCCGAAAGAAATTTTACTAGTCTGGGGCATCGGACTAGTGGCTAACCGTGCAGACTGAATATATATATCAGGGATCTCCATGGCCTGTTTAACGATGGCGCCCCGCCATCGTTCGAATGTCTTGCGCCATCGTTAAATTGTCTTCCGCCATCGTTCAAAACTTCATCATTTTTTGTAGCCCGACTCCATTTTTTATCAATTATAATCAAATGCATGTAATTGCATAACCCTTAGGCTTTTTATGTTATAATCCAACACAGTTCTAACGCCTGAGGGATATCCGGATTAAGATCGCTAATTACTTGTACCTGAGCTTGAACAGGTAGATCAACAAACCAGACAGGAGAATACTATCTGAGGATAGACGATCCATTTGTCGAATTAATCAACTAAGTTTCAGCAAATGATTATGATAATTTAGATTAAATAAATAATTAATAATCCAGTTACAAAGAAAACAGTTTAACAAGTCGAACACGTGCTTTAATTTGACTTGCGCAATCAGCATCCCCCATTTTTAAGAAGAACAAAATAAGACGCAAAACAGTAAATATTATTTCATCGCAAATAACTCGAGTACTGCTGTAACGATAATTTAGAATTATGTTAAAAGTTTAAAAGTAAAAACTTATAAATATTTCCTGTAAAGAAATATCGTATCGTAATTCCGAATTCATTTCGTATATTACAATCAAATTGATACATTTTCCGGTTTCTTTTCGACTCGAAAGATGCATGTTGCACAGCATCAATTTGTCAGATAAAGTCATTAAAAACCTTTTCATTTGCTTTACAAATCTCTTTAACCTTTTACATAACCCGTACGAATCGTTTTGTAGTTGCTGCAAATCAGCCATACCGGTAATGGGTTCTGAATTTGACAGTGTCCATGAAAAATAAGCTCCACATCATATGATTTTTAACCCCCATAACAATTACCAAAAATACAAGAAATCTACATGGGGACCGTCATGACAGCTTTTGGTCATTCTCGACTAAGGGGGGAACATGAAGACTTGGCATTTGAATGGTTAAAAACGGAAAATTCAAATAAATATAATTTAAATAAGTAATGAATTAGCATGTTCACCATTCCTTGTATGGAGGGATAAAATACTTCCGATCGCGCTACACTGTACAGCGTAGACATGGTTTGTAATGGTGAAAGTTCCTCCATGGTTCAATTTTCATCCATGGAGATCCCTGTATATGCGTAAAAAATGAGAAATTCGTGCACAGAGGACTTAGTTTATGATATTATACATGCATTGGTTCAAGAATTGGATAAACATTATTTTTCACCACTCACTCGTTTCATATGACTTAAAGTAAACTACTTAAGCTGTTTGTTGTCAATATTTGTAATGTGCTTAGGCAAAAGACTGGTGCATATCCACTTTGTTTCTTGTTATTTTTTCAAAATAAAGCACAAATGGTGATTTTTTTTTACATCAGTTTAATAAAATAATCTTTCAATGACAATGTAATGTACATAATTACCAATTATTTCAGTAATTGGTGTAAGACCAGCTATACCAATGATCATGGGAGCAAATATTGGTACCAGTGTAACCAACACAGTAGTATCCATGGCTCAAGTTGGTGACAGGAACCAGTTCAGAAGAGCTTTCTCTGCAGCTACAGTTCATGATATGTTTAACTGGCTGTCAGTTATTATTTTACTGCCATTAGAGTGTGCTACAGGTAAACCATTAATTTATATTCATATATAACTAATAGGTTTTATTTCAGAAGGGGAAATAGACATTAATTTGCGACACATATCCCATGCCTAGTTTCACATTCACAAAAGAGGGGGGATAGGAGGGGTCTTGATCCCGAAATCCCGGACTTGAAAAAACGAAATCCCGAGGTCCCCAATTTAAATAAAGCAAATCCCGACATCCCGAAATCCGAAAAAAAGGATTCCCGGATCCCGAAAGGGGAAATCCCGAGCTTAAAAACACCCGATCCCGGAGTCCCGATAAAGGTCCTATCCCCCCTCACAAAAGCTTAAAAAAAAATTCTGAATTCAATGTTATTCTTTGAAAATATTTATTTTGATTTAAAAGATTGGTTGTTTTTTTAAATACATGTATCTGATTTTGATCTAACAAACAGGGAAAAATTGGTACTAGAAAGATAACTCTTATTTGAATCATTTTATTTTCAATTTTTGTAGGATATTTAGAGAAACTGACGGGTGCATTGACAAAATCTTTTAAAGGAAGTAGTTTTAAAGGAGGAAAACAGGATTTCCTGAAAGTTATCACTAAACCACTCACTAAACTTATTGTTGAGGTAAGTTAGGCCTAAAAAAAAAAAAGATATGTGTTTCCGGTAACACCATTTTGAAAAATAGGGTCGGTAGGTCGGAATTCTTTTTTTTTTTTTTTTTTTTTTTTTTTTTTTTTTTTTTTTGACATCGTAAATGAAATCCGGAAAATTATCATGGTTTTTCCAAGTCCAGATCCGTAATTAGTTTAAAAAACCGGAAGTGTGCCATTTGCAACGTTTTTGAAGCACCTGCTGTGCAAATTTCTTGGATTTTAACCTATTTGGAATACCTTTTGACATTAATAAAATGTTTTACTGGCTTTCTATGCAAGTAGAAGCAAGAGAGAAAAAATATTATGTCATCTATCAGAAGCCTGTGTCAAAAACAGGTTCGGTTGATACAATTTTTTTTATTTTTTTTTGAAGATCCAATAAAAAAGTTAGGGTCGGGGCTAAAAAAACAGGGTCGGTCGGGTTACCGGAAACATCGATCTTTTTTCTCTCGGCCTTATCTAATGTGAGCATGCGAAGTTTTACCAGGAAATCAAATACAAAATTATAATAAATAATTGTACCTGTAGAAAACATTTGCTTGTGTATAATATTATATATATTTATTTGAACAACTTGGGAGAACATTTTCTCATTCCTTTCTCTGTACTTAAAAATGGCATTTTAAGCATAAAAATTTAAAAGTATATAGCACAGATATCTTTATTGATCAAAGTTGCTGTTAAATAATAGATTTTATTGGATTTTGTTTTCTCTTTTTAGCTTGACAAGAAAATCTTGCAGAAAATTGCTGTTGGTGACAAAAATTATGAAGACAAAAGCTTGATAAAGGTATTAAAAGATTGTGGTCGAATTTACTCACTGAGTGTGTGTCTGTCAACTGTAGTCCTAATTGCTTTCATCTTGTTTGTTAATTTACTAGAAATATTCATACATGTTCCATAGTGAAATGAATGATTTGAAAAGATATTAAGCATTACAATGGCAGAAGCTATAAAAAAAAATTCCAAGGTTTTATTGCATTTGAATATGAACCAAATGAGATTTAGTATAAAATAAGAAAAAAATTAAACAGTTTAAGAAATGCACATGATGGTGCTATTAACTGCAGAAATTTATTCTCAATATTGAATCATATATAGTTGAATGCTCGCAATAATGCATGTCTTCACCCCGTACTTCCCCATAACAACATTACGTTTGATAAATTAAAATAATAAAATTTAAATTCCTAATGAAATTTGAGTTGAAGATAAAATTTATAATAGTTTTTTTCTTATTGTTTCAGAGATTCTGTGTCAAAGAGGCAGATAAGGGTGATTGGACATACAATGTGACTGCCACTGTTAATACCACACTCAATTCAACAGTAAATGTTACTGAACAAGGAGGTCCCAGATGTAAGTTGCAAGAAAATAGATGAGTGAAAAGGGGGTTAAACAGTTTTAAAAAAAAGAACTATTGAATTGTGTAAGCTTTCTTATTCAGTCCAAAAAAATGTTTTATTCCAAAAATGTCTCCTATATCTGGACAGGAAGGTCAAGTCCCTATATTCTGGAGACAAAGATTTTCTTGGAAGTTTGAAAAGTTGATATCCATGAAACAATGTACACGGATAAATAACATTTCAAAGGCAATTGAATTCAGTTATATATGCAATGCTATGAAACTACTGGTCATCTAAAAATAAAATTAAATCATATCTCCTATACAAATGTATAACAATATTTGTTTGTTATTCCAGGTGCATCATTATTCAGCATTCTGGACTTGAATGATACAGTTTCCGGTGTGATCTTACTAATTTTCTCCCTCGTGGTGCTTTGCTGTTGTTTAGTGGGCATGGTAAAGGTACTAAACTCTATGATGAAGGGACCAATAGCCAAAGCTTTAAAGAACGTAGTAAATGCTGATTTCCCAGGATGCTTTAAGTTTTTAACAGGATATGTAGCTATGTTGGTCGGGGCAATATTAACTGTTTTAGTTCAGAGTTCATCTGTATTTACTTCAACACTAACTCCATTGGTAGGACTTGGATTAATTAAAGTTGATCGAATGTACCCTCTGACTTTGGGATCAAATATAGGTACCACCATGACATCATTATTAGCAGCATTTGCGGCATCAGAAAATAAACTGGATGTAGCGCTCCAGATAGCGCTTTGTCATTTCTTCTTCAACATTTCTGGAATTTTGATCTTTTATCCAGTTCCTGTAATGAGAAGAGTACCAATTCGAGCTGCCAAGTTTTTGGGAAAAATTACCTCCGAGTACAGATGGTTTGCAGGAATGTACATTGTATTGTCTTTTTTGTTGTTACCTGTGATGGTATTTGGATTGAGCATGGCTGGACAAATTCCATTTATAGTTGTAGGATCCATTGTACTTTTCATTATCTTTAACGTAGTAGTGCTGAACCTGTTACAGAGTAAAAATCCAACATGGTTACCTGCACGATTAAGGACATGGGATTTCTTGCCAGAATTTTTGCATTCATTAAAACCATACGATAAAGTGTTCACTGCCTGTTCTATATGTTTCTGTACAAGTTGTCAGAAAAAAGACTCGGTATATAATTCTCTGCCATTGACAGAAAGTGCTTCAAGTTCTCCTAATAGTAGCTCGAACAGTAGTAGATTTCCAAGCACAGCAAACTCAACAGTTGATCTTCTTCAAAACCGTGTATGATGATACTTTTAATTTAGTTGTGCACTTATTTATTTATTTTAAGGTTCTTTTTTGTGTAAATATTAAAAACTAAATTAATGATGAACAAAAATAAAGAATTATTTAAATTTTTACAAACTAAAAGAAAAGGAAACAAGTTGTCTTTTATAAACTCAAAACTAAAAGACAATCATCAAATGTTAGTGCTATGATTTCAAATTTTATATGAATCTCACAATTTTAGTGCTATTATATCAAAGTATATATGTGAATCTCTAAATAAGATTAAAAGGCAGCTATATTGATTTTTCTATTGATGAAATTTATATTTGTTTCAATTTATAATAGAAATAAGTATTGCCGGTTTTGTATTAAATGTTTGTAGTTTTGTTAATGTATAACTATTTCTGTTTTCCTATTTTGGAAGCTTGATCTGCTAAATCTATTAAAAATATCTAGTATTAGTGTATGAACAATTTTTCTTTTGGTTCAAATTGTAGCATTACTATCAGCATTTAAAAGTTGATCCCCAATTTTGATAATTTTTGTGGCATTAAAATATAAATGTACAACAGATAATATTATATTTTAGAACTTTTAATTTACAGATATAAGATATAAAACACTACTTCAATTTTGGTGATCATGATTATAAAGGAGAGTGAATTTAAAATTGCTTTTTTACTGCCAAATTCAGAATTATTTCAAACTTGTTCATCACATTAAATACTTGAAGAAATAAGGTGGATACAGGTGTACAGGAATTTTGATACTGTCCACATTGGATAGATAAAGTGAATTAAAAAAAAAAAATCTCAGAGTTTACAATATTTGTGAATGTGTATGTGAAATAAATGAAATACAAGTTGCCATGCTGAAACAGTGCATATGGAAGATTCTTTTAGATTTGTTATCATAACTTGTGTGGTATGTGTGTGTGTATGCTAAAGTTTTCTCGAGTTAAGATTGATTTTAAGATCTGATATTTTAAAGTACACAATTTTTATGTGTAGTGAGTATGCCTATGAATACAAGTTAAAACCCAGTATTTCAAAGGATAACTGTTAACCAAATAATTGTTAATGTTTACTTTTATTTATTGATTAAAAATGAAAATTATGTTTTATTTATTTGTAATTCTGCACTTAAGCCTTTTTGTAGTTTCATTGGTCTGAAGCCATACCACAGATGGTGTTAAGATGCACAACTGGGAATATGGTTTCTATACTTTGTTCTAAATTAACTAAATGCAGAGATTGTAAATTAATTTGTTTACACCATTGAGACCTGTTGTACTTACATGTACACTGTACAATCATTTCCATACACTAAATATATTAACTCGTGGCTTTAGTAAAATATATCTGGGGGAAAAACCCAGACCAAAACCACAAAAACTTTTTATTGTCCAATGAACCATGAAAATGAGGTTATGGTCAGATTTAACCTGCCAGTATAACATGTACTGTGTGAATTAGCACTTACATAAGCCAACAGCATTGTCCCCTACACCTTTCAATTATTCCATATACCAAATATAGTTGACCTGTTGCTTTTAGTATCAGAGATATGAACTTGAGCATAAAAAACTTAAATGAAACATGTTTGAAATGAGGTCGATAGACCTTGAAGGTATCCCATATTCCAAATATTGTTAAAAAGGTTCTGGACAATTAGGTCAAGGTCAGCTAAAACCTGTTGGACGGACTTAGTACACCTTACAATTATTCCATACACTAAATCTAGTTAACCTATTGTCATTAGTACAAAAAAATGTATTTGAAAAATCTATTTTTAACCTATTAGTCAAGGCCAGATGATTCCCATTAGGCAGACATAATGTGCCAGTCCCAAGCCTGTAATTCAGTGGTTGTCCTTTGTTTATGTGTTGCATATTTGTTTTTTGTTAAATTTTTACATAAATTAAGCCGTTAGTTTTCTCGTTTGAATTGTTTTACATTTGTCATTTCGGGTCTTTTATAGCTGACTATGTATGTGGTATGGGCTTGGCTCACTGTTGAAGGCCATACTATAACCTAGGGTGCAATCAACAGTTTTTTTCTATGACGTCACATTTTGAGGAACCATGCATAAGTGACCCTTAGTGGTGGACTGATTAATAAAGATACTTGTATAAAACTAGATATCACTGGAATCAATGTTCTCTAGTTTATAATGAAATAAAAATAATGTGTACTTTTAATATATTAAAAATATTCCATCCAATGAACATGGGGGAAAAAAGGTCTAATTTGAACATAAAAAACTTGAAACCAGGTCATGTGCACACCCATGAAGACATGATCCATGCACATTTTACATAATCAAAACTGTATGAAATTTGTAGGTTTTTACCTGGCCTTTCAAAAAAATCTTGTTTTAGGGTACGGTTTCCTGCTCCGAAAAGAGCTACAGTGGCTGCAAATGAGTTTTCAATTTTCACTGCCAAAAAAACAGGATGTTTACAGTGTTGTCTCCCCTCAAAACATGTAAAGTTAATATAAATTTTAAAATTATTTCAATCATTCAACCTGTTTTAATTCAAAGGGGGGGGGGGGGGAATAACCCCTAGTTTTTTTTATACGAAACTGTTTATAGCACCCCTATAGTTGTTAATTTCTGTGTTATTTTGGTCTCTTGTGGAGAGTTGTCTCATTGGCAATCATTCCACATCTTCTTTTTTTTTATATGTACCTTTACAATCTTATCCATACACTAGATGTAGTTGACCAATTACTAGAGTACTTGACAAAAATACCAAAACACAAAATCTTACAATGGATCATGAAAATGTGGTCAAGGTCAATCATTCCATACATCACATATATTTGACACACTGCTAATCGTGTTGACTTTGACCTTTATCACTGATCCATGAAATGAGGTTGGTGTCTTAATCTTGCACAACAAACATGTAGACGTATCAAGGAACCCATATTCCAATTGAAGTTCTATTACTCATAATTACTCATAATAAGTGAGAAATTCACATGACAAAAAACTTATCTTTAGGAAGACTAAGATTTTACACTTCCCTGCAAATTCTTATTTTATTCTGGCTGCCTCCTGGGCTATGTATTGATAAATCCAAGAACTAAAACTCTCTACGAGGAATAGAATAAAAGTAAGTAAGAATCATAAATTCCAGTTGATGAACTACATGTATATAGGCTTATACAAGTACATGTGTGGCATATTTAACCGACATAAAGAATGAAAAATTACTGATGAATAATGAACAAGACCAGTATTATTACATATAATAATTTATCAAAAGATGTACATTTATAAAAAAAACATGAGTTCTATTTTACAAATTTATGGAAATGGGTTAGACCGCATTTTTTAAGTGCTGACCTATATAGGCTATTAACAGTTTGGTATGATAATGTTTACCTTGACATAAAAAGAATGAAAAATTACTGAACAATAATTCATACACTGAATAATGACCAAGACAAGAATTTACACATAGGTAGTTATTTATCAAAATTTCATATTATAGAAGATGTACATTTAAAAAAAAATACCAAGTGGTCCATTTGACAATTTATGAACCTGTCACTATATTAAGTCTCGAAAAATGATCAACGTCTCAAATGGCCTGGATGCAATACTTGTGACTAATCATTGTAGAATGTTTACAAAGTTTATAAATTTGCTGAAAAATAACTAAATTCTAAAGTTTGGGAAAAAAAATATGAAACAAAAAATTGCTGGAAAGATCAGACAAAAGAAATGTGTTTTCCCAACAGGCTGTACTATGTGATTGGAAAACAGTTATTTTTTCATCTAAAGTGGTGGCTCTCCAAACATAAATCTACCCATCATTCTAAGTTTTAAGACATTAGTTTCAGACATCAATACATCTTTTTCCCCAAGTTTTGTAAGCTCCAATAAAAAAAATAAGGTGAATCATTATCCTAGGAAATGAAATGAAATAGGTTTTTAGAAAAATCATCTTCGCAAAATGTAAAATATAGTATAACATTCATTAGTACTGTACAATAAATCTATCAATAATATATATAAAAAAATAACAATAAAACTAGTCCATATCAAAATCTATGACCTATAGAATCAACAACAATTTACTACTAAATCTACATTACATGATTATCAGAACATATCAAACCTATTTGCTGTTTTTCTTAATATAAAATGTAAAACAAATTGTAAATTGTAATATCAGCAGTAAATGAGATCACAATTCTTTCATGTTTGTTGGAACAATTGTGTAGATTACATGACAATCACATGACAAACACCAGTAACACACACTATCTGCAAGGCATGAGATCATATCCCATCAACATCTCAGCAATAGGATCACACAATGAAAGCAGTTTAAATGGAGGGTGTTCACATATCTCTCTAGCATGAGGTATTGAGTCTGTGATCCAAAAATTTTCAAATTTAACATCTGAATCAACAAACCTCTTCCATGAGTCATTTGGGAAAACTGGATGTGTCACATAAGCACTTACAGACTTTGCTCCTTTTTCCAGTAAAGCCTGAAAATGAAATCAAATTTTTGTTGTAAAAATACACGACTGCCCAGATTAACAAACTGAGGTGTTAAATCATAATTAAGAGTTAAAAACTACTTACTGTGACTTGACTGTTAGTGTTGCTCATCACCTATTGCAACTTATTCAAACTTTAGTCAACTTTACTGTTGTGAAAAATCAGTCTAACAGTTTGCATAGACATTTTTTGTCATTGTCATGCTAAGGTGATGGGTAGACTAGTAATTTTGAATTACTATAAAAATGTCCAAACTATTAAGCTTTCATACAGTTTTTCTTTCGAAAAGTATTCTATATTCATAAGAATCAGACATCATTTCAATTTAAACATCTTATATTCAGTAAAATATATGCGAAATAACAATACCTATTAATAAGTTTACATGGGCAGAAAACCTTAAACATTCTTATGAATATAAACTTTTTGAAAGAAAACATGATTATCTCCCATGGAAACTTCCTAAAAGCGTATTGTTATAGAAATGCCCATAACACTTCGGTTTTGTACATTTCATGAGCAGAGGATTATATAATATAGGCAAATACTAACTTATAACATCATCAAAGTATCATATTTTACATTAATTTTAAGAAAATAAATCAACAAAAAGCTGATAAAAAAAAGATAATTTTTGCAGAGTTATCTCCCTTTCCAATGTTAATTTCCATAAGGAATTAAAAATGCAAAATTTGTGTTTTGCTCAAGTTAGATTTTATGAGACTTTCATCTGTGTAGATTTGGGGCTTAATGCTATATACAATGTATAAGAACTAAAACATTTTCTGTTGCAATTAGTTTGAGGTTCAAACATAGTTTTATTGTCGAGCCTGCAACTTTTGTTGCAGAAAGCTCGACATAGGGATAGTGATCCGGCGGCGGCGGCTACGGTAGCGGCGGCAGTGTTAGCTCACTTCTTCAAACCTATATATTTTAGAAGGTGGAAGACCTGGATGCTTCATATTTTGTATATAGATGCCTCATGTTACGAAGTTTCCGTCAGTCACATGTCCATTGTCCTTGACCTCATTTTCATGGTTCAGTACCCACTTGAAAAAAAAGTTCAGATTTTTTGTAATGTTAAATTCTCTCTTTCTATAAGTAATAGGATAACTATATTTAGTATGTGCGTACCTTGCAAGGTCCTCATGCCTGTCAGACAGTTTTCACTTGACCTCGACCTCATTTCATGGATCAGTGAACAAGGTTAAGTTTTGGTGGTCAAGTCCATATCTCAGATACTATAAGCAATAGGTCTAGTATATTCAGTGTATGGAAGGACTGTAAGGTGTACATGTCCAACTGGCAGGTGTCATCTGACCTTGACCTCATTTTCATGGTTCAGTGGTTATAGTTAAGTTTTTGTGTTTTGGTCTGTTTTTCTCATACCTTTATGCAATAGGTTTACTATATTTGTTGTATGGAATGATTGTAAGGTGTATATGTCTAGCGGGCAGATGTCATCTGACCTTGACCTCGTTTTCATGGTTCAGTGGTCAAAGTTAAGTTTTTGAGTTTTGGTCTTTTTATCTAATACTATATGTCATAGGTTAACTATATTTGGTGTATGGAATATTTTATGATCTATACACATGGAAAAAAGTATTGCAACACCTTGATTTTTAAAAATTTGAAAAATCAGCCTCTTTTTTTGGATGAAATATAATAAAATATTTGTATAATATTATTGAAACATAGTTTATGATAACATTGGCATTGAAACGAACAAAAAATGTTTGAAAAAAAATGATTTGTATAACCACAATTTAAATAACAAAATGAAGTGTTTTTTGTACAAAAAAATGCATTTTACAACATTTACTGTAGTCGAACTTTACAATGTCAGACATTTCAAAATTAATCTTCAGATGACTGTTCACATCATGGTTGATCGTTATACGCCAAAGAATTAGTACTTTGTGCGCAGCCTCCATTCAAACTGATAACCGCATCTAAACGTCTCCTGATTCTTGCCAAAAATCGACTTATTTGTTGCTAAGGTAGCAGAAACCATTTCTGATGAAGGTCATTGTTTATTTCATGATGTGTTTGAACTGGGGTGTCCTTTCGCGCACGTTCCGCCCAATAGTGTCCCATATATGCTCGATATGGTTCAAATCCGGGCTACGATCCGTCCAAGGAAGATGAACCGAATTCCATTGGAACAATGGATCTTCCTCCACGATGCTAATTTTCAACTTTAGCGAGCTCTGCACTACATTGGATACGGAAAACTGTGTGTCTGTTCGTAAGCAAATGTCTCCGAAATGGTCTTATCGCACGATAACCAGTAGCGATGAGTCGATCTCGAACAGTTCTTGTTAAAAGGCTCCTGTATGCCCACCACTCTCTTTTTAGAATTGTATTGTATGCAATGGGTTTCCTTCTGACCAACCTTCATTATGCTTGATTTCCCCTAGCAAATGGTATAGGGGGTCTTCTTTATCTCGGAAGATCTTTAACATTGTTTAGTGCCTTATTTTTATTCTCAAAACGACTTATAGTGGAATGGTGATGACCAAAAATACGTGCAGTTGTTTCAGAGACATCCCTGCTTCTCTCTTGCAGATAATCTGCCATCTTGCTGCAGTTTAGAGTTGTCGAGGACCCATTACAAGGTGTCAATCACATAACTTTAAAAACTTAGTTATTTAAAGTGTTGAAAACAATGAGGATGAAAACATCTGTTTTGCTGTTTACGGGTACAGTAGCTGCATGTGCAGATAAAAACTTATCGAGTCGATATTTATTGATTAAACTCAGGTGATACTTAAATAATGTTTAATTAGTTCTATTTTACCAAATTATATCACAAAAAAATAAAAAGTGTTTTTTTAATTTCAATTTCAATTTGGTGTTGCAATACTTTTTTCCATGTGTATATATGTCAGTCGTGCAGGTTTTATTTGACCTTGACCTGGTTTTTTACGGTTCATTGCTCAGTGTTAGGTTTTTGTGTTTGGTCTAGTTTCTTAAACTATAAGCAATAGGTCAACTATAGTTGTTGTATAAAAGCATTGTTAGCTGTACATGTCTGCCTGGCATATGGTTCATCTGACCTTCACCTCATTTTCATGGTTCATTGATTAATGTTTAGTTTTCTTGGTTAATGTTAAGTTTATGTGACAGTCAATAAAGCTTTATATTTAGAAGTATCAACATAATGATTAGTAAAGAAGGTGAGACATTTCAGTGTGTGCACTCTTGTTCCTACTTTCTGCTGCGTCCATGCTATATGTTTACTTTTGTAGCATTTTTCACTATTTATCTGACAAGTAACTGTACACTTAAAGAAAAGGACAAACCTTTCCACATTCTTTCAATGTACCCCCAGTCTGTACAAGATCATCAACTATTATTACATGTTTGTTTTCTGGATTTCCTACAAACAGAAAATTATAAAATTAAGAATATTTTTTTATTATATATATTTTGGTGATAATCCTTTAAATAGAGAACTTTTGGGGTTTTCTTTTTATTGAAAAGTTCCTTTGTGTACCCACTTTTTTAACTTTAGCCACAATTGAACAACATTGTGTTTTCTTTAAAAAATTAATAATAAGGTATTTGAAATCTATCTTAAAGTAGAGTGTCTGATAAAGGAAAGCAATGATACTGTATCAGCCATTGAAGAACTCTGAGCTCATTTTCAGTAATCGGAAAACATTCTTTGACAAAATTTTATTTTTCTTGTAGATACATTTTTTGTCATTTGTTATAACGCAATCAAGGAGAGAAACAAATTACTGATATGACTTATTTTGTGTTTTTCTTCTTTTTAAAGTAAAATGGCTTTTTCAATGTCACACACCATTCAACCCTCAGCCAATATAAATCCCTAAGAAGAGCTCTTAATGTTATGTTAGTCTTTCAAGTTCTTTACAGGTGCAATATTTAAATAGTCATGTAATGTTTTTTTTTTCATAATTACCATCTTTGACTTTAACGATTCTCTTGTTCCCATCTCTTATTTTAACACATGTGATTGGGTTATCATCACCAAAAAAGTGATGAAATCTTTTACAAGCTCCATCATCTGGGAAGGCATATGCTATGTTGTCTTTGTCTGCCATCCTATCAACCTCTCTCAATAATAATGGAACTGCTGACTCAAGTCTACAAAAATACAGTTTCTAATTAATGAAATAATTTAAAACTAGCACATATTTCACAATGTTATAGTTATAAAATACATAGCCTGTAAATCTATACTCAAATTATTTTGGTATGCATCTAAAGAAAAGTTTCTGAAAAAGTTTTTAAAAAATGAAGGTAAATGACAGACAATGAATGTGTCGTAAGCATAGCGTGGACTATGTTCCACTTTTATTGGCTGTTGTTTGTCTATTTTGGAACATCAATGACGTTGGCGTGGGTGGAAGTAAAAGCTATATGTTATCAAATGATTGACTTGAATGGCTGTATATTTATATATCCCTATCGCCACTACAGAATGCATAGCATTAGCTCAACCTTAGGTCTTAAAAATGTTTTGTTTTTTCATAATATATCTTACTAACCTTGGAATGATGTTATCAGAGAAATAAAATCTTTCTTGTAAAGCATGAATATCAAAAATACAAATCTGTGCTGGTCCCTTTGCTGTTAGAGGTATGGCTGAAATAAGAGTTGCTAATGTCTGCGAATAAAAAATATCTGTTAAGTTCAATGGTATGTTATCTCAAAATTAAATGCAAATAATTGATGAATAGCTTATTACGAATACATTTTTACAAAAAAAAATTTATGAAAAAAGCTCTAAATTTCAATTAGTATAGCAACATGACAAAGTGGTTTTCATAATAGCTAGCTAGTTCATATTTTGTGTGTGTGTGTGATATTTTTAGACGATATGTTTAGTTTGAAATATCAACTATTGAATCTGACCTTAATAATATCAACTTGATAGTCTTTACCTTAGCAGTGGCTATTTGTCCCTCAGTATCTACCCTTTCCATTGTCCCTGTTGGAAAGTATGGCAGGATAAAGTGAAACGATTTTGCTAAATATCTAAAACATAAATTAACATATAAGTAAAATATAGACATGTCATGTTTTTTAAGCTTGGTTACAACTACATGTAGTATCAAGATATGGCATATATGTTAAATAAAATATGATTTTTTAAATTTAAATAAAATATTGATGTTGACTTCATATCTAGTGTGATATGTGTAAGGACTTAGTTTTTGAGATATAGTTCATGTTTGATTGTTGTTTGCTTAATATCCAGTAGCAAATATTTCCTGTACATTCAGGCAGAGGGATTCATTTCCTACTGAGATGTATTCACTATACAGTAATCTCTTTTTAAATTCCATTTATATTTGCCTTACCATATAGATTTTTATCAGGTCAAGGTTCAAAATATATCAATTTCCCCTGCACATAAAAAAAAACACCTAATTTTGACTAAATACTTACATAATTATTTCCATATTCTGTTATTCAGTTAGAATTCGAATTTTATACTTTTTAGACTGCAAATCTATTTCAAATATGTTTAAATTTAAACCAGATGCTTCTACTCTGCAGGTGGCAGCTTTATACAACCGCAGTGGTAGAACCCTGAACAGTTGGGCAAGCATGGACACAACATTCAAACTTGATACAGCTCTGAATTTGGATTGTGATTAAGTAGTTGACACATCATAGGTTTCTGACACAGAATAAATATGGTCTAAGAACTTAAAATTTTTATTTTTTTTTTGCTATTGAGCAATACATTATGCTGTTGAATATAAATCCCCTCAAAAAAAAATACTTGTAGAAAAATTCTTTTTAATTTCTGAAATCTGAAATAAGAAAACTTGACTACATTTTTTTTTTCACCTCCCCTGTTTCCTTAAATTAAAAAAAATATCTGAATTCAAATTTCTAATGCAGTTGGCAACAATAACTATACTCATTTAAATACATCATAACATATCAAATTATAAAATGACATACAGTCATGGTTAAAATTAATATTAATTAACAATAACTTCTAAAAATAAATTAACAGGTTGCACTTTGTAAATACAGCTGTTTCTCAAACCACACCTCTTTTTTGGGAGATTTAGAATATTCATAGAAAATTAATTTTGTTTACATACTGGTGTACTAGTGTAAGGGAGGTAATCAAGTTATCAAACATATACATTACAATGTTCTTTAAATTTAATTGGATTACCTCCCCTTGTTTTTCCCCTTTTTTGTTCCTAGTTTCTTGATGAATTGAACCATACCACCATCCCGCACCCCATAAACATCCCTTTGTAGTATGTAAATTTGTGGTGTAATTTCAGAGAGATTTATACACTTAAACCCAAGTTATTGACCATCATCCCCAAAATCAATCCCAACCATCCTTAGGAGGTATTGAAACTTTTTATACGACTGCAAAAATTGAAAAAATTTTGGTCGTATATCTTTGGTCGTATATTGGTATTACGTTGGCGTCTTCGTCTTCGTCAAATTTGGTCGTATATTGGTATTATGTTGGCGTCTTCGTCTTCGTCATCCGAAGACATTTGGTTTTCCATTCTAACTTTAGGAAAAGTAAATAGAAATTTAAACACAAGGTTTATGACCATAAAAAGGAAGAATGGGATTGATTTTGTTTTGGTCCCAACAGTTTAGGAATTAGGGGCCAAAAAGGGCCCAAATAAGCATTTTTCTTGGTTTTTGCACAACTTTAGTATAAGTAAACGGAAATCTATGAAATTTTAACATAAGGGATATGACCACAAAAAAAAATGTTGGGATTGATTTCGGGAGTTTTAGTCCCAACAGTTTAGGAATTAGGGACCAAAAAGGGCCCAAATAAGCATTTTTCTTGGTTTTCACACAACTTTAGTATAAGTAAACAGAAATCTATGAAATTTTAACATAAGGTCTATGACCACAAATAGAATGTTGGGGATTGATTTCGGGAGTTTTAGTCCCAACAGTTTAGGAATTAGGAGCCAAAAAAAGGTCCCAAAGAAGCATTTTTCTTGTTTTTTGCACAATAACTTTAGTATAAGTTGTTAGAAATCTATGAAATTTTAACACAAGGTTTATGACCACAAAAGGAAGGTTTGGATTGATTTTGGGAGATTAAGTTCCAATGAACTAGGGGCCAAAAGGGGCCAAAATTAAACTTTGTTTGATTTCATCAAAAATTAATTATTGGGGTTCTTTGATATGCCAAATCTAACTGTGTATTCAGATTCTTTATTTTTAGTCCTATTATCAAATTGGTCTACATTAAGGTCCAAAGGGTCCAAAAATAAACTTGGCTTGATTTTAACAAAAATTGAATTCTTGGGGTTCTTTGATATGCTTCATCTAAACATGTACTTAGATTTGTTATTATGGGCACAGTTTTCAAGTTGGTCTAAATCGAGGTCCAAAATTATTATATAAAGTATTGTGCAATAGCAAGAAATTTTCAATTGCACAGTATTCCGCAATAGCAAGAAACCTTCAATTGCACAGTATTGTGAAATAGCAAGCACTTTTCAATTGCACAGAATTGGACAATAGCAAGAAATCTTCAATTCAACAGTATTGTGCAATAGCAAGAAAACTTCAATTGCACAGTATTGCGCAATAGCAAGAAATATCTAATTGCATAATATTGCGCAATAGCAAGAAATTTTCAATTGCACAGTTTTGTGCAATAGCAAGAAATATTCAATTGCACAGTATTGTCCTGTTTTCAAATTGGTCTACATTAAGGTCCAAAGGGTCAAAAATTAAACATTGTTTGTTGTTTGATTTCAACAAAAATTGAATATATGGGGTTCTTCAATATGCTGAATCTAACCATGTTTTTAGATTTTTAATATTTGGGCCAGGTTATCAAATTGGTCCACATTGAGGTTTAAAGGGTCTAAAATTGAACATTATTTGATTTCATCAAAAATTGAATTCTTGGGGTTGTATGATATGCTGAACATAACCATGTATTCAAATTTTGGATATTGGACCATAATACCTGGAAGGTAAATGTCCAATTTAAAATTTTTAAGTTTTAAGACCACATTCATTCTGTGTCAGAAACCGATGTTGTGTCAACTATTTAATCACAATCCAAATTCAGAGCTGTATAAAGCTTAAATGTTGTGTCCATACTTGCCCCAACTGTTCAGGGTTCAACCTCTGTGGTGGTATAAAGCTGTGCCCTGCAGAGCATCTGGTTATAAAATTTCATAGAAATCCATTCACTTAAACTAAAGTTATTGTTCAGACACCAAATGTGTCTTCGGACAACAATGCAAACAGACGACAACATCATATAAAAAAAATTTTGCTGTCATATAAAATTCAAAGAACTGTTTTCAAAAATACCTATTTTTTGTCTCTCTAAAAAAAACAATAAAATAATTAGGTTGTCTAATTAACTATTAATAGTTGACAGTCTGCTATATAAATGGGCTTTTTAATTACCTTGGGAAACTGTATAAAACTGATAGCTGTTCAAAGATGAGTTCTGGTGTATGAAAACTTCCAATAAATATAACTGAAAAAATACACCAAATTTTGATATATATATATGATGCAATATTTCTATTGTAGTACAGAAAAGTATGAATAATAGTGATTTATGTGAAAATGTGATCATCTAATTCATTCAGGCATCAAGAAAGATGGGTTCTAGATACAAAGCTCCCCTAATCAATGCATTGATAATCAAAATAAGGGCGTTCAAACCATCAATATGGTCATTGGCAAACGATTTTAAAGATTATATGATCAACTAACAAGTAAAGTATGTACATACAATTTAACACTTTCTTTATATTTGTTAACTTAAAATGCTCTATATAAACATCACTTGCCATCTTTCCCTGCCATATATTTGACATCTTCAATGAACAAATTTGGGAAACCATCTTGAAACTTCTTCCACTGAATGGTTTTTCTAAATATCACAGCTCTTAAGCCATTGCCACTTAAGGAAAAGGTTCTCTCAATCTGAAAGTAAATAAGATATTAAAGAAATAAAATGTTAATTTTGAGTTTTAATTTTTACATGACAGTTCACAAAGATCAAACAGTATCCAGGATTGTCACCATACCAAGGCATATAAAGCTGACTTCAAAGCAAGGTAGGCTTTGCCCTTATTCCAAATGCCATGTGCTTGGCAGAGAAGAATCAGAGATCAATTTTCGAAAAAAAGTCTTTGGATTGACCCTGCCTGAGATTAACCTATAATATTAACATGCTACCAAAGACCACACTAAAATCTCAATTGCGACAGTTTGCATTTTTTTTAATTGTACATTTAAAACTGACAATAACATTAAAAGGTCTATTAAAAAATTTTAAATATTGTAAATCTAATAAATTTGCACACTTCCATTAAATATATGAACATCCTATAAAACATTAAGGTTGTACCTCCAACACTGTAGGAGATAGCTGGACAAACAATTTTGTATCCCAATTCAGGACAGAAGGATGGACAGACAAACCGAAAGAGAGAAATTTGGTTGCTTGGGCATAGAAAGCTGACACTAATTTGTGATAGTCTGTAAACAAACCAGTCTCAATATTATTTTTGGAAAAGTTAAACTTTGTTTTATATATTTAATTTCAAATGTCAATGCTATATGCCTCAAAAATTTATTCAAAGTGCTTAAGAGCACTGAAGGGAAAAGATTTCAATTATTTTTAATGGGAACTAAAAATAAAACATTGTATCAAACACTGGATGGCAATATTCAACAACAATATGGAAAAAGGAAGATAACTCCAATTATTTTTTTATGCATTCATTTTTTAATTAGTGCTGAACATAATTATACGTTCTACAACTGTTTGAAACAAAACTGAAAGATTTTTCATTGACTGTTTAAATATTTTGATTATTCTAATATGATTTCATTAGAGATGTTTTAAACAATACTTATTTCATGACATTTTTGTATTAGCGACATAATATTCATAAAAAAACACATCACATGTTAAATATTAAAGCTGTCAGACCTTTCCAGTTATAAGATAAAGCTGATGTCTAAATGTTTGAAAATTACTAGAACTTATGATTAAAATATTAAAGTGTTATCATTCAAACTTTTTAGGTTGATTTAAAAAGTCTAAGACCTATGAGTTGGTGAGACAGTAAAAGGAAGCCACTCCCTCAAAAGTTACTAATTTTCTTTAATTTTAAGTTATAAACTTTCAATTCCAGTTCGAAATGTGCATTAAATCTTAAAAATATAACAATGTTTGCCTTAACCATAACTGTAAAACCATTTAAACCATCTGACTGCTAAAGCTATTGAAAGTGATTGGAATACACACACAAAATTGGAGGCAAGATCTGTATTTATCATTGCCAATTCTTTGTAAGGGTTAAATCATTTATATGCAGTGAAAAACGAGTTTAGTATGGCGTTCATTATCACTGAACTAGTATATATATTTGTTTAGGGGCCAGCTGAAGGACGCCTCTGGGTGCTGGAATTTCTCACTCCATTGACGACCTGTTTGTGACCTTCTGCTGTTGTCTGTTCTATGGTCGGGTTGTTGTCTCTTTGACACATTCCCCATTTCAATTCTCAATTTTATCATATATATAACATTCTGTATGATCAAGAAAACTGAAAACTAAAAATAAATATCTATTCTACTAGTACATGCAGTAAAATGTTATAGAGGTTTACAAAACTGAAAGGAAAGATAATATCATTTGGAGTGAATAAGGGGAGAAGATGGAAATATGTTTGCAATGATAAAAGTGATGCAAGTGCAAAGGGCTAATACTCTATTCCTTGAACATTTATTCTAGTTTGTGGCTTCCCATACCAAGTTACAGATGTTGTCCATTTTTTTTAAGTGTTTAAGCTTTTGATGATGCCATTTGATTTGGGACTTTCTGCTTTGAATTTTCCTTTAGAGTTTCGTATTTTTGTAATTTTACTTTTTCCTACAAACCTTCAGCATGTTGAGTAAATCTACTTCATCTGATCTTCAGATATAAGCAGTAAATGTGCACATTTTATCATGCAGAATGGTTCCAAAAGAGAATACTTTCTTCAAAACAAGATAGAAATTTGATGGAAAGTAATGGAAAAAAGAGAGACTATAGCAATGCTGAATCAAGTGATTTAAACATCCAAGTAAACATCCAAGAACAAAAGTATATACATAATTAACTCAATGTTTGGACAGATACAGATTTTTTTTAAATATTTATACAACATACATGGTTAATCTATACAATTGTTCTCACTAAGTCAATTTAAAGTAAAATGCATGTACTAAATTTCTAACTTACCAAATCTTGTGTACACTGAAATTATTTTAATGTTAAATATATATACATGCACATGCAAATACAAGTCATTCTGGATAGTCAAATTATATCACCAAGATAGGCTTTAAACAAAAATTTAGACAGTTCACAGGCTAAAATGAAATTGTCCACAGTCATCTTTTTCCAACCTAGGCTGAGGGGGAAGTGGGGACGCCCTCTATGCCCGAACCTTCTTCCACCATTGATACAAGTATTTTCAAGTACTTTCATTTTCAAGAACATGTACTTTATACATTCTAAAGTAGAAGTTTAGAAGGAAAAAGAGTTCTCAAAAAGTGTAGATCTGAAGGTTTTGAACACTAAAATTTGCAAGGACCATAACAATTTTGGTATCTTGAAATAGAAATAATAGTTAGGACCAGAAAATTTTCTTCAGGGACCCCCAGTGGGCGAAAAGATCAGGGAAAAAAGTCAAAGGGATACAATTTTCATATCTCAAATACTGATACATGTACAGCAAAAATTAATACCAAGCTACATACATAACAAGGCCCTTTCATGGTTACTGCAGCAATATTGAATAGGGGTAGATCCTCCATTTTTCAGAGCACCCTTCTAGAGCTGCAAGTTCAGTGGAATTTGTGAACATTTCCAACTTGGATAAATGGAAATGTGTCACAAATGTATATATATAATTGTACAATACATGTTATTAAAACAATATTTTCAAAGACAATCGCCAACCAAGAACTGGAGTGCTAGGACACCACACAAGTCTGTTATTATTAAAATATTAGGACAGAACATAACAAGCTGCTCTTCTTGAACAGACAAACCTACAGATATCAGCAGATACATTGTAGATCTCCAAGTCAAAGTTGGGGCAAAAAATGACCAACCATGCAAGGACCCTGAATGGAGCTAGTGAAATTACAAAAAATTCTTGAAAAACATCATTGAAACAACATTTGCTAGAAAAGATGATATAGGTTCAAAACTTTGCTAAGTATTTCAATCGCCATTCAAAAAATTTGCCCCTTTTCAATACACCTTATTGCTATGCAGTCCAATCCAGGTACTAAAATATCTTCCTGAGGTCAAGTGGAACAAAATCAAAGATTATCAGCAATGAGCTGGGTAAGGAAAAATTTTGGAAAAAGAGGACATTTTAATAATTTATAGTTTTTGGTAGCAATTTTTAATAGAAAAATTAAAGTCATACAAATGCTTTGTTTAATATGTTTACAATGGTTTAAACAGGTCTCTATGAAAATTTTTGTGAACAAAACTTTTTTGAACAAGGCTCCCAGTTAGCTTCAACTGATTTGAAAAATAACTCAGTTGTGTAATTTTAAAACTTATCTGCATAGGAATAAATTGCTAAAAGGTGTATATGCTGCAGTAATGGTGAAAAGGCCTATTCTGACAGGCTACATGTATGTGTGTAGATCCCTCATGTTATGGAAAAACTCTAGAGAGCTTCAAGGGTACAGTGGAATCCATGTACACTCCCTATCAGGATTAATGGAGATGTGTCACTTAAGTATTTACAACAATATTTACAAGGAAAATCCCTACTTTAACACGAGGGAGTGCTAGGACACTGGGCAGAGTCTGTTACTTAGATGGAAGAAGCCTTAGTACTCAGAGAGGTATCAGCAGGTCAAAACATCATGCAGATTAAATTTTCCAAAGCTGCAGTGTACATCTTATGGCTACTTGGAAATCTTTCCAGCTAAGCTTGACCTGTGAATCTGTCCCGCTTGAACTTTAGATGTCATACAACAAACACTTTTCCATAGTGGCGTATATATATTTTTCTTATAATGACGTCAAAATTTTACAAGCACTTTTGTGATGTCCAAATAGGGATGAGGTGTAATATGTGTAAGGTATACGCATATGTTAGTCCGAGATTACTCCAATGTCCAATGGCTGTTTTGCCAGACAAGCTTGGTCTCACAAAACACAGCCGTTGGATGTCAGAGTAAACTGAGACTACAGCATATGTGTACTTACACTTCACACATATAATATCATATGCTGTATTGTTAACAAAGTGAATACATGCAGTTATCGTATGGTTTAGAAATTATTAAAAGTCAATAATGCCAGATACAAAATCTGTCAGTGTCAGCAATTTTCCATAGTTTTAAGATCTTTTATTTTTTTTTTTAGTTTCGTTTTTACCGATCGTTTGCTGACTGACGGTGTATCGGCTTGAGAAGATTGGCTGCATTCGTTAGATAGCCTTGTACACATGTTGACAATTTCTTCTGCCAGCAAATACATCGACGGATGTGCATAAAGTAAAACTGGACTGTCGTCGTTGTTCATTTTCGTTCTGTATCGCCAAAAAATATTTAGGAAACAAAATTGGAAAAATAGGTAAACAAATTCTTTTCTATACCTTCTGCAGAAGAGCTCATTCAAGGGAGGGAATCATGAGTTTTAAAAGCGCGAAATTTAAAAGAAATATTAAATAGAGACCCAATAATAAAACATTTTTTTGCTCGTCAATTTGTTCTTAATTATTAATGTTGGCAAATGTAAAAAGAAGGGGCGATTCAGTCATGCTTCAGTGATTCCTTATGTAATCCACCAAGTTTTTTCCACAAAAGGGGAGCCTTATCTGCCTATGAGAAATTTACAGAACACAGTGACACACATGGATGCGGCTTATAATATGTTTTCTGGAATAAAACAACTCATCCATTGCCCCATTGCAATAGTGACATAAAGGGCACACATGGTCCCAGAATTAGTTGATTTCGCATTGAAAGAACATTTTAATTTATTCATTTCATAAGAATTTTATATTGTTTTATTTATACAATTTTTATAAGCAGTTGTAGGTATATGTCTAAAATACAAATTAAGTGGCAGTCATTTCATATTATTCATAATAAAACTATAACTTATCCTGACTTGACTGTGCTGTAAAATTCAACATATGATACTTTTAATTGCATATCTTGATTTGAAAATTTTTGACACTGAAAAGGTAAAAATATTTTGATTAGAAGATAAAGGATTTATTGGGAAAATACTATAGACGATAATGAATATGTTACAAAAGGAAAATTGCGTACTTATTCTTAATTTGAAAACATCTTCAAACTGGAAGCATATTTATGTAAAGTTCATAAATTTCAGTATTAAAAATGCTTAACCAAATTTAGAATAAGTGCTCATCAGTTAATACGGTAGCTATTGTAGGAGAAAGGTAGATATACAACCAGATGCTCCGCAGGGCGCAGCTTTATACGACCGCAGAGGTTGAACCCTGAACGGTTGGGGCAAGTATGGACACAACATTCAGCTGGATTCAGCTCTGAATTTGGATTGTGATTAAATAGTTGACACAGCATAGGTTTCTGACACAGAATGAATGTGGTCTAATGAACTTAAAATATTTTTTTCGCCTTTGAGCAATTCACTATGCTGTTGAATATTAATCCTCTCAAAAAAATGTTTGAAGAAATTTTCTTTTTATTCATGAAATCTGAAATGAGAAAAATTTAACCCCCCCCCCCCCCCCATACAACATATCATTCCTATTTGTATATTGCTGACATGAATTTTCCTGTTCTATGTCTATTGCATGTTTTGTAGTTTACTGTTTCCTCCTTTCGCCGTCTTCCTTGTGCTACTGTGTTCGAACAGTACCAAACAAATAACCATACATACCAATCAGTTAAAGGAAATATATACACTATAAATGTATTTGTGTAGATAATTTTTTTAAATCTGCATATTTTTAATCAACAAATACTGTCAGAAACGAAGTCTTGAGAGTAAAAGAGAGATGACATATATTAAAAGGAAATTCCAACTCACAATAATAGTGGTGAGGTTTTTGTCTGCTCGAACATATTTGACATACAGAAAGGATAAGACAAATTCAGGCTTCCTAAAAGAGTCAGAATCCCATGAGCTCATTAAACATCATTGATTTTGAATGTGCTTCAGAGATCTGAATGCATGACAGCTGATGGGTTAGGGAAATCGATAGTTAATGCCACTAAGTTTCAAACTTGATCTGTGTTTTGTGGTAATAAGCATTGTGTTTAAGATCTATAACAATTGGTTTGGCAAACTAAAGTTGCCAAATGGAATAAAAAAATTCAGCATTTTTCTTAATTTTCAAAGGGACTGAACTCTAGAAGGATAAAAGTGATGTAACCAAAATCCAAACTTGATCTGTGTTTTGTGGTAACAAGGATTGTGTATAAGATTCATAAAATTTGTTTGGAGCAAATTAAAATTACAGAATGGAAACAAAAATTCAGCAATTTTTCAATTTTGAAAGGGACATAACTCTAGAAGGGTAAAAGTGATGCAACCAAAATGCAAACCTAATCTGTGTTTTGTGGTAATAAGCATTGTGTATAATTTCATAACATTTGGTAGAGGCAAACTAAAGTTGAGATTGGAAGTCAATTTTGGGATGTACAGATGCACAGGCAAACAATGGTAAAACTTAATGTTCACCTCACTATGGTGGGCATAAAAAGTATTATAAAATAAGTGCATTATTTTGTTTTAAGCAGCAAGATCTGCTGCACTGCTAGGTATTGCAGTGGGGGATCCGGGGGGGGGGGGGGTTCCGGGGGTGCGCACCCCCCCTTTATTTTTGCCGATCAATGCATTTGTATCGGGACATATGTTTTGCACCCCCCCTTTGCCCTGGGTGCCCTGGGTTAGCACCCCCCCCTTTCGAAAATTCCTGCATCCGCCCCTGTATTGGAAGTTTCAAACTTGAATCTTAATTCATAAAATAGCCATGAAATAATGATTTTTTATATTATTCCAGTCTAGAATTATTACAATTCAGCATATGCCTGTAAATGTATTATATACATAAAAGGCTTTTCAGTGTTCTATAGTTGTTAGGCCAATTAAAATTAATTGATAGATTTTCATCCCCGCCCGCCCCTCTGAAATCGTCCCGCCCCGATTTTTTTTATTTAATAAAAAAATATGATTTCCGGATTTTGTTCATGTCCGTTCCCGGGAACATTCGATTATTTCGTTTCATTCAAAACTTCCTCTTTTAAATTTCGGTTTTGTATTTCTTCGAGTAATCTAACGAAAATGATCAAGTTGACATATTGTGCTGCTCTCTGATGACAACATCATCTACCGAGAATTAAGATGGATTACGAGAAGGGCATGTATGAAATATTCGAGTTACGAGTAAAACGCTGTGTCCAAGAACGCAAATTGCGGTATGTCACAAATGTGATTCAGTAGATTATACGTATTTTTTTTAATTTATGACTGTGTCAGAAAACTTCGACTGTGAATGATATCCAAAACGCAAAAATCGTGGAACAAATTGGTACCAAAAAACATGACTGGATTAAAGAAATTGACACAAGCACGAACTTGTTAGATTTATGGCCGTATAATGAACAAAAAAAGTCGACAAACAACGCATTTTATTATAGCATGTATAGCAAGCCGTTAGATTTACCCATGGCTGTCGTTTTTTTTTTTGACAAACACAGGGCCGTAACTACCTATGAGGCAGGGGAGGCAACTGCCTCCCCTGAATTTTCTACACCAGTTTTGTTTTTGAAGTAATAAAATGAAAAATTGACAATGTGTACACGAAGAACTTGAATTTATATTATAAACAACAAAAGTTTAAAGTTTGAACAATGTTATCATGATACGTGATATATCTGTCATTTTTCGGATTTGATCGAAAGTGAACCGTTTCAGTATATATTTTTTTCGTGTGGCCGTCCGTCTGTTATTCAGTATTCGTACTAGAACACATATGAAACTTTGCTTTCGACAATTTTGAATAAAACTTAACTATTCACATTTATTTAGGGGGTCCATTAAACAGAGGAAGTTCTCTTTGTATTGTGAATCTTTTATGATATCGGAAATTCGGTACCGGCTGAATCAGCGGTTGGGTCATTTTTTAACGTCTCCCGGCCGATCGTACGAGAACATTATGGTCAATGCCTTAGTAGTTAAACACTCCCATTCGTAGAAACAGACACTTTCTAAACTAAGTGTATACTAGTTAAGAAAGTCCCTGGTTGTAGTTATATACATGTCTGTTCAGCTTTCAACAATATTGAAATTCAACTTGAGGTCCTCGACAATAAAAATATCTTGCTTTCTATGATCTTGCTTTATATGTTTTTTTAACTTACCAGTTTGATTTCTATCAAAAATATCTTCAAATACAGATAATAATTGTTTGCATAAAAATTGCTTCCAAGAACCAGCAATACTGATGATTCATAAAATTCATAAAGTAAGGAAATCGAAGGAAAACGGGTCATTTTTAGCCATTTTACTGCGAGAAAAAAAATCGGCGGAAAGGGGGGGGGCTCGATCGGCGGCCCCTAAACCCCTGCCTCCCCTGAATTCGAACCCTAGTTACGGCCCTGAAACAGCAAACACTCTCTATCCAAACAGGGACAATACCCTCAATGTAGTCATTAAACAACAACTTTGTTTTTGGTGAAGTTCATGTTTTACATCATAATGACTTTCAACACTGAGTTTTCATTTTATTCTGTACTCATAATACTTGTGTGGCATACAATTGTACCAATACATGTACATTTTCTTAATTTATGGGGACTACAAATAATTGCTTAGAAAGCAAAATAAATTTGGTGTAGGTATAGTGAAGAGAGTATTTCTCTTCGTTTTTTGATGTTTACTATAAATAGGTTTCTAAAGGGGCAAATTTACATGTTCATGTATAACAGTGGTTGCAAATTAGATATTTATTTAAGAGTTTGAAAAATTATATATTATGATTCCTTATAGTCCCTTATACGGCATGTATATACATGACGTAAGCTTATTATCATAATATATTATAATATATATTTTACACTTGTTTATACCTCGCGGTACGAAGAACTCGTGACAAGAGGGTTTCATATGAAATAAAATTTAAAAAATAAAATCCTCCCACCCGCCCCATTTTTTTCAAAAATTTGGATGAAAATCTACTTATTAATTTTAGTTGGCCTTAATAGTGTCATTTTGTAATTTGTGGCGAGTTGTCTCATTTGCAATCATACCACAACTTTTTATTTTTATATTTATACTAATCTTAAAGAACAGTTACAAAGAGTTACAAGTTTCATTAAATTCTAAGAATGATATTCAATATGCTACCAAAATAAAAATACTGAATCTTTTTCATTTTCCATTTTTATTACTACATTCATACATGAATTATGACAAACATACAATGGATCATGACACAATCTTCTCATTCATACAAAACATTAAGTATAACAAACACTATGTTTTCATTGGTTCACTTCCATCTGCATTCTTTCCTTGCTTTTCCAGTTCAGCTCTGGAAATAAAAAATATAAATATTAAACATTTATAAAGATTTTAATCAAAACTTTAATAGAAACAAATTTTACAGTACTCTGGAATGAATCAAGCAAAGGTAAATGTTGTACTGGATCCCTATTTTAGACTTGATGACTTGTTCAATGACATAAAGTGTGTGTATTACTTTCCATGATTCATAGTATGATAGTATATGAAATATCTATCTTTGGTAATTTTTACTTTTTAATTAGATTTCTTGTACATGTATATATAAAAGTCAATATTGTGTAAAAATTGTAATGTTGTTCAAATTATACCAGTAATTTACAGATAATTTTTTTTCTAAGTTATCCGTGTTTTATTGTGTCAGTTTTAATTATGGGGTATGTACATATATCCATTCCTTCTTCTACACATCTTTAACAAGTGAACAAATTATCAATTACTGGTATACATTTGTACATTTACAAAACTGACATTCCATTTTATAGTACAAATTAAAATATATTCCTTTCTAAGTTTTTTTAAGAACAATTGAAGATAGTCTTTATCATTTTCTTCTTTCCAATCTAGCTTAAGTTGGAAAGGAAGATATTTAATCTTGTTATTGCAAGATTTTTAACATTATGAAAAGTATGTAAAAGAAGAAAATCAGAATTGAAGCTTGACAGAACATCAGGTTTAAAACCAGTTTACCTTATCATAAATTTTACTCTTCAAAGACTTGTTTTGGCTTTACCATAAGAGTGAAGTCACCTACCTACCTCAATTGTACTGAAAAATCATCACTAAACCATCAATGACAGTGAAGACACCTACCTCAATTTTACTGAAAAATCCTCATCTAAATTATCAATAACAGTGAAGACACCTACCTCAATTTTACTGAAAAATCATCATCTAAATTATCAATAACAGTGAAGACACCTACCTCAATTGTACTGAAAAATCATCATCTAAATTATCAATAACAGTGAAGACACCTACCTCAATTGTACTGAAAAATCATCATCTAAATTATCAATAACAGTGAAGACACCTACCTCAATTTTACTGAAAAATCCTCATCTAAATTATCAATAACAGTGATGACACCTACCTCAATTTAACTGAAAAATCCTCATCTAAATTATCAATAACAGTGAAGACACCTATCTCAATTGTACTGAAAAATCCTCATCTAAAATTCTAAATTATCAATAACAGTGAAGTCACCTATCTCAATTGGACTGAAAAATCCTTATCTAAATTATCAATAACAGTGAAGACACCTACCTCAATTGTACTGAAATATCATCATCTAAATTATCAATAACAGTGAAGACACCTACCTCAATTGTACTGAAAAATCCTCATCTAAATTATCAATAACAATGAATTTAAAAGTCACCTATCTCAATTGTACTGAAAAATCCTCATCTAAATTATCAATAACAGTGAAGACACCTACCTCAATTTTACTGAAAAATCCTCATCTAAATTATCAATAACAGTGATGACAACTACCTCAATTTTACTGAAAAATCCTCATCTAAATTATCAATAACAGTGAAGACACCTATCTCAATTGTACTGAAAAATCCTCATCTAAAATTCTAAATTATCAATAACAGTGAAGTCACCTATCTCAATTGGACTGAAAAATCCTCATCTAAATTATCAATAACAGTGAAGACACCTACCTCATTTGTACTGAAATATCCTCATCTAAATTATCAATAACAGTGAAGACACCTACCTCAATTGTACTGAAAAATCATCATCTAAATTATCAATAACAGTGAAGACACCTACCTCAATTATACTGAAAAATCATCATCTAAATTATCAATAACAGTGAAGACACCTACCTCAATTTTACTGAAAAATCCTCATCTAAATTATCAATAACAGTGATGACACCTACCTCAATTTTACTGAAAAATCCTCATCTAAATTATCAATAACAGTGAAGACACCTATCTCAATTGTACTGAAAAATCCTCATCTAAAATTCTAAATTATCAATAACAGTGAAGTCACCTATCTCAATTGGACTGAAAAATCCTTATCTAAATTATCAATAACAGTGAAGACACCTACCTCAATTGTACTGAAATATCATCATCTAAATTATCAATAACAGTGAAGACACCTACCTCAATTGTACTGAAAAATCCTCATCTAAATTATCAATAACAATGAATTTAAAAGTCACCTATCTCAATTGTACTGAAAAATCCTCATCTAAATTATCAATAACAGTGAAGACACCTACCTCAATTTTACTGAAAAATCCTCATCTAAATTATCAATAACAGTGATGACACCTACCTCAATTTTACTGAAAAATCCTCATCTAAATAATCAATAACAGTGAAGACACCTATCTCAATTGTACTGAAAAATCCTCATCTAAAATTCTAAATTATCAATAACAGTGAAGTCACCTATCTCAATTGTACTGAAATATCATCATCTAAATTATCAATAACAGTGAAGACACCTACCTCAATTTTACTGAAAAATCCTCATCTAAATTATCAATAACAGTGATGACACCTACCTCAATTTTACTGAAAAATCCTCATCTAAATTATCAATAACAGTGAAGACACCTATCTCAATTGTACTGAAAAATCCTCATCTAAAATTCTAAATTATCAATAACAGTGAAGTCACCTATCTCAATTGGACTGAAAAATCCTTATCTAAATTATCAATAACAGTGAAGACACCTACCTCAATTGTACTGAAATATCATCATCTAAATTATCAATAACAGTGAAGACACCTACCTCAATTGTACTGAAAAATCCTCATCTAAATTATCAATAACAATGAATTTAAAAGTCACCTATCTCAATTGTACTGAAAAATCCTCATCTAAATTATCAATAACAGTGAAGACACCTACCTCAATTTTACTGAAAAATCCTCATCTAAATTATCAATAACAGTGATGACACCTACCTCAATTTTACTGAAAAATCCTCATCTAAATTATCAATAACAGTGAAGACACCTATCTCAATTGTACTGAAAAATCCTCATCTAAAATTCTAAATTATCAATAACAGTGAAGTCACCTATCTCAATTGGACTGAAAAATCCTCATCTAAATTATCAATAACAGTGAAGACACCTACCTCAATTGTACTGAAATATCCTCATCTAAATTATCAATAACAGTGAAGACACCTACCTCAATTGTACTGAAAAATCATCATCTAAATTATCAATAACAGTGAAGACACCTACCTCAATTATACTGAAAAATCATCATCTAAATTATCAATAACAGTGAAGACACCTACCTCAATTTTACTGAAAAATCCTCATCTAAATTATCAATAACAGTGATGACACCTACCTCAATTTTACTGAAAAATCCTCATCTAAATTATCAACAACAGTGAAGACACCTATCTCAATTGTACTGAAAAATCCTCATCTAAAATTCTAAATTATCAATAACAGTGGTCACCTATCTCAATTGGACTGAAAAATCCTTATCTAAATTATCAATAACAGTGAAGACACCTACCTCAATTGTACTGAAATATCATCATCTAAATTATCAATAACAGTGATGACACCTACCTCAATTTTACTGAAAAATCCTCATCTAAATTATCAATAACAGTGATGACACCTACCTCAATTTTACTGAAAAATCCTCATCTAAATTATCAATAACAGTGATGACACCTACCTCAATTTTACTGAAAAATCCTCATTTAAATAATCAATAACAGTGAAGACACCTATCTCAATTGTACTGAAAAATCCTCATCTAAAATTCTAAATTATCAATAACAGTGAAGTCACCTATCTCAATTGGACTGAAAAATCCTCATCTAAATTATCAATAACAGTGAAGACACCTACCTCAATTTTACTGAAAAATCCTCATCTAAATTATCAATAACAGTGATGACACCTACCTCAATTTTACTGAAAAATCCTCATTTAAATAATCAATAACAGTGAAGACACCTATCTCAATTGTACTGAAAAATCCTCATCTAAAATTCTAAATTATCAATAACAGTGAAGTCACCTATCTCAATTGGACTGAAAAATCCTCATCTAAATTATCAATAACAGTGAAGACACCTACCTCAATTGTACTGAAATATCATCATCTAAATTATCAATAACAGTGAAGACACCTACCTCAATTGTACTGAAAAATCCTCATCTAAATTATCAATAACAATGAATTTAAAAGTCACCTATCTCAATTGTACTGAAAAATCCTCATCTAAAATTCTAAATTATCAATAACAGTGAAGTCACCTATCTCAATTGGACTGAAAAATCCTCATCTAAATTATCAATAACAGTGAAGACACTTACCTCAATTGTACTGGAAAATCCTCATCTAAATTATCAATAACAGTGAAGTCACCTACCTCAATTGTACTGAAAAATCCTCATCTAAATTATCAATAACAGTGAAGACACCTACCTCAATTGTACTGAAATATCATCATCTAAATTATCAATAACAATGAAGTCAACTACCTCAATTGTACTGAAAAATCCTCATCTAATTTATCAAAAAACATTGAAGTCACCTACCTCTATTGTACTGTAAAATCATCATCTAAAATTCTAAATTATCAATAACGGTGAAGACACCTACCTCAATTGTACTGAAAAATCATCATCTAAATTATCATCATCCCAGTTATCTTCCCAAACATTTATATCTTCTTCATCTTCATTTTCTTCTGTCCAGTCTGAAAGTAATTTTAAAGCATATTAAATAAAAATAATTTAAAAATGTTTAATATTTCACTGAAATACAAATGACATTTTTGTGTAAATGCCCAAAAATAGATTTGATTGTGTGGTTTTCACAATAAAGGATCATAAGAGCAGAATTTTAACACTTATTTTTAATCAACAGGAATACATTAAAAATAAATTCTAAGTATAGTGTTTCTCCACCTTTCAAGTTTGCAGCTGATTCATAGTTCTGACCCTATTGCAAGTTGTTTCATCAATGAATTACATGTTCAATCAATCTATTATATTCCACTGATCATGCTGATTAGAAATTTGAAATACTACCAAACAGTCATAGAAGAATTGCAAATCATTGCGTCCTGAAATATTTAATAAGAAAATGCTACAGTAAATGTGAGGCCATAATAAATAATAGGTTTGTTTGCCCAAACGCTACCTACCCAGAAAAAAGCTGCCTACTCAAATTCTTTTATTGTCCTGATTTGAAGAAGTTTTTTTTAATCAAATAGGCATGAAGACTTATAAACATCTGATACTTCAATTTCTTTTTTTGAAAAAAAAAAGAAAAGAAAATGCCTGTCTCAACCTTAAGGTAGGGTTTGGGCAAACCAAAATATTTCTAAGTGTGGCCTGAGTACTCCCAGATCTGTACTTACAGTGTCTTTTTTGTTAGGGATGAGGGATGGATATAGTTACCCTGCAAGGTCATGTCTGTGTTTTTGTTTTATATTTTTCTTTGCATTGATGTGGGTCTCATTCGGGTTTAAGAGTGATGCAGGATTGTCGATTTTTTTGTAAGTGTGACACATGAAATACAAAATGTATTGCTATAAAAAAAAATCATTGTTTTTAAATAAAGTGTGATTCTGACAACAAGTATTTCATTTTTCTGTTGAATAATTCTCAATCATGTTATGGTTAGTGTATTGGAATAATTTTTTTTAATTGTTTCTAGTCAATTAAGTGTGAATCTGACAACGTGTTGAATAAATGGTAAGCATGGTAAGTGTATTGCTATAAATATATTTTTTTCATTCATTGTTTCTAAATATAGTTAAGATTCTGGCAACATTTTTTATAATGTGTTGGATAAATTTTAGTCAACTTTAGGTATAAAGTGTATTTCTCTATATACATGTAATAATTCCTCAAATTTTATTCAAGTTAAAGAACATAGAATCATTTGGTATATACATATAAAATATATCTATATACATGTAATAATTCCTCAAATTTTATTCAAGTTAAAGAACATAGAATCATTTGGTATATACATATAAAATATATCTAACATATTTTAACTGAAATTCTAAAAAAAATTGGGTGTGCACGCGTCGAGTTGGAACGGACTTCAGGGGCGAACATGTGAGGTGCGAACTTGTAGGGTGCGAAAGTGTATTGGGCGTGATGGACCTGATACCTCAGAACCCCCTCAATGAGACCCCCATAAACATATTTACATTTTTTATATTTAGCTTAATCTTGCCCCCGAATGACCTTAGATTTACTCTGAATCACCTTTTGACGTCAACAATCACTTTTAAATTGTGACGTCAAATATTTTAAATTGTGATGTCAAAGTTCACAGGAACCTGTGTGATTTTACGTAATGGCGGACAAATTTGCATACAAGTGTAAATACGTCTATTAGCATGGATAAAGCCTTTTCCTACTGATATTTATAGTTTTTTTTCTCATGTGCTGTTACACCAGGACGACTGCACTCACTAACATGTTTAACTGCCAAATTATTTATATCCCTGTCTCAAGTCAGGAGCCTGTAAATCAGTGGTTGTGAATGGTTGTCATAGGTTTGTTGCTATCATATTTGTTTTTCATAAATTGTTCTGTTTCAGATTACGCCGTTAGTTTTCTCAATTGAATTGATCATTATTTTTTCTGTCGAGAACTTTAAAAAAAAAAAAGACATCACCATAAAATATATATCCGTTTGAGTACACCAAGGATTTGTATAGTATAGTACTATACAAATCCTTGAGTACACTAACCCCTAAAGTAACATTTAGGAATGTCAAGTCCACTTTAAAATTTTCAAAAAGACTGTGACGCTACATAGTGAATACTGTAATTTTTGTAATAAATCTATACCTTCTGCTGGAAATTCTTCGAACTCATCGTCTTCTTCCAATAGACCTAAGTCTGGTTTCTTTTCTTGCTTGTCTGCCATATTAATAATTTTGAATGAAAAAGTGAAATATAATTTAGCAACGGAAGTTCGGAAAAGGGAAACAACCCTATATTAAATGAGTAAAGGATAGACTTTGAAACACCTTGTTTCGGCCAAAATGGTTTCGGCCTGTCAGTTCGGGAATATTAAATTTGATTATAGTTTTATGTCACACTGAAATAATTGTTTTTAGGTTCCTTTTAAAACAACATGTCGTATTAATTATTTTTTTTAAATTTCATCAATGTATCTATTAGAGCCAGATGTTGACATATTTCAAGTCATCAACCAAGGGTAAAATACATATGTATATGTATATATACTCCTTTAAGCCTTATTATGACAAAAAACGAAATTTTCCTTTGATCTTGCTGACTGATATTTTTCTTTCTCAGACTGAGTGGAGTCGAGTGATTTGAAAAAATAAAAATTATCGCTAGAAACTTAAAGTGCACGTGCCCGGTGTCAACCAAATTAATGACATCGTCATAGGTAAAACAGCGATAGACAGATTATCATTGGTCATCTCGACTTGATTGCTTTTCTCACTTTTGCCGTACCGGCTCAGCGGCAAGCGAGAAAATCAATCTCTTACATATACATAAAAAGTAAAATCACAAAAATACTGAACTTAGAGGAAATTCAATTCGGAAAGTCCATAATCACATGGCACATAAACACATCAAAAACGATTCCAACGATAATCTATAATTACCGAAATGTACATAGACGTAAACTGATACTTTAATCATCTCATTACAGTTCTTGTTGTTACTATTTTTGGCATGTGTTTAATTGTTTACATTATAGAAGAATACTGAGGTCAATACTGTGTATATGTTCTAGCAAATACATAAGATTTTCAAAGTACCGTGTTATGATCAAGAAATCATTTACTTGATAAAACCCTAGGGGAATATGAAATGTGGGTTATTGAGTTACAGGACATTAATATATCTGTACCATCAACTTGATATAGATTTGGAAACACGGAATACTAAATAAGATAGAATATATGGTAACGATGGAGTATATATTTGTAGATCATTAGGGAGCTACCATTTGATTTTTATGGGCGGGCTAGGATGAAATTTGAAAAAAATAGGCAGGACAGGAGTTTTGAGTAAAAAAAAGGCAGGATGTGACACTTGCAAAAAAAAAGTCAGGACGACAATTTAGGTAAAAAAAAGTCAGGATAAACTAAAAAAAGAAGAAGGCAGGACCGATTAGAGTGAAAAATAAAAAGGCAGGACAGAGATTACAGCTAAAAAAAAAATGCAGGACAACATTTTTCATCCTAGCCCTCCCCCCCCCCCCCCATAAAAATCAAATGGTAGCTCCCTTAGTCATAAAAGAGTAGGGAGAGATGAGCTGATAAACCAAGTACACTGAATGACAAGTGACAAAAACTAAAGACCAACCTTGTAATTTGAGATCTCTTTGTATGAGTTGTTTGCCTTCGGAGGGACATTCATTTGGAAAAGGATCCAAGTTAAAGAGTATAATGAACTTCCTTTGTACAGCCCGTAACAGAGTAGTGATCGAATTCGCGTTTCTTTACCGTCAGAATAAGTTACGTTATCGACAAACTTATTTCAGAAGTGACATAATCTAATTTTCTTCATCGACAAAATATTCCATGTCCAACGTGTAAGTTTTCATTGTTTAAGTCGAAGTTTTTTTTAACACAGTAAAACATTTTTTATAATCAACCTCTGTCATTGGCATTTTCATTTTAACGGTAAAAGGATCAAATACGGGATCTCCGAAATTTCTATCATTTGTTACGAGGAAAACATTATTCAATCGAACATATGTCTTTGTTCATGACACTTGTTATGAAATACAAAGGAGTTGAAATGATCAAATAATTTCGAACTGACGGAAACAAAAATACATAATCTAGAATGTGTGTTCTGTCATAAACAATGGCCACGTCGTGCGAATCGACGAGATCATGTTACATGTAACTGATCTTAGCTGTAGAAACAGTTGGTGCGACCTCGATAAAATCTCTATCCATTTAATATAAGCGATAAATATTCATGACTACAATGATAATGAATTTATTTGAGTCACATCCACTGTTTCTACTGTAAACATGAACTCGTCGGTTAGTGCAATGAAGACACTTTTAAAGATTGAGATTGTTGGTTTATTCTTTACACCTTCGAGGTATTAAAATTATTTCATTGTTTATTTAAAGTTAAATTTATTTTCAAATCTTTTCTGTTTAAAATTGTTGAAACTTCCGTTTAAGATTTCTGTGGTTAACTATCTATTCTATAGTTAGGACCATTTGATAATAAATACCCTTTTGTACAAGAATACTTTCTTTATAGAAGTATAGATCTGCTGGTTATACATGTTATAGATTATTTTTATAACTTTCATTATTGTGACGACGCGCTATGAAATTCAGATTAATTTATAAATGAAGTTTTACATAAATTTTTGGTCATAAACACAAATCTTTTAAACAGTTCGACGAGTGCGTCAATGTTACAGTAGTCTGTTTACTGTAAGTTACTAAGCTTGACCCGATTCATCTGTCATTTATGGAAACAAATTCACCACTTTCTGAGACATTCATTTTTATTTCACCATCAGACATGGGGCTACATTTGTAACTAAAGAAAAACTCTCAAATTAAAGAAATTTGACATGATATACTGATAGTTATCAAAGGTACCAGGATTATAATTTAGTACGCCAGACAGGCTTTTCGTCTACATAAGACTCTTCAGTGACGCTCAAATCAAAAATATTTATAAACCCCAAAAAGTACAAAGTTGAAGAGCATTGAGGATTCAAAATTCCAAAAAGTTGTGCCAAATACGGTTAAGGTAATCTATGCCTGGGATAAGAAAATCCTTAGTTTTTCAAAACACGAAGGTTCAAAGTTTTGTATACAGGAAATTTATAAAAATGACCACATTATTGATATTCATGTCAACACCGAAGTGTTGACTACTGGGCTGGTGATGCCCTCGGGGACGAAACGTCCACCAGCACTGAAACTTTCTTATAATCAATTAAACGACTGCCTTTCTTAGATATGTGATTTTTCATGGTCAACTTTTTCATTGTTAACGGACATTTTGAGATTTTTTATTGTAAAAAAATGGTGTTTTTTTTAAAGAAATCAACATTCAAAATTTAGAACTTCATGAACATGTACAGGAAGCTGAATTATTGCACATCTATGTACTACTTAAAATTGTACTTCGATCTGTTGCGTCCTTAAAATGTTCTGACCGTCCTATACGGAAATGTTTCGGTAAATTAAATTCAAATCCGAATTGAATGTTTATGACACACAAAAAGAGAAACCAGAATCTCTTGATGACCAAACGTATGTACACGTTGGGGCGATTTAGATCTTTTCAGAAGGAGTGTGATTCCACCCTTGTTGAAAGCCTTGTGGAGACCTCTAGATTTTTAAATGCCCTCCGTTTTTCTCATGGATGGAGTGTGGTCTCTCTGTAAATTACCCCATATCTTTTCATTTTCCTATTTACCGAAGGTTCCATGTGAAAATTTCCGTTGGATCACATCTGTTAAACTAAATGTACAAAACAGGCTCAAGAAAAGGCGAAATTTCTTTTTCAAACCCGAACTAGAAATGCATTTTTTCTTATAGAGCACCTTACATTATCGTCAATGAGTTCAGGCATGTGAAAAATTATATAATCATACACAAGAAAGAAACTCTGAACAGGCTTTCAGCATAAATGTTTACCTATTTAATATTAATTGTTTACCAGTATATTTCTTTTAGTTTAAATAATACTATCAAGACGTCCTTCCATAAATCTTTTTTTTATCTGTTCTGACTTTGAAGAAATGACTACTTTTCGCCCAATCGAAATGGTGCATGGACATATTTTGTTTCATATTATTAGAATTATTTTCAATATTATCGGTATTAAACTTGATTATCGACACATGAAAGTTTGTCAGCATTGTCAATCTTTTTAACGTTAAAGTATACCAATAGTCACTACTCAATTAAGTTTGTCGATAACGTAGCTAATTTTGACGGTAAAGAAACATCACTTCGATCACTTCTCTGTTACGGGCTGTAAATCTTCCATCCTCGGCAGTATAATGGGTTAATGTACTGAATTGAAAATTATGTAAAGTTGATTAAATTTGTACTATATAATCAAAAATATTCATTAGACTTTATTCATTCAACTATCAACTTCTGTTAAAGGATAAGGTACGATAAGGCCTGTTTTTGGCCCCCCCTATTTTCTCATTTTTCAAATTCTGTTTTGGAAAGCTACATGTTAAAATACCTAAACTACATAAGTGTCCTTACAAACAACGGTATATTGCTGGGTCTTCCAAGTGTTCCACGAAACCTCTTTCTAAATTATTAACATCTATTTTATCAGCAATCATAGACGGGCTTCAAAGTTATTGTGAAACTCCCTATTCTAGAGGTGGCGTGAATCAGATGTGGATACTTAAAAATTCCAAAGATCTTTTAGAGTACATACAATCTAACTCTCTTTCATCTTGTAACAGTATTAAAACATTTGACTTTTCTACTCTGTACACAAGTATTCCACATTCCAAACTAAAAGACAAATTGAAAGAGTTGGTATTACTTTGCTTCATAAAAAATAATGGCCAACGTAGATACAAGTATCTTGTCTTAGGGAGGGATAAATCATACTTTGTAAAGAATCACTCTGATTCAAACAAAAAATTCTCTGAAACCGATATTATCAAGATGCTTGATTTCTTGATTGACAACATATTTGTAACGTTCGGAGGACGTGTTTTTCAACAGACTGTCGGCATCCCAATGGGAACAAACTGTGCCCCTCTACTTGCCGACTTGTTTCTTTATTATTATGAGGCTGACTTCATGCAGGAACTTCTTAGGAAGAAAGATAAGAAGTTAGCAATATCCTTTAACTCTACTTTCCGCTATATAGATGACGTTCTTTCACTAAACAATTAAAAATTTGGTGACTATGTGGAACGCATCTATCCCATCGAATTGGAGATAAAGGATACTACAGATACAGTTAAGTCGGCTTCATATCTTGACTTACATCTAGAAATCGACAATGAGGGTCGGTTGAAAACAAAACTTTACGACAAAAGAGATGATTTCAGCTTTCCAATTGTGAACTTTCCATTTCTAAGTAGCAACATTCCAGCAGCACCTGCACACGGGGTACATATCTCCCAATTGATACGATATTCCCGTGCTTGCATTTCCTATCATGATTTTCTTGATAGAGGGTTACTGCTTCCGGAGCACCTGAGATCACCCCTAGTTTTTGGTGGGGTTCGTGTTGTTTATTCTTTAGTTTTCTATGTTGTGTCGTGTGTGCTATTGTTTTTCTGTTTGTCTTTTTCATTTTTAGCCATGGCGTTGTCAGTTTGTTTTAGATTTATGAGTTTGACTGTCCCTTTGGTATCTTTCGTCCCTCTTTTATTACCACTGGGTCGATGTCTCTGCTGGTGGACATTTTGTCCCCGAGGACATCATCCGCCCAGTAGCAAAACTACAATTGCATGAACTTACGAAGATTAAACAGGAAACTGGCTCGGACGTCGCCCAGTATAAAAAGGTCCGAAACAGACGTCAACATGGACACGGTGTCGTCTGATATGGCAGGTGTCCCCTCATCACCAGACATGACAAATATCTCAAACACGACTCATTCAGATCATCGTCCTAGTGACAATAGCAATATTACACATATACAGCCATGTTCAGTTTTCCTTAAAGACATTTTGGTTTTTGATGACACAGTACAACACTGTCGCATTTCAAAATGTGAGACCAAAGGCTGCAAAACTTGTGCTATTTTAATTACAGATGCTGAATTCACTAGCAATTTGACCAAGAAGTCCTATTTTACCAGAAGTTACGATGATCTGAATTGTAAATCGATAAATGTCGTCTACGGATTAGAGTGCAACCTTTGCGGATTGGTATACGTCGGTGAAACGAAAGGAAGGCTAAACAAACGTATGTGCGGTCATAGATCAGACATTAACCTCAATGCTAACGACATTCTATACCAGCATTTCAATCAGCCCGATCATTCCATCGTTTCTATGACAGTTCGCATTATCGAAAAGATATACCATAGCTCTAACAATCCTAATCTTCCAACGACTCTCCGTAGACAAAAAGAAGACTACTGGATTAGACAATTGGGAACTGCAACACCGTATGGCTGCAATGACAAAATTGATGGTATAGGTATTCTATCTAGTCCTTCGTGTAACTCGGTGAATGTGATGAATATTTTCAACTCGACTCCTCGACGTAGACACAGTCATGGTCATCGTCATTATACATCACCTTCTCTGCATGATGTCTCTATTAATGACTTGCTGTCATTCATACAAAAGCCGTTAGGTATTCATCACATTCGCACGAAACTTTATTCATTACCCCTTTCAAAACTTCATTCTCTGTTCAATTTATGTTTGGAATCCACTGTTACAAACCCTCATTCAAACCAATACAAACTTCAAGCTATAATTTCGGATATTGCAAGTCACAGACTTTTCAAGCCAGTTCGCATTGGAAAAGATGAAAAAGAGAAAAGATCTTTTCTAAATCTTTCCTTCACTAACAAAGGTCTCGATGGCGTCAACCTAGGCAATATCCTTCATCATAAATTAGTTCAATCGAAAATACCTCCTTATTTCAAAGACCAGTCTGTACCAATAATTTCTTATACCTATACCAAACCTATTGCAACTAAAATTTTCAATTACAAACGCGTTTTGCAAAATCTCGATATTGACGACTTCAAGTCTAAATCTCCTGATTGCACTTGTGCTAGTTCCCAATTCACATATAATCCTACTGGCCACGTTATTACCGGTGACCTTAACATTGTTAATAACACTTCTCTACGAAATGTGTTATCGAAATGTCCGAAATATCGTGAGCCTAAATCCGTCAATTGGAAATACAACTTTAAAATTTTGATGGACTCAGTTGAGGATTATGCCAGGCAATGGGCTGAACGTGAAAAGGAAGACGTAGACACTCTATCCGAATGGATTAAGGCAGTGAGGTCGTTAATACAAATCAGAATTAAGAAACTGAATGGGCCCATCAATGCCCATGCTACGTCAATCTTTAAAGACCCAAATGTTGCTAAACACTTATCCGACCTCCATGATAAATATGTTGTTGTCCCCGCAGAGAAATCCCCAAATAACATCGTTTTTGTCTGTAAAAGTCACTACATTAATTGCTTGATAAACGAATTAGGTATAGACAATTCACTTGGAAACTCAACATATACCCTCACAACACTTACCAAAGAGGAAATCCTGGATAATCATAGGTCTGTTCTTTGTTCCTTTGGTATTTTAACCAAAGATGAAGAACTGGATCTTCCATTACTGTATTGGATACCTAAACTACATAAGTTTCCTTACAAACAACGGTATATTGCTGGGTCTTCCAAGTGTTTCACGAAACCTCTTTCTAAATTATTAACATCTATTTTATCAGCAATCAAAGACGGGCTTCAAAGTTATTGTGAAACTCCCTATTCTAGAGGTGGCGTGAATCAGATGTGGATACTTAAAAATTCCAAAGATCTTTTAGAGTACATACAATCTAACTCTCTTTCATCTTGTAACAGTATTAAAACATTTGACTTTTCTACTCTGTACACAAGTATTCCACATTCCAAACTAAAAGACAAATTGAAAGAGTTGGTATTACTTTGCTTCATAAAAAAGAATGGCCAACGTAGATACAAGTATCTTGTCTTAGGGAGGGATAAATCATACTTTGTAAAGAATCACTCTGATTCAAACAAAAAATTCTCTGAAACCGATATTATCAAGATGCTTGATTTCTTGATTGACAACATATTTGTAACGTTCGGAGGACGTGTTTTTCAACAGACTGTCGGCATCCCAATGGGAACAAACTGTGCCCCTCTACTTGCCGACTTGTTTCTTTATTATTATGAGGCTGACTTCATGCAGGAACTTCTTAGGAAGACAGATAAGAAGTTAGCAATATCCTTTAACTCTACTTTCCGCTATATAGATGACGTTCTTTCACTAAACAATTAAAAATTTGGTGACTATGTGGAACGCATCTATCCCATCGAATTGGAGATAAAGGATACTACAGATACAGTTAAGTCGGCTTCATATCTTGACTTACATCTAGAAATTGACAATGAGGGTCGGTTGAAAACAAAACTTTACGACAAAAGAGATGATTTCAGCTTTCCAATTGTGAACTTTCCATTTCTAAGTAGCAACATTCCAGCAGCACCTGCATACGGGGTATATATCTCCCAATTGATACGATATTCCCGTGCTTGCATTTCCTATCATGATTTTCTTGATAGAGGGTTACTGCTCACAAGGAAGCTATTAAACCAAGAGTTCCAAATGGTGAAGTTGAAATCATCCCTTCGTAAATTTTACGGACGCCATCACGAGTTTGTTGACCGTTATGGAATAACCGTTTCACAAATGATATCGGATATGTTCCTTACGTCGTAACTACAATCCCCTTCCCTTTCATGAATGTGACCTACCGAATTAGACTATTTACCGGATTTGTAATCACATAAGCAACACGACGGGTGCCAGTTTGTTTAAGATTTATGAGTTTGACTGTCCCTTTGGTATCTTTCGTCCCTCTTTTAAAACATTCCTTGAGGTTTGAAGTTTGTTTGGATGAACTTCAAAACTACTAATTTTCGCAACTAGGAGATGTGACGGGGTTAAATTTCTGTTATTATTCGAATATTGATACCCTTTAACCCCCACAATCTCACCCATTTTCTGACATTAAAAGGTTTTGAAGTTCATCCAAACAAACTTCAAACCTAAGGGAATATTTTAACGTGATAAGTAGCTTTCCAAAACAAAATTTAGAAAATGAGAAAATAGGGGTGCCAAAAAAACCGGCCTTATCGTACCTTGTTCTCTTTTAAATGTATATGGTTTGTAATTGGGAAATGGAACATAATTACGGCCTATCAATACTCAAAACAAGCTGACTCTATTAAAAGCCGATCATGACTATTCAAGATTTTATTTCTCGAAAAACCACGAAGGGAGCTAGAAGTAAATGAATGATTGTCACAATATGTACTGTTAATTAAGTTAAACGTATATATCAATCAGAACGGAATAAGTATGAAAATACCAAACAGGGTGTACTGCTTAATTAAAGGGATACGCTGATCAGGAACATACATATTGTTAGGTATACTGTTCCCAGGGCTGATCTACGCTGGGCAATTCATATTGTAAATATATATTTTTTTAATATTTCCGATTGTACTGCGTTATATAATTCACCAGTCAGATGTTATGGTGAATTATTCATAATTCGTTGATCTTTTCATCATGTATATTATAATTATCACGATTAAATAACCAGTAAAATTGATATTTTTGTACATAAAATTTTGCAGCTAAAATGCTGAAAACCGTTTACCGTCGGGGGGCTTCGCCCACCTGAACCCCCTACTAGGGCTCTGCTCTGGACCTACTGGGGGCATTGAGCGGCCCTTAGACCCCTGACGATTGGTGCCTACAGTTGAATGAATACCTAGCTACACCCCTGGGATTTGTTATAACATGAGCAACACGACGTATACCACATGTGGAGCAGAATCTGCTCACCCTTCCGGAGCACCTGAGATCACCCCTTGTTTTTGGTGAGGTTCATGTTGTTTATTCTTTAGTTTTCTATGTTGTGTCATGTGTACTATTGTTTATATTTTTGTCTTTTTCATTTTTAGCCATGGCGTTGTCAGTTTATTTTCGATTTATGAGTTTGACTGTCCCTTTGGTATCTTTCGTCCCTCTTTTAGCTGTACTATATTATAAAAAAATCTTTCGGAATGTTTGGTCTTTATGCTTTTGAACGTAGTTTTATTAAGCCTTTTGACACTTATTTAATCGAGCGTCACTGGTGAGTCTTTTGTAGACGAAACCCGCTTCTGGAAAAAAATAAAAACCTGGTATCTTGATCAGGTTTTGTTAGAAACTTCCAAAAAAAGTACCAAAAAATTATTTGGTACTTTTTTAGTTTTTGAATGCGCTGCCAGCTGTATGACCGAACATACTTCCATAATTCGGATAAAGTGATAAGATTGATTTAAGTACGCTGAAAGCACTTTCTGACATAGTACTCAACGTCATCCAGCATTTACTTGAAGTTCTTCTCGTAAATGGGCACGAAAATTTGATATTTCGGGCCTTTGGCTAACATCTTTATAAATAAGCGAAAAATCTATTTAGTATAATTGCTACCTCCGTTTGATATATTAAAATAAGTATATTAAGATACCAGGTTTCTTTCTGTAATTAGTTAATACTTCAGTTTTATCATGTATATCTATTATATAGTCATTTTATAAAATTTACTGTTTGCAAAAGTATAAATTATTCTATATAATAAAGATGTTCTTGTCCCAAGCAGAAAACCCTAGCCGTATTGGGGACAATTTTTTTAACTTTTGGTCCACCTTTTTTTTCTTAAAAAAATGTCCTGTAGCAAGTCAGGAATATGGCCATTGTTTCGTATAGTTCGTTTCTATGTGTGTTACATTTTAACGTTGTGTTTCTGTTGTGTCGTTTGTTTCCTCTTATATTTGAGTGTGAATTCGCATTACTATAAGACGTGTCACGGTACTTTTCTATCCCAAATGTATTAAGTTTTGAGTTATTTGTTTTTCTCATCGGAATTTGTTTAATGCTTAGTTCGTTTCTGAGTGTTACATTTTATTGTGTCGTTGTTCTCTTATATTTAATGTGTTTCCTTCAGTTTTATTTTGTAAGGGACGACATCAAAAGTTCAATGTAGGATAAAAAACTCAATTCACATAGTTTTTTCACTGACACCCCCACCCCTCCCCCCTCTTAACTTAATATGAGAAAAATTGATTTATCAATAGGGATATATGTAAAAATCGATTTTAGATATACTAAACTTGTAGAATTTACCCCCCCCCCCCCCCCCCCAACCCCCAAACTATTTGATTTAATCTTTTTATCCTACATCGATCTTTTGATGTCGTCCCTAACCCAGATTTGTTTTTTTCTATCGATTTATGAGTAAATACAAAATTTAATCCTAGTATCTATGATGAGTTTACTTAAAGAAAAACTCGTTGAATGTCAGTACCGAGGCAGCCGGATTTATAAATCTGTCTGGGACTAGCAGTCCACCAACATACAAGCGTTTCGTCTTTATAAGACTCATCAGTGACGCTCAGATCATGAACATTAGAAACCCAAACAAGTATAAAGTTGAAGAGCACCAAGGACCAAAAATTCCAAAAAATTGTGCCAAATACGACTAAGGTAATCTATGCATGGAATAAGAAAATTCTTAGTATTTCGAATAATTCATACATTTTCAAACAGTTAACTTATATTATAAGTGACCATATACTAGAAGTTGCTATTCATGTCAACACCTAAATACCGAATAAAATTTAAAATGAAAAATCTCTTATCAAATGAAAGTAGTTATAAAGTTGTTCATTACCGCGCTACAGTAGCACTTTACTGGATTTACCTTCATTAACAACTCTACGTCCTTCATTATGAACGATGTTAAGTAAAGACAAATAATGCAAAAGTTAATGGGAATATTTTAGCAGACACCTTTTTAAATTTCTCCACTGAAGAGCTAGAACGACCAATACACATTCTAGACAATACGGAAGTGGAAAATTAATTACAATAAATAAATGTTATGGCGGAGACGGTATACAAATATTGTTTAAATTCAAATTTATCAATCACCGAGACCAGATGAATTACAATATGCATCTATAATTACTGCTATCATCTGAGAAACAGATATTCCAAAAAGGTCAACCAACTCGTGATGACGCAAGTAGAACTTACCAAGGGACATTTCAACTTCACCACTTGGAACTTATGGTTTACGTATACTACTGTTGCCTTTATTTAATAGCGTTCTTGTGAGCAGCAACCCTCTATCGAAGAAATCATGATAGGAATTACAAGCCCATGAATATCGTATCGAATTGGAGATAAATTATCGAAGTCAAGAAATGTAACAAATTCGATAGGATAGATGCGTTCAACATAGTTTTGAATTATTTAATTAGAAAACATTAGTTAAATTATATAGTAATACATTAAAGAATACTGCTGACTTCTTTTCTTTCCTCATATCAATATGGGAACAAGTCGAAAAGAAGAGGGGCACAGTTTCTTCCCATGGAAATGCAGATAGTTTGTTGAAAAAACACGTTGTCTTAGCGTTAAAAATAGGTTGTCAATTAAGAAATCAAGCATGTTGATACAAAGTAGGATCAATCGCTCCCTATGACAAGATACTTGTATCTACGTTTCCCATTCTTTTTTATGAAACAAAGAAGGATTAATTCTTCAATTTGTGTTTTACTTTACACTGAACTGCAGTTAATTTAAGCGAATGGTCGTGCGACATTATCAGATAAACAAACTTTATTGGATCAAAATGTATTGAAACGATCGTTGTTATTGCCTTCGACCTCAAAGAAACTTTAATGCTCCGCCAATACACACCTGCAGAAATAGAACAAGCGTACAATAACAGATTAAAAGTTGAAGTAATAGTTATTCACCGAGGGATATGTTTGTCTGGGTAAGAGAAATCCCGTCGGCCAGAGGCTGTAGGGGTTTCTTATCAAGACACGTAGTATCCCGAATTGTATAACTAACTTAAACCCCATTCTAAACCATAAATATTTGTTAACATTGATTTTTGAATGACCCCCTCTCCCCCCGATTATAGCATATTAATTGACAATATCAAACCATAATTTATAAGAATTTTTTTTGGAAAAAAAACAAAACATTCATATTTGGGCATACTAAGAGATTGGGATGACCCGAGTACTAGACACGCTCAACATACAAAGATACAGATTTAATAGATAGGAACTCCGTTTTTGAAGGCAAACAGAGGCTGATCCAGGTTGGGGTCACAACCATTCAAATGCATTAATCTTTTAAATTCCTGGGAGCATCTTACAGCATGGGATAAAAATAAATCCTCAAGTAAAAGAGTATTTAAAGGATTATATTTGTATTTAGAATAGATACTTAATTTTTTTTTTCGCTATTGGAATTTCCTGGTGTTTTTTTTTAATATCTTGAAGCAATTTGTAGTGAACACTATTAGTCATTTCTCATGTTCATGCTTTTAAAAAAAAAATAATCAATCTTACTGCATGTGATGAAAATAAATCCTCAAGTAAAAGAGTATTTAAAGGATTATATTTGTATTTAAAATAGATTCTTAATTATTTTTTCCCTATTGGAATTTCCTGGGGCGTCAATAATGAGATCCTGCAAAACGTGTTTGTAATTGAAAAGTTTAGTTGTAATTGTTTGGTTTAGGTATAAGAATTGATACGTTAAGACTGATCTTTAAAGTAGGTAGATATTTACGAATGTTTGAATGAACTGAATTATGAAGAAGGATATTGCCAAAGTTGATGGCATCGAAACCTTTGTTGGAAATGAAAAATTTAAGAAACTTTTTTTTCTTCTTTTCATCTTTCACAATGCGGACTGGTGTTCTCTGATGGTTGATGGGTTTCTCTCGACCCGGATTGTTTTCTCTCTATCGATTTACAAATTTTGAACAGTGATATATTGCTGTTGCCTTTTTTGAAAAGTCATTGACCCGCAAGATCTGAAATAAAAGCTGTAAGTTTGTATTGGTTTGAACGGGGATTCGTAACAGTGGTTTCCAAACATAAGTTGTACGGAGAAGACAGTTTTGAAAGGGGTCATCTACAAACTTTTACAAGCCCAGTAGTCAGCACTTTTTGTGCTGACATGAATTATCATTGATATGGTTATATTTATAAATACTGTTGAATTTTGAATTGTTTGAAATACCATGGAAGTATTATATTGACAGGAACTACAACGATTAATTAGCATTTATGTTTAACCTGGGTAGCTCTGTAGAAAAGATATGGAAACTGTCTAATAAGTACGCTGTCGTTAATTTCTTTTGTGACTATCTGCGATGCCGCGGTCATAAATTGACCAGAGATACTTTTTATCAATCACGTGGTTGTAATCGAGACAGCTTAACAATATTACCTGTCGGAAAACACCTTTACTTATTTCAATCGCGTCGGTAGACCTTTATTCGTGAATAACTTATTTAAACAAATCGACTGATGCATAAAAAATGAAAATCGGCCCAGAATTAATTATTTTACAACAATTTGAAATAGTGAGTGACATTATTTTATTAGTTTGTGGGTGAAGTTTAAATCGCGATTAAGTTACTGGATAATCCTGGAAAGTAGAAATTTCCAGTTTACAATACGAAAATTAATCGAGCAAGTACCAATCGACAAAATACAGCAGAAGAAAACAGAGATCTAATAACTACGTTATATAGATATTTATATAATACATTTCGGTCCCCTAAAATATGTTATCACTATCCGACCAAATGAAACCGTCCAAATGATACTGGTAAATATTATTGAACAGTCGCACAATTATTTTTATAATGTCACTATACACACCCTTAAGTCGCAGTACTAAAAAATATTTCAACACACAGGGGTTCAGCTGAACATTCGTATATACCAACCAATGATCTTACCCTGGATTTAGAACGAAGCTTAATGTTTCCTACATTTAGTAAAAAGTTCTTTGATCTTTTTGATTTTAATAGAACAATTATTTACAATCGTCTTAAATATGCAGGAAATGTGTGCCACTCAATGGAGTAATCAGTAGTTATTATGTAATCACAACTTGCGATATATTTTACATATAGTGCAATTTCTACCGAAAAAATAAATCAATAAAATTGGGGCATTTATTCAATAAATTTGGTACAAATTTCCATCGTCAATGTGTTTTTCTATAGAATTAATGATGACTCGCATTAATCCATCAGTCACCCAATCGGCACAGTTAGGTAACGGAATATGGTGAGGTTTGCCGATTGCTGTTTCCTAAGAATTTATCACAACTTTCGATTTCTTCGTTTATTTCCGTAATCCCGAAAGCAACCGAGAATGACAATATTGTAGGGCACCACACGCTGGTATGTAAATAACGTGCCATGTTTCAAGTTAGTTAACATGTCATTAAATTTGGCGCGGCATCGCAGATGAAACGTTTGAAGTCGGGTCGTAGTACTTCCTGTCAATATAATACTTCCATGGAAATACTAAGGCTTTTCTACCTCAGGCATAAATCACCTTAGCTTTATTTGGAAAATTGTTTAGGAATTTTGGTTCTCAATGCTCTTCAACTTCGTAATTTATTTGGCCTTTTTAACTTTTTTGGATTCGAGCGTCACTGATGAGTCTTTTTTAGACGAAACGTTCGTCTGGCGTATATACTAAATTTAGTCCTGGTATCTATGATGAGTTTATCTACAAACTTTTTACTGTAACACAATCCTTATCATCAATATTAATTGACAACAGAATGAATACTGAATTAAAAAGTTAATTAAATATTTAATGAATCGTTAGCATGAAATTGTTATCATGATAATTAAACGTCCTTTGCTAACATTTGATCAACATAAGGTCTGGAATGCAGTCGAATTTTATAAAACTTTGAGCCGGAAATAATCCTTTGAAATCAAAAGAGCTCAGATTATGAGCATTTCACATGGACATGCATTGGTTCATTGCTACAAAATGAGCGATAGTGATTTGTCCTGAGCATTTAAGTAGTGTCAATGACCTTCCATCGTTGTTCTCATGCATAGAGAGAATACAATGACACACACGATGAAATATATTTCCTGGTATTTTGTTATATATACACATCGAATGAAATCATTTCCATGTAAACATTTATTGTCAAACCTAACAACTAACACGATTTGGGAGAGGAGTGAGCGCTTACAGACATACTTAACCTAATTTATGTTTAACTGTCCGAAGTCAGGGGCCTGTAACTCAGTGGTTGTCGTTGGTTTGCTGTCTGTTATAATGTGAAAGCTACACAAGAAAATATTGCAAATCATACTTTAATTTTAAATCATAGAAATAAAAAAGCAAGCCCGAAATGAAACCCTATTTGTCGTATGAGAATTACATATTATATAAAAAAATGAAATAATAACTTCATCGCATATCATCTCCGGAAATCTGACTTTCATTGATCGAAACTTCTTTTCGTAAGAATTTACCGATTAAAATTGTACATGGATAAATTTCGGTCAAATCACATGGGAACTTTCCATGTCTGGAAATAAACTACAGGTATTTTATTTTCAGTTGGCACTAAAATTCGTGGATAAAGTCATCCACGAAAACCACGAAAAATTGGTACCCAAGTAACCATTTTTTTCACAGCTGTGAAAAATCTTTTTTTTGTTGGTATCAATTTTAAGTGATTGTGCAAAAGGTACATATTAGTAGGTTTGGTCTCTCGAAAAAAAAAACCAGACTTAGAATTTGTAGACTAAAGAAACGAACATTCGTAAAATTAATCATGTTGTTTTAAAATGATTTTGGGACATTGCATAAAACGTGTTCATTTACCATAATTTTTTCGTCTTTCATTACTAACAATATTAATAATATTTTTGATAAATTAAATACTTTCAGAAATAAGCTAGTTCACCTATGCTTTACATTGTCTCGATTGAAGGAAAAAGCAAGATACACATTTTAGTTGTTTGGTGTTATCAGAAGGGAGGCCACTACTTCACTCAAGCAAGCCTACAATGAAATCATTAATTATTTTTTCGTATTGGAATTACATGTATGAAAACATAAATTAAACCCTTCACCACGTATCAGCACCAGAAATCTCTTATTTTCATGAAAATTTTAAAAGTTAAAGTCGTACAACTTATCTTAAAAGATTAAATGGGTAAATCCGGTCTAAAGTTGTATATTTAGTTCAATTTATGCACTGTATTTGTTTTTCGTTTATTATTTCGCCATACCTACGTCATTTTGTTTTCGTGAATGAATTGTTCAACATTTTATCATGTCGAGGCATTTTATAACGGACTATGATATGATATGAGTTTTGCTTATTTTTGAAGGTCGTTTGGTGAACCATGGCTGCATCATTTGTTGGATAGTTGTCTTAATGCAGATCATCTCATATCTGTAAATTTTAAAAAGATACCATTTCGAAAAAGTCGTGCACAGTGGACAGAAAGTTAATCGATTTGATATAAATGCACTCTTTATGGAATTTTTTTTTTTATTTCCTACTCTAATCTGTTTCTAGACATAAAATCCTTTTTCCAGGCTTTGGGTTTAATATTTGAACATAATTACCCTTATTTGCCGATAAATTACTGCACACAAAGAAAACTGTCCTATTTTCTCAAGAACCATATGCCTGCTTTTCACAATAGAAGTAGCAATTGCCTGTTTTACACACATGCTTAATATAAAATTTGATTAAACATCTAATTATGTAACGTTTATCAATGTATTGTCAACATTGATTTAAAAAAAAATCGGGCCTTTGCTTTTTTTATTTCTTTCATAGAATAGCTTACCATGATGTTGTGGCCATGAACTCGAAACTTAATAAACATGTTCATTGTGATGTGAACTATACACTTACATATTATATACATAGATCGCGATTGATTTAAAAGAAAATTCTAGTACTTCTTTGCGTCTAAACACTCTATAAACCGGTGAACCGGACTCTTATGATCAAAGTAACACCTTCAATGATTTGTTTACGTCGGTATCCATACAGATTGATAACTACTTCGAAAACATAATTTTACATGTTTTAGAGATTGTCTGTTTTACAAGGTTATTTACGATATACATGTGAGTGTATAGTGTCATTAGACGCATTAGAATAAAATACCGTCCCATATATAAATTCTAAGAGTTTTCCACAGTCCTTAGCATGGTGCAAGCGTAGGATTCTAATCAATTTTCTACAATTATAATTTTCAGCATACTGGACGGTTTATTGTCATGATAAATTTCCTTACAAAATATTTACTTTAAGTGAAAACAGCAATTTAAAAGTTTTCTGTTCATGCTGAAGAGTAAGAAACATATTTACTTCAATAACTGATACTTCTGTTATTTCTTGAAAATTGAAGATTTTTTTGGTAACTAGTCTTATTATTGTCGTGAGAACTTTCAATATAAAATGATTGTCTGTTAGTGAAAACAGCAATTTAAAAGTCTTCTGTTCATATTAAGAAGTTAGAAATGTTTTACTTCGATCAGAGATATTTGGTCAATTTCTAGATTCTATACTATGGCCAGATTTGTATAACACAAAAGATGAAACATTGCTAAAAAGTAAAATAATAAAAATACCGAACTCCGAGGACAATATAAAAGAGAAAGTCCCTACTCAAATGTCAAAAGCAAATGTTCAAACACTAGTCACACTAAAACTTTCACCTGAACGCAGATGAAAATTTGAAAATGTGTAATTTCTGTTTATGCAAGCCCACAATACAATTGACTTTATACGAAAGACTGGTTAATATTCATAGAAATTTGTACATAACTTTACTGTATAACAAAGATAAAATCAAGGATTGGCATGGATGGACGAGCGTCAAATATAAAAACTATTAAATAATACCTTTTAGTTCTATTTGACGTTCTTTTGCTTCTGCTGGTTGACGTTTCGTCCTCGAGGGTATCACCAGCCCAGTGGTCAGCACTTAGGTGATGGCATGAATATCAATTATATGGTCATTTTTTATAAATTTAGCTGTTTGCAAACGTATGAATTATTCGAGGATTTATCCAAGGCTTAGGTTACCTTTGCTGTTTTTGGCACATTTGTTTTTAATTCTGAGTCCTCAAAGCTCTTCAACTTTATACTTGTTTGGTTTTATAACTATTTTGATCTGAGCGTCACTGATGAGTCTTATGTAGACTTAACGCGCGTCTGGCGTATCAAATTATAAGCCTGGTATTTTTTATAAATATTTTAGTAGATAGGAAACAAACTAAGTCTTAATGACAATCATCCGTAATGCACTATTTCGATGGACATTTTATATATTGTTTCTGCTGCAATTACATCACCGTTACCAGTTTAACTGCACCAGATGCACATTTTGACAATTAATGTCTCGGAACATATAAAATTGTTATTAAAGTTTAAGTGAATTCTAAAAATTACGAGAATAATTTATAATAGTAAATGGACTATGCTAAAGGATTTTAATTTTATATTTTACGAGACAATTTGGACAATTACAGTATTAAATATTTTAAAAAGTGAAACCATCGTTGCAAAAACGCTTAAAATACATTAAATTCATAAAATTGTCATCGAGAATACACGATAACATACTTCCGCATTTTAATATGCCTTGTTGTGCTTTCAGATTGGTTTCAATATGCAATTTCCGATAGATTCATACGTTAAAATATTTCCTTATATTTAGTAAAACTAAAATGGTACATTTCGTTCCACATTGATGGAGATTTTGGTGCATTTTTATTTCACTTTCATACTATTAGCTTTGGATATTGGATACACATTTATCAGTGGTAAGGCTTATTTGCACAGGAAACATTCAAGTGTTCTTAAAGACAACCTGCTAGATAGTTTTAATTTTTAGAAATACAAATAAAGTTGTAAACCTTTCTAAAAAGATGTATTGTAAAATGTTATTTGTTTTAATTATAATTTAATTACTTAGGTAAAATAAAATGTAGCAATGCACAATGATGATATTAAGTACATTGATACATTAATCCTAGATACTAAATTCTTGAGAAGTATATAAACTTGACTGAATACTAGCATTTTTTTATAGGTTCCCAACTTGTTTTCTTTTTTGCCATGGTATTGTCAGTTGTCCTTTCTGTTGTTGCATTGTAACCTCACAATATGTTTAAAGTTTTCGTCATAAGATGACCATTAAACGTGCAGAATATGGAAAAATGAATCTTCCTTATTCTTATGAATAAAGAAAAATATCTGAATATATTTTCTAAATATCTTAATCCCATAGATTTCCTTATTTCCATGATTCTTTCTGTGCTAATAATCTCGTTGTTTTTATGATTATACCGACACAACTTTTTTCATTTAGATTTTAAAGAATGAATAATATGATTTTAAGATTTCCAGATTATAGTTTGAAGTAACAACATTACTGTAAAAATGTAGGAACTTGTGTTTTAAATAATTTCAAGTTTTATTCATTTTTGTTGTCATAGTTGCTTGTTTTTGTGATTAAGAATATAACACAATGTTGACGTTTTTACCTATCAGGACTTTTTGTTTTGTTAATCCATCGTTATCAAAATAATGGAACTTTATGTGACTGTCATACAAGTGAGAGGTTTAGCGCTATAAAACCCGGTTCAATTCACCGTTTTCTATACAAGGAAATGTCTGTACCAAGTAAGAAATATGACAGTTGTTAACCATTCGTTTGGTGTTTGAGCTTTTGATTTTGCCATTGGCTTATGGACTTTCTGTTAATTTTTGTTATTTTTAATTTTTGCTAGGAAAAATTTACTTCAAGACAAATAAATCATCAGCTTTAAAAAAAATTAAAGAACCATCTTTTGAACTTAAATTTATTTTTAAAAATTTATGCTCTTCAACTTTGCATTTGTGTTATCGTCGTTTCCCCCTTTTTTGCAATGACATTGGTAGTTTTGTTTCGACTAATGCCTTTGGTATCTGTTGGCTCTCTTTTATAAACTGCTTATTATGTGTATTATTGACAAACACTTAATGAAAGTGTGATATGTACAATCTGGAACTTTACATCTTATACTTCTGTTCATTAATTTCAAAGACTATAAAAGTCCTGCTTTCCAGAATTAAATCGACATCTATATTACGACAAATCAAGTTCGGATATTTATTCACGAAATATCTATAACTTTATGATTTGCGAACGACAACATATTTGTAATAGATGATACTGAAACTAAAACCGATTTGTTAACGTTTTGGTGGTGGCTGCAATATAAAATAATAAAAGAAAAATGCATAGAAGTAAGAAGAACAGCTTCCATTGGCAACTAAATAATAAAAACGTATGGTAAGGCACTGAAATGTGAATGTATCAACAGATAAAAATCGGGTTTGTTCTACCATGAGCAATATAACGGATCCTCTATATGTGGAGCAGGATCTGCTTAGTCTGAAATTTTCTGTGTTGTGTTTTGTACATTGTTGTTTGTCTGTTTGTCTTTTTCTTTTTTAGGCTTGATGTTGTCTGGGTTTTTATCGACTTATGAGATTGAATGTCCCTCTCATATATTTTTCATTTCTGCTATTACAAAATATTCTATCAAAGAAACAAAATCCAGAAAAACACAGATAGATAAGTAAGTGTAGGATTTAATAATGTCCCCCATGAAAAAATGTCCACTGGACACATTTTCATAGTAAATACTGTCCATGGACAATATTTATTTATTTAAATGTGTCCTGGACACAATGTCCTATGAAAATATGTCCTCAGGTATGGAAAAGTGTCCATGAACATGGACATGATTCACAACCATAATATTGTCCAGGGGGGGCATTTTTTCACAGGAAATTGTGTCCGCCAGGCCATTTTTTTTTATATGATTAATCTATTAAATGATATTCATTGCCTTGTTATTTCTGGAAGCATTTTAACTTTAAATTGAGACCTTTGATTAATTGTTACTTTGACATAGAGTTGTCTCATTTGTCACTCATATCATCCTTATCTTCATATCTATATCTTTTGATATAATATATACATGTATAATTCAAACTCAAATAAGTAACGAACAGATGCTGTCAGTAATATTTTCCTTGGAGGACACAATTTATTAACATTCACTACAAAAATGTCTTCTGTAGATGGACCCTTTTTTATAACTGTTGATGTACTGAAAATGCTGTCTACTGAGGAGACAATATTTCATGGCAATGGACATTATTATTTATTTTCAAATGCCTTCTTCTCTGACATGATAAATATAGTAAAGATCTTCAGATTTAAACTCCCTTCTTATTGTTATTCTTTCATTGTCATTTAACCACTTGCTGGAAATTTCTTAGAACTTAAATTTCTCTATATTCACTTCCATCCATTATTTGTTTGTTTACATTTGTATATTATTCAATTTATCATCAATCCTTCACATTTTAATTAAAATTCAAGTATAATAAAACTTTTTAATGACCTTTGTATTACTTCCCTTGGAGGACACAATTTAATAGCAACTACTATGAAAATTTGTCCTGTGGATGGACACTATTTCATATCATTAACAGTAAAAATCTGACTATTCCATGGCAATGAACATTATTAAATACCAAAATTCTATGAAAAACTGTCCTCATGGACACTTTTTTACAGGACACTATTATGTCTTACATAAGCATCATGAGCTCGAGTGGTCAGGTATCAAAAAAAAAGAGGAAAGGAAAACCTCTACAAAGCAATTAAGTTGCACCCGTTCAAATAAAATTTTCGTTTTTTTTTCAGGTAGTTCCAATGTTACAGAAAAGACAACTGGTAAATACTCGTAATAAGGATCTAAGTTCTGGCATAAATATTTTAACATTTCTTCTTTACATCATGTTTAGAAGAGAAGAAACAATGACAGTTTTTGTAATATTGACTTATATTGACCGGAACGGTTTCTTCATATCTGTCCGCATTTTCAAGGAAAGTGTATAAATCCTGACGGATTTCTAATGTTTTATTATTCCGGTTTATACCTGAAGTAAGACATATTAGCCTAATATGTGTTAGTAGTTTACCGATGTTTATATATAGTAAAACGATAAAACACATTTATAATACTGATAGTCAACGTAACGTTATCTTTATTACTTCATTTAACCAAGTACGTTAATATGTTTAAAGATGACGTTGAATTTTGAATAATCAGAATACGTTAGAAAAGTGTTCGAGTAAGTGCTTAGTAATACAAATTCCTAGAACCAACTATGCACAAATGAGTACGTGAAATACTTCCTCTAAAAAAACAAAGTTACTATATATCCAATGATTAACTTTTTTTATTTGCATCACAGTACAACAGTATAAATACAAGAACATAAAAGATTGCTTGTACAAATCATGTGTTGCAGTGACGTCAAACTGAAAGAACCGCGTATCGGTATAAAAAATTTCCTAACCATAGTAGTTCTGCCTACAGTGAATTAATGTGTAGTTTGGTTGTCCGTTAAACCATTACGATGATAGGTGTGGATTGAGAGATAACATGTCATCAAGTGTAAAAAGTAAAATCACAAAAAAACTGAACTCAAAAATACAAAATCAAATGATAAAACATATCAAACGAATGGACAACAACTATCATATTCCTGACTTGGTACAGGTAGTGGCCCTGAAAATATATTTGTTAATTGAATTTGAAAACGCATTATCGTTTTTCATGGGAAAGTAATAGATAATCAAACAAATCACTATATTAACGAATTAAGTGAAATATACCCGTCGATCCATTACAAATGTTAAATGTAAGAGACTAAAAAAGTGACATATTGTATAAGGTCTAAACAGCATACACTGATTGTACTGTATTTTCCTCAAACAGGAAGCGTTTGTACAGATGTTAGTTAAAAATAGTCGACAAATAAATAGTTAATTCAAAAAATAGAAAATTAAAAAAAAAAACAGTTAACTCAAAATAAAAGACCCTGAAAAGATCGTTAAGGCGACCATATAATAAGTGAAGTGCAGATTGAAGCTGATATATCGTCACAGCCTTTCTTCGGTAGTTCTTTAAGCAGGTGTAAACTATTGTTAAAAAGTCGGTATTAGTATAATTTAACATCAATTACAACAAATCAAAACCATTGTTTTGGGCAAAAGGTACTATACAAAAGTTTCCTTGATTTGAGTCCTTCAATCTTAGCGACAGATCTTAAAAGTATGGCAAACCGTACAATTATTTCAATGTACAAATATGTGCACTGTAGAATTTGAAGTTTTAAAGGGTTTGGGAAGTTTGACCGTAGGTGGTTTTGACTGTGTACCCGGTGGTTTTTTTATTCATCAGGTCATGCGCTTTGAATTAATTGAAACGTTTTAACGTCAATTTTAGATAAAATTGAGAATGGAAATTGAATTGTGTTAAAGAAAAAGGCTCAGTTCACCTTATGTCAACTCCCCGATTTAAAAAAAGAAACATATCCTTTTAGCCAAAAAAATCTTTATATCATATTTAAACTCATATATGCTTATCGCACCGCGGATAAATTGTCACGTTGTGATTGGTTTAACACTGTCACGTGGTGACCCCTATAAGACCGTAGAGGTTAGTTAATTTCATAGGGGGTTCATGACGCGGTAATGTCAATGGTGACGTCATCTGTCAATGTTGTTGTGTTTCATTGTTTATTTTTTTAACAAAAGGCATCAGAAAAAGTCCAGTGTGCGATAAATTCGTTATACGGTTAACTATACTGACCCCCTACGGATCCATAAAGGGTGAATAAAATCAATAGGGGATTCGTCCTCTGGCCTCATCTTCTATGAATTTTACTAACCCTCTATGGATACGTAGGGGGTCAGTAGCAAACCATCCTCTGGCCTCATCTCCTATGAATTTCCTAACCCTTTATGGATCCGTAGAGAGTCAGTAGCGAACCATATAACTTATATTACGCGCGTTCATATGGACGTCATGAAACGAGACGTAATTTCCACGCAAAAACTGCTCTACCGAGGTATAAGGAAATAAGAATTGGATTGACGCTGTATAATTTTACGGTCTGAGATCTAAAATACCTGAATACTAGTAGTCGTCTGATCTGTTAATGTTGATTGTGTCCTATATTCCCAATTGTTATTTGTATGGTAAGTGGTGCTTCTTTGACTCTTATCCTGTCAATGCCACAATATACGTCCTTCTTTTGATAACATGCGATTCACTCAGGTTTTTTTTTATCTTGATTTTGTTAACGGTATTTTAACATCGCTAAACTACTGTTGCGTTAAATCTAATATTAAATGGATCTAAATGTATCCCCTCATTGTCCTCCTTCGTTTCAGCCTTTCATTCAATATCACTTTATATTACCTTTTTTCTTTTCTTACCTTTAAGAATATAAGGATAGATGTGATAATTGTCAATGATTCACTTAATCGGGCATAAATATAGACAAAAGACACTTAGAGACCAACATTAATGTTTCTTGTCGTCATGTGTGCTTTATAGCATTATACTGACTTGCTATAATTTTATCAGCAGTATCGATAGTTATAAATTATGTGTGATGTGTGTTGCGTCACATCAGTCAATATTGCTCTTGAACCAGGATTGACTTATCATTACTTAATATATTCTACGACATGAATAATCATTGATATGGTCATATTTACCTTAGCCGTATTTGGCATAACTTTTTGGAATTTTGGGTCCACAATGCTCTTCAACTTTGTATTTATTTGGCTTTTAAACTATTTTGATCTGAGCGTCACTGATGAGTCTTATGTAGACGAAACGCGCGTCTGGCGTATAAAACTATAATCCTAGTACTTTTGATAACTAATTATATATTACTGTTTACAAAAGTTTTGAATTTTTTAAACACTAAGGCATTTCTGCCTCAGGAATATATTACCTTAGCTGCATTTGGCAAAACTTTTAGGAATTTTGGTCTTTAATGCTCTTCAACCTTGTACTTTATTTATTTATTTTTTTGGTTTCGAGCGTCACTGATAAGTCTTTTGTAGACGAAACGCGCGTCTGGCGTAAATACAAAATTTAATTCTGGTATATATGATGAGTTTATTGATATAATCATAGTTGTAAGTTACCTGTTTACAACACTTTGAATTTTTTGACATACCTAGAATTCTCTACCTCAGGATTAGATTACCTTGGCTATTGTTTGCACAAGCTTTCTTTAGTTTGGGATCCCTATGTTTTAAATCTTTGTTTATTCGAGCATCACTGATGAGTTTTTTGTTGAAGAAACGCGCATCTGGTGTACAATATTTTAGTTTTGATATCTATGATGAACTTTTTTTACATTAATTTAATTTTGCGTTCGATGAAAACTGGGCTTACCCGAAAGGTACTTTGTATCATTCTTGCGTATATGTTTTAAGACTCTTTGTACACTAACTAACATATGTAAACTACAATATGTATGTATGGAAGAGCATTTTGAAGAAAAAATCACGAGATACCAAGGTCGCAACAAAAATGACAAGTCGAGGATAGATAAAAAAAAATGGCAAAAAAAAGACGACCAACTACCAAAGACACATTAACAGTTATAAAAATTAATACTGAGAATCTATTGAATACATCTGGAATTTTGATCATTGGTTATTGCATATCATAGTGTATCAATGTATAATTCAGTAATAACTATGACCATTCTGTATTTCTATCTACAGATATATACAATAATGCACAGTTGAACTTCTTTACCACTGTTGGTATGTATTGCCTACTATGGAATCAAGTTTCCAATTAATTAATGGTTTTGCAAAGAATTTTGTTTACCTTGTGGAATATCTTTTAAAATTAAATGTTTTGCTAAGATATCATCTTTGAAAAAATTAAAAATAGTTAGTTTCGCTTAACATTTTAGTTTTCAAACGTATACAGAATAGCGAAACAAACTACCTTTATGTAACGCAATTTTTCGTCACATTTCAGTAAAATTTGTAAATTTAATGCTGTACACGTGGAACATATCAAAGTTTGCCAAAAACAAACTATGTGTAAATCTGTCTTTCCATAGTTTCCTTATATAGGGATCAAAATACTTACCTGAGGTAGCACTCCACAGTTAGAAAATAAAATTAAAAATGAACCACAAAACGTTTTATCATCTCCTATTCCTGGATTTCTAATACATTAACCTAACGGTGTGTGTTGTTCATGTGCATATGTATGTAATCAGTATCTTCCATAGATTTGATTTTCAAAAGTTACAATGGTGTAATATAGTTCCTTTTTTATCCATTGCAATATTCTGCATTTATTTACCATAAAATATTGCAAAAAGGGGGGTGAAAATGTCGCATATCCCCCAAAATTTGGATCAAACTAGAATTGCAATGCCTTTGAGTGATACCTTTTTAGAAACTGTTGACATTAATCTTCCTAATGATCAAATTAAAAATGACTTTGGCCTCATTTTTTCGAAAAATTTAATCACAAAAATCGTGTGACAAAAAGTTGGAAAAAATCATTACAATAATTGCTGGACCAATGTATGGAATGGATAAGCAAATACGGACTGTCATACAGAAAACAGCCTATATTACAGACATTACATCATCATCATCATCATCATCATCATCATCATCATCATCATCATCATCATCATCATCATCATCATCATCATCATCATCATCATCATCATCATCATCAATTGCAGCAGGTTTTATATAGAAATTTCACAGAAGCAAATTTATTACTGTGAATATTTATTATGAATAATCCTAGTTTTAAATTTAAGAACTTCCACATTTCAAGCATTTCTGATTTCTATGTTTAAGGTGGAGCTGCACTGTCTTTGGTTTGTGTGTTTTTACTAGTTGCAGTATCATGTCATCTAGCAAATGTGAAAACGAGGTAAGATTATTTAAGATTGCACTCTTAGTCTATGTGACATGTCTACACAGTGGATGGTAATTGGAAAGATATATCTGCAAAAAGTAATGAATTCCTATGTCAAAATGGTTTTTATTTTTATTTTTCTTTAAAACCCTTACTTTTATCTTATGTAAACTTATAACACTTATATATGGTTTCATGTCGATATATGTACACGTTGCAAACATGGACAAAGCCGACGACACAAAACATTACATCGACCACTTAAAATTATATTTTTATGTAGCCTAGGTGAACGAGTAGACTATGGAGCTTGACACAGTGCGGGCGGTGTTACCACAATGTCACATAAAGCAAGGCTCGAATCCCCCTGAGGGAAAAACTAAAATTTTCATTGCAAGTTTAAAGATCTATCATTGTTTGATTTAATTTTAGATAAATATATATTATAATGATGTCAGCTCTGTATAACCACGTGCTATCCGATGGAGAATGTCTGTCATAAAGTTGTCCCTCGTTAAGACATTCTCCCAAATATTTAACTTTATAATTCATTAATTATTATTACAGTACAAATTCAATTGATTATACCAGGTCATCCTTATATGTTCACCTTACATATCTATTGATACATTGAATAGCCCTTGAGTTTAACAATCGATTTTTATTCAATGGTTGTAGATACTCCGGAAGTCGTCCTCAAAGATAATTATAATAGATGGATTATAAATAATATATGAAATCATTTTTTTTTTATTTCACATATTGGTGTGTATATAAACTCATCATAGGTACCAGGACTAAATTTTTAGCGCCAGACGCGTGTTTCGTCTACAAAATACTCATTAGTGACTCGAATTAACATAGTTTAAAAAGGCAAAATCTGGTGCGAACTTGAAGAGAATATAGGACCCAAAATTCCTAAACGTTCGTCATGTCAATCCTAATTCATGTAACCACATATATGTGTTTTTTTCTTAAACTGCACGTATATGTTGATACATATATATCGATTCCATAGCTGCAACAAGTGTGTTACGATATTTTTCCACTCGAAACAGTTAAATCTTAATATGCAAATCGCGGGCCGTACCGAGTGTTTTTACATATTTAAAATTTAACTGTTGAGTGTGGAGAAATATCGTAATACACGAGTTGTAGTGGTGTAATCTGTTTATCTTATGATCTATATCCTTCCATTGTAAACTTTTGCAGAATGTTGTGTTCTTTACATGTGACGTCATAAGGCATGGTCTTAATTTGGCTTCATAATAGGTAATTAAGAAGTAATCAAGAAAATTAAACGTTAAAATTAATTTCGACCAATCATTTGCTGAGAATGAGTAATATTTTTCTTACACCGCTCAGGAAATGTGAAAATAGCACAAAATTAGAGAAATTGGCCGTCACTACAAATTGACAATATGATAGTACATCAGTTCAGTTTGTTTTTACTAGTACGTCTTAAGGTCAATTAAAGAATACCTGTACCAATCATATTACGATGCTATGTTGCCGTTTAAATTTGTATATTAACTTAGAAAATAGATATGTAGCCTTATGCATTGAAAGGTCAGTTTATCCCTTTCATACAATAAGAGTTGTATAGCTTGGTGTCATGCCATTTACCTTGTCCAAAATAAAGTTATTTAGTGACCAAAACGGCTAACAAAAAAAAACAAAGTTTATTGGCATTAAATTATGTGATAATAGTACACAGCGAAAAATTACAAATCGGTGCAAAACTTATTTTATTTTTGTCAAACAAAATGTAGGTAAATAATCCCCGATTTTGTGAGAAAAAAAATTTGAGGGGAAATTCCAAAATGTTGTTTTAAAAATGGTAGTAATATGTCAAGTTGAGTGCAAAAATAAACACGATTGTACGTTTGCTCCAATATTTCTATGAACCTTTCAAAAATTCTTTAAGGTTCGACATAACAAATGGACAAAAATGTTTGTTTTTATGTCTCAATATTACTCTGAATACAGACCACCATGTGCAGCTGGAAATGTTTTAAGACCTAGAATCCACCATATATATATTTTAAATATAAGAGGGACGAAAGATGCCAGAGGGAGAGTCAAACTCATAGATTGAAAATAAACTGACAACGCCATGGCTAAAAATAAAAAGACAAACAGACAAATAATAGTACATTTGTAAAGAAGACACAACATAGAAAACTAAAGACTAAGCAACACGAACCCCACCAATAACTGGGGGGTGATCGCATGTGCTCCGGAAGGGTAAGCAGATCCTGCTCCACAATAAATGGTGTGCTTTGGGGGGAAAAAATTATGATTTGAAGAGCATTTTCTTTTATCACTGCAGGTGATTGTAAAATAAACACACATTTAAGTTACATTTGATATTGCCCAGATCAGTTGATCGATATCAAGCTTTTCAGTAGAATACAACTGTTAGCTGGGAGGGGGCAATCACAAAGATTTTACCAATATTAGTTTATTTACATCTTTTGCAGGGAAAAAATGAAATGCCCTTCAAAATATTTTTTTTTATTTGAAACACAAAATGTTATTAAGTTTACATATTAAGTGGATGCTAGGCCTAAACACTTTTAAATATTTAGGTGCAAACACAATCATTTTTGTCCATCTGTAATGATGAACCTAATATAGAAAGAATGTCAGCTCTCATTTGCAAATTAATGTTTCTCCATTCAATTTTGATGTGAATAAGAGAGTTTGACAATGTAAATGGCATGAAGCCAAATTTATTAAATCATATTAGTCGAATGGGGTTAACTTACCTTTTAAATCTCAAGGCTAAATATCTATTTTCGAGGCTAATATACCAATTTAAAAGGTAACATATAATTAAATTTTGACTGGTATATATGTTTTTCAAATGACCATAAATGGTCTTGGCCTTACTCATTTATGTAGAATTCATTTGCAAAAATCAAATGCTCAAACACACACATAAATGTTGCCTATTCAAATTAATAGAAATTGAGTTTTTTTAATTTCATATTCGTAAATATTAGTTTTGATGTGTGCGTGATATTACATTGTGTTGTTCTTTTCACAACTTATCCTTTTTTCAAGAAAAAGTACAAAAGTATACTTTAAAGAAAAGGGACAGTTGTAAATACCTACTTAGGTAATTATAATTTATTTTCTTTTTTAAAGATTAAGAACGTTGGAAAACCAATTGGCTAAAGGCAAGAATGAAAGACAACAGCAGTCAATACTCAGTCCTCAACCATCAATCACATCAAATGTACCAGAAGATGTCGAAGATATACCTCGTGTATCAAGACGTTCGGAATATATCCGTGTGATAAGGAATTTTAAAGATTTGAGAGATCGGGCATCAAAAATATTTCCATTTTTTAATACTCCACGAAGCAGTGCAGATACATTCGATTTATCGAAGCAAGACGACCCTATTTACGATGACATATCGCAATATCGTCCAAAAGGACAGAAACCCGAAAACCAGACACACTGGTGTTGTTGTTGTTGTCGTATCTTGCCTAATAATTATGTACAAGCAAACACATCAGATGCAAAATCACCGGAAATGAATCATGATGCACACCAAGACACACATGAAATAATAGATAGCCAATCAGCAAAGGAAAAGGTAAATATAGAAGCAGAAATACACCACGATAACAGCGATACATTAACAAGGAAAAAAGATAATAGCGATACATTAAAAAGGAAAAAAAAGATGCAAAAAGAACAAGAATCTGGCAATCATATTGAGGTCAAACACGTTGATTTTGATATACGAGAAATATGCATTCAGCCGACCACCACAGATGATGTAACAATAGGAGTAACACAAAAACCAGTCAAGCAAGTAAACAAAGAACAGCAACTCGTGTCGTTCGGGAAAACAGCTATAATACCTCACACAGGACAACAGAAACCTAGACTTGAGCCAAGGACAGTTGATCCACTTTCGGTACAAGGAAAATGCAATACTTTTTCAAGTCATGGAACAAAGAAAGTTCAAGGAATCAAACTTCCTTTTCCGTCATTTCCAATTAAACAAGCAAAATCTTTACCTGCATTGAACGAAGAAGCAATAGATGAGTTTACAGGAACGTCATCGGAGGATGAGAAGGATAGAGACCCCAGTTATATTGATATGGGAGATACGTTGATTACGAATCAATAACCATTTCCAGCATTTACTAGTAGTAATTGTAAAGGACCGAATCATATCCCATATACTAATATTTATACTTCATATCACAATGGACGAAAACCATAATTTACGTTATTCTACTTTCACATATTTAGTTGTTGATACTGTGTTTTTGACGAATAACTGATATACCGAACAACTGACATACACGTCATATTGAAACGACATGCTCTTTTAGTATACTATGTATAATATATCGCGTGTGGCATATTTAGTGTAATACCCTTGTTCTGGAACATTTTCTTTAACTTTCGTGTTTAAATTTTAAACATATGATAATTGAAAATAAATACATGGTATTCTTTATTGCATGATGTATCCCCCATCGATCGATATCAGTCCTAATACATTCAGTCCTCTAGTTAATATTGATATCATGGATGGTGTAAGTGATTTATATTTTGCTTTTATTATATTATATCATATTCATCGCAAGGAAGTACTAGTATAAAAGATCAAATGTTTAATTTTACATCATTTTTCCTCATCATCACGAGAAATTCTTGCTAAACGAAAATGATAAAGGATGTCTGACCTTCAACTGTGTATCACTTCCTGCGGATGGACTATATATTTGATAGTGAAATGTTTTTATAGTTGTTTGCATTTAGTTTGATAAGTTTTAATTGTCGACTCTGTCAGAATTTGCAGTCAGTTGCTAGGTTTTGTTTTACTGTGAGTACCCAATTAATGGAATAACTGGCGAGTCCGAAATAATAAAAACTAACATTCATTGTGGTTTTAAGGACAGTAGCTGCTAATTCATGTCGATCGAATGAACTCATAATTTCAAAATTTGATTGAAAATGTCAAAACATATAATAGTCCCTTCTTGTAATTTTTTTAAGCCAAGAAAAGCAGGTTTGATTAGTTCAACTTGTATTTTCAAAATCGTATCTAATGTCCCTTTCAGGTAAAAACAAATAAATTATTAGTATGTTAACACCAGTAACTATTGTGATTAAACTCATTTTGAAACGAGTATTTTGTTTCAATCGTTGTATCTGTTAAATTGTGTGTTATATATGCACGAATAGATAGAATAGGTGATCCGCGCCCGTAACATTTATATCATGTTTTGTATATTTTTGTGTTGATAGCACTGCTTGGGAACTATCATCAGCTAAGTAGTCATGACTTCGGAAATTGTTCGTTAATATATTGTTAAATTATTAGAAAACATTAGATGTATTAAAAACAATCAAGTAAATAAAACATTGATAGCTACTTAAATTGTTACACAAATTTCAAACTTATTTTCATCCCTTAATGAACCCCTGATTGTGGAAAAAGTGTTCCATGATGAAATTGACATTGCACAAAATAAAGCTGTGTAACTATAGTGAGGAAACTAGTTGTAGCATAAATAAAATTTATATGTTGTTATTTAGATACAGTAAAAAAATGATTTAAAAGGAAGTTGCCGTTAATTACATTTCATTTATGCTGCAACTAGTTTCCTCACTATAGTTACACAGCTTTATTTTGTGCAATGTCAATGAAATACTCAGAAAATCATAATTTCGATCCATACTTTATTTTTCTGAGGGTGCTTGATGGTCCTGGCTACGCCTGATACATTTCTGCAAATCTTTCAATTTTTATTTAAATTTATAGAATCAGCTATTGTTAGTCTTTTACACTAGTAGTTTTTGAGGTCCTTTATAGCTTGTAGTTCGGTGTGAGCGAAGGCTCCGTTTTGAAGACCGTACTTTGACCTATAATGGTTTACTTTTACAAATTAAGACCACAATTTTACAAAAAGACGGCAAAGGATACTTTAAGATACCAGGTTATTTCAAGTTCTAATTCTTATGAAATTTTAACCATAAAAACTGGTATTTGCAAGGACAATGTATACTTGAAAGACTACAGATTATGTTTTGTTCGTTTATTGCATTCTTACAATATCCATTTTTCTAACGCCTTGATATATAGTCCTACAAATATTGGGAGATTCTTTTTAAAAGGGTAACAAAAATATTAACGTAACTGAGCGATACTGACAGCATTTTAGGCACTGTGTTCATCCGTCATCATTCGTTGAAGTTGATTTTTTACCTCTTTCATCATTATGTGTGTTTGGTTTCTATAAAGATTTAAGACAAATAAAGGCAACAGTAGTATACCGCTGTTTAAACTCATAAATCCATGGACAAAAAACACAATCGGGGTAACAAACTAAAACTGAGGGAAACGCATTAAATATAAGAGGAGAACAACGACACAACATTAAAATGTAACACACACACACACACACACACAGAGAGAAACGGACTAAGCATTAGACAAAATCCTATGAGAGTAACAAATATAACATCAAAACCAAATACATGAATTTGGGATAGATAAGTACCGTGACACGTGTTATAGTAAACAAACGACACAACGGAAACACAACGTTAAAATGTAACACACACAGAAACGAACTATATTATAACAATGGCCATATTCCTGACTTGGTACAGGACATTTTTAAAGGAAAAAATGGTGGGTTGAACCTGGTTTTGTGGCATGCCAAACCTCCCTCTTTTATGGTCATGTGAAATATAACATTAAAATGACAACACAACATTACAGGACTACAATATAAATAAATAGGAGAACATAGTTGACAAATAAACACACAAATAATAGCTAACAAAAGGCAACAAGTTTATATAAAAAAAAAATCAATACGCCAGAGGTGCATTTTGTCCGCACAAGACTTACTAGTGACGCCCAGATACAAAAGTTTGAAAGCCGAAACAATTACAAAGTTGAACAGCATCGAGGACCAAAAGTTAAAAAAAAGTTGTGCCAAAAACGGCCAGGGTTTTCTGTTAGGTACCAGAACATCCCTGTTATTTAGAATAATTTATACTTTTGCAAACAGTAAATTTTATATAATGACTATACAAAAGATGTACATGATAAAACTGAAGTATTAGCTAATTACAGGAAACAACCGAAATACATTGTATAACCCGACAAAATGCAACACATCCGAATAAGTTTAAACCTCAACCCATTCATACTTTGAACTCTGTTCTCATTGTAATTTAAACTCTGCTCTCATTGTAATGTGAATGCATTTTCTTTAGAATTTGAATCTATTCTCATTAGCATGTGAAATATCATTTTCAAGAATGTTACGTGGCGTGTTTGTTTGCCAATAATCAACTTTCAACATTAAAAAAAATTACAAACCACTTGTCTTATAAAAATAGAAATTACACTACAAATGATAAAAACGATAAAGTAAAACTCCATTAGCAAACACTAAGATACCAACTAAATCTTAGGGGGGACGACAAAACCGGTTATCAGATTTCGTGATTCTCAAAGTAAGAAAAATTCGGTTGATGTTATTTAACTCGTTTGATAGGTTGTGGTTTTATAGACTGTCATTTAGTTGCAAAAACGGCCTAGACATCTCATAAAATATACAATTTTATTTTCTCTTCTTATACATTATTCACTCTATAATGATTTTTTTCATCAAATGCAAAAATGTTCATCAAGATAACTTTACCACAAACGAAATATTTGTGTTTCTTGTAAATCAAAGGATGATAAACTTCACTAAACTCCTTATAATGAAACGATACATAGCTGGATCATCAAGATGTTCGAGTTAACATATTCCTTGAGTGCTGACTACTATACTTTTTACAGTAAAAGATTACTAATCTCAGATCACAATCTCTGCAATTTTGCAGCAACTTTAGAACTTTTGATTTTTCTACACGTTACACCACTATTCTCCATGCTTAATTGAAAGTTCAACCTCACTATCTTATCAAATAGATCTCGTTCTATAAAAATGGAAATCGTAGATATAAATTTCTTGTTTTGGGTTATAAAAATTCTGATTTTGTGAAAGAAACACTGATTCTATCAGAAAATATACTGCGGATGATATTATCAAAAATTTAAATCACAAAAATAATGAACTCCGAGGAAAATTCTAAACGGAAAGTCCGTAATCAAATGGCAAAATCAAAAGATAAAACACATCAAACGAATGGACAACAACTGGCATATTCCTGACTTGGTACAGACGGTACAGGCATTTTCTTATGTAGAAAATGGTGAATTGAACCTAGTGTTATAGCGCTTAACCTCTCACTTGTATGACAGTTGTATCAAATTTCATGATATTAAAAACGATGTGATCAATAATAAATGATTAAATTATAAGTACGGTATTGCCAATGTTATTTAGACTGATCGGGAGGAGCTTACGTTTTAATTTGCATAAGGACAGCCTATTTGAAGATGTGTGTGATAAGGATGATTGCCGTTATAATTATTGCTGATTTCTAATCACCTATGAGTGTCATCAAAGTAATTTACAAAAGAATTACTGGACACTTCATTAATGATTTTTATCATAAAACACCTATTCATAGATGGACTGGTTTATTATGAGCGAACCGGTGAAACTCCGCCCAGTCAAGTGAAATAAATCGAGTAATACCTTAGATAATTAATTGTATTTGTCGAATTTGGTTGATTGATATTTCAGCAGCAAACAGTCGGTATTCCAAGGGGTAATAATTGTGCACCCCTACTGGTTGATTTGTTTCTGTATTTGTTGAAAGCAGAATTCATTCAGCACCTTCTAAAAGACAAACAGAAATAGCACCTTGCAAAATTAAATGGTGGATGGAACCAGGATTTATAGCTAGCTATAAACGTGATCTATTCTCAAATGTGAATGGTTTGCCGAATATGATATCGCGTTGCTATTAGACGTGTCTCGGTATTTATGTATCCAACATTCATGTATTAGGTACAATATTTCTTTAGTAAGTCTGGTTGGATATTGTGTTCTGTCTTATCGTATGTTGTTTGAATTTTATTTTTATTTTCTATATCCGTGTAAAGGTTAAGAAGATTAATGAGCTAGTTCATTTAATATATGATTTTAAGTTTACAACTATATGCACAGGATTTATTTGATTTTACACAATTTTGATTTAGAAGAAAATCGAAATGGTTAGAAAATACAAATAATTACGCCATTAAAATCACAATTTTATTTACCAATATTCTCGAAAGCCGTACGGTGACCTATAGTTGTAAATTTCAGTGTCTTTTTGGTTTCTTGTGGAGAGTTGTCTCATTGGTAGTCATACCACATCTTCTTTTTTCTATCTAATGGTTTGAAAATACATAAAATAACGCCATTACAAACTCAACCCCAAGATCCATCAGCAAGATCCTCTTCTATATATTTTTTTTTAGAAATTTACCAGTAACCTGTGATAAAATAAACGTCAGGAAAAATACGTCACGCTATTTGGGGTTGATACATTTATCATGCATGTGACGAACAGTTCATAATTAAATTGTTATGTACTGGTGCACTGTCGTAAATTCGTTGGAGCGGTGTCCGCGTTGTTACTCTGTAGTTTCCATTTTGTAATATACTATTATACTATTCATTTATGTATGTCTCTGTTCTGAGTGTTCTTGGGTTTATTTTTACTGTATTACTGTCGGGTAATGTTGTCGTTTGGAGGTATTTTTAACTTGTACGAGTCGAAAGTCGCATAAAATTCCATTATATTGACAACGATATGTGAAGAGAAAAAAAAAACAGTCATAATAGGTAAATATTTTAAAAAAAAATTGGGGTACAACAGACTAATAAAAGTACTTTTACTGAACTTCGGAAGAAATATATACCGAAATATTATACAACATACCCATCTGTACTGAAAATGCAAAACATGCTGTCATTGTGTCACTGTCGGTTATTGTATAATCTAACTATATTTATCAAGAAACTATCTACCTTCATTTAGAAAGATGTATGTATTTTACAAGTTTTATTATCTTTAGAAATTACACTTCTGTCATTTATTGTATTGTATTTGTAATTTGTCCTCATGTAACACATAGTTTGTTTCTGAGTGTAAATAAAGAATTGAATTGAATTGTAAAGTCGAGGGTGTCTAGAGATTTTGGAAATGACTATTTTTACAAAGAATGAAATGGAAGTACTGAACCCGGGTCCTCACCTTTTCATATTTTTCTATTTAGCATAAAAGCATAACAGATTTATTTAACGTCGGTTATACATGTAACAATACAACAAAAGCTCTGTAGAGCTTTTATCCGACCTTCATATATATAATAAACACAAGATACATAAAACAGTAAGCACATCATATGCATAAATAATTGGTATCAAGCACAGCAACTTATATCAGTTAATAGGCAAAATCAAAGCATATAAAGCAAACATAAAATGCAGACAAACTAACATTCATGCGATAGTCATTATATAGGCGCACTAAAATTAACTCTAGCATTAAAAAAAACCACCACATTAATTAAAAAGGTATGCAACAAAATATAAAAGAGTATACTAGATAAATAAGTGATCGATCTACTATATATAGCTACAGCTTACTGAGATCGACAGGGGGACACGGACACTGGCACCAATTACCAACCAAACTTTTGTACTGACGAAAAGGCATTTCTTTACTCAATTTATTCGGCATTTCGTTCCAGAGTTTGGCTCCTGTATATCTCAATGAGTGTAGACCATGGGGGTGTGTCTTTACCCCGGTAACATCTGCCATATTGTTATTTCTGAAAGAGTCATTACAGTTATTAATTTCAATAAATTCATGTAAATATAAAAGACATTGTTTATCAATAATTTTATACACCTCGATTGATATTATTCTAATTCTTCTGATTTTTAAACTTGGTAGTTTTGATTTAATTAAAGTTGTTGATAAGTACTACAATAGTCTTCATGTATACAAAGATCTTAAGATACGTGCCTTTATTTTCTCTTTTGTGGGAATATTACAATCACCTCAAACGTGCCATACTACTGGGCAACAAGGGTTTGTATAGTGAGACTCTCACTATAAAAATTCTGATGATCAATAATTTAAATTTTACACGATAAATGATATAGTAAGTCTACCTAATTTAGTAAAATACATTTACAAATGTGGGCATCAAATTTAATCTGATAGTGACTAGTCAATTGAATGTGTTACACCAAGTAATTTCACTTTTTTCACAATGTATGATATTGCCATCTAGATTAAAACATGTAAAAGGAATATTCAGTTTATTTTCAGTTTCCCTGTAAATTGTCTGGAACTTGTCAGGGTTGGCCTTGTATGATTTTACACATCAAATCAGATATTTAAAAAAGTAATATGTGTCAAATCGTTTAAATGTTCATATACACGTTAACATAGTTGGGACCGAACTAACATAGGGACGAAATTGTCAATAATATTTAGTTAAATCTTTCTTTTATTCCAAACCAATCTTATTTACGCGGCCATTTTGAAATGGAAAATCTCCTCTCAGACTGAAATGTTGTTTACATTTGCAAATATTGAGCTTTATTGCATAAAAAAATGCCTCAGCAATCAACGAATAGACAAGCTACTATTTTAGAAAAGTTAAAATCTGGAAACGTCGACAGTATTGATAAAGATGTCATTGTAAGACACGTTCCATTTTAGTTTCAAAATGTTTTTTTGATCGAACTATAACCTGTTGTCAATAATAAAATCATCTGTGCCAACGGCCTTGCTTTAAACGATGTCAATAAAATGTATTATTCATTAATTGGACGATCAAACTTTCCAGATGCGATTGAACTATAAACACTGCAAGCAGCATCCAATGGTCAAAATTTGGATATAAAATATATGAATAGCTGCAAAAAAAACTACCATAATATTATAGAGAAGGGGTCCTGGTCCCGAAATCCCGGGCTTAAAAACATGAAATCCTGAGGTCTGATAAATCTTGACATCCCGGAATTTGAAAAAAGAATTTCTGGATCCTGAAACTGCGAAAAGATCTATCCTGAGCTTAAAAAAACCTGATCCCATAGTCCCTATAAAGGTCCTTCCCCCTCATTATAGTATATAATAAAGCCTACAACAAAGACATGCAATAAAAGAATTCAGGTCTGGTCACCCTAATACATTGTTCACCCTGATTTTATTTATTTTGCATTGTCTAGTTCATTAATGCTGATTATTTGAACATGTTGAAAAAAATCGCAAAATATTTGTATTGATGCAACCAAATAATTAAGTAGAATAACAAAAAAAATGTTTTTATTATTAATCCATTAAAGACAATTATGATTATTACAACAATCAGGGAGAATTATTATTATAAACAATTAATGCTAAAAAAGAAGTCATTAACTTTAAATTCTTACCTTCTTCTTTCAGTAACTTCCTCCTGGTACCTCGAATGACCGAATAACACTGTTATTATCCGAATAACACATGTAATGACCGAATAACTCTTCAAATATCAATATTAACACATTTGAGTGACTTTTAAACATATATTATTGAATAAAATTATATTAGAAGTGTATTTTATAACCTAAAAATGATTTACAAGTTGCAGACCTGTAAGTTAATATTGATCATTATAAATTTATGGATATCGGTGTGTACTTCCAAGATGGCGACCAAGGAAATCGTATGGAATGAATAAAAAAAAGATTGCATATGCCTTCAAAGGAAAACGCTATGAAAATATAGTATTAAATATTTGACTGTATATACAGAGAATTGTCTAATGATTATTTTTCAGAAAGGATTTGAAAATTTAACCAGTACATCAAAGCAATGCAATTACTCCAATCACTAATTACTTTTCATAACAATTTACTCAACATTAAATAAAATGTAATTAAGAATTTTCACATATTCAATTCAAATTTATTAAAAAAATTATTATACTTGATCGTTTATTATAAGGTATATAAATGTGAAATTGAGTTTTTATATTATTAATAGAGAACAAAACATGGAACAAGAAGATTAAAATAAAAATTTTATTAATTTTTAATTTCAAAGAAGACAATCTTTCACTAAGTTTATTATATTTCATTTATTTCTTATTTCATTTAAAATGTATTAAATTTACTTAATTTAAGTTACTAAAAAATCAGAAATAATATTCTTCTAAAATTAGTATATACGTTTTTTATTGCTACTTTCCTTTATTTTCATACATTGAATAAGTTTTAATAGTGAAATGTTCAGTACCAAATATATAATTTAGTAGTGATAATGAGTTAATATGTTCCAATAAACAAAATAATCATTACCTCACACTTCTGTTATATTGTTAATTCGGTTGTTGTTTACTGACACGTGCCGATTACATAATTAATCATTAAGAGATAAGGAAATTATATTACGGTATGGACACTCTGCATTAAACAGGCTTGTGACTTTTTTGGTTTACCAAGGCTGCATTACCAACACCAATAATTATAAAAATGAAAAAAAGAACACTAATAAATATTTACAACTATATACAATATGTACATCCTATGTTAGCTTTCTGTGAAAGGGTAATAATGTTCAATGTTTCACCAATAATTTTTGATTATTTAAAATGAAATAAAATTTAAAATTATTAAAAAAAAAGTATTTAAAGTTGATTTGTGTTTTCCTGTTAAAAAAGCTTTCTTCTGGCAAATTATAATTTAAAATTAAAAATATGTAAGAACTTTTGGATTATTTTAGTCATTCGATGTTTTAATAACTAACTAAAATTAAAACAAAAACTAATTTAAACAGTTTACTATTCCATATTTTATTTAAAAAAGGCACACCCTCACATTGTTCATTGCCTTGACGTGGCGTGAGGGCTCCACTTTGGTGGTCTAAGATGAACACGTTGAGGGATTGTATGCAATCTTTCTTTTATTCATTCTATATGATTTCCTTGGTCGCCATCTTGGAAGTACACACCGATATCCATAAATTTATAATGATCAATATTAACTTACCTGCAACTTTTAAATCATTTTTAGGTTATAAAATACACTTCTAATATACTTTTATTCAATAATATATGTTTAAAAGTCACCCAAATGTGTTAATATTGATATTTGAAGAGTTATTCGGTCATTACATGTGTTATTCAGATAATAACAGTGTTATTCGGTCATTCGTGTTACCCACTTCCTCCTGTGGTTAGGAGCACATCAATTTCTTGATTATTTACAGTGGGCTTATATTACACGGACTTATATAGCTAAAATCACTTTGTTATTTCACAGTATAAAACACAATTGCATATATTAAAAGACAATGGGCTTATATTACACGGACGATATTAAAAGTTATTCACTTTGATACTTCGTTAAAAAGAGTCTAAAATCTAAAATGACACTGATTCACTTTATGAAATTAGTAAAACTGTGGTCTGACACTACTCTGATACAGCAATTGTCTGTATATTACGTATATTATTAATAACATCAACGTATTCCTAAGTACATCTATATCTCAACTGTCCTCTATGTACTTATCACTTCTAACTGATCTTTATGTACACCACTATTTTGTGCTCTGAAAAGGATTGAAAGAAAGCTCAATTCCATGTGATGATTAATGGATGTTTATATTATGATAGAGCATTGATCTGAGTTAAACTCTGTTGATGTAATTTATCACACAGATTCCTAGAAATTGTTTCAACCATATCTGAAAAATTGTTGTCGTTTGGAAGTATAATACCATGTATTTTCATAAATTTTGAGAATTTATACCATAAAATATCTGAATCAGTATATTAAACTTTAATTACTGTAATATTAATATGTTTTCATAAAAGTAGGCAGAACTAAAAATTAACATAATTTGGCATGAATTTTTACCATTATTCTTCATGAAGGTACCCCAATTACTACCCTCATGTATAGGATTGTTACACAATTTTTAGATTAATACATGAACTTTAAAGTAAAAAAAAAAAAAATCTGAAAAATACAGCTAGATTAATCTATTCCTTAAGCATGTTAACATGGTTAATGTATATGAACAATTCAAAGCTTTGTTAACAATTAAGTTGTAAACATGACCATATTATCTAAGTTAACTAAAAGCTGTCTATTCTTAATGAATATTCAATGGTCCAACATTAGGCACTCAACAATTACTTAAATGGGTAATGTTTCAACCATTAGACAGCATTTAAAAAATGTAGCAGTTAGAGCAATGGCAGGGATTCTGTGATGTGTTTCTGGGTAGAGTGACAGGTGACTGATCTTATTGCAGATTTTACCTTGTGTAATACATGTAGCAGGTTAAAAATCCTAATCAGTGTGCTGGTCTAGTACAAAGTAAAATCATTAAAATACTGAATCCAGAGGAAAATTCAAGACTGAAAGTCCCTAATCAAATTGCAAAATCAAAAGCCCAAATATCAAACAAAAGGATAACAACTGTACAAAGCAGTGATCCTCTTATCGCATTAACATGTTCTTATCTTCATGCATTCAACTGCCTGGCCATTCTAAAGTTAAACAGCCATGTTTTCTGCTTTTTGGTTGGATTGTTGTTTCTTTAGCACATTCATTTTCCTATTTCCATTCTCAATTTTATTAATCATCTGATATACTTGAAAGAATCAACTGAAGATGTTGTATATAGATTGAGTAATATTCATGTAAGGAGGGAAAAATAAGAAATTATTCTTCTTGATACATGTACATGCTTTATATCATTTTTGGTGAATTTCTAAGTATTTGATTAGAATAATTTAAATTTTGATAAGAAAAACTGATTCATAGAAAAATGAGAATTAATTTTTAAAGCATGTTTACACAATTCTAGTATAAATCTTCGTGATGTTTGAAGATAATTTGAATGTAAGTGAATGTTAATATATAAATCTTAAAATTTGTTTAAAAATATGTTATTGACATACACCATCTAATTTAACTAAGGTACACATGTATTTAAAAGTTTAATAAGATTGATTAACAGATTTACTTATTCTGCAAGCAAGGAAGTTGAAAGTATATTTCTGATAATTTTATATTTAAATTAATAGTACAAAAATATAGGTCACTGAACTGGTTTTCTGGAAATAAGAGGCTCAAAAGTCCATTACTTTATATAAATTATGTGATACAATATATACAACAGATACTCATCGTACTGTATTACATGTACATAAAAATAATAGGGAAAATCATCTAAACCACAGGAAATGAAAAGATCCCATTTTTGCTTCCTTGATGTTTCAGAAACAGTGCAAAAGTCACTGGATGATCTGTAAAATAATCCAGGTCATTGCCCCCCGGGTAGTGCAAAAGATATTTTTGTCCAAATTGAAGATTCTAGGATTGATAAGTCTATAAGTATATATTTCTTATATACATCTAAAGGAATAACAGTAAGATAAGATGTTGTCAAAAATAATGATTAATTTACATTCTAGCTTTTCATTCAAACACTTAAAAAGCAAGGCGATTTTGTCTCTTGCAGAATATCATATGGCAATTGCTTTTCAAAGATCGTGATAAGAAATGCTCAGATTCGTTTAAAGGTTTGCTCAATAAGAAAAAATACTCTTGACTTGTTAACTAAAAATTTATCAAGATTGCTGACTTAAATTAATCAATTTTCAATTTCACAAAATATAAATCTAACACAGTGGAGTATGAAATCTTAATTGTTTCAATGAATTGTCGCTTTGAATATTAAACATACCTTGTTTGTTGTCATCAATAATATTAAGTTTTTTAGAATGATATTTTGAATTTTTTATTAACCATATATTCACATGATAATGCTATGATTTATTGTAGGAATTTTTGTCTCCTGCTTTAAATGGTAAAATTGAAGACATTCAGCAGCATGGGATATTTGCAGTGCACTTCCTCCATGGCAGTTTTTCTATTATGTCAACAGCCAAAGTTTCTACTGATTTACTTGAAGCAGTTGAGCAATGCTACAAATTCTATAGACAAGCAAGGGACCAGATAGCACTGAGTGAAGCCCTTGCCATACCAAAACTTCTGTATCATATCCTGACAAAAATTCCAGTTAAAGTAAGTAATTACAAAAATAAAATTGAGAATGAAAATGGGTAATGTGTCAAAGAGACAACAACCCGACCATAGAACAGTTGTCTTGTTAACCCAAAATATATAATATACTTTGCCCTTCTGCCATAACACCCTGTTCTAATTTGCAAATAACTATAATATAAACAGTCACTCCAACCATTCTTTAAAACATGAAAATTCAGTTTAGGAGAATATTCTTAAGAGCTTTTACAGCTCCAGAAATGCTCATTAACATTTATGTGCACTCTTTCTCTCCTAAGGATATAATAACCAAATTGTGTAATTTACAGACATCCTGACTCTCTCTTACAAAGTAATATGAAAAAGAAATACAATGTCTTGTATAGGAATGTAGTTGAATGTATGTAGAATTATGCTTTTTTGTCTGTTTAATGTTTTTTTGTTTGTTTGCAGCTTTTTATTATTAATTTTAATGATTTTCTGTGTCTTCACACATTCTCATCACTTAAGATAATGCTTTAAAAAAAACTTCCTATATTTGCAAAATTGCATTGTATCTTTTCCTTCTTAGTCAAATTATTTATTGATATCTTTATATTCCTAGGGATTTCAGCAGTATATTATCTCCCTTTGTAACTACCTGTATGATGAGCTGGTACTTGTTTATGACTGCAAGAATGACATGGCTAGTACAATTGTCAGCAATACATATAGTCGTCTGTGGAACCTGGCCATTAAACAGGAGCAAGAGATTGAAGGACATGATTGGGAAATCTTACAGCTTAGACATCTAATACTCAAAATTCTACTGCTTAAACCAGGAACAGCCAATAGTGTGACAGAGAAACTTGTTCTTGCTCTTACAAGGTATCTATTCTCTTTGACAAATCTCAATATTGACATTTCTTTTAAATGATGTAGATTTGTCTGTCAAAATACATGTTTATGTGTTTTTTTCCTTTGATATTGGCCATTGGATGTTCTTTTGTGTGTTTTTTAATAGGATGTACATGTACTGAATGCTATGTTCATTTTGCTTTATGAATTTCCATTAAAAACAGAATTATATAAAAATTGTGTCCTGAAGTTTCTTGGCTTCTATGGAAGGGAATTCTCAGTTATGCCTTAGTAAACATGTAACCTCAATCTTAGTGCAGTGAAGCAGGTCCTGACACAGTATTGGTCTTTTTTCCTAGAATAATTGCCCCAGAAGTTCAGACTAAAATATCAAGGACCTGCAGGATGAAGCCTGTATCTGCATTTTCCCTTAGACTTTGTTTTAAGTCATTTGTTGCAATTCATTTTTAAAAACATATAAATTGAAGATTCATTTTGAATGATAGTTATAACACTAGACTGTTGTAAAACAGCTCACTTTTTTATTATTGATATGAATGACTGAAACATTGAAAGCAAAAAATTATGGTATTTGCTTCCATTTGTATTTAGAAACTATTTTTTATGTTAAACATTGGATATATTATTAATTTTTATTATTTTTATTTACCAGATATGAGAAAACTATTTTACAAAAAGAGAAGATACTGGATGAGACTTCATTTCCTGTTGTTGATTTAGTGGCAGACACTTTGACCTGTCTGCATAACCACAAACTATCAGATGGAGAGGAGTTATCTCCCCTCTTATTACACCAGTTTCTATTGAAGCTTGGGACTCAATATGACATTAAAAAAGCAATTAAATACACTATGACTGACATTAGCCTTTGGAGTGTAGTATATCAGAAAGATACTGAAATTCATAATTTATATAGGATTTTGTATTACTATGGAAACCAAATCTTTGTTTGGATGTACAGCAATAATAAAGAAAATTCAAAAGAAAATTCTGCACAGTTTGGAAAAGAGCCAGAACAAATAGCTGAATCTCTTCACGGAATTGTGGAGTCTATATCTCATGACAGACTTAACATAGTGATAGACATCTTGCTTATAGTTATAAGATATGTGGAGAAAACTGACCTCCAGACAGACAGACTTTTGTCAGTGCTAAAAACCTTGTCTAAGATCAATCAGGTGTTACTGAAATGGAAACCAGCACAAGAGAAACAAGCTAAAATCATTATAGATCTAGTCCAGACTCAGATGAAAATTTTGTTTAATTACATAAAAAGCAGTTCAGGTAATAGAAAATCACATACAATGTATACTGGATCCTAGTTTTCTTGATTTCTTAGAAATATGATTAAACTCATGGGCAATTTTATATTGTTTCTGATATGTTATTCTACAATTTGTTGGATGTTTATTTCTGTAAACCTGCTGGTTTAATGCTTAATGATTTAGAATTAGCATGAAATCTACCAAAAATATAAAAATATAAATATAAAAATCTCATCTCATTATGCCTTTGGATTTTCAACTATTTAAGTGTTCCCTGTACACATATTTTTATTAAAATTAATTTATAGTGCATAATAAAAACTGCTTTTCTTTTCATTTCAGACAAAGAAGAGTTTGGTAGATTGATAGATGTATGTGAAGACATCACTAAGTCCTATAGTACATTACTACAAGATCCTGAATCTAAAGGAAAAGATCATGACAGACATTACTGTGGTTTGTAAAAGTTTGAAAGTACCTGAAAATATTTTTTTTTTTTTAAGTTTTTTAAGTCTGTATTCTTATCATTAAAAGAAACATAAGTTATGAAACACAAATTGAGTATACTGTCCTGTTTAGTTGTTGTTTGGTTTCTGTCTCATATACATATATCCCTCACCCTTCTTTATTGTCTTATAGGTGACAAAAGTTATGAAGGCCAGACATGACAAACCTAAAAATATGTTGATGTCATCAAGTATGTTAGGTCTATAGTTTAATATTTCTAGACATCAATGACATCTGTCAAAAATTCACATTTTATGAAACTTGGAAGGATCTTCTTCATGATCAAAAACTACCTTGGGAAACATGTTGTTCACTTAACCCACCTCCACTCATGTTCCATTTTACTGAGTGATGGATTAAGTTTTCACCATGGCCAAACCTCCAAAGAATTTTATGAATTTTGGATTTAAGCTTTTTCATAGAAAGGGGCTGGAATGGAACATTTATTTCAACTTGCATGCATGATTTTTTTTTAAATTTATGTGATAAATTTATTTCCTTTGGTTGGTAAATTATATCCACTCATAAAATGTAGATACAAGTGATTTTATCCTCAAATCCTTATGTTTGTTCTCTTTACAGGTTATTTAGTATCCAAGCTGGCTCAAATGTGTTTTGAGAAGAACTTGTTTAAAATGGCTATAGTATTTTATAAAATAGCTTGTCTTCAACTTAACCTGTATGTGAATTCTGACAACACTCTGAAAGAAACCAGAATGGATGAGGTATTCAATCTATTTAGTACAAATTTTTTATGCAGAAATTAAACAGAAAATAATTTGAGTATTTGAAATTTGTAGTATAAAAACAAATATTTAAGACGTGTGGGAGTACATGTATTCCAGTGATATATGAAATATGTCATTGAATTTGTTTTCAAGTACTGTTGGTGAAAAAAATCTCATATTTTGGGGGGAGTTGCAGCAAAGTCTGACTCTGCTTATAAAATGATGAAAGCTATTGCAATCCGTCATTTAAGGAACTAGAAAAAAGAAAAAAAGAAATTGTAGTCGAAAAACAAAAATCTGCTTCTACTATAAATCCAATGGAACAATTTAAGAGTATCAAATAATTTCAGAAAATGAGGTGTATGTATTTTGAAATAAATTCCATCAAAATCAAATTCAATACTAAAATCAGTCTCTAAAGTAATTAATTTTCATGGAAAATGTTCCAAGTTTGAATATCTTAAAAAAAATCCACACAGTATAGAGTTATTCAAAGATAATATACATGTTGAACACATTCTTTTCAACCTTTTTCCAAAAAGTATTTATCTTGATAGGTGTAAGTTTTGTTTCAGAAAAATATTATGATATTTTCATTAATCAGAAGTTATGAAGATTATGTTTAAGAATTAGAGGTAAAATAAATTTCTGACTTATTTTTCAGGTTTGTTTGGGTAGGAAGTATATAAGTTTAGCTGAGATTTATTTGGAATATGGTGATACTAAAGCTGCCATAGAATCCATAATTACCTGTGTATTGGTTCATCCTAGTCATGTGACACAGGCAGTTAAAGTCTGGGTTAAAGTAAAAAAAGACTTAATCAAAAATGGAAGTGAGGAAATGAATAAAAAGTAAGTCAAAATTGCTTTTTTGAATAACTTAGGACTACAACTATGGAGTTCATATCTTATACTTTAGATTATATATCTTATACACTCTGAAAGTTTGGGCTATATTGCATTCACCTTATTTGTGTGTTTGTTCATCCAACAAATATTTTCATCTCAACCAGAATGAATTTATATTTGGTCAGCAGCCTGATAGTTAGTAGTTTAAGTTTATGAGGAATTTTCTGATTTGTCAAACAGCTGATACCTGTTTGCCAAATAATTTAAATATTTTTATATGTTGAATGAACTTAAAAAGAGATATAACAGGCAAGCACTTTTTCCATCAGTTGGACACATATCTTTTGTAAGCCAGTTTCCATTTTATATTACAATATCGATATCAAGAATAGTAAAAGTAGACACATATACATGTACAAACAAATCCTTACACATGATTATAGTTTGGACTGAATAATTATGTCATCTATATATAGTTTATTTATTTTTCAGAACTTTTGGACAGTCTGTTTTTGAACAAGATAAAACAGTTGATGTATGTAGTCTTCTGAAGATGGAAAATGACATTTTTAAGTCAACTAGGTATTTTTAATGTTATTGTTTTTGGAGACAGTAGTATACAGATCATACTATTCTGAACTTTAAGAAATGTTTTGATCCTTAGAAATATAGTCTAGTTGTACATCTTGCATTTATTTATTTTTAGTTTGTTTGGAATTTTTTTTATATCAATTTTTATGGGATAATATGTTAAATAAGTTACTCTGTTTTCTGAAAACTTTGAATTGAAAGTTTTGTATGTGATTTTAAACAAAAAGCACACCATGTTGGGAATTTTTTTCAAGAAGAAAATGTTGGCACAATCTGGCTTTCTCTCATTTAGGAACATTGTCAATTAAATGTTAGAAACAAATTATTTAGATACTTTAATTAATAGTATTCCTGACATGAATTATAACGGCTATTAAAGATGCTTATCTCAGAATAAAGACCAATATTGTCAATTAAATGTTAGAAACAAATTATTTAGATACTTTAATTAATAGTATTCCTGACATGAATTATAACGGCTATTAAAGATGCTTATCTCAGAATAAAGACCAATATTGTCAATTAAATGTTAGAAACAAATTATTTAGATACTTCAATTAATAGTATTCCTGACATGAATTATAACGGCTATTAAAGATGCTTATCTCAGAATAAAGACCAACTATTGATCATTTACAAAATAAATTTGGTAAGGGCACTTGGAACGCAAAACTAAGGAATTTATTATTATGATTGACAACAGGGAAATTTTACAGTAATCCAACAACACAAAAAAAATGACATCTAGGCCAGTAGTATAAGTCTATTACAATTTTTTCCATTTGCATGAATACATAAAATCATCTGCTAGGAAACAAGATGCAACAATACAAAAAAAGGCAAAACAACTCACCATACTTACTGTGGTTTTCTAAGTGCAAATTTAAAGACAGTACTTCAAACTATATATAGATTTAAGATATTCACTATGTCATATCAGTTTAAACTGGTTTTTTTTGCCATATAAATGTGTATCACTGTAAATATTTGTGTTCTGTATGGAATTCTTTTGTTATTTCCATTACAGAAAAAGAATATATCCTGCAGAAATAGAAATATTACAACAATTGATTAAAGAAGCAGCCAATCAACCATTAATTAAAGGCAGAGCCCTGTTGGAGATAGCCTTAGTACATTGGCAAAGTGGATTAAAAGGATATAGGTGAGATGATGTGAATTGACTATTGAAGCATATACTTATTGGGGAATAGTACCTGAAAAAAAAAAGTGGAATTAAGGTGGTACCTAACACTACAGGGAGATAACTCTGTAAAGTCAGCTAAACGTTTTTATTACTTTGTGTTGTAAACGGAATATTAAGCTTCTCAATGATCAAAATTGGTGTTTGTTAAATTGCTATATAACCAGTGTTTCTGACAAAACGGTTGGTTCAAAAAATTTTAAATTTTCATATTTTTATTAAAGTCTCAAAGTAAATACTTTGACAAAATTTTATGAAAATTAAACGAGCCAAATTAATTTTAGTGAAAGTGTTGGGTACCACCTTAAGGACCATTTCTATCTGTCTGTCTATGCCTGCATTCTTCAGTCACAAATCCTTTCCACTGTCTAATTTTTAAACCCCCTTGGAGTTTGGTAACGAAATATGGAATGATTATTCACCCCTTCCATCGGTAAAATCAATGTGTGAATCGTATATCTCATCACAATCCAATGTAAGATTTTTTTTAAAAAACTTTAGAAACACATGTTTTCTTTCCAACATTGAAAATATTCCATGAAGTTATCATCTTAATGTTTATTATTTTTTTAGTTATCTTACAAGCATTTTAAGAGGAAAAATGATAACTATAAAAGTTAAAGTCAAATTACATGAATGTAAAAATCATTGTTTACAGTTTTTTGGAAAGTTTGCTATAGCTTGCTACAGCAATAAACTTTCTTAAGTCACCGGCCCCTAACCAGAAGTGACAGGTTATCTTACTTTAGGAAGTGTGTCCTACTTCTAGATAATGTAGTACTGGTGTTTAAAACTAATAATAGAAAGATGCTTTTGAAATTTTGAGCTTTCCTATTTTGATGGCATACAGCCTGAATTAAAATATACTGAATTTTTATCGATAAATCAAATAATTCAACTTCATTTTGAAAATGGCGAACAAACAATACTTCGCTGATCTGCGCTTTGCGGAAAGTAAAATCAATACTCCACACACTTGACAGCAGTTCCTATATGTACGTTATTCTTTTATCGGTATTCTCCAGACATGCGTCAGATCCATACATGTGTGCCTCCAAACGGGAGTACTATAATTCCGGTTTCAAAGGTTTCCTACCTTCCTCCGGTTGAAGAGAAAATTAATACCGTGTTTAAGATGGTCCGAGACCACAATTGTCGTCCCTTGATTTTCGTTGTTCACAAATATAGTCCCTAGTGTTGACAGTGGGTTACTTGCCATTAATTTTTATACCCCTTCCAAATTTATTTCTCCATGTTTAATGCCTCAAATTGCAAGTAGGGGGGTGAAATTACACTGTAAAAAAATTTGGGTCCAGAATTTTAAAGGAAAGTAGTGATTTGGTCCAGCTGAAAAAGGTTTAAAATTAGCACTTCGGAAGCTGTCAAAAGATTTCAAGACGCCCTAAACATAAAATTGTCCATATTTTGAGTTAGAGCCGATGAAGTTTTCTATAATTTTTCTATAATTTGTCCCAAAAGTAGTACAACACACTGTAAAAGTTTCTTTGAGAAAGCACAGGTGGGATTTTTTTTATTTTCATTTATATTCTAAAAGAAATGCACTACGAAATAATGGTGGTCTCGGACCAGATATTTCATGAATGAACATTTTTCGACACTGACTACGATTTTTACAAATGTTTTGTAAAAGCCAGAGAGTAACGAAAGTATCATGGTATCTCATCTAATCTCGGCCCACAACAACCTCGGACTATAATAAACTCGGCCTTTTACATATTCAGCATTTCAAAATGGGATTATAACAAATTTTGTAATTATACTACTTGCTTTTAAGACTCATAAAAAAAGTTTTTGCTCAGTTCTTATTATTTCTTCTTGGGGTCTATTTAGGTGTATTTTGAGGGGCCAACAGAAGGGAGTAAATTACTATATAATCCTATGGGATTTTTTTTTTTTTAATTTTCAAATGACGATAACTTGAAAACAGTAAGTGACGGTTACACATGGTTTTCAGTAATGATCACAGGACCATAAAATAAATCAAATTAAATTTAGGTTGAGTCCATGGGGTCACCCAACCCAACCCCTCATGTTTGAGAACTAAACAGTCATGATCCCCACCCCTAAACCATATATATTCTTATACGGTACAATAAAACAAATCAAATGAAATAAAAGGCCAGTCCCCTGGGGTCACCCCACCCCCTTGTTGTTTGAGAACTTGTAAACAGTTGAGATCCCCACCCATAAACCATATATATTTTTGTATGTGGCAACAAAACAAATCAAATGTAATAAATTTGAAGTCCTTTTGGGTCAGCCCCACCCCCTCATGTTTGAGAACTTGGAAACGGTCGAGATCCCCACCCCTAAACCATATATATTTTTGTATGGGGCAACAAAACAAATCAAATGAAATAAAGTGGGAGCCCCTTTGGGTCAGCACCACACCCTCATGTTTGAGAACTTGGAAACAGTCAAGATCCCCACCCCTAAACCATATATATTTTTGTATGGGGCAACAAAACAAATCAAATGATATATAGTGGGAGTCCCTTTGGGTTAGCCCCACCCCCTCATGTTTGAGAATGTGTAAATGGTTGAGATCCCCTCCCATAAACCATATATATTTTTGTATGGGGCATCAAAACAAATCAATTGAAATAAAATGGGAGTCCCTTTGGGTCAGCCCCACCCCCTCCTATTTGAGAACTCGGAAATGGTCAATATCCCCACCCCATAACCATATATATTCTTGTACTGGACAATAAAACAAATCAAATCAAATTGAAGGCGAGTCCCCAGGGGTCACTTCCACCCCCTTGTTGTTTGAGAACTTGTAAATGGTTGAGATCCCCACCCATTAACCATATATATTTTTGTATGGGACAATAAAATAAATCAAATGAAATATAGAAGTCCACCGGGGTGACCCCACCCCCCTTCTTTTTGAAAACTAGTAAATGGTTGAAATCCCCACCCCTACCAACCATATATATTATTTTATGGGGCAACAAAACAAATCAAATGAAATATAGTGGGAGTCCCTCTGGGTCATCCCCACCCCCTTATGTTTGAGAACTTTTAAACGACTGAGATCCCCACCCCTTAACCATATATATTGTTGTATTGGACAATAAAACTAATAAAATGAAATATAAGGACAGTCCCTCAGTGTCACCCCACCCCATCCTGTTTTGAGAACTTGTAAACAGTCAAGATCCACCCCCTTCTTTTCGAAAACTGAAAACTGTCAAAGCCCAAACTGAAACCACATATATTCTTGTACAGAATAATAAAACAAATCAGATGAAATAAAAGGCTAGTCCCTTAGAGTCACTCTTACCCCTACCTCCTGCTTGTGTGAGAACTTGTAAACTGTCTAGATCCCCACCCATAAACCATGAATATTACTGTACATGATTTCGAGAAGATTTGAATGACATACAGGTGTAATACCTAGACATCACTTGTGCATATCACTTTACTAGACCTGACCAATTTGTATTGGTCTTTGCCAAATGTCAGGCGACTGTTGGAATGACTAATTTTGAGAGCTTTGTTTGGGAGACTTCCAAGCAGCATCCTGTTACAATTATTTCTTGATAAAGTTTTTTTTTTCAAAAAGTTCACCACACAATGTAGACATTTACAATCTATTTGATATATTACAATCTACCATTGCAAACTTTCCACAGGTGCTATCCATCACTTTGATTAAATAATATTATTGCAGGGACATACTGGAATACTTAAGACAAGCAGAATCTGTACTGGTTGCTGTAGAGAATTCACAGGAGGTTTTGGGCCAAGTATACCTGTGGCAGTATGTTATTAACCATGAAGAAATGTCAGCACAGGTATAGAGTTACAAAAAAAACTAAAAGTAGATGATTTTTCTACCATTATTTTTATTTTGCAATTTGATTTCGATGATGTCATTCAGTAATTCATGAAGTAAGTCTGCTTTCATGAAAAGTTGTAGGAGGACTCATAATGGCTATGTGATTTACTGATTTTTATATCAAAACAGTTGCCAAAAATTTAAAGGAAGAATTCGTTTGATAAAATTTTTAAAGGAAAAATTAAGCCAGTCAGTAGCATTTACAATTTACTTTAAGCTATTTTATAGTATTCATTTGAAGTCTGATGATTTTCATTGTTACTTTAGATTTTGTCCAGTATTGATATTGAAGTACCAAAGCCAGAACCTGGAGAAGAACCTGACACTGTCATTGCAGGCACTCCAAGTGTTTATATGACTGTTGTCAAGGAAAAAGAGGCCATTGAACTGTTGGATAAAGCTGTTGCATTATGGGATACATTAGAAGATGATATAAGTGATGCTTCCATGTTATTACAGTCAATCAAGACTTGTGCTCATGTGTATCAACTATTGAGAAAGGTTTGTATTTGGAGTTACAGTCCAATCACATCTTCGTATACTGTTCACATGCTGTATCTCCATCCCTCTATTGATTGCAGATGTCAATCTTAATTACAATGATCAAGCAAACATTTATACAAACAGAGCAAGCAAGCAAATCAAACCTTTAGACTGCTAACTTTAGGATAATGACTAGTAAGATGCAAATGTCATGCTTAATTTTGAACAAAAAAAAATGTTTTGCAAATGGAATACAGAAATAAAATCATAGTATTATACATAAAAGATGTTTACAGTGCCAGGTCGGTGTAAACATGACATTCACTTCTTTATGTTGAAATGATAACGAACTCTAACAATAATTTCCATGATCTTGTTTATTGAAGTTTAAATTACTGATTAATTTTATATATTTAACAACCTTTAACTTCCAGTTCAAATGTGCTTACTTAAACATTTTTCTATTTTTTTTACAGAATGACAAGCAGTTACATGTCATAGAAATGTACCATAAGTTGGCTGACAAATATATCTCTACTATGACCTCAGATGCATCAAGTCTCCTTATAGAATCTCTTATATCTGTTGGCATGATATCAGAGGCAGAACAGTTTATTGAGAGCATGGATGACTGGGACAAACATAAATGGAAGGAACAGACAACCCATTGTCAGATTGCCAAGTGCTATTATAAATTAAGTAGCCAACAGGTAAGTTAACCTACTTCATTCATTCATTTTGGTTGTCATGTATAATTGGGTAGTTGTCTTATTGAGCTACAGTTAGGGTTAACTAGATTGCTCAATACAGGTTAGCAGTTCCGGCTGCTATTGTCAACAAAAAGAGTGGGAAGATATGAAAATGATGTTTAAAACTTGTAAGATGAAGAAAACCTGTAACAAGGCATGATACAAAAAAAATTTACAAGACAAATCAGTTCACAAAATGCTTCTTAGAAACTAAAGACTGAACAAAAAAACAGGAGTGAACTGAAGTTCTAAAAAAGAGTGTGAAAGTCATCTTGCATTGATGATTAAAGAACCTTCTTGACTGAAAAAAATTGTCTTTTTGTGGTATGGGTTTTATGCTTATTAAACCTTGACGAAACTTTTTATAGAAAAAGAGTTAAAATTTCCAAGTGTTCAGATAAGAACTCTTCAATGTAAAGATTCCCTCCTTCAACATTTACCTCTTGTGCACTGTATTCTTTTTTACTTTTTAGTATGAAGAAGGAATATCCATTCTGAATGAGGTCCTGTCTGTGATTTCAGTACAGAACAAAACATGGACAGTTTCAGTCCTTGAAGGCAAAGCTAAACGTTTGATGTCCCAATTTCTGACCTTCCCTCACAAAAGTAAATCTGATTACAGCTTGGATTATGCATATGAAGCTGTGAGGTTCCATACAGGAGTTGTACAGTTTCTTTTGGGGAAAGAATTTCTATGTAAAGATGCTGATACAAGTAAAGGTATGAAATTTTCTTTGTATTATAAATTACATGTGAAAGAGTATAGATAAAACTGGAAAGGAGTATGTTCGGTAAAGGTCCTAAAACGGCCCCCTTTTTTAGCTTTAATTTCAAATTCGGATTTATTGACCAATATCACAATAAATTATAGCTAAAACTGTGACTAGATAGGAAATGAGCCATTTTGTTGAAAATATTATGTTTCTGCGTTTCATTATGACGTCACAAGATGTACTCATATTGATTTTTCACGAAACAATCAATGAAAATGGGTACATTTCCATAGATTAATAGACAGGAAATATAGAGCGCATATGTCGACAACAAAGATCTTTCAAAATAATGTTTGTGAAGACATTTAACATGTCTTATTTGAATATTAAGTTTGTTGACGCCTGCGCTTTATGTTTCCTGGTCCTTAATTTGGTTGAAATACAGCTAATTTTGTCACATTTTACCAAAATTCCTTATCTTGGACCTTTTTGGGATGTTAAAATCAATGTGTAAGAATTAAACTTTGACAAAAAACAGTTTTGTTTAACTTTCTCACATGCCCTTAAGGCAACTTAAAACATTTATTGTCTTGTAACTATTAACTTTATAATTGGGGCCAAATATTGCTCTTACCGAACTTTCTCCTTTAACGATTAGAATGTCAAAGTATGAAGTGTTGTTATTAAATGTATAAATTATTTTTACAAAAGTCCTTAAATAAATAAGGGGAGGTAATTATTTGAATTTTGAATGTAATAGGACAATACAGCTGTATGTCTCTTTACAAATTTTTTCATGAAAAATAAAGCCGGTAAACCCCTAATTTTCTTTTCAAGCCGTTTTTTTCTGTTACAGTGATTCAGAGGCAGAATATTTTCTTGCAGTTATTACAGTTGAAAAAAAAGATGAATATTTATTTCTTAAAATTTGATTTATGAATGTTATTTAATTTATCCTACCCAAAGTTTTTCTTCGTTTTAAGACTATTAAGATAGCATTTTTTTGTTTCACTATTTGTAATTAACTGTCATCAATGTTTGAACAAAAAAAATCATTTTTTTTTTATTATTAAATTTTAACTTCATTTGACAATATTAAAAAATTGAGAGCCTGGTCTAATGGTGAATTGGAGGCATTGATTATTTAATATTGGATAACCCAATTCTTCCGGACCTGACATACAAGTGTTATGTTTTTAGTGTTTTATATATCTCATCTTTACTTCAGTTTTCAAATCATTGGTATAGGATATTTGCATATAAATTCTGTTTGCAAAGGGACATAATTCTCTATTTTTAGATTAGGGGAAGTTTTACTGATTAACAGCTAGTAGACTTAGATAAGGGATTTTCCACCTATCAATATTCATTAAATTTGTCACAGAAACATCAGCAAGTAAAAGTTAGTGAATAAATTTTTACAATTCCTTCTAAATTAGGCACTATTGGGAAAAAAAATCAATCATTGTTGATAAATTGATTGTAGTAAATTGTTGGGAGGTTTCATAATTGTTTTTTTAACTCAGGAATATTTTTTATTAATTAAGAACAAGATTATAGCAGGCTTTTGAGAGCCACTGTGTTAGTTTTTTTCTTCTTTTTTTTATTTAACAGAATGCATAATTTGAAGAAAAAAAAGACCATCAGAAGTTGTAACTATGTTTTTATGAATACAGTAGGATTAATTCATTGTTGTTATAACAGAAATATTTATCTCTTCATATGATTCAAGCATTTGGTTTGATTTTAATCCAAAGGAAGTTTTTTCAATGAATGCTTTATTTCACTACATCACACTTAAATTAGAAAAAATTGAGAGCCTGGTCTAATGGTGAATTGGAGGTATTATAGCATTGTTTATTTAATATTGGATAACCCAATTCTTCCGGACCTGACATACAAGTGTTATGTTTTTAGTGTTTTATATATCTCATCTTTACTTCAGTTTTCAAATCATTGGTATAGGATATTTGCATATAAATTCTGTTTGCAAAGGGACATAATTCTCTATTTTTAGATTAGGGGAATTTCAACTTATGAACAGCTGGTATACTTAGTTAAGAGAGTTTCCATTTATCAATGTTTATTTAGATTTCACACCAGGGACTTTAACTATGACAAAATTGGTGAATATGATTTCACAGTTCCAATATTAAAGATAGTGCTCTTTTTTTGTAAAAAAAAATAATCTTAAATCATTTTATCAATTTTGATAAAGTGATGGAAGTTTATTGTTGGCAGGCTACATAATTGTTAAAGTCCCCAAATGTTTCTTAATTGTATGAGAAAACCCCATACCTTAAAATAGATGTGTGTAGTATTAGCAAAATTTCAGCAATATTAGTTCCCTTTGAAATATGCAAATATATCAAACCAACAAAGTAAAATTGAAATAAAATGATAGATATATGTATTCTCAGATTGTTATACTTGTATGTTAGGTCCGGAAGAGTTGGGTTACCTAAGATATCTCTATACAAAACTTCCAACTCACAATTTGACCTATCTTTTTTATTTGTTTATCTCTCTAATAGACCAATTCATTTTGGTATATATGGTCTTTGAAAGGCCTTACCTGTTGAAAAAACACAGGTACTTCAGATCTGACCTCTAATGGTTGACTTTTACAAATTGTGACTTAGATGGAAAGACGCTCATTGCCACTCATACAAAATCTTCTACTATCTAATTAATACTATTATATTTTTAGGAAACTCTGTAGATCGATGGACAGCCTTGATAGAAGTTTTGGAATCTCTGTATAATCTAGGATACTTGTACTTTCACATTGGGGAAGCCAGAGAGGCCAAGTGTTACTTAAAAGAGGGATGGAAAATAGCTCGATACTTTGGTCTCCCTTCATGGTAAGATCCCCTGTTGTCTGTTGAGTGTTTACATTCAGGAAGCATTTCAATCTGTTATTAACATTAATATTTAAAAAAGATTATATTCAAGTTTAACTATTTTGACATCTTTCATTTTCTATCAAATGTAAAGTTAATGAAAAAGGGTCATATTTCATATTTTGATCAATTTTATTACGAGCTTAGAAATGGTTAAACTGTCTGAATATCGAAAAAAAATTATAAGTAGTAATGAATATTGGGAATTGAAAATATAAACAGCATAATTTGAATGTATGAATGTCAATTAAAAATTAATGAAATAAACATACAAATGCATTGAATGCATTAAAAAGCAGCAAAATATTCCTTTTCTCTCTATCAATTGTGATTTCCCGAAACAATCTAGATTATTTTGTAAGCCTTGCCTGCAGTTCCTCTCATTCAATTTGTTACAAATGAAAGTTCTTATCTTGCATATGATGACCATTCTTTGTAACAGTCACAGTAACGATTGTTAGTTTTATTCTGCACTAGAGCACTTGCCTATGGCCTTAATGTGATATTCTTAAGCGGGTAGAATCAATGTTTTGTTTGCTTATGTGCAGAACTTTTGGGGTTTATTGTCATGTACTTATGAAAACCAATAGATATTTGTATCCTACATTATATTATTAATCACAAACCAAATTTATTAAAATCTTTGCATAATCCAAGTTTCATGTTTTGCAGGAATATCAAGTTCTCATCTCAGATAGCCAAACTTCACTGTACTAGTGATAAAGGGGAGGAAGCTGTGAAATATTTGTCTGAAATTTACAAAGTTTTATCTCCAACCACTACAAAAGAACCTCAAGTAGCTGAGATACTCATTCCAGAATGTATAAATCATATTTTAGAACAAGACTTATGTAGCTATTGTAATGATAATTTACTACTCTTATTAAAACTTGTTCCTATGGTTACTGAAGTTTACATTGTAATGGATCAGGACAATGAAGCTATAATAATGCTAGAAAAAATGGAAGCAGCTATCTGTCGATTGATAAAAGAAAAGAATCGTGGGAATAATTTTGAAAACTTTGTTATGGTGAAAGAGTTGAACTTTCTACATATGGAAATCATAACCAATTTAGCTGAATTGTGTATGAATCAGGATATGGCAAGAAGTCAGCAACTGTTAAAACAAGGTGAAGATATCAGTGTATCAGATAAAAGTAATTTGGTAATACAATCTAGACTAAAACTATGTCAATCATTATGTGGATTCAATCAGCAAAGTTGTCATAGGTCTTCATCTGATTGTGATACAGTGATGGTAAAAGATGATGTTAGTCAGGACTTGTTTGACTGCTTACCTGTTGTAAATCTGTCTAAGAAATTTGAGAAGATGTCTGTGAAGAATGAAGTTGACAGTACCAGTAAACAGAATGTAGCAAAGAAAAACTTTGGCGGGAAGGCAAAGACACAGTCTATTGATTTGGATAGTGATGCCATGGAAATCAATGTAGAGGTTCATGATAATGTCAACACTGAGAACATTAAGAGTGTCAAAAAGACAAGGAAAGAACCAACAAAAAACAAACCCAAAAAATTAAGTCTGGATGAACAAGATAATGATGAAAATGTAGCCAATCGTAAAAAAACAGCAGAAAACACTGAAATAAATGTTGTTGATGATTCTAAGGAAAACAGTTCGGTTAAAGAAAAACCTAAAAAGGGATCAAAGTTGAAGAAAAATTCAGAATTAAAGAATGAAACAGACTTATCCACAGTAGATAAAGAAGTGATGGAAATTCCCATCAAAACTCAGCCAAAGTTGTCGATGAAGACACCAAGAAGTGTTTGTAGTCGTAAGGCTATTTTAGATTTGATAATGGACAGTGATGAAGATGATATAAAACCTCTGACTTCTGTTAGGAAAAGGAGACCAGTAAGTAAAAGACAGGCTGCAGAAAAATCTTCAAACAGCAATAATGATATTTATACATTCAGCGATGAAGAAAATACCACAAAATCAAGTGATGTCAAAAATAAAAAAGGTAGTGTTAGGTGTAAGTCTGTAAGATCAAGGAAAGGTAAAGTTGTGAATGAACAAACAGTAGATGTTGAAACAGCACGTCACAGTATCTCTGATGATACATCAGTAGATGTAGAAGTTACAAGTCCTAAGACAAAATCAAATAAGAAAGAATCAAAGATACCGAGACCTACAGCTAAGTCTAAGAACCAAGTTAGCAAGAGAAAAACTGTGTCCAAATCTAAGAAGGTGGATGTGGAAGGGCAGAGCATTGAAAGTGCAAGATTAAACCAAGATGATAATGAATCAAAACTATGTGATATTTATGACTTTAATGAAAATGAAGAAGAAGAAGAAGAAACAATTAGTAAAAATGCTAAAGTGAAGAAAAATTGTAAGAAAACAGAGACTACAACATGTACAAGAACCCGGAGATTGCAGAGGTCGAAGGTTGATGGCACAGAAAAGACACGATCAGATTCTGAATCTGAAGATGAGAAGTTGTTTAGAATGGATGACAGTCTTACTGTCAAAGATGATGAATCAGGTATCTTACATTTAAAGAATATTATTGTTTACTGTACAAATTATTTTATGAGTCTTATGCTGTACTGAAAAGAAAAAAAAATCAAAGGATTTTATTTATTATAACTGAATCTACAATTCAAAAAGGCATAAACCAAGGTTTAATTTGAAGAAATATCTCATTGACCTACATAAGTTCAATTTTCAGATAATTAATTAAAGCATTTAAAAGGATTGATATTTTTCTTGAAAAAAATCAAAAAAAAAATCTCAAATTCAATACTAAATACATGCACTTAAAATAAATCTGTTATTTTATGGAAAATTTCGATTTTTAAAAGTGATGACAGACAAATAGATGCCTCATGTTACGAAGTTTCCGTCAGTCACATGTCCATTGTCCTTGACCTCATTTTCATGGTTCAGTGACCACTTGAAAAAAAAGTTCAGATTTTTTGTAATGTTAAATTCTCTCTTACTGTAATTAATAGGATAACTATATTTAGTATGTGCGTACCTTGCAAGGTCCTCATGCCCGTCAGACAGTTTTCACTTGACCTCGACCTCATTTCATGGATCAGTGAACAAGGTTAAGTTTTGGTGGTCAAGTCCATATCTCAGATACTATAAGCAATAGGTCTAGTATATTCGGTGTATGGAAGGACTGTAAGGTGTACATGTCCAACTGGCAGGTGTCATCTGACCTTGACCTCATTTTCATGGTTCAGTGGTTATAGTTAAGTTTTGTGTTTTGGTCTGTTTTTCTCATACTTTATGCAATAGGTTTACTATATTTGTTGTATGGAATGATTGTAAGGTGTGCATGTCTGGCGGGCAGATGTCATCTGACCTTGACCTCATTTTCATGGTTCAGTGGTCAAAGTTAAGTTTTTGAGTTTTGGTCTTTTTATCTAATACTATATGTCATAGGTCAACTATATTTGGTGTATGGAAATATTTTATGATCTATATGTCAGTCGTGCAGGTTTTATTTGACCTTGACCTGGTTTTCACGGTTCATTGCTCAGTGTTAAGTTTTTGTGTTTTGGTCAGATGAAGACCTATGGAAGCATTGTTAGCCGTACATGTCTGCCTGGCATATGGTTCAACTGACCTTGACCTCATTTTCATGGTTCATGTTAAGTTTATGTGACAGTCGTAATAAAGCTTTATATTTAGGAGTATCAACATAAAAACAATGATAAGTAAAGAAGGCGAGACATTTCAGTGTGTGCACTCTTGTTTTACTATGAATTGCTCATATTTAGGAAGTCCAAGTAGTAAAATGAATAGATCACTTTTATATAAAGTTTTAATGTAAAATAAATAATGCTTAATGTGTTCTGCCATAAACACCTATTCTTGTTTTTTCTGTACAGAAATGATAGATACAGACCACGGTGAAGATACCACTTTTTCCATCCAGTCACAAGATGATGTTTATGAATATGATAATCTGATTATACATGAGGTCACAGAAAATGATGGTAAATAAGAAAGTGGTGATAAAACTTACTGAATGACATCATTGAGTACATAATCTATTATAGAATTAATTTGGTTTGTGCATTCACAAAAATAAAAATATCTCCTTAAACAGAAGTAAGCATTTCTATAATCCTGAACAAGTAGGAATGATTATTTTTTTTGCATATACTAGTATAAAAAGATGGTAATTGTGAACATTACAACAATGTGAAGTGGTTCACTTAAAAAAAAACACATTTTAATTTTCAATATTTATTGTGTCTATGTGTAATAAAGGAGGACAAAGTTCTGATAATAGTAATTGTCTTTGCAAGTAAGATTGTACTAAGGCAGAATTAGTAAGGCTAGGTTTGTTATGCAATATTCAAGATATGATAAATTTCTGAATTCTTACAGATATGCTTGATTGTTAGTGCTTGTTTACTTTCAGAAATTAGTTTAAATGAGTCAATAGAAATTTTCCGAGGTGATAATAAAGCTGGGAAGGGTACCAGGAGAGGAAGGACTCAGAAGAAAGCAGAAAAAGAAGCAGAAGAGTCTGAAGAGCAAGCTTCAGGGGAGACAACTGAAGTCCTTAGGTCCAGCAAATTGTTAAAAAGAAGTCAAGTGAAATCAGAAAAAGTTGTCAAGATAGATTCTGTTCCAAAGACTGACAGTCAAACTTGTAAGAATTCATTAAAAGAGTACTTATTAATAAATAGGGTAATCAAGTCAAATAAATCTATTTTAAAAATCATTTAGTGTTACCTGCATAGCAATCTTGTAGAATTATCTGATGTAGAATTTATGAGCTTGTGCTCATAAGATAGAATCTATGGTTCTTTTTCATGAGATATTTTAGGGTACACTTTATTCATTAACTTTCCTTTTCAATTATATCGTATGCTCTTTTACTTTATACGAAAACAGGGGAATTTATGATATTTTTCTTACACTATTTACAGCTAATAACCAACTAATCGAGACTTTAGAGGAAGCTTATAAACAAGTCCAGCATCTTCCATCACCACCAGTTTACTCCTCTATATGTCACATGCTTGCTCTACAGTATATGGATTCATTCCCATTAAAGGCAGCATTCTACCTAGCTGAGTCAATAGCAGTGACATTTAGACATCAGTCATTGGTAAATGCTTCCAGAAAAATCAGGTAAAGAACATAAACTGCTACCAAAGAGTTATTGAGTTAGTTGGGTAATTATTTTACATCATTCTACACATACATTTATGTCTATTGCAATGTGTATAGTATGGAAATAAGAAAAGATGTCTATCATACATAAAGCTTCACATTCTCATTAGAATTGGTTACAATTTAAAAAGCTCTCTCTTTTATAGATACTTCATTCAGTTACATTTGCCTTTATTATGATTGTAGAAAGTCCAGCAAGTTAAATGAAAGTACAGAAGCTGCTGTTAGGGAAAATGCCTCAGCAGAAGTTAACAATCTACAGAAAAGTCAAGAAATATTACATTTTAATAAAACAGAAGAAGAATTTAAAACAATGATGACACAAATACCAGAAGGTGTGTATTCTATTTATTTAAATCGGTAAACTTACCAGATATTCAAAATGTTAGAAAATTCCTGGAAAATTTATCGCCATTCTCCCTGCTAGTAAAAGAGAGATACTGTGGATTCATAATAAATGGAGATATACCAATTTTCTTCAATTTCAAGGTTATAAATGAATGACAAATTTAAATGTTCAATAAAGTACCAAATTAGACTAGGCTTGTATACAGACCTCTGCAAAACAACCAAATCTTATATCAACAAAAAGGCAATTTTTCTTCTACCTAAAAACATTGGTAACCACAAAAATAAAGCAATCCACACATAATAATGAGTATGTTTATGTAACTTTTAATCAAAGGAGGCTTGTAATTTGTTGTTATTGAAGGATAAGATTTTACTGTAATGGTCATACTTAAGTTTGCCATAATATTTGACTTGAGTGAAGGAAATACATTATTTATTGCCTTCTTGTAGCATTTTACAAAATGAATGATAATTTTACACAAATATGTCTTTTTTCTTATTATAGATTGGTCTGTTTGTCAGATATCCGTTGTTTCTCATAGTACCCCTGATGTGATAATGATAAGTCGACTTGATAGAGATGGACAGCCTGTAGTAGTACAGCTACCAGGGTTTAATTCAGAACAGGTATAGAACTTCTTCTAAAGGATAGCCAACAGTCCAAATAAAGCTAGTATGGATTCATTTACTTTCATGGGTACTAATTTTTGTGGATAGAGGAAAATTTGTATTTTCATGGAAGCTTGATTTCAGGATTTTCCTAAGTCTACTTAGTTAGTACTTTTTTGAACATTTAAATTTGTGGTTAACCTTTACCAATGAAATCTTTGAAAAGTTAGTATCCAACAATTAATAAATCTACAGTAAATCTATTTCATTCTTATTTTATACTTAATAGCAGATGCAACCGTCATCAAATTAAAAAAGTTGTAAACAGTAGCCATATTAATAATTAGAAAAAACTTCTTTGTTAGAGACTACCAACAAACCATATATGTATTTCATTTATGTTAATTTTTATGCAGGGAAGAGAAATACTTTCAGAATTCTCTACCATCATCAATGAAAGCAGAGAGACAATGAAAATAACAGAAAAGAATGATTGGTGGAAATTAAGAAGAGGTTTGGATACGAGATTGCAGGTTTGTATTAACCATGTTAGACATAATTTATGAAAATTTAAAGGGAAATAATGATTCTTTTGAAAATATTATAAACTTGAAATCAAACAATATGCAAATCAACATGGATCATGACAACCGAGTATTTAAATTCAATTCTTCTTTGGTGGACGAAATTCTTTTTCCAATTTCTACTAGAAAATTCAGAGGTTAATGCCTTGAAGCATTAAAATACCTTGCTGGAGAAAGATATATGAATGACTTAGAATTTTAAAAGACACATGTATTTTAAGCTCACCTGGCAAAAAAGGGCCAAGTGAGTTTTTCTCATCACTTGGCATCTGACATCTGTCGTCGTTATCGTCCGTTGTCGGCGGCGTAAACTTTTTACATTTTGAACTTCTTCTAGAGAACCACAAAATGGAATGAAAACCAAAAATAGTATGAATGTTCCTTATGAGATGTTGACCAAGTGTTGTTACTTTGAAGCCCATCCATGTTCCAAGATGACCGCCAGTGAGGGGCTTAGTTTAACATAGGACCCTTATTGGAAATGCATACAAAAGTCTTCTTCTGGAGAACCACTGAATGGAATGAAACCAAACATATCATGAATGCTCCTTTCCTAATCAGGTGCTGGCCAAGAGTTGTTAATTTGTAGCCAATTTTTTTTTTTTTTTTTTTTTTTATGATTTCAAAAACCCAAGTAGAGTCAGGTGAGCGATACAGGCTATTGAGAGCCTCTAGTTATGATTTATTGCAGACATTGCTGGATAATATAGAGAAGTTTTGGCTTGGAAGATGGAAGTTCTTGTTGCTAGGTAACCCAGTTGGTGTTAGTGCTGATGAATTGTTTCAGAAGACAGAAGACATAATGAAGATGCTAGCTGTACTTTCTGACCGACCAATCAACAGAGCTGTCATAAAAGTATGATTTTGATTTTTAAAAGATAGTAACAATATAAAAAGATCGCATAAGAAAAAGAAATGCTTCTGCATTTGAGGTTTAATTAAGGAGAGAAAAAAATAAAAAAATATGTCCATGTGTTACAAAATAAGTATGAAAAACATGTGGCCAAGTGTGATGAATCAAGTCTTCTTTCGTAACCCTTTTAAAACAGTTCATCTCAATATAAATGTTCTTATATGACATATGGCAAAGACAAACATAAGAGACAATCTCAGTTTCATAAAATGTTAGATAATCTAAAAAGAAAATATCATAAAAATGGTCATAAAACTTAGCTTGGTTCTATTTGAGAACAACATTTGTGTTTGAAACACCAAATCTGATAATTTAATTGCTGGATTTTTGAGTCAGAGTATGATAATCATGTTTGAAAGTTTTATGATCGTTAGGCCATGCAAGCAGCAATAAAATGACCACAAAACAATACTCTTAAAACAGAAATACAATTTTTTTAGATTCAAGGTTTACAAAGGATTTTTTTTTAAAATTCCAAAAATGCCTAATCAGGACAAGTTTTGAAAGAACTCTTGAGATTACAAAAAATGAAAATTATTCTTTGATTTACAGTTAAGACTATAATTAACTGCAGTAAGGTATAGAATGACTGTACATAATTGTTGAAAAGTAGAAGACAAAATAGAACTTTCAAGTATCACAGAAAATTATTATTCAAGATTAATTTACACTTATTACATCTGGTTGTACAATTTTTTATGCCCCACCTACGATAGTAGAGGGGCATTATGTTTTCTGGTCTGTGCCTCCGTTCGTTCGTCCGTTCGTTCGTCCCGCTTCAGGTTAAAGTTTTTGGTCGAGGTAGTTTTTGATAAAGTTGAAGTCCAATCAACTTGAAACTTAGTACACATGTTCCCTATGATATGATCTTTTTAATTTTAATGTCAAATTAAAGTATTGACCCCAATTTCATGGTCCACTGAACAAAGAAAAAGATAGTGTGAAGCTCAGGTTAAAGTTTTTGGTCAAGGTAGTTTTTGATGAAGTTGAAGTCCAATCAACTTGAAACTTAGTACACATGTTAACTATGATATGATCTTTCTAATTTTAATGCCAATTTTAAAGTATTGACCCCTATTTCACGGTCCAGTGAACATGTAAAATGATAGTGCGAGTGGGGCATCCGTGTACGATGGACACATTCTTGTTTTCTTTCAATTTAATGTTAATTTTATGTATTGTACATTGCAGGCATTACTCCAGAGTGGCAACAATCTAACCAGTGACCAATTAAATCAGGTGTTGACCAATCTAACTGACTCAAATGAAGTATCAGAAGTATCTAAGGCTATTACACAGTTCTGGAATAAACACATTCCAAGTGATGTAAAACGACATCATGTCATTCTTCTGTTAGACAAGGTTTGTTATTATAAAAGAATGTGTGTCCCAGTGGCATCAAATGATATAAAGTCATTTAAAATTTAAACATTTTTTTTTGATTTATATTAGTGAGTGGTATTAAAGTGTTACTTTACCAGTTTCATCATAAATTTTCTAATAAAGTCAAGCTACTTGTGTGCAAGGTAAAAGGCTAGGCCTTATTCCCTAGGTTTGCTATAGTGAATTCTGGATTTTGTACCTAAAATATATATAACTGATCTTGTCCTAAACATAATGAAATATTTGCCACTGGAAGTTGAGCAACCAGCAATTGGTCAATATGATGATGTTCCATAAATTTTATTTCGTTGTAACACTTCCGGGACCAAATGAGATTGTGCTGCTCATGTGTGAACTTCAGTGTGCTGATAGCTCTTGGGCAGTTCGGACGTAGTTTGAATTGTCCTAACTTCAGATTAAATTAAATCAACGTAGTTGGTTTTCATTTTATCATTAATAAAATTTGATATAAAATAAAATAAAAGTTAGTAATCACCGGATGTAATTCGGGAAACATTTACGACTTTTACCTGTTTTCGGCACTTTGCCGTAAACCGGTTATAAAGAAAACACATGGCGGAGAAAATGATAGAAAAGGGGTCCGCCTCAAAAAGAAAGTCTTCGCATGAAGACATCAGTAATACGGATGAAGATGAACTTTTGTCCGAAAAGATTAATTCCGTTTCCAGCGCGGCTGGTAAAAGGAAACATGAGTCGACAAAGTCGAAAGCTTCCGCGGGTGGCGGAGCAAACACTTCAAATTCAAGTGTAAAGGGTAAGAAACCAGCGAAGGTTACTAGTAATACTGAAACTCAAAACCCTGGCCTTTCTACCTCTGCAAAAGTAGACAATCATGATGCAATCATGTCAATGTTGGTCTCAATCCAAGAAGGTCAGAAAAGGCAATCTGACGATATAAATTCTTTAAAATACCGGGTACAAGATATTGAAGAATATGACGAGGTTAATAATTATGATGATAATTATGATGAAGGTGAAGAAAACCCCCATGATGATGGGGAAAATGTAGACAATGAAAGTGAACCACCTGCAAAGAAGCAGAACAAAGATGATAATAGGTTTTCATCTATGGCAAAGAGATGTAAGGTTCAAGAAATTTGTGATGTCAAAATTGATGAGGTCTTGGCAAATAATGTCAATGAGTTGTTCAGGAATGGTATGAATGAGGAACAATACTCTGATTTAACTAAAGATGAAAACAATGCCAGACCTGAAAATTGTGAAGGTTTGTCTATAGTAAGAATAAACCAGCTCATGTGGAATGTAATTTCACCAGGAGCACAATCTGCTGATAAAAAATTACAATTTCTTGAAAGAACTATTGTAAAAGCAGCAACAATTCTAACAAAAACTGTCAACAAAATGGCTCTTGACGAAAACAACAATGCCAATGGTAACTCCGGTAGTGGAGAATACATTGACAAATGTAATGATGTATTGGCTTTGTTGGGCCATGCAAACCGCCAATTGAATATGACTAGAAGGGATTTTTTAAAGCCCGAAATGATGGCAGAATATGTGCCTCTCTGCTCACACTCTGTTCCTTACACAAACAACCTTTTTGGAGATGATGTCTCCAAAGTTGCAAAGGACATTGAAGATTGTTCCAAAGTGGGAAACAAGTTGAAGTTTGGCAATGGCAGAGGTAGAGGCGGAGGCTTCTTCAGAGGTGGTAGAGGAGGCCACAGAGGTACATTTAGTAGAAGTGGCTACCGTCGAGGAAGAGGTGGCTTCCGAGGAGGAAGAGGTCGAGGTTCCGGCCCTATTCCAAAAAACTCCCAGAGAGGAGGAAATCCACAGAAGTATTAGATACATCAAATGAAGTAAGTCATTGTTTTAAAGCTGGTGTATTGAAAAAGTTTTCCAATGAATGGGAAAAAATTACCTCTGACAAATTTATTTTAGATATAGTAAGCCATTGTCATATAGAGTTCATAGATAATGTTGAACCTAAGCAAGACATTTTTAATGTAAAATCTGTCTTTAACTCAAAAGAAAGTGATATTGTTTCAAATGAAATTCAAAAATTACTGGCAATTGATGTTATCAAAGAAGTTCGGTCAATGAAAGACCAGTTTTTATCGCCTATATTTTTAAGGCCAAAAAAGAATGGAGAATATAGAATGATTTTGAATCTTAAGAAGTTAAATGAATACATTGAGTATCATCATTTTAAAATGGACACTTTTGAAAGTGCCATTAAACTTGTAACTAGCAAATCATATATGGCTTCTATTGATTTGAGACATGCTTATTATAGTGTTCCAATTGCAGAGGAACATCAAAAGTTTTTACGGTTTTATTGGAACGGAAAACTTTTTCAATACACATGCTTACCTAATGGGATTTCCTCCGCACCTAGAATATTTACTAAATTATTAAAACCTGTTTACTCTAGTCTTAGAGTTTTAGGTCATGTGAATGTTGGTTACATAGATGATAGTCTTTTATTAGGAGAGACTATAGAAGAATGCAATAAAAATGTAAATGACACAATTGAATTAATGTCAAAATTAGGATTTGTCATACATGAAGACAAATCTGTTTTTCAACCATCAAAACAAATAATATTCTTGGGTAACATTATTGATTCAGAAAATATGATTATAACCCTTACTGCAGACAAAAAACAAAACCTAGTAAAAGAATATAAATGGTTACTGCAGAGAAACTTAGCTAAGATTAGAGATGTAGCAAAAGTCATTGGACTTATAGTATCCTCTTTTTCTGCCGTTGAATTCGGTAAATTGTTTTATCGTAACCTTGAAAAGGAAAAAATTATAGCTTTAAAAAACTCAAAAGGAAATTTTGAACAAAGCATGCTTATTTCTAATCAGATGAAAGGAGATTTAGAATGGTGGGTTGCTAATGTGTCTACTGAATTAAGACATATAAGCCATGGCAGTCCACAAATTGTGATTCAGACAGATGCCTCATTGTTAGGCTGGGGTGACATATTAAGTGATAATGAAATTGGAGGTAGATGGACAGATGAAGAATCAAAAAATCACATAAATTATTTAGAAATATTAGCTATATATTTTACATTAAAATCCTTTATTCATCTGATCATAAATAAGCATGTAAAGGTTCTTACAGACAATACTACGGCAGTGGCCTACATATCAAATATGGGCGGCACAAAGTCCATAGATTGCAATACAATTTCAAGACAGATTTGGTTGTTTTGTAAAGATAATGACATCTGGTTGACATGCACTCATATAGCAGGCAAAGAAAATCTAGCAGACAAAAAATCTAGAGAATTTGATGACAAATTAGAATGGAAATTGGAAAGGTCTGTTTTTGACCAATTATGTACTTTGTGGCAAAGGCCAGACATTGATTTGTTTGCATCTAGATTAAACTTCCAATTAGAAAATTACTGCTCTTGGAAGCCAGATCCATTATCTGCATTTATTGATGCATTTAGTATAAATTGGTCATATTTTCAGTTTGTCTATTTGTTTCCTCCTTTCAGTTTATTGAGCCGGTGCATTTTCAAAATCAGAGAGGACGGTGCAAGAGGAGTAGTAATAGCTCCATTTTGGCAGACACAAACTTGGTTTCTGAGACTAATGCAGTTGTTAACAGACAATCCAATCGTTCTTCCAAAGAACAAGAAGATTTTGAATCTTCCTCACGATCCACAATCTGTTCATCCTTTACACAAGAAAATGAAACTAATTGCATGTCCAGTGTCAGGAGTAGCTTCAGAGAACGAGGATTTTCTAAAGAAACAACTCACATACTCATGTCGTCTTGGAAATCAAGTACAAAGAAACAGTACCAAGTGTATATCAGGAAATGGTTCAAATATTGTAACAAAAAACAAATTAATTGCTTTCAAATTTCTGTAGGAACAGTGCTTGAATTTTTTACAACTTTATTTAAGGAAGGTCATTTAGGTTATAGTAGTTTAAATCTAGCTCGAGGAGCTCTTTCGTCTTTAGGACTTACTATTGACAGTATTCCAGTTGGACGTCATTCAATGGTGATAAGATACATGAAAGGAATTTTTAATCTTCGTCCACCCAGACCTAGATATGAATCTACATGGGACGTTAGTAAAGTACTTCATTTTTTGCGTAGCCTATCACCAGTGAAATATTTAAAATTGAAAGATTTAACATTAAAACTTACGATGTTAATAGCTTTGACAAATGCAGCTCGAGCTCAATCAATTCATTTAATGAATGTTAATCATGTACATAAAGTGAAGGGAGAATTTATTTTTGTTTTGAATGAACTTGTTAAACAAAGCCGACCTGGTTATAAGGAGCCAACTGTAAATATAAAGGCTTACCCTCCAGATAGGAGACTTTGTGTATATACTGTGTATAAAGAATATGTATTTCGTACCAAATTGTTTAGAGGGAAACATGAACCGTTACTTTTAAGTTATGTGAAACCACATCAGCCTGTTTCAAGAGATACAATTTCTAGATGGATAAAAGTAGTAATGGCAAAAGCTAATATTGACACAACAATTTTCAAAGCTCACAGTGTTAGATCTGCATCAGTTTCTAAAGCAAAGATGAATGCAGTGCCTATTTCTCGTATCTTACAAAAAGCAGGATGGTCAGATGCAAAAACATTTGCAAAATTTTATAATAAAAAGATTGAAAAAGATGAAAATTCTTTCAGCTTTAATGTGTTGAAGAATTAATCATAAGGTAAGACATTATATATTTCTTATCTTAGTATTCAGTTTTATCATTATGGCTTTAAAGTCTCATTTGGTCCCGGAAGTGTTACAACGAAATAAAATTTAACAATTAAACGAGTCTTGCCTTGGTAAAAGGCGAAGTTTAATTGTAATTTTATGAGTTGTGTAAACACTGAAGGGATTAAATGCCACACCCTCCCTCCCTAGTTAAGGGAGACCAATATGTAGTTATTGTGGGTCATATGTATATATGTATTTCGTTGTTTGTCTTATTGATAAAACTTTACTTTGAAGACTGAAGTTCACACATGCGCAGCACAATCTCATTTAATCCCTTCAGTGTTTACACAACTCATAAAATTACAATTAAACTTCGCCTTTTACCAAGGCAAGACTCGTTTAATTGTTAAATTGCTCATTATTGCTATCCTGAAAACAAAAGCAAGATTAAACTAAAGACGTTTTATACTTTATATTTACAGATGATACAGCACCTTCCTTGGGAGAATTTATCTATTCTAAGAAGTCATTCACTTTCTAGACTACCTTCCCTATATCACATGATCAATTATTTGTCACAAACAGTGGAGAAAACAGGTGTATCTATTGTAGATAAACAGAAGGTTTATTATGTACTGAATCCAGACAATAATCTACCTGCAACACAAGAAACTTTCCAAGAGTGGTTCACAAAGTAAGAATAACATTTAATTCAGTCTTTTTTACTGGAATGATAAATAAAATGGAATAATTTTCATATAAATGAATTGCAGACAGGTATCAAGTAAATGTTTAAGCTATCAAGTGAAAGTTGGGCCTTTCAGATCTTCTTGAAGTGACATTTATCATAAAATAGCTTATGTTTCTGTATGATTTTATTAAAATTGCTACTCATAGCAAAGGAATTGAGAATCAGTATAGTGTTTTGAGGTTGCAATGATGGAATGAACCATGGATCATGACAATGCATTATTACAAGTTGTAATTCTGTAATATTAATTTATAAAGATGACAGTTAAGGGACAAAATATTCCAATATAAAACAGTAATATATATAAGATTGCACACACTGATTGATAATAGAGTAGCCTTCATTCAGTACTATGTAGGTCTTGTTTAGAAATCCTGAAGTATGTTTAACGAAATGTCAGTATATTGATATTTTGTTTTATAAAACTCTTATCATTGACTTATTAGAAAATGTTAGAAGTTGATCTATTGTCCATTTTGGTATGATGTTTCACTTAACATAGACAATCAATATTTATATATATGGTCTTGAACCATGTTAAAATCAGCTATAATTTTATTAAAAAAACATCACATCATTTGAATTATGTTTATCTTAGTCTGTCTTTAATATTGCTGCATACATCATATCTTTGCTTATTTTGGGTCTTAAAAAATTGAAACCATGGAGAGCATATTTTGTTGTCTTCTGTATTAGGCTTAAATTAAAATATTTTTTGTTTGCAGTTTACCGACCGACCCTTGAAAATCCTCCCAACTGTGAAAATTTTATTGCTTTAAATTTGAATAAATTTTTTTTAATACCTCTATTGACGCGATCCGGAACTTTGGGTCCTTTCCGGAAATGATTTAAAGTCTGGGTCAATTACGCATTTCAAGTTCGGTTTTTCTTAGCTTCCCGTCAAGCGTTCATGTGACCATTTAATGATAAAGCACATGGAAATTGTTTACAGGGAAAACGGTACTATTTATTCTTCCATAGGCGACAATACTAACATTTTCTAATTTTACCACTTTTTATAATAAAAACCTGGATAAAACAGTTATGTGTGGTGTTAGTACTTTATTACTCTATTTTAAAAATTGAAGCCAAATAGTATCATGACCAATTTCCAACGGAGCTTGTTTATGTTATCCATGCCCACCGTCATTTTGCAGCAAATTTATAAAATTTAAAAAGCCTTTTCGAATAATTCTCTAGAAAATATTTCAATAGGTTTTAAAATCTATATTGTAAATATAAACACTGCAGTTATTCATAGATAAATAAAAAAAATGTATTGTACCCTTACATCCAATCACGGCGCTCCTAACTTGACTTCCTTCACCTGTCTTGGGTACACAAAAGGCCAACCTAATGCTGGGAAAATGTAATAGTACCGTTTTCCCTACAGGTATCCATGATGTCACGGAGGAGTACTTTACGCTGTCGTCTCGTGTCAATTTTAAGACAAATAACAAACAAAAAAGTTTATTAGTAAACTGTTTATACAGATTCAGGCACATGTAATGATGTGTGATGATATCATTGACGATGATGCAGCGGATATTCATAACCGACACGATAACCATTCTGTCTCAAACAAATCGGGATCAGAATCTGTGGAGCCTGACTTTATGGAACCAATTTCAGTGGTTAAATAATTCGACAGCAGCTTGAAGTATGGCATATTTTCTACAAATCGTTGTGAAGACGACAAAGATGAAACCACTCCTCCGTGACTTAAATCTTCATGGATATCTGTAAACACGCCTGTACGGAGGAAGGGCTCATTTGAAATGTTAATGGATATAGATCATGCCAAATCAATAAGAAGCAACCCTAACTACACAAAGATGTAGAGAAAATGAATGGTTAGCTTGAAAAATAAATATACTCTCTCTATATTAAATCTATCTTCGATTGCAATGAGTATGCTCCTTTAGGATAAGGGGGGCTGCCCCACTCATTGCAATTATTCTCTTTCTTACAATATTAAATATACCCAAACTGTGTGGCCTGTGTGAATTCAATTAAAACATGTCCTTAGGAGCTATGCTGCCAATTTTTTTTATGCATTAAAAACATTTCAGTACAGACCATTTACTTTTAATTGGGTGCTATGGATTTCACCCGAAACTTTAGATTTCTTTGGTTTTCATTAAAGCCTGGCAAAAATATAACCTTATCACATATAATTAAATATTGTTAGAAATATGAAAACAGTCGGATGTCTTAATACTTTTTTTTTCAAGTTGCCTTTTTTTCAATTGAGGAAGATCCAATGGTTATTTTTTTTGATTAAAAATACACTCTTTAATAATTGTCTTATTATAAATCTATAATAGATACATTTTTCTGATGAAAATACTCTACTCATGAAAACATTCTAGTCAAGAAGCATACATGTCTGAATATATTTCTTTAAAACAGTTCTAGTCATAATGACATTCTTTGTTTATAAGTGTTCCAGTATTTAATAATTATACAAGTGTGGACACAGATGAGTGTGGATAGTATCTATGGATGTTTGACAGTGTCTTATGACAAAATGAGTTCTATGTTTTTTCTATATGGTGTTATTAACTATGTTGCACGATGACAACCAATCTGAGCATTATGAGTGTTATTTATTAAATTTTTTATGCCCCCACCTACAATAGTAGATAGGCATTATGTTTTCTGGTCTGTGGGTCCGTTCGTTCGTTTGTCCCGCTTTAGGTTAAAGTTTTTGGTCAAGGTAGTTTTTGATGAAGCTGAAGTCCAATCAACTCGAAACTTAGTACACATGCTCATTATGATATGATCTTTCTAATTTTAAAGCCAAATTAGACTTTTGACCCCAATTTCACGGTCCATTGAACATAGAAAATGGAAGTGGGAGTTTCAGGTTAAAGTTTTTGGTCAAAGTAGTTTTTGATGAAGCTGAATTCCAATCAACTTGAAACTTACTACACTTGTTGCATATGATATGATCTTTCTAATTTCAAAACTCATAACTGCTCCAAAAGTAATCTGATAGAATTTCAAGCATTTTAAGCCAATATTATCAACATCTACTAATGAGTCTTAATATGTCTACATATCTAAAAAGTCATAGTATTCAAAAGGTAATGCAAAATTATTCCTTTTCATTTTTTTTGTTATATGGATACACATTTGAGTGATACATGTACCAATACAATATATGTTGTGGTATGAAAGTGCAGTAATTAGCATTTACTGTAACTATGTTAATTCACACAAATTGAAAAATAAACAAATGAATGGACCAGATGCTCCGCAGAGCCCAGCTTTATACGACTGCAGAGGTCGAAGCCTGAACAGTTGGGGCTAGTATTGACACAACATTCAAGCTGGAAACAGCTCTGAGTTTGAATTGTGATTAAATAGATGACACAGCTTAGGTTTCTGACACAGAATGAATGTGGTCTAATGAACTTAAATATTTGTTTTGCTTTTGTGTTAGGAGCAATTCACTATGCTGCTGAATATTAATCCTTTCAAACAAAAATATCTAAAGAAATTTTCTTTTTAATTTCTGAAATGAGAAACATTTAGAGGAGATAAACTTCAGTTAAGAGATCAGAAACTAAAAAAATGTATAATTTTTCCATTTGTAAAAGGGCATACCCTAGAAAGTGCTTGCAATCACTGAATGGTTATTAATGACTGCTTTAATTTATCAGTTGGTAATAAAGTGAATATTGCATTGTATATTGTATAATTGATTTAAGTTGACTGAACAAAGAAAGATAACTCCAATTTTCAAAGAAGATTTCATAAAGCATTGGTATTAGGTAATTCAAGAACCATTCTGGACAAACTCCAATTAAGGGTCTTGAATTTACAAAAATGTTTGTTTTTGGTCCGTAATTATTAGACTGTTTGTCCCATAACCCACACAATATATCCGAACCTTCTACTTATGGTATTAAACATTGTGGTACAATTTCAGAACAATTGAAATACTTATACACAACTTTTTAAACCGACACTAGATTAAAGCTTGTTTTGGGCACCTTTGTACCCCTTATTCCTAAACCTTAGGGACCATAACCCCCAAAATCAATCCCAAGCTTCCTTTTGTGGTTATAAACGTTGTGTTATAATTTTGTTGATTTCTGTTGACTTATAATAAAGTTATTATCCAGAAACCATCTTTCGGACAGGATACCAATTTACGACCCCAAATTTTTTGTGGTTGTATAAAAATGTTGAACATGTGCAATGAAGTATAGTTTTAGAAATCGATTAGGGAGCTACCATTTGATTTTTATGGGGGGGGGGGGCTAGAATGAAAAATTTTGTCCTGCCTTTTTTTTTAGTTGTAATCTCTGTCCTGTCTTTTTATTTTTCAGTCTATTCGGTCCTGCCTCTTTTTTTCTTAGCTTATCCTGACTTTTTTACAACAATTGTCATCCTGCCTTTTTTTTTTTGCCAAGTTACTCATCCTGCCTTTTTTTTTTTTACTCAAAATCCTGTCCTGCCTTTTTTTTCAAATTTCATCATAGCTCCCCCCATAAAAATCAAATGGTAGCTCCCTTAGACTGGATAGGCCTTATAATTTTTTTCCCTCCTAATTGAAGGACCGTTTACACTCAGGGCCGAGTCATCAGCAGGCAATACAGATGTATTAAAACAACCTAGCATCATATTGCTAGTAGTGGGAGTAGCATTGTCCGGTAAATTTGTTCCCACTTTTTTTTATAAAATGTATGGTTCAAATCAAAATAGAATGCTTTTATCTCCTGAATACTTACATTGTACATAGAGATGATACTACTTTGACAAATCCTTGTCCATTAGAGTTCTCTGTCAAATCTTAATTTCACAAAGAATGAATTGCATAACAATGAACTGAGCTCAAAGCAAAGTACTTTAATAATACACTTAGACAAAGAGCTAAATCCAGTGATATACTTTGTACTACAGGTCCTTCATGACCATCCATCCACCCAAACCATATCTCAATAACATTCCATACTACATGATTGGATTCAGAAGTCCTGAAAAAGACATGACTTTTTTTATCTTGTTTTAAGTATATATGCACAGGTTAAACCTTTATTGTGGATATAATCATTCAGTATCTAGCAACTATCAATTTGCTTCATGCACATATTGATATAGGTTGATTGCTCCTCTGTTGGAAATTAGAACACACCTCCATCTAATTTTCGTCAACTGACGAAGAAAAATTCAAAACTATATAAAATGTTATCTAAGACTTGTCAGTGTCTATTTCCTTTGCCACTGAATAAGATTCCATATTTACAACCAATGAAAATCAAATATCCCTCTAATAGACTTAGCATTGAAATCGTTTTCTAAAATGGTAGTTATGTGGAACCTAGAACTAAAAAAATTGAAACAATATATCTTAAATATTTCAAATGCATGTACATTTAATAATTCTCCAAAATTCACTTTATTTTTCCTTTTTTGGTTTTCTGTTGGAGACTGTATATTGACCTCTATGTAGCCTTTTCAACTTATAAAAGGGGGGATACATTTCCATAGAATTAAACTTTTCTGAAAGAATTGATTCCATTTATTTTCAATAAACAATAAATATTGAAGTCTATAACAGGCATCTAGGAACAGGCTCAACATTATTTCTAAACATGTATTAATATATACCAAAATGTGGACAAACCTACATTAAATATTCTACTTCAACGACTTTAATTAGTGGAGTAGATCAAATTAAAAAGTCACAATGGTTAAAAACTCCAATGGCAGTCTTTCCTGCTAAAATCTTGATGTGTAGAATGTGATATACCATTTTTGGGTCTATATACTGTCCTTTAAATTTAGGTCATTTTGACACGGCAAAATATGAAAAAAAATGTAAACTATGGTCTGGAAAGCACACAGTTTGTGATATTTTAAGGTATCTTTACTAAGAAAACCTGCAAATCTCAGTGGCAGATCCAGAACTTTTCAAAAAGGTGTGGGGCTCTGATGGACCAGAGGGTTGCCCACTCCCATCAAGCTTCAATGATTTCTTACATATATGTCATAAGCTAAATTTCCCCCACCCCCTTGGTCTGTCTATGCATCTGTTTATCGTTCTGCGAAATAGTACTAATACTAATTTTTCCCCTCCCTTACCTGGCCCTAGACAGTTGCTTACCTTTGTAAACATTTTATAATTATAGTCAGGTATATATTGATTGAGAGTAACTTACATAGTAGTTAATGGGACTCTTTTTCACACGGTTCTGTGAAATATAATACGGCAAATATATACCCGTACATACTATCCGCATAACACAGAAATCTGATAGATTTTCACTCCTCTGGGAAAAATCAACCTGTGAAATGAAATACCATGCCTGGAAAAAAATTACCGGGACAAATTATCCTCAGGATAAAATATCACAGAGGACGAAATAAACCGTTACATTACATGAGAAGCCGGTTTGGTTACAAATAATTATGTCACGTGAAGGCGCACTGACGTCACAATTTGCATTAATTTTGCAATACACTACAGTTCACTCATACAGAACCCATTATCATGCAAACATGCAACGTGAATGTGATTGGTTATCAAATAATACAGAATTTATGCACGTACAGTTAATATAGAAGAAATTAGTTCATCAAATGTGAGTTCGTGATCTTGTGGTTAAGACCGATGGCTACAGTGCTGAAAGTCCTGAGTTAGATTCTCACTTGGGGTGCTAAAAATATCAGTACATCAGAAGGGTAATTTTCACCCTCTCACACACATCTTTGTTAATGTTCCGGGATTGTTGAAAACTTGCATATTCATCAATATTTGGTTTTGTGGTTTTAACAATCCAGACAGACAAATAGCAATAAGGTGTTTAGGAAAACATGACCTAAAACCTCCTTCATATATGACAAAAATACATGGGAACTCATATTGAATGGTCAAATGTGTTCAATATGAAAATTGAAATTAAGATGGTAAAATCAAATATTAGCCGTTACTGTAAATGGACTTAAAGTATGACTTTTCAGCAAATTTAAAGGGAAATGACACGGAAGGGGCCAAATAGTGTTCAAGGGGAGCAAATGCTATTTAAATTAGTATGCAGGTTTTAAATATAGAGGGAAGTTGAGTCATCTTTTTGGGTGAAGTTAAATACTGACTAGTGTGTGGTTCTCATTGGGTCTAAGCGTGACCAATATTGACAATTTTTCGCAAGCGTGAAACGTGAAAGTCAAATTATTGTGTCATGAAAACGGGAAATGAGGTCTGTCGTGAAAACGGGAAATGGGGTTCTGCAGGACCCCGGAAATGACAAAAAAATGAAAATTGCTCATGTACATAGTGTAAGCGGGATATGGGAATCTGACAAAACAGTAAGTGGGATCTGGGATCAGAATACCCCCCCCCCCCCCCCAATGAGACCCCCTTATGTAGATTTACCTTCTAATTCTATATAAAAAAAACACAAGTAAGAACTACGTTTAATTCACTTTGACTACTGATATGCAAACCTAGAAATATTTCATAAAATAGTGATTGAAAGATTCATAACACTTTGAAAGGATAATTTAGACACGTGTTACGCGGGGAGCATGTTTTAAATTTGTTTACAAATAATAATGTCACGTGATCGCGCACTGACCTCAAGTTGCATCGCCCTTACAATTCACTAATACATGACCATTTTCATGCAAACATGCAACGTGAATGTGATTGGTTATCATATAATACAGAAATAATGCATGCACAGTTTAAGAAGAAATTAGTTCAATAAATCGATGCGATTTTCACTTTTGACACGAATAGGTCGGGTTGACATTACTGTCATCGGAGATAATATTGAGATAAATGGGATAAAACGGACCGTCAAAAAGGTCTAGAGTAGCACATCAGTAGAACCTTAACATTAATAAGTAATACTTACCAAAATTTCTCTAATTAAAGAACTATATAACTGAAATTTCACAAAGATAACGGTAAACATTTTATTATCGATCCGTTGAATTCAGGGTCAACGGAATTTTTTGCGTTGCGTTTAAATCATTGAGGCCATCTATTTTTATTGCGGGTTCCACATATATAAATCGGAATTAAAGAAAAAATGGAATGTTGTTAGCAGAATCAAAACAGAAATGATGAACATTGCAACATTTTCAGCAAAATATAAATAGGATGGAGGATCTGTGTATTCACATTATTTGTACAACTCTCCTTATTCATGTGAAGCGTGTGCTTTACATCGAGGCTTGCTATGCTTATCATTGACGCCACAGTACTTCAACCAATCAGACAATGTTTATTTTGGGCATTTGACTTTTTTTAACTCAGATTTTGGAATATTTTAATCGAAATTATAGAAAAATGGAATGTTGTTAGTACATATAAAATAGAAAATGATGAATACTTTTAGCTAAAGATAATTTGGATGGGGGTTCTGTGTATTCACATTATTTGCACAACTCTCCTTACTGATGCCATATTTTGGAATTTCCGTGACCTAAATGGTTCGCGAAAATTAATATTTTTATATATAGTATAGTAATCATATTTTATGTCATAAATTGGATAAAGACACTATGTTAAAGTTTCAAATTCAGTTTTGGTTAAAAAGTTTTTTTATCTGAAAATGCCTGTTCATTTGATGTTGGTTTTCAGCATGTCCAGTGTTTGTTGTTTTAAAATGGTTTTTTTTTTCTTCACAAGAAACTTGGTTTAGTGTAACTGCTTGTTTAAACTGTATTTTGGCTGATAAAATAAAATATTTTTCCTACCTACCGACCCTTCAGTCTGAAGGTACAGTCGGAAAACAGCAAACAAACATATTTTTAAGGTTGGCCTTATGTTTCTAAGATTTATTTGTTTGTTTCAGGACTAAAGGTTGGCAAGGTATTGTTGGTAAACCTCCTACAGCAGAACAATACAGGACAGCTTTGTCGCAGTATGATTTGTTGGTGTAAGTAAATAAAGATTAGTTTGTTCTTTAATCCTCTAAAAGAAGGGTTTTCTGTTTCAATGTGTAGTATAATGTATGTATTGCAACTCTTATGTTATGTTGAATTCTTTTTTGCAGATACTGTGGTCATGGTAATGGTAACAAATATCTGAATGGAGATGATCTGCAACAACTAAAATGTAGAGCAGCAGTATTTCTCATGGGATGTAGTAGTGGTCAGTTACAGACTAAAGGGCAGTTAGAAGCTTCAGGAATGATGCTCAATTACTTCCTAGCTAATTGGTAAATATCTATACTATTAAACGAGAAGACCTCATTTTGTGTGTCGCTTCTCTTCCTTCCACAATAAATCAATCATCATGCCTCTGTGTCCTATAGGTAGCATGCATAGTCGCATTTGTCATCCGTTCTTATGATTATTCAGATTGAGTTATTTTGGGAGAAAAACGACAAAAAAGAAGTCTGGAAGTGATTCCGTCATCGGATTGACTTTTAGTCATAGATAAGACTTCCGGTTTGAAACATGCACAAACACAACCAATCGTATGATAGATAACAAAAAATGAAAAAATGAATAGCCAATCAAATCATTCTCCATATCATGGTGTTTAGATCGCAAGAATCACAACTATTATACCTCCTTATAGAGGACAATTATTTTTTCGCGTTTATCTACATGTAAACTACGATTATACTACTTTAATATATAGAGACTCTCTGTATTCTGTCTACTCTTTCAATTGTTTACTATTTAAGGGGTCATACCAGTTGCATATAGAATCATATTCAAAACAGTGTGGCTGTGGCCATAGATTGACGACCTAAATTATCCCATTGACTGGGACATATTAGGTGAACGTTTGTCTGTAACAACCACTGCTCACTACTTACTTATTATAGAATTTAAACTGTGGGGTCACCAAAGGTTCTTAACGCCTTTAATATTAAAATAATCCGAAAAATTAATCAGGAATAACTTTATGTTTTGATTTATATTATTGATATAAATCAAAACATCGTGTTATTCCTGATTATTTTTTTCTAATTACTTTATTTAGGTGTTGAGAACCTTTTGTGACCCCACAGTTTAAGTGTCTTTAACAAGTACATAGTGAGCAGTGGTCGTTACAGACAAATGTTCACATAATCTAGACTGGGATAATTTAGGTCGTCAATCAATGACCACAGCCACACTGTTTTGAATATGATTCTATATTAGAATAAGTAAAACATGTGACACATTTTAAAAAAACCAATTGCATGATAGATAACAAAAATGAAAAATGAATAAGCCATTCAGAGCGTTCTCCATATCATGGTGTTTAGATAGCAAAAATAACAACTATAATAAAAGTCTTATACCTCCTTAGAGAGAACAATTATTTTTCGCGTTTCATTTCATAGTGTAAAGATCACAAGAACCAAAACTATTATACCTCCTTAGAGAGGACAACTATTGTTAGCGTTTATCTACATGTAAACTACGATTATACTACTTTGATATATAGAGACTCTCTGTATTCTGTCAGGGACTTTCTATGTTAGTATAGAAAGTCCCTGATTCTGTCTACTGTTTTCTTTGAAATGTTTACTATTTAAGGGGTCATACCACTTACATATATATATATTAAAATAAGTATAACATCCTCAACTTCATCTTAAACTACCTCGACCAAAAACTTAAACCTGAAGCGAGACAGACGGATGACCGAACGAACGAACGCACGGATGCACAGACTAGATGGGGCATAACAATTTATTGTTGAAAGTGAAAATAGTGATTTGGCAAAAATGAAAGTAAGGTAGAGATTAGAGGGAGGCAGGACCTTTTTCTGGGCATCGGGATCGGGTGTTTTGAAGCTCGGGATTTGGGGATTGATCCTTACGGGATCTGAGGAATATATTTTTCGATTTCGGGATATGAAATTCTTTAAATTTCTGCATCTCGGGATTTCGGGATCAGGACCCCTCCGACCACCCCTCAAATTAGCCTTAGTCGGTCTTAGTTAGTCATTTATACAAGATTCATATCCTACCATTGGCATGTTAGTAAGGCTCTCAAAAGAAAAAGCACTGATGGATTGTCCTTGAAGCATATTTTATTAGACTTATAATGGTCTATTATACAAGCAGTTACATTTATTTGATGTTTGAAATGGTGCAAATTTTTAATTTGATTTGACTTTTACCAAAAGAAGCATTGTAGCAAAAGAGAAGAATAATTGTGGTCTGAGTCCAGAAACACGAAAAATAATTGAATTTAACAGAAAGGAAACAAATATCGGTCTTTGGAAAAAGGGAGAGGGCTTTTGATACCTTTTATGAAATTCTCCATACATACTATCTTTTACAAAAAATCATCCTACAACAGTTCACAAGCTGTATGTGCCCGCGATTTCGCGGTTGTGTTCTAGTACTTATTTATACTCATAGTCTACACGCATGTGATCAAATATTCTTATAAGTTCTTTGCATGTATAGTTTCAATATCAAGTCATATTGAGGGGCCTCAGTGGCCAAGTGGTCTAAGTAGTTACTACTTTATTCACTAGCCAGTCAACACTGGGGTTGTGAGTTTGAACCCCGCTCATGCAGGTGCACTTGAGTCCAATCTTAATTTACTAGGATTGTCAGTTTTCCTATCGAAGGTCAGTGGTTTTCTCCAGGCACTCAGGCTTCAACCATTAATAAAAACTGGCCCCAAACCCCCCTCCCCTAAAATAGCCTAAATGCGGTGCTTAAAAGTCACATTAAAACAACAAAAATTCAAAATCAAATCAATACTATAGTGACATAGATGTCTGCTTTTATTGTACATAATCATACAGGGTGTCCATTTGTCTGTCAGTCCAGTATTTTTAGCGCTCTCATATATCCAATTCTTGCAAGATTTTTATCAAATTTATATCAAAGATATATGTTAGCAAGGTTTTGAACAAACTTAAAAGTAAATGCAGATCAACATTTTTCAAGAGTTATTTCCTTTGCGTATTTTGATAATCAACACAATCAGTCATTATATGCCTTTGTGTTAAGAATATTTGTCAAGATTTCAGTCCTCATAACTCCATGTTTCAGACCTCGAAGGTAAGCCCAACCCTCCAAAAAAAACAATTGTGTCTGATTTCCAATTTTTTAAGTTCGTATTTGAGCTCAAAATGAATATTAAAAATGAGAAACATGACAATCAGTAGTGTCAGATTGAGGAAAAATGCACACACTACGAATTAAATGGCATTACAATGACCTCCAAATGTATGGAGCTCCATTGCTGCCAAATAACGATGGTCTGGGTACGGCCCCGTATGACAAAGGTTAACTCTGCTGGAAATATTAGTTTCATAGAAAATTGTATTGAAAAAGCTGTCACATGTGCAATTCCTGACACATTTTTTTATCAAACTCATATTAAAAAATTCTAATTAATATTAGATTTCTTTAAATGTATAAAATGTCATTGACTGTTAAATGAATAAAAAAACTACAGACCGATAGACACCTTAACTCACTTAATATTATTTTTCCATAAATATTAAATTCTATGCATAAGAATTACAATTTTTTCCTATGTTAGCCTACATATATATAACATATATAAATAGTTGAAATAATAAATATGTATATGATTTATTTTTACAGCCCATGCATTGTTTCCAACTTATGGGATGTAACAGACAAAGACATTGATAGATTTCTAGAACATTTATTACAGTCGTGTCTCTCTGATAAACCTTGTGATGTGTTATCTAAGATATCATCTGCCAGAGAGGCTTGTCGTTTACCTTTCCTCATAGGAGCAGCCCCAGTAGTCTATGGTTTTCCTATTGTCACTAGAGTTGATAAGTCTTCATGATGACATGCTGATCAATAACATAGAGTTTATAATATTATTTCCTGTATTAACCCATTTAGTAGATGTAGACTGTTTGTTTGAATATGGTAGAGTGAATGTAAACTATAAATGTAAAATTTTATCAATTTTCTTGAACGGTATTAATAATAGTGTGATTGTATGTTAATTGCTAATTGTGATTCTAGCTTAGCAGCACCTCAATTTTTTTATATTCATAAACATTTCTCAGACATATCTGACAGGCTGATTTTTTGTTTGTTTAGGTGAATGCATGCATGTGGAAACTTCAAGTACATGCAAAGAAGTCTTGTTTACAAATTGATTCATCTATGAACCAACCAACTTCACAACAATAGAGAGTTGCGATCTTCTTAGATCTATTTGAATTGTTATGTTTACTTCATATTTTTTTTATCATCCAGAACATAATATGTTCAAACCAAGGATCTGGAAATTTTTTCACCTAATTTCGGTCTTTTTCATATAACTTAAAAGTTGGTGCCCCTTTTAAAAAAAAGATTGACAAAATCTCATTACTGCTATGCTCATACTCGTAGCATCAACGAACTTGTTTCACTGTTGCATCGCATTTACTTCATGATTTATCCTACCATTTTCCTAAAATCTTTCAAGAGCAATTAAGGGAAGACAGTTTAAAAAAAATAAAATGATTTTAATGACTCAAAATGATAATTTTCTCAGTCATCTCTTACGTTTCTTTCTATTCTGAAGTCGAAATTAAAACCGGATGTAATGCGACAATACTAAAACGAACAATTCCAGACACATTTCCGGGATTAGTTTTGTTTATCAAATTCACCAGAAACATAGGCTTTTTAATATTTTACCTTTAATAGTGTAAGAATATTAATGAAAATAGTTGCACTAGCTTTATTTAGCATGAAATTATTTTAAATTTATGATTTACTGTCAAATCTGCAGAAGAGAATTTCAGTCATGCATATTACATAGTAAACAAAGTACGTGTGTTTTTTTCTACGTAAATTAAATCAAATTTTAATTTAATTTTAAATCATAATTGACAATTGTCTTAGCTGAAAAGTAATTAAATAATGAAGACAGTTGGTATAGAATTTCAATTTCTTTATAATATTAGTTCAGAACTTGTGATTAATAGCCAGGTGGGAATTAAAAACACAGGTAAAGAGATTAGCAATCATTAGCCAATAGCTCCCGAGGCATTAATATAGTAATTAAAAGGGCCCCCCAGGATTATACCACTTTACTGTAGTGGCAGTTTAATTACATAAAATCGATAACAAAACAAAAATATGTTCAAAATGGCGATTTTGAAACTCGATCTCAACGAAATGACCGAAATTATTTCTGTTGAAGTATGAAATTTGACCTAAATCCCAATATATGATTTAGGACTTTTGATTTTTTGAATTGTTTCCGGACCCTTGGTTCAAACATCCATAACTAAAAAGAATTATTTTCAATCATCCATAAAATGGTTATTTCACCTTTCCACAATGCTTTGTATCAATTTTCATAGAATTTTTTTTTTCTGTCATTTTATGCCATTGAAAAATAACAAAATTTTGATCCCTCTCATTAAAAAAATAAATATTTTCCAAAACTTCAAAATTGTAGATAAGAACTATCCTGATGGTTACAATGACGAAGTTACATTTAAAAAAAATAATGAATAAGTAACAAATAAACACAAAAATTTCATTAACTTAAATGTCCTGAGTGTTGTGTTATATTAGCCTGTCAGTATAAAATCATCATACCTTAATTAGATAACAGCATATGAATATTTCATTGATATATATTTTTTGTATTTTTATGTTACATAAATTTATTGTACATAATTATTTATTATGATGTGAATGAGAATAAAGTTTTACCAACAATGAATACTTCTTCGTTTTGATCAAGTCCTTCAAGTATCATTTTTGTAATGATAATTCTATAGCTTGTTTTTGTTGTCATTTGCCATTGTTTAAAAGTTAAAGAACTGTTGTCACATCTTTTATTATTAATCTTGTATATAGCTCAAAGAGAGGCGAAATATACCACTAAAGGACATTAAAAATCATTATTCAAAAGTGAGCTGAATATGCAATTGCCAAAAATGAAAAAATGTCAAAAGGACAAACAACATAACACAAAACACAACACAAAACACAACATAGAAAACTCAAAACTGAGCAATATGAAACCCTATCGAAAAGACCTTGAGTGATCTAAGGTGCTTCAAAAGTGTAAGCAGATCCTTCACATGTGGCACCTGTTGCGTTGTTCATGCAAGCACAAACATGTCTCGTAAAAAAAAAAGAAGAAAAATAATACCACAATGACCTACTGGTCTGTGAAGAGATTTAAGAGCATACAATAAAGTAGCAAGTGCAGATCATTTTGCATCCAACTTTAATGCTGTTTTTCATGATAAGCTTACACAATTTCTAGAGAAACACTCACTAATCAAATCAGTTATGTGGATTTGAAAAGGAAAATAAAAATAACGTTTATTTAAGAACTCAAAATCTACTGTGGAGGCATAACATATTAGTCAAGTAAAGACTACTTTTCTACCTTGAAAGGAAGTTGTATATGACAGTACTTGTATAGAGTTTTGATGTGCTGCTGTAATAACTACACAGCAATGTTTCATTAAGAATTCTTTCAAATTGATAGGCGTTTTATTTTGGGAGTAAACTATAAAGAAAAACTTGTAAAAATACATATTTCAAAAAAACTATGTCAATTGGACATGCTTTGATACTATATATGCCCTTGAATTTTTACTAGATAACATTTTTGTTCGCTTTGGAGATTCCGTATATCGTCAGATTATCGGAATTCCAATGGGGACTAACTGTGCACCACTTATTGCGGACCTGTTTTTGAATTGCTGTGAGTTACAATTTATGACAAAAATAAGCAAAGACCCATCGAAACAACATCTGATAAACAAATTTAATAATACTTTTAGATATTTGGATGATATTTTGGCTCTCAATAATGACGACTTCAGTATGTATATTAAAGAAATTTATCCTGTTGAACTTACTTTAAATAAAGCTAATACTAACAATGACCACTGCCCTTTCCTCAATCTTGATATCTATATCACTAACGGAAAGCTGAATACTAAAATTTATGATAAAAGAGATGATTTTCCATTTCCTATCGTTAATTATCCATTTTTAGATGGTGACGTTCCCTTGTCACCATCTTTTGGTGTTTATATATCTCAACTTGTACGATTCGCTCGTGTATGTAACAATGTTTTAGATTTTACCGAAAGAAATGTATGTATTACTGAAAAATTATTACACCAGGGTTTTCGATATCACAAACTAGTCAAAACATTTACTAAATTTTATCATCGGTATAAGGACATCATTCGTAAATATAGCTCAACATGCAGACTTCTTATACGTTCAGGTATTTCACATCCAATTTTTTATGGAATATTCTTTATAAAGCACAAAGGTGTCAATATTCAACTCAAAAACTAACAAAACCTTTGAACAGACTTATTAAGAAGGGATATAGTTACGATACTGTTGTCAGGTCATTAAAGATTGCATATTTTGGCCTTAATATTGATTCACTTATAGGGTCTTTGCATCGGAACTAAACACATTTATTCAAAAACCAACTGTTGGCATGACACGGGTTATGTTCTTCTCATATATGTTATGATGGTATGATACTAAACCCCTCACGGGAAGGATTGTGCCTGATGTTCATATGATGAAATCATAATCTTTCAGTCAGTTTAATTGAAGTCTGGAGCTGGCATGTCAGTTACTGTTAACTGCTAGTAGTCTGTTGTTATTTATTTATTATTGTCATTTTGTTTATTTTCTTTGGTTACATCTTCTGACATCAGACTCGAACTTCTCTTGAACTGAATTTTAATGTGCGTATTGTTATGCGTTTACTTTTTCTACATTGGCTAGAGGTATAGGGGGGGTTGAGATCTCACAAACATGTTTAACCCCGCCGCATTTTTGCGCCTGTCCCAAGTTAGGAGCCTCTGGCCTTTGTTAGTCTTGTATTATTTTAATTTTAGTTTCTTGTGTACAATTTGGAAATTAGTATGGCGTTCATTATCACTGAACTAGTATATATTTGTTTAGGGGCCAGCTGAAAGACGCCTCCGGGTGCGGGAATTTCTCGCTACATTGAAGACCTGTTGGTGACCTTCTGCTGTTGTTTTTTTCTATGGTCGGGTTGTTGTCTCTTTGGCACATTCCCCATTTCCATTCTCAATTTTATTCAAACTGAAATATCTTGAAAAATAAGTCATGAATTATACATTTTCAGGCTCATACTTCCACTTAGAACTTCTCTTATTGTAGCTCATACTTTGTATACTGCTTAGACATTAGAAGTACTTGATTTCTATTTATGTCCAAGGTAAATAGGACTAAGCCTCCATATCCAAAAATATTCAGAAGCATAAAAACTAAAGCTGTGCAAAGTTTCATGCTTAATTGTGCTAATATATTGGACTTGGCCGTTGGATTATCAGTTGAAAAAAAAATATTATTACTAAGAATTAATTACAGGTTACACAAACTAGAGGCTCTTAAGAGCCTGTGTCGCTCACATTGGTCTATGTGCATATGAAACAAAGGACACAGATGGATTCATGACAAAATTGTATTTTGGTGATGGTGATGTGTTTGTAGATCTCACTTTACTAAACATTCTTGCTAGTTACAATTTTCTCTCAAAGCTAAACCATCTGATTGTGCCTATTCACATTCCCATTTCGTGTATAATCCTGCAGGCCATGTAATTTCTGGAGACCTAAACCACAGGCACTCGTCTCAGAAAAAAATAAATCTTATAGAAAAGGTTGAGGTTGACACTCTTTCGGAGTGGGTAAAATCAGTGAGGTCATTGATTCAGATAATAGTAAGTAAGCTTAACCCTTTCCTCCATAGATTTTTTTTACATACTTGATTCGCATAGGGTTGTTTCAACAAAACAAAAATCATGCATTGGGAAAACAAACATTTCATCAATGAAATTCCAGTCGTATATTCTCATGACTATCTTTTTTATATTAGATAAAAATTTTTATTAAATCTGATACAGATTTTTCGTAGGAGAATGTTTTAACTGATGCATTACACAGGCGTCAAAACTCAAAAGGCGTCATTATGGAGTAAAGGGGGTGGCGCCATAATGAAGGAAAGGGTTTTACAGAGTCATTGAGCACCAAAGCTCCTTCCGTCTTTAAAGATCCTCAGGTCATAGAGGAAATGTCTTGCCTCCATGACAGATATGTTGTAGTTCCAGCTGACAAAGCCTCGAACAATATTGTTTTTGTTTGCAAGAAACACTACATTGACTGCCTGATTAAGGAACTTGGGATCAATAACACACTTGGAAATCCTACATATAAACTAAGTACGCTTATGAAGCAGGAAATCCTGGAAAACCACAAATTGGTTCTAATCTCCTTTGGTGTTAATCCAAAGGATGAAGACCAGGATCTTCCATCCTTATATTGGATTCCTCAGCTTCAAACGAACCCTTATAAGGAAAGCTATATTGCAGGTTCTTACAAGTGTTCCACTATACCGCTTTCTTAAGTTCTTACTGCCATACTCACTGCAGTCAAAGAAGGACTTCAGAAATATTCTGAAACGGCATATTCAAGAAGTGGTGTTAATCAGATGTTGATACTGAAAAATTCAAAAGAGTTCAATCTCAATCATTAAAACATTGTACCAACATTAAAACCTTTGATTTCTCAACTCTTTATATCACTATTCCACATGCTTAACTTAAAGCTCGACTGAAAGAACTTGTTAGCTTATGTTTCCTTAACGTAAAGGGCACCAGACGTTTTAAATATCTAGTTTTGGGCAGGAATTCAGCTTACTTTGTGAAAAATCATACAGAGTCAAGGAAAAAATACACAGATGAGGATATCACTGGCATGCTGGACTTTTTAATTGACAACATATTTGTTGAATTTGGAGGTTTGGTCTTCCAACAGACTATTGGAATCCCAATGGGTACCAATTGCGCTCCTCTACTTGCAGATTTGTTTTTGTATTCCTATGAAGCAGAATTTATCCAAGGGCTTGTACAGAAAGGAGAAAAGAAATTATCCCAGTCTTTTAATGTCACCTTTCGGTATATTGATGATGTACTGTCTCTTAATAATAATTGATTTAGTGATCACTTACATTTAATATATCCAAGTGAATTTGAAATTAAAGATAAGCTACCGACAAATCTGCTTCATATTTAGACCTTTTTCTCGAAAAGACTACTGATGGTAGGTTGAATACCAAAATTTATTACAAATGCGATGATTTTAATTTCCTATAGTCAACTTTTCATTTCTGTGTAGCAACATCCCAGCGGCACCAGCATATGCAGTATATGACCGCAGAGGTTGAACCCTGAACAGTTCGGGCAAGTATGGACACAACATTCAAGCTGGATTCAGCTCTAAATTTGGATTGTGATTATATAGTTAACACAGTATAGGTTTCTGACACAGAAAGAATGTGGTCTAATGAACTTAAATTTTTTTTTGCCTTTGAGCAATTCACTATGCTGTTGACTATTAATCCTGTCAAAAAAATGTTTGAAGAAATTTTCTTTTCATTTATGAAATCAGAAATGAGAAAAATTGAACACCCCTCCCCCACCCAATTTTTTTTTCACATGCCCCTTTCCCTTATTCCAAAACTGATCTCAATTCAAATTGCTAATGGAGTTTGCAACAATAACTAGTCATTTAAATACATCATAAAATATTAAAATGTAAAAAAAAAGTGCTTGTTATCACTGAATGGTAAAAATTGTTTTAATTTATCAGTTGGTAGTAAAAGTGAATATACATTGTATATTGTATAAAACAATGATTTAAGTTGATTCAACTACTATTCTGGACAAAGAAAGATAACTCCAATTGAAAATTTCTTGCTATTGCGCAATATTGTGCAATTAGATATTTCTTGCTGTTGTGCAATACTGTGCAATTGAAAATACTTGCTATTGCACAATACTGTGCAATTGAAGATTTCTTGCTATTGCGCAATACTGTGCAATTGAAAATTTCTTGCTATTGCACAATACTGTGCAATTGAAGATTTCTTGCTATTGCTGAATACTGTGCAATTGAAAATTTCTTGCTATTGCACAATACTTAATATAATAATTTTGGATCCTGATTTGGACCAACTTGAAAACTGGGCCCTTAATCAAAAATCTAAGTACATGTTTAGATTCAGCATATCAAAGAAGCCCAAGAATTCAATTTTTGTTAAAATCAAACTTAGTTTAATTGTGGATCCTTTGGACTTTAATGTAGACCAATTTTAAAAGGGGACAAAAAATTAAGAATCTACATACACAGTTAGATTTGGCATATCAAAGAACCCCAATTATTCAATTTTTAATGAAATCAAACAAAGTTTAATTTTGGACCCCGATTTGGACCAACTTGAAAACTGGGCCAATAATAAAAAATCTAAGTACATTTTTAGATTCAGCATATCAAAGAACCCCAAGGATTCAATTTTTGTTAAAATCAAATTAAGTTTAATTTTGGACCCTTTGGACCTTAATGTAGACCAATTTGAAAACGGGACCAAAAAATAAGAATCTACATACACAGTTAGATTCGGCATATCAAAGAACCCCCCATTATTCATTTTGATGAAATCAAACAAAGTTTAATTTTGGACCCTTTGGGCCTCTTATTCTTAAACTGTTGGGACCAAAACTCCCAAAATCAATCCCAACCTTCCTTTTATGGTCAAAAACCTTGTGTTTAAATTTCTTATATTTCTATTTACTTATGGACTTTACTTACTTAAAGTTATGGTGCGGAAACCGAGAAAAATGCTTATTTGGGCCCCTTTTTGGTCCCCAATTCCTAAACTGTTGGGACCTCAATTCCCAAAATCAATCCCAACCTTCCTTTTGTGGTCATATACCTTGTGTTTAAATTTCATTGATTTCTGTTTACTTATACTAAAGTTATTGTGCGAAAACCAAGAATAATGCTTATTTGGGCCCTTTTTGGCCTCTAATTCCTAAACTGTTGGGACCAAAACTTCCAAAATCAATCCCAACCTTTCTTTTATGGTCATAAACTTCATAGATTTTTATTAACTTAAACTAAAGTTATAGTGCGGGTTTTCGGACGACGACGGCGACGACGACGCCAACGTGATACCAATATACGACCAAAAAATTTTCAGTTTTTGCGGTCGTATAAAAATGTACCAAATTAATGAAAATTGTTAAAAATTGACTATAAAGGGCAATAACTCCTTAAGGGGATCACTTAACCATTTTGGTCATGTTGACTTATTTTATTTTTTTTGGGGGGGGGGGGGCAGCAACCCAACTACCAGTTGTCCATGTTGTCCATTTCATCTGAAAATTTCAGGGCAGTCAGATAGATATTGACAATTTAACCCCATGTCAGATTTGCTCTAAATTCAAATGGTTTCAGAGTTATAAGCCAAAATCTACATTTTACCCCAATGTTCTATTTTTAGTCATGGCGGTCTCAGTTTTCTTATAGAAGACTTGAAATGATTGTTTAGCAGTAAAAGTAGTAATTTACAATTCTTATAGTTTTAGTCTTATTTTAAATTTAGAAATAGTAAGTAATAAAAATTATGGTGTGCATAGTTCTGTATCTGTTTGATTTCAACGAAGAATAAGGATATTTTATTTCCAATGAAAGGGCCCTATAAAGAGCTTTTATAAAGTCGCTGCAGTGGCTTATATGTTCAAGCAAGTTGTTTAGGGGGTGGAAGTCAATAAAATTTACAATACAAAGATCTACAAAGCCATGTGACTTTAGAGGGGGGGAATTGAGGATGACACGGACAAGACTTGTATTTTCATAAATTCATACTTTGTACTTAAGGAGAAAAAAACTTATGTAGATCATCCTACCTACCTACCTATCCTCTTCGCTCCTTGTGGAGCATAAGGTCGCCACAAGATTTCGCCATCCAGATTTGTCTTTAGCCTTTGTTTCGGCTTCTCCCCATGTCATGTCAAGCTCCTTTAGTTCTACCTCAATTGTTCGACGCCAGGTGGCTTTGGGTCTTCCTCTTGGTCTCTTCCCCTGGGGTGTCCATCTAAGAGCTGTCCTGGTTATATTGGATACAGACATCCTGAGAACATGCCCAGCCATCTGAAGCGCATCTGTTGTATTTCTTTGAGGATATACGTGGAATTGGTCGTTTCGAGCAGATAGTTACCCCAAGGGTGACTGGGGTATAGAAATATGGTCACTTGGTCTTCTCCCGACCGGCAGTAAAACGCTTGCTGAAGTGGGGCGTCCGTTTGGCTGTGCGGGATGTATCAAGTTCGCAGTCACGTCCGTCAGTAGGGGACGTTAAATCCGATGCCTCGTGTAAAGAGAGTGCCATGCTCTTTGCACGTTAAGAACCTTTGCAACAACTCTTTGAGGGGTCCGTAGGTGGCCTGTTGCAAGGCAAAATTTCTGTCCCTATCCAATATACCCTCATTTTCCAGTGGCAGTCCAAATTTCCCCGACCATCATCCTAGATGGCCTCTATTACAACAACCTACCTATTGTATTTATTGTGAACTTGTTCTCGTCCTGAATATGCATGAAATATTTGCCACTGGACGTTAAGCAACCAACAATCAATCAATCAATCGAGCAGATAGTCATTTGAGATACGGTTTGGCCAAAAAAATTTACAAATTCGCCTCAGACAATTGTGGTGGAAACTTGAGACCGATCTCGAATCTGTTTTTGTTACTCTCCAGCATTCACTTCAATATAGAAGGACAGATTTAACATTACTGTTATATAGCCTGATCTTTGTTTTTCTGTTGTATTGGCTGGACTTCCAAATGGGTCGTAGTCTTTGAAATGCAGATCTTGCCTTGGTTAGCCTACTTTTAATATCTTTTTTCGTTGGATTTTCTGTACTAACGACAGTTCCTAGATAGGTAAATTTATCTACATGTTTGACTTCTGTACCCTCAGCTTCTTTGTCATCCTATTTGACAATTATACATGTAATGGGTTTCAAACTTTTACAAGATTGTAAGTAAAATAACTAGAGGCTCTCAAAAGCTTGTGTCGATTACCTATATTTACTGTTGTTTCGGCAATCATGTAAAATAAGGTTAAAATCATAATTAATAGTATGAGATACTATAAGTTATTAGATAAATGGATACTTTAATAGTATTAAAGATAGTAACCAAAAACTGCAAAACTTCCTTAAAATTACTAATACAGGACAAGCAACCCAACAACCAGTTGTCTGATTCGCCAGATTTGCTCTTAAAATGCTTTAGTTTCAGGGATATAAGACAAAAACTTCATTTTATCCCTATGTTCTATTTAAGCCATGATCGCGGCCATCTTTGATGGAGGGCGGAATCATCGGATACAGTGTTAAACTAAATACCTTATTAATGATGATTTTAACAATTTTTATTAGATTTGGTCCACTAGTTTCAGAGGACATTTTTGTAAACGTTAACGACGACGGACGACGGACCCCCAATGACGAGAAGACTCGCTTGGACTTCGGGAAAGGTGAGCTAAAAAATGAAGTCTTTGGAAATACATATTGACACTTCTATCGATTGAAGTCTCAGTAAAACAGAATTACTGAATAGTTAAACTTTAGTCTGTGTCTGAAACTAAACCTACAGGTTGCTTATTTCAGCTATTTACGAACGAATCAAATTTTGACACTGTACGTGGAAGATTAAAAAAAGGTAGTAAAACTATTAATATAAAAAAGAAGATGTGGTATGATTGCCAATGAGACAACTATCCACAAAAGACCAAAATAGCACAGACATTAACAACTATATAGGTCACCGTATGGCCTTAAAAAATGAGCAAAGCCCATACCGCATAGTGAGCATTAAGTTGAAATCAAATAGACAATGCCATGGCAAAAAAAACAAACAAATAACGACCAGAAGATAAACAACAGAACAGGGCCGTAACTACATTGAGGCAAATGAGGCAAATGCCTCATGTTAGAAATTTCAAAAATAAAAAAAATGAAACAAAAGATTGTCTTAATATCAAATTGTGTTCACAGAAAGTGTCTAAAAAGAAGCAAGTTCTCTTCACTCTCTGGTGTCGCCCCTGCATGTTTTTCGTAATCCATGTTTCTATTTTTCTTTTAGTTTTCAGAGTTGATGGTCTAATGTTTGTACTTCTGTGTCCCGGGTTTTATCTTTTGTTCAGTTATTGTCCTACTTTGTGACTAAAGGTTGATGGTCTAATGTTTGTACTTCTGTGTCCCGGGTTTTGTCTTTTGTTCAGTTATTGTCCTACTTTGTGACTAAAGTCTGAGTGTTGATTTTAATTTGTAAACCTGTGGTTTTGCAATGTTTGCATGCCCACCGATGTCGAGATATTGTGCAAGAAAATATTTTAAGAATATACGATGCTACAAGACACAGGAAAAAATGGTCGTTTCTGCATGGAGAATTGAACTTGATTACAAAGAATACAAAACTTTCTCTTTTTTTTGTAGAATAAAATCTAGATAGCTGACATAGGTTTAAATTAAAGTAAGGTCACCAATTTCCCGGTATCAAATAATTTGAAAAAAAAACAATAAAGTATTGCCATATGACCTTTTACATTGAAGGGTTAAACTTGCATTAAATCATGTTCAGACACTTTAACAGAAAATAAAGGAATATGGAGTAAATGTGCACGAAACCTAATCGCACACAAAGTCAATGGATAGAAAAAATACTAATGATCAATGGTTGCTGGAGGGTCTTCGATAATCAAAAAAAATCTTTAGTGATATTGTTGGCTTTTTTCAAAACTACCTCTACCCTTTTTTATTGGGAAAATATGCGTCCTTCTCATCAAATTGGGAAATTTAAAGTAAACCACAAATTTGACTGAAACTTCAATTTACAGACCCCTGTTTTGAAATAAGACCCCTTCTTGTCAGTGAATATACATAAATAGACCCTCAAATCTGCACATATAGTCATTTTAGGCATGAAAAATGTTTAAATGAGTGTTTTTCAGTTTGTATTTATGCACAATTACTACTGAGACTGCACTGTTGGGAATAAAGTTGTCTTTTTGGGAATAATGTTAAGCCTTTTTTTCAAATTGGGATTCTTCTCCAGGGGAAAAAGCCTTTATTCTTCACTAATTTAAGGCAAATAATATCACTGAATATAGTCATAAAAAAATCACCAAAGTCTAAGCACAATACAAGACAAGAACAGTCAGATGTCCAGACAGGTCCAGTATTAATGATTATGAGAATTACAATTTTTGCTTTATCCTACACATCGGTCTTTTAATGTCCTTAAAACCTAAAAGTCTTGAATGACAATGAATCTATGTTTTTGCTTTGAGACCAGAATATTGTCGAAAAAATAGCCAAAAATTAATTGCGTTTCTATGTCAGAAAGAGTCCGGGAAACGCTCAGAATGCACGATTTTGCGTTATTTTTGTCAGAGCTTCTGGGGGCCTTGAGTGGTCCCCAGACCCCTCGCCAAAATTTTTTCGCCTCGTTCCGCTCGGCGAATATACTTCGCCTCACTATTAGAAGTGGCTAGTTACGGCCTTGCAGAATTGAGAATTAAAACTGTAAATGTAGCACAGACACAACATCCCGACCAACGAACAGAAAACATCACAAGGCAATCAGCGGGTAATCATCCCAGCGAGAAAATCCAGTCCGGTTACGGGCTTCAGTTGTCCCTTAAACATTAACGAATTACTTTTCAGCGAAATGGACGCCAAAGTAAACACCAAAATACGTAAATGAACTCAAATTTAAAAAAAAAAAACAAAAACAAGATTTACAAAAGCTGAAAGGGGACAGGCGCAAAAATGCTACAATGTTAAACACGTTTATATATGGATGAAGCAAGGCATATAGCCGTCCCAGAGGTGGATTTAGAGGGTTGTTCAGGCCTCTCTCCCCCCCCCCCCACATTTTTGAGGGAAAAAATTGGTTGCTAATATAGGGAATCACTGAAGCAGACCCCCTCTTTTCAGAAAATTTCTGGATCCGCCACTGCGTTGAACTACATAAATATTTAATATTTCATTCGTGTATAAATTTTTGTCTTCTTCAAAATCATAATGTATTATTATTTTGTGTGCATTTTGTCATGTTGCCCATCATGGCAAGGATAAATATACTTTTTTTTTAATCCTAACCTTATGACGTCAAAGGAAAGCGTCACTGCATAAAATAAATAGATGAACTACCTATATATCCCAGTTATTAGACAATTAACGGATATATATTCTTAAAGACAGGACAATTCCAGTTTTAACCGATTAATTATATATTATAACAATGTAATATAAGGGCGGATCTAACCACTTTTTTCTTGGTCCGATTAAGAAAATTGGCAATCGACCAAATACTAAAAAATCAATCAATTTGTTTATTAAGAGTTTGAACATTGGGAACATTTCCCAAAAGGAATAGTTCCTTTAAGGACGACAGACACTATTCCATGTATTGAAAATTGATTTGGGGAAAACACTCGTTGTGTCACGTGACTTTGCTAGGTAATTTTCCATAAACAGAGAAAACTTCAAAGACGACATTAACAAGTTGGATTTTAATACAACATGAAGTTTTCGGTCAAAAGTGCGCAGCAAGTTGCTCGCATGGTGGATGTTTATTCTCATTACTGTCCACAACCGTTGTCAATGCAGCGTTTTATAGATTTTGGTAAGCATTTATAACATCTGAAGTCAAATAATAGGTCATCAGTCAGCTGGGATCGCGTCGCGTTTATCATTGTATTGATTAGGAAAAATGCATTATACAGTTTAGAATAGCCTTTTTTATTATTATAAGTTACTTTTATTGACAAAAAGTTTATTTTTTATGTTTGGGTGAAAACAAATGAATATGTTTCTATGTTTATTTGTAAACAAACCAAAACGAAAGTAAACTGGCATTCGTAGGTGTGAGGCTATAGGCCAATCAAAATTAAACTGAAATCTAACTTCCGGTCCAAATATTATAATTTCACTGCGGATAAAACAGGAAAAGTTTATGATGGAATAAGCGAACCAAAGTTATTAAAATCAGTGATCATTGCAACTGAAAACAACAACAGCTGAACAATGCGTTTGACACGTTGTTTATTACTTCAGACTTTAAAAGGGTTTGACAAATATGCCAAGTTTCACCCATCTCCCTTATCATTGGAAGAAATGTTCTTATTTGGTAAGTTTATTAAATATTGCTTTCAATGAGTCAATGCAACATCATAAAGTGAAATGTATAACTATAGCATAAGGTGCAAACGTTCAACATGGCTTGCAAATGCTCTCCATGGGCAGTTATTACATATGTGAGGCAGAAGTTACATTTGAAAGAGGATAATTGATAGATGACTTTAATTAACATTAGTGCATTTACCATACCTTTCCAATGTCACTATAGCTACATGTATATTAAATTCATTATAGTAAAAGTCCATTATTCAGTGACATTGTCATTATCATTTATTGACCTATCAACCTGCTTAATATTCATAAAAAGGAACTTTATAGCCAACTCTATACTATATGGACGACAGTTAGAGCGGATCCAGCTTTTTTTTAAAGGGGTTCCCAACCCAGGATAAAAAGGGGGTGCCAACTTTATGTCCCCATTCAAAAGCATTAATTGTCAAAAATAAAAGAGGGGGTTCTAACCGGCTCAACTGGAGTATACGGAACAAATAGTTCAAAGCCGAATTACAATTTTAAATTCATACGCAACAAAACATTTAAAAATGATTAATTATAGCAGATAAGTAAAATTTCTAAACAGCAGACATGTTGACAAGGTAGACAGATTGACAGGGTCGACAGGTTGACTTGGTCAACTGGTTGACAGGGTAGACAGATTGACTTGGCCGACAGGGTCGACAGGTTGACAGGGTAGACAGGTTGACTTGGCCGACAGGTTGACAAAGTAGACAGGTTGACTTGGTCGACAGGTTAACAGGGTCGACAGATTGCCATAGGTGACAGGCTTGGCAAGTTGAGATAGTCCACAGGTTGACAGGGTTGACAGGTTGTCTAATTGTCTCCATTTTCAATACCAAATCTGTACCTGTACATAAATTCATTACCTAAAATTGTTATCAGCCTACGGCGCTTGGAGGCAAATTGACACAGCCTGTTAAAATGAATCCTGCTTTTTAAGCAGTTTGTTTGGTTTATGTATTTCGTATTTAGTACCTAGTAACCTGTTATGCCTGTTCAACGATTTATAATTTGGTGAATTTTTTGTGTGTATATATATATATTTGCACATTTGTTAAAAGCCATCATTATATTTTCATCATGGTCGTATTAAGTTTGTTTTGTCTTTATTATATATTTTTTGTGGTAAATTGTCATATACTGTGTTATGTGTGATGCCACTTGGTTGGCAAAATATTAATATAATTCATAAACATTACATGTTTAGCTGCTGACCTTAGTTTAATCAAACACTATTTAAAACCTGTCGACCATTAACAACCTGTCGACCATTAACAACCTGTCAACCATGTCAACCATGGCTACCTGTCGACCTGTCAACCTGTCAACCCTGTCGACCCTTTCAATCTGTCGACCCTGTCAACCTGTCGACCATGTCAACAATGTCAACCTGTCGACCCTGTCTACCTGTCAACCTATCAATAATATGCAAAACCAATTTACTAAAAAAAAATACACTTCTGCACTATTTGTTCCGTATACTCCAGTCTCCCCTCCCCGGGCCTTTATCATGTTTATGGATTTGCCACTGATGGGTTTTTTTCATTGTAGAATGCCATATGGTTGCATATAATTGCTTGCATCCACTTCATTTAAACATGGTAGATGTCTCATTGGCAATTATACATGTATCTCCCAGTGGTGAATCCAGAACTTTTCATAAAGGGGGGGGGGGGGCCTGCTCCAGTCATGCTTCAGTTATTCCCTATATGATCAACCAAATTTTTCCCAAGGAAAGAAATCAGATTCTATTTTAGTAATGAAGGTTCTTTTGACGAAATTAACAAGGAGATAATACAAATTTTTGTTACATGAAAAATAATAATATGAGAAAGTTTTTACTTATTTTAACATCCATATTCCCTTACTGGTTGGTTATTGTTTGTGAGATGAATCTTTATTTTGTAAATAGGGAAAATGCATAAATATGTTTTTCAGAAAGCCTTTAAAGTTTTCATTCAAGTTGAGCTAGATTCTTAATAAAATCAGATAGAGTTTAGATTACTGTATTATCTACACATCTTAAACATTTAAATGATCCAGTTAACTGTTTTCCAATATAAGATTGTAAAAAAGCTCTGTGTTGAAGTCTGTACTTTGACCTATGATTGTTTACTGTTTACACATTGTGACTTGGATGGAGAGTTGCCTCATTTGAACTCATACAATGTACCACATCTTCTTATTTCTATGATTTCTTAATAATCACATAAATATTTTGAGCTTGCATTTAGTAACTGTGAGCATTCTTTTGAATTTTAATTTATGTATTGAAGATGATGTGGGGTAGATATGTCAATGAGACAACAATCAAATGGCAAAAAATCCAATGACATGTAAAGATCAATAAATCATGTAAATGGTCATCAATAATCAGCATACCGGTCTGTACAATGGTCATCAATAATCAGCATACCGGTCTGTACAATGGTCATCAATAATCAGCATACCGGTCTGTACAATGGTCATCAATAATCAGCATACCGGTCTGTACAATGGTCATCAATAATCAGCATACCGGTCTACAATGGTCATCAATAATCAACATACCGGTCTGTACAATGGTCATCAATAATCAGCATACCGGTCTGTACAATGGTCATCAATAATCAGCATACCGGTCTACAATGGTCATCAATAATCAACATACCGGTCTGTACAATGGTCATCAATAATCAGCATACCGGTCTGTACAATGGTCATCAATAATCAGCATACCGGTCTGTACAATGGTCATCAATAATCAGCATACCGGTCTGTACAATGCCAAGCTATAGATTGCCTTGATGCTAAAAGAGTAGAGAGAATTATGAATAATTAAAAAAGAAATTATTCATAAATCTGCTAACAACCCCAAATTCTCAAATTAAAAGAAGACACACTATATTAATTGACTATGAAACATAAGACAACCATGTGAATGTGTGTTGGGGTTAAAGTTTAAACTGGCCGTTGTTGTTCTCAAACATCTCCCTTTTACAATGTATTTGCACAATGTAAATGTATTGTTTACATGTTGTTTTGTCATTATTGTGCTATGTGAACTATATTTAGTTCAACATGTTGAAGATAAACATCCTTGAAATAACTGAGAGATAATGCCAGGGAAACAACTTTACCTCTGATCACTTAATCTAAAAATAGGGTACAATGTAGTACAGTTTTATGTAATGCTGATGGAAGATATTAGTTTCAAAACAATTTTAAAATAACTGCATGCATCTCACATGGTTTCTTATCTTAAATAACTGATACATGTACTGAAAAACATGTATATTGATGTTGTTAAAGAATATAATAAATATAATTTCAGCTTTATATTCCTTTTTCTAAACAAAGTTAAATCTCACAGGTAGTTTGCAGCTTATTTGAAAGATCATCCCGTTCTGGATCCACAATCTCTAACTCACTGTGGGTACATTTATTTTCCTGGGTGCCAATTTCCACGAAATGAGGAAAACTCAACATTTTTATGGATAATTAATTTCATGGTTTTACTAAAGTCTGCATACAACCTTATACATAGAAAATGTGTTACATTCATTGAATGTTTAAATTTGTGGTTCACCTGTATACCCATGAAATCCAGAAAAATTAATATTCAACAAAAAATAATGAACCCATATATACATGTAGTACTTTTACATTGTAAATTTTCTCTGAGGCCAAATAAAATAGTATGTGTGGTTCCAGTTACATCTGAAAATAAGTTAGGGTAGGTAGGTAGGGATTTTTTTTTTATTTTATGTTTTTCTTTTACATTGAGTCAATGGGAGCAACATTCTGACTAACAGTGCTTGATGAAAAATTTTGTCTTAAAATCTTTAGGGTAGGCTATTTTTAAGACAAAAAATTAGGGATGGTAGGGTAACTGGAACCAAACATATATTTTTATTTGGCCTCACCAAAACAGATTTTATTTTTTTTCTGTTAAAAATATAAGATTGTATTTCAGAATTCTTTGTGAACAGATAAACTTGTATCTGTTTCTTTATAAAGCCTACTCTTGAGCAATAAATACTACATACTTTATAGTAATTAATTACATTGTACTTTTGAAGTAACATACATTACATGATCAAATGAAGGTAAGGTACCGAACGTGCAAACCCTCACAGGTAGTCAAGGTCGTTAAACACCCCCTAGTAGTAGTTTTGTCCCACATTAATGATTACGTACAGGTAAACTCTACTATTTCAAATGTTTGTATTATCACTGAAGACTTGCTATTATAAAATGTGTAAAATGAACTCAATTTTGGACAGAATTATTTATTTTTGAACATTTCTATCTAATATAAAAACTATATGATCTCATCAACCAGACAGATCCTTTTGAGTTTCCTTTGTTTAGAAAGAATTAAACGTTTAGACAGTTTAAGTTTCGTAAGAAGTGTATATAAAACACTTTTACAGGATATAAGTTAAATTTATAATACAAGTTGAAAATTTGAAATTTTGAACTATTGAACTTTACCATGTTTACTGTATATTTTTGACTGTTTCATAGATATATGTGACTATATAACCTGCTAGATTTAGAAGTTAACTTTTCAAATGTCACAGATAATAAAACTTAAAGTGATTAAGTTTTTCTGGATCATTTAACTGGAATAATATATGTTTTTTGTTTGTTTATTGTTTCCCGAATCAGACCATTATTTTTACTTGTTTTAAAGGAGTATGTTCAGTAAGATCTCTCTTTGGCCCCAAAATATAGCAGTTTTAATAAATTGTTAAAGTGTAAACTTTTAGTTATTTATTGGAAAGTAGAATGCTTCTGCTACATAAATATGGGCTGTTTTTGACAATACAATGCACATACATCGGGTACTAGCATCATCAAGTCATGCTAAATTACTAATATATTCACAATTTAGCATTTGAGTTAAATTTTAGACGGTTTTCATCTTAAATGAAAGTAGCCGCATTTGTGTTCATTCTTAATATTGTATTGTAAGTTGTATTTGATGATAATACATAACATATATAAAGGTTGAGGATGAACACGGATGCGGCCACTTTCATTTTTGACAAAAAACACCTGAAAAGTGACATTTTTTGGCATATTTGATAGATTTTTCATGTTTAAGCTTGAATCGGAGCATTTTTAATGATTAAATCAGTTAAAATCTTTCACACAAACTGATTGAATCAACTGAAATAGACACTTAAGTGTTTAAAAAGTGTCCAAAATCTTTTGTCAGATAAACCTGAAATTTCAGGCCAAAATGGGCCCTTACCGGACCTACTTCTTTGTCATTTTTGGGTGTTTTTGATAGCTTAGTTGCTATGCTGTATGGGTTTTTCTCATTGCATAAGGACATTCAGTGACATAATAGTGCCCATACATGTAGTTCTACATTATTTGGTCTCTGGTGGAGAGTTGTCTCACTGGCAATATACATCTTATTTTTAAAATATGTACATTTATTATCATTTTGCTTGTGATTAGTTAGTACATTGTACATGTATATATATATATATACATAAAAGACAAAGTCATATTTTAAATTATTGTTCTCTACAATATATAATTATAAAGCTATATTTTAGACAAACTTAATTTTAGAATAAGAAATAAACAAAATTTTTCATGTAGAACATATTATTGGTCTTAATTCAGGATATTTTTTATCTATAGGGACAAAAACTGGTACAGAACAGTCATCGTTTGAATTCTTGAGACGAGAACTGCCAGTACGTTTGGCTAATATAATGATGGAGATGAACCAGTTACCAGAACCTCTATTAAATGTTCCATCAGTTACAATGGTCAGCAACTGGTAAGTTTTTCAACTTTCATGTAAGCATGGCTATAAGCCATATAATGACTTATAGTTTACATCTATGTTAAGGCATTGATTGGTCTTTTGTGAATAGTTGTCACATATGTGATTATACCACATCTTCTATATATATATATATATATGTGTAATCTATAGCACCTTCATAAATGGTGCGGAAAATAAGATGAGTACAGACCATACAGAATATACAGCACATAATTGTCAAATATAACATAAGTTTACCACTGGTATAGTATGGCAAGGTATAGTCATTTGTACTTAACTACTAGTACCTGACAGTATGGACATGCAACTATAATCAAAGTTATCCAATAACAATACATTATCATGAGGCACATACAGTACATAGAATAAATAACAGATAAGCAGTGCAATCAAAGTGCACATGACATAGAACATAATTTAAAAAAAAAGATAATTCATACCATCATTTATTTCCCTGTATATAGGTAATGTATACAAGTATTAGAGGGCGTTGTCTCAAATGGGTGTAGTTAATTTACACCAAGATATAAAGTCAATGCAGATTGATAATTTTCAATAACATAGGAGGGTTCTTTCACCGATTTGGACATATGTTATTGATAAGCTGGGTAGCCAATTCCAGCATCCTCCAACAATTAAAACTGACCATCAGGAATAAACACAAAAGTGTTGAAAGTGGTGTTAATTAAACATCAATCAATCAATCATTGTTACAAATGTTTATATACTGGCAAATTAGCATGGTTGCAAATACCTGTTAAGAGGCAAATGAATATGATCATCATTTTACTAGATGATACCATCAAATCTTCAAATACAGTATAGTTCAATCATTAAAACTGTTTAAAATGATTTACACATTTGCACTTGTACACATGATTTCAGTCAATTAGGGCTTCAAAACCCTGAAACTATGGACGTAATCTAATCCAAATTAAAAATAACAACCATTTTTGCATTTAATTTCTTTTACTTACATATGTTATAAAACCCAAGTGTTTATTGCTTGCAGGTATAAAAAAAGTTTTACAGAAATTATAGGCTTTGAGAATTCAGATGGCAAAGATCTAGATACATTGTCAACGTAAGTATTTCTTTTCTTTATACATTTTTGATGAAAGCTTTTAGCAGACATCAATCTGCATTCATTCAGAGGATGACCTTTAAAGTTTGCTGTCAGACTTTCAATTTTGATTTTTATCTTTTCTATATACTCCTCATGCATTTATGAGGGATGTCAAAGATAAATTTTGATTTTATGATAATTTTGAAATGCTTCAATGGTCGATATTTAGTATTAACCATACCTCTCAGAACTTTTTCTGTAACAGAACTGAGCCAGTTATATGTCAAATACTACAACTGAAAATTCTTAAATAATACATTATACTGGTAGATATGTGTTTCTGTACATATTGATAAATAAAAGTGATTAATATCAATTATTAATCATATATATAAGATGCTTGACTGCATTAAACTCAATTATTAGTAAATTAATACCATATGGATTAACTGCCTTATATATTTACATTTATTATGTATGGAGAAATAGTCTGAGCACTCTTTGTTGATGTGGACACCTGGTTTATTCATCAGCTCGAAATAATTCGTCAGCATGATGCATAACATATTTGAGTTGAAAAGTGGTTTTCAGAATGCTTAATCAAATTATACTTTTTCTTGAATATTTGGTCACATATAATAAGAAGAAGATCATGTATTTATTAAGAGGTCATAACCTCATAGGTCAAGGTCATCATAACTAAATATAGATTTTTGCAGAAAATTAAATGAATTATTGTACTATATTGTTAGATTGCATCCTTGCTTACATTTATGGTTACATGTTAGAAGAGGAAAATCCCTTTCCATTTTGGGTTCACCATATCAAAAGTCAGGTTTAAAGATATAAAAAATAGACTGAAATTTATGCAGAAAAGTGGTTTAAGGATGCTAATTAAATACCACATACTTGCATATGTGATCACATAAAAAAATAATTAGAGGAAGATCCCTTATGTTTTGGAGTCATTTAGTCTAAGTTCAAGGACATATATACTAAAGATGCCTACTGTAATATTTGTATTCATCAAATTTTATATCAACTCAAAATTTGTTTAAAACAGAATATTTAAACAGCATTACATTATATTTTGAGAAGCCCTTTCAATTTCCTGACTTCTAATTACTATTATTTTGTCTAATTTCAGTTTTGCTGATACTCTTGTCATAATCAGAAATCGTCATGCCAACGTGGTAGAAACAATGGCACAGGTATGTAGTTCTACAAAGAAGCTTAGACTTTTTTCAATTTTAAATGGGTATTCTACAGTTACTAAGCCTCAATAACTGTAGAATACCCATTTAAAATTGAAAATGAAAGGCATATGCACTATGTAAACATGGTAAACAAACTTAAATGGATATTTGTAATATTGAATGGTAGTCCACTTAATGAATATGCACTAAGTAAACAAACTTAAATGGATATTTGTAGTTTGAATGGCAGTTCAGAAAATGTAACATGTTATTTGCTGAATTTTTTTCTCTCACTAAGAATACAATGTCTTTATATATTTCTTCCTTTGTTGTATCGACATCACAGCATAGCTATTACACTTACGTTAGCAAAAATATAATTTTGTCATCTTTTTCAGGGAGTTATGGAATTGAAGGACAGGTATGGAGAAGAAAACATGGACACATTACAGTACTTCCTCAACAGATTCTTCACAAGTAGAATTAGTATACGAATGTTAATCAACCAACATGGTAAATAACATTTTTTGTAAAAGTTTAGCAGATTAAAGAAAAAAATACAATTTTAAGAAAATAAAAATATTTGTGTCATTAGGTTTATAGCTGCTTTGCTTATGAATAAATCAATGTGTGGTGTACATGTCAGTCAGGTAGCAACTTTAAAACACTAGAATTAAAAAAAAAACATAGAGTTCAAACTTCAAGCAAAAAGTAGAGAACTGGCTGTAAATAATATCAAGCTCTTAATTGCCCCGAGTGAAGACCTGTATATCTTAAACGAGGTTAATTGATTTAGACTTATGAGAGTTTGCGAAAACTTGTTTTGACCTGTCGGTCATGTGACCAACAAAGCAAGATTATTTGTCAGTCATACAAAATTTTAGCCAGTCCTAAAAAATCTGTCAATTTATCCTGAAATAAAAATAATAACTTAATTTTTCAAAAATAACTTCATTATAATTAGTTTTATTTTTCACAGCTAGGACAAATAAATAATGAATGACCAGTTCTTTTCTTCTGATTGTTCTTATTTAAAGTAATCTTCACTATCCATTTCATCATCTGAATCACTTTCTGAGTATTTGTTATCTCCATCGATTGTTTGCCTGGGATGGCTACATGAACAAATTAAGCAGGCCATGTGTAGATTGGTGCTTTGGTTTCCATAGGTTATCGTTTGTTTATAATGGTAAACCAGTACCGGAAATTAGCAGCAGGTACATCTGATGACTAATGTAAACGGGTATTGGAATTAGTTGCAGTACAACTAATTACTGATAAAAAAAGGCACTGCAACGGTCGTTTATACATCGGTCATCAGGACCGGCACATGCTTTCAAAATACTGGTCCGAGCCTCATTTTGACCGACAGGAACAACCATTTTCGTGAACTCTGACTTATTGAAGTATTTTAATAGTTTCTTAAAATCACAAAAACATATTCTTAAGAATTCATATATATAATATTTTTTCAACATTTATCAACAGACTTTTGGGGTTGTAAATTACTTGCTGCCATTAACTTATATATCTTTCTGTGTTTTATTGAAATACAATACTCATAATTTCAAAATGATTGACATATTTTTTTTATTTACCTTTCAGCTTTATTATATGGTTCTCAATTAGCAAACCACCCTAGACATATAGGTTGTATAGATCCTAAATGTAATGTACTAGAAGTTGTTAAAGGTAACTAATTTTATGTACTTAACTTGAGAAAATAACAATTCAGATACATGTAGATTGAATATTTTTATCATCCATGATGTTCTATGGCAATGTAATCAGAATGATATCAAATAACAGATATATTTGGGATAGTAATCAGAATGGTATACTTTAAAATTCGATGCCTATGCCAATGTTATCAAATAAAGCAACAGTAGTATATCGCTGTTTAAAAGTCATAAATCGATTGAAATCCGGGTTTCAAATTAAAACCGAGGAAAACACATCAATTTTAAGAGGAAAACACATCAACTATAAGAGGAAAACAAGGAAATAACAGAACACAGAAGTGCAGCAGAAAACAAACATTCTTAAAAACTAACTATTAGATAACAACTGCCATACTCCTGACTTGGTACAGGACATTTAAAAAAAAATGGTGGGTTGAACCTGGTGGCTATGTGGCTAGCCAAACCTCTGCGCTTTATGGCAATGTTGAATATATCCCCAAAATTACAACATTACATCACGGGAACAGAGTACTAAAATGCACAAAAACACCAAAGACAAAGAAAACGATATACCCTACTGTAAACCAACTTATTTTCTTGAACTATTTATTTTTGCGACTTTCACGAGTTGATAAATATCAGGAATAGAAATCATCGCCAATATGTAAGACTTTGATCTATTCTCATTTAACGACATCAAACAAAGTTGAGAATCGCGAAATGGGGCTTACCGTGAAATAAAGTATCGGCAAAAATAAGTTTGTTCACAGTATATTTTAGATGCCTATGCCATTGTTATGAATTTTTCAGACATCTTTGCAAAAGTTATCAGAAAGAAAGCTATGCCAATGTTATCAAATTGATATCTGTATTTCAGACGTTTATACCAATGATATATGAATGATATCTATTTTTCAGATGCTTATGCCAATGCCAGATTTCTTTGTGAACAGTATTATCTAACAGCACCTGAACTTGAACTAATAACACATAATAGTAAGTATATTGAAATAAATCGGATAAGAAATAGGTGGGGGAGGAGGGTTACCCAGGAGATATTCAAAATTTGGAGGCTAACTGACAGCCCATGGCAAAAATAAAGACAAGGAAAAGACAACTCCTCAAAACACTACAGAAAACTAAAAACTTTATGAAGGGTGTACATCTTTGCCAGTGTTTTAAGTAAAGTCTATTTATTGTGTCTTAAAGAATGAAATCTTTTGAGACATCCAACAGAAGGCTTTAACTAGAAACTTGCTTTGGTATCTAGATCAAAGTGCTATATTTAAAATGTAATAATAAAGGGATATGTCGTAATTGTTACTAACTATTTGAAATTTCTCAGAGAAAAACGTATAAAAAACATCCAGAGTTTCAACAGTAAAAAGTAAAAACACAAAAATACTGAACTCCGAGGAAAATTCAAAAAGGAAAATCCAAAATCAAAAGGCAAAATCAAAAGTCCAAACACATCAAACGAATGGAAAACAACTGTCATATTCCTGACTTGGTACAGGCATTCTCTAATGTAGAAAATGGTGGATTGAACCTGGTTTTATAGCTAGCTAAACCTCTCACTTGTATGACAGTCGTATCAAATTCCATTACATTGTCAACGATGCATGAACAAAACAAACATACTGAAAGAGTAAAAAATGTCAAAAATAGGGGTACAGCAGTCAATATTGTGTTATCATCTTAATATCACTATAAAAACAACAAATGTAACGAAGAAGCACAAAAAGGCATACATCAAATTTAACATACTCATTTTGTTTTTCTTATACGACATAATTCATCTATGTAAAGTCTACCCATAAAGGATAGAAGGTTTTCAGTACTGGTGTAAAATTGCGCGTTTGAAATTCGCACAGGTAGACGTAAAAATAATTTTGTCGTTCAGAGTATGACGGCATACATAAATGCAGAGTCACGTTAAGTAGATATAACAGTAAAAGTAATGATAATTAATAAAATAATTGTGTGTTTCAAAGTATGACGGGATACATAAGTACAGTTTCACATCAATTTGTCCTTATTATAACATCTTGCAATCTTTGAAAATTTCCAGGTTAGGTTGAGAAAATAATTAAGTAATTGAAAGACAATAACACCACTGGAATACCTGTTCATGGTTTTAGATAGACCCATTTCAGAGGGTTTGAATTAGTTGAATCAGAATTAGAATCCCACCTTACCCTTACTTCAAATACTGACTACAACAGAATGGAAAATTATAAATAACAACAATATTTTATTTTTATTTCAGCACATGATAATGAAGAAGATATATCAATAGTGTATGTCCCTTCACATTTGTATCATATGTTGTTTGAACTGTTTAAGGTAGGTTTTATATTTTAATGAGCTTTGATGTATGTGCCAATATTTTATAATTGATTCATCTAATCCAGTCGTTGTTTCTCAGTGGCATACCTGCCAACTGTCACTGTTTGCAGGGGATTTCCCCCATGGAGGCTCCCAAATCGAAATTTTTAAAGAGCAATTTTTTCCACAATTTTAAACAAAACAATTAATTTTACAATGACTTTAGGATCCCCAAGGGTGACTGGGGTAAAGAAATAGGGTCACTTGGTCTTCTCCCGACCGGCAGTAAAACGCTTGCCGAAGTGGGGCGCCCGTTTGGCTGTGCGGGATGTATCAAGTTCGCAGTCACGTCCGGTCAGAAGGGGACGTTAAATCCGATGCCTCGTGTAAAGAGAGTGCCACGCTCTTTGCACGTTAAGAACCCTTGCAACAACTCTTCGAGGGGTCCGTAGGTGGCCTGTTGCAAGGCAAAATTTCTGTCTGTATCCAATATACCCTCATTTTCCAGTGGCAGTCCAAATTTCCCAGACCAACTTCCTCTATTATAACAACCTACCTATTGTATTTATTGTTAACTTGTTCTCGTCCTGAATATGCATGAAATATTTGCCACTGGACGTTAAGCAACCAACAATCAATCAATCAATCAATGACTTTAGGCTTGTGAAATTATGAAGAAGCCACAAAACAACATTAAAATGTATTTGAAGGCCCCTTTGAAGGTTTTTTATGACTATGACAGCTATCTTTCATGCAAAAACCCCATGGGCATTTTGAAAAGTTGGTAAATTGATATAAATTTATAGATGTTTTCAACCGGAGAACTGACATAGCATTCTTTTATTTTGGAAATGCCAAATTAAAACCATTTTAAAAACATGTACTGTAAATTCAGAAATTATTGTTTGCATTTAATTTTAATATTTGTGATACCCTGAATACTGTGTAAAATTTTTTTTCAATTTAAAACTATGTGTTTTTTGTTTACAGAATTCATTAAGAGCAGTTGTAGAGAATTTCCCTGTAGATAGTACTTTGCCAAAATTAAAGGTTCATATATGTAAAGGAAAAGAAGACTTAACTATTAAGGTTAGTATGTATATAAAAAGAAGCTAAACAATGAAAATATTTTTGTTTCAATCAAATAGATAAAAAAAAGAATAGACATGGTTTTGTATAAAGCTAATGATCTTAACGAAAAACCTGTAAGGGCAATTCCAAGAGTTAATAGGCAGAAGGCATCTTTTACCATATCTAACTTAAAGGCAACTATGATTTGAATACTATTATTATTAAGCATACATGTGCATATATTATAAGTCTTTGGTCTGTTAGAACCAAATTTGGTAAGAATCGTATCAACTTTAGAATGTCTAATAAAATAAATTTGGATTTTTTGGATGACCTTTCAATGTGATTGTGGTTACATCAAATAGGTTTAATGGTAGAATTGGTATTATCTTGTGACATTTTAAGAAAATATCTATAAAGTTATATGGCAATACATTGTGCACTGTATAGATAATAAGAAGAACCATTTTCATCATACAATTACATTGTAAGCGCCTGGCTTCAAAAATATTAGCACAAAATTTATTTTTATGGTTTATTTTTTTCTCTCACTCTACAATTAAGTCGATACAACATTCAGCTTGAAAGAATTCAAACTAATTCAATAACAGTACAGTTATTCATGTTTGAAGACTATCTATTTTTCTTCCAGTTGTGTGATCAGGGAGGTGGAATACCTTACAACAATATAAACAAATTATTTGAGTACATGTATTCTACTGCACCAAGTCCATCATGTGCTGATTCGGGTTCTGCTCCACTGGTAAGTTCTTATCATGTGCTGATTCAGGTTCTGCTCCACTGGTAAGTTCTTATCATGTGCTGATTCAGGTTCTGCTCCACTGGTAAGTTCTTATCATGTGCTGATTCGGGTTCTACTCCACTGGTAAGTTCTTATCATTTAAGCCATCTGCAATCTGAAATCTAATGGTTGATGGTTTGTATTTAAATTAGTGTAGTACAGTGCATCTATGAAACATACAGACTTTGAAGAGGGGCTTAAAGGGGATATATGCACAGAATAACGTGAAATAAAATTGCCATTTCACAATGAATGAACAATTAAAAGAATCTTGCAAGTTGGTTTTTTTACTGATTTCACAAAACAAGCTGAATAATGAACCTTTTTCATGGCTGCATGTAAAATAAAAATGGCAAAACACATTGCACGAAAATAACCCTTTACCACATCCATTGAATAGTGCATCTTAAATCACAGGACTTTCATTTTTTGTTATGGCAAATTGCAACTTTAGTGCAAAGATAAATGATCAGAAAATTGAATCTATAAGTCTTAGATCAGAATTTATATTAGCGACTTAAAAGTGTTCACTTTTATAGACTATTACTTTTTTAAACTAATAACATTCTAACTTCAATAGAAATATGTGACAAATGACAATAAAATATTGGCAATTCAGAAATTGTTGTGATTTTATAGTGTTGTGATAATTGGGTAAGTTTCAGAAAGATAAAAACTCGCATTTTATATTAATGAAAGCATTATACACTTTGTATGATAACTAAAATTTCTTTCAGCTATTTCTCATGTAATTATAACACCACATTAGCATTGACCAAAGAAAATACTCTTTTGATTTTAAAATATATATCTTCTTTATTGTTCAAGAGAACTTGTTTGAATTATAGCAATTTTTGTCCTATCACACACTAAATCCAGTACAACTTGATGAAATTCCTCAAAAATTTATATTGTCGAGCCTGCAACTTTTGTTGCAGAAAGCTCAACATAGGGATAGTGATCCGGGGCGGCGGCGTTAGCTCACTTCTTAAAAGCTTTATATTTTAGAAGGTGGAAGACCTGGATGCTTCATACTTTGTATATAGATGCTTCATGCTACGAAGTTTCCGTCAGTCACATGTCAGATAACCTTGACCTCATTTTCATGGTTCAGTGACTACTTGAAAAAAAAGTTCAAATTTTTTGTAATGTTGAATTCTCTCTTATTATAAGTAATAGGATAACTATTTGATATGTGCGTACCTTGCAAGGTCCTCATGTCTGTCAGACAGTTTTCACTTGACCTCGACCTCATTTCATGGATCAGTGAACAAGCTTAAGTTTTGGTGGTCAAGTCCATATCTCAGATACTATAAGCAATAGGGCTAGTATATTCAGTGTATGGAAGGACTGTAAGGTGTACATGTCCAACTGGCAGGTGTCATCTGACCTTGACCTCATTTTCATGGTTCAGTGGTTATAGTTAAATTTTTGTGTTTTGGTCTGTTTTTCTAATACTATATGCAATAGGTCTACTATATTTGTTGTATGGAATGATTGTAAGGTGTACATGTCTAGCGGGCAGATGTCATGTGACCTTGACCTCATTTTCATGGTTCAGTGGTCAAAGTTAAGTTTTTGAGTTTTGGTCTTTTTATCTAATACTATATGCCATAGGTCAACTATATTTGGTGTATGGAAATATTTTATGATCTTTATGTCAGTCGCACAGGTTTTATTTGATCGTGACCTCATTTTCACGGTTCATTGCACAGTGTTTTGGTCTATTTTTCTTAAACTATAAGTAATGGGTCAACTATATATGTTGTATAGAAGCATTGTTAGCTGTACATGTCTGCCTGGCATGGTTTATCTGACCTTGATCTTATTTTCAAGGTTCATTGGTCTTTGTTTAGTTATCTTGGTTAATGTTAAGTTTGTGTGACAGTTGTAATAAAGCTTAGCTTTATACTTAGGACTATCAACATAATATCAATGATTAGTATAGAAGGCGAGACATTTCAGCGTGTGCACTCTTGTCTTTTTTTAGGATTTGGAAACTACATTTTTCTTTCTTTTTTCTTTTCTGTTTTATTATTTTCAGAGTTAAGGGACATATAATTGTCAGATTTAAGTAAATTTTTCACATGTACCATAACTTAAGTTTGTTTGGATTGATTTACTGATAACTTGACAGAACTGTTAGAATTGGTGCAAAACACACTGTTCAATCTAAACAAAAATATTCTGATACCTCTTTCTGTAGTTCTGAGACTTAAACTGCCAGATAATAAAAAGGCATTTATTAAATGTTGTGCATTATGCTAGAATTGGATTGCTACAAACCTAACAGTTGTTGGGATTGGTAAATGTTTTCTTTTGATTTTGAAAATATTCTAGCTTTTCATTCCAGAGTTTATGGGACTTTTAACAGACATTAGACATTATTGGCACAATACTTTATAATACATGTAATATATGCCTAATGGTATTCCTATGCATGCTTTTCTAAATAGCCATTTTTTTTGCTTCTGATAAAATGCCTTTCTAAGTATCCCATTTTATTTTTGAAACAATTTCAATATGTGCAGTAAGGGTGTATCATGTGCTCCTAATAGAACAGCTGTTTTTTTGGCTGGTCATCAATGTTGATTTATTGTAAAACATAAATATTTACTTGGTAATATGAGGCAGGCATAACCTGTGAATGGGGACGAAGTCTGTATGATTTTTTTTATAAATGAAACATGTTAAAAAGAGAAACGGAAATACCGTAATGTTTCCGATTTTGGTTCTGTTGTTAGGGATTTAGTTGTGACGTTATGACGTCATATTCAATGTAAACAAAGAACGTAACGTTTCCGATTTTGGTTCTGTTGTTAGGGATTTTAGTTGTGACGTTATTCAAGTTATGACGTCATATTCAATGTAAACAAAGAAATGCTGTCATCAGGTAACTTTTTTTTTTATAACAAAAAATTTTTAAAAATGAATTAGTATTGAGTTCCTTCCTTAGACTGATAAATGTATACATTTTATTCAAAGTCTCATGCAAACAAGACCGAAAACGGAAGTAGATTTCTGCGCAGATCCGGAAATTCAAAAACGCGACAAAAAAAAATTGAACGATTTTGAGTTCATCAGTACAATGAAAATATCGGGAAAATCTTCCCGATTTTTTTTTTTTTTTTTTTTTTTTTTTTTATTGAATTTTCTACTGTTATTGGGGACTTCGTCCCCATATTATAAAGTTTAAATTGTTTCTTGATGCAACATTTGTACAAAACTTTTTAACAAAATTTGGAAAAGTAAAAAAAAAATATGTTCATGTAAACTCTTTGTTGTCTGCTTATTGTAGCAAAAAGTTGATAATAATACCTTACAATTTCCCAAGAGATTTTTATTCACAACTAATATTGGGTGCTCACAGACATATGTAAATCAATCAGTTTGTATAAGTTAAACAAAAAAGTTTTAATAAAATAAAACTCAATTGAAATGCATTCAAAGCTTGTATATCAAGTTGTTGATTTCACATGCTACTATAATTGGTAATCCTTTGTAAGGTTAGCACCATGTTTTCATGAAATGCTAAAAAATGACATGACCAATGCCTCCTTCTTTTCAATTTTTTGTTTTAGATAAAGAGAGACAATGTAATCATGGTAAAAATAGATGATGTAATACTTTTACATGTGGTAGACCAATCTTAAAATTGAAAGCACCTTTTGTATAAAAAATTACCCATGCAAAAGACAGTCCGAAGCATGAATTATTATTTTTATCTGTAAAATTGAAATAGACTAGTATAAAGTATGAAATTTTTCCACAAAATCTTAGATTTTTTCAATAAATTTGAAATAGATACGCCTTTTTGCTGCTTCATATCATTAGTTTGATTTTATGCCTGTTTCAAATAATTCATAGAATAAAATGCTTATAACCTTATGTTTTCTTATAATTTTTTATTTGTGCATAAAAAATAGCAAAAAAGGTGGTGTTATGTGTCAGGAAATTATTTTAAATAAAAGAACTTATAGTTAAGAATCACCAAAATAGGACTCCACCCACTTTCTTGTCTTAAGATTATATAAGACAATAAGACTGTTTTAAAAGTATTAGCTTTTAATTGATATGATTTAGTCGAAAATGTCAGAATCCCACTTAGTCCCTACCTGAGTTGTAAGCACACAGCATATAAAAAAATTGTGTAAGATTTTTTATACCAGTGTGTACTGGAATGTGATGAACTGATGTTATTAATATTGCTGTATGATTTTCATGCTAGGTTTCATGTTTCAGATTGTTGTTGAAGAAATGAAATAAATTTTGTACCAATCCAGAAATGGATTTAAAAATAATTTAGTACATTATATATATGCTGAATAAATAGTTATGTTGTTACCAGATTTTCATTCACTTTTTTATTTCTAGGCTGGATACGGGTATGGCTTACCACTGTCAAGACTTTACGCCCAGTATTTTCAAGGAGATTTAGTTGTCTCATCAGTAGATGGATTTGGTACAGATGCTTATATATATCTAAAGGTTTGTATACTTACAGTATATGAATAAGGGGATGTGGTATGATTGCCAATCAGACAACTATCCACCAAAGTTCAAATGAAGTGGATGTAAGAAAGTATGCTTTCTTGTTTGATGATAGTTTTATGGTACCCGCAGAACATGAAATGCTTTTTGTTTTATAAGGGGGAATAATTTTATTCTTCACCTGGAGTTTGACAATATAAAGAGCTGCCTTGCATTTACTTTCATTTTGCTTATTTTCTTGTCATAATGAAGTTGAAAAAGCAGTGACAACAGCCTCAACAATGTATGAATTTGTAATTAAGTCTATTTAAGGGGCATAAACTGTGGTACTGTATATCAGTGATATTTGGTACACAATGTAGTACCATAGACACATCTCATTTCTATATATATTATTTGGCTCTTCACTCTCAGGGTGTATTGACTTTGAAACTTTTGTTTTGTTAACATGTATCTCCCTGCAAATACAATTCTTCCTCTATCCACAAAAATTGATGCCTACAATAATGACTGAATTTTTACTAAATGTCGTTTTCATATTGCGTTTTTCACAGACAAAATCTATGATAATTAGTATTATTGAATAGCAATATAATATTTCCCATAGAAAGTAACCAAAAGTTAGCGTGCAATAAATTCCAATATTGCACTAGTGCAATAAATCTTCAAAATTCATGACGCCATCAACCGCAAAATCTTAGTTTTATAACATATTTTTACTTACAAATATTATATTTCTATACAATAAAAGGGTTAATGCATGAATATTGGGGAATATTGTCCCTTGTAGAACATATATTGCACTTGCAAGCTCGTGCAATATAAAATTCTACTCTGGACAATACTCCCCAATATTCATGCAATAACCCTATATTTCCATTGTTTTCATGATATTATTGAATTTTTAGTATAATGATAATGTACAAGACCTTTTTTTCATTTTAGGTTTTATCAAATGAAGCTAATGAGTGTTTACCTATATATAACAAAACATCAGCTAGAATGTATGAAACAGATGTTGTTGTTTCTGATTGGACAAGTCCACCAAAAAGTCCACAGAATTCACGGACATTTTCTACACTAACCAGAACATATCAGCCACGGACTTGATTATGTGATCGTCTGTTATGATGAAACCCAGAAATTTCACATCCCTAACCACCAGTTCTCAGCACTAACAGAGTAGAAGTTTGATTAGAGTTGGTCAACTTATTTTCAATGATATTTATGAAGAGGGTAGAAGTGTGTCTACTTGAATGAATGTACCTTATTTATGTGTTGGGTATTTATCTGTAAAGTTTTGTAATCTGGTTGATATTTATATGTCTGAGATGAGAAAAAGTGGTATTTATTGGTGCTACAATAGTCGTAATATATTTGTTAAACAATTGTGTAGCAAGATTTTTTTTACAATATGTGAATTTTTGTATGTGAAAGTGTTTAACTTTTGATTGATAAAACTTATAATAGTTTACTATACTTTGCAACACCAAAACAGTTCAAACTTGTAAAACACTAGTCATTCAATGAATTGTTTTTTTGATATCAGATATTTTCCTTTTAGGAAATGAAGGGTCATAAAATGGCATTTTGTTTTTAAATGTCCTGTGTTCATTGTTTTAATTTTACATTGCAATGTCATCCAAACGTTCAGACCAAATACTGATACTTGATTTGTTAAATGAATTGGTTCTATAAATTTGAATAAATTATATATTGGATGGAGAGTTGTCTCAATGGCACTCATACCACATCTTATAATGGAGTATATCATAGAATAAATATATTTTTAGATTCATCAAATTGCCCTTGTGGGCTGTTGCCATCTTGTGTTTTCTCAAATTTCATTTCTCTTAATTGAAGTGAATCTAAGAATGAGGAAAAATAATAATGTAACTCGCTCAGACAGAACAAAGAAACTGATCAAAATCAGTCTGAAAGCAACAATATAATAGAAGAGGGGGGTCGGAGGGGTCCTGATCGGGAAACCACATGCTTAAAAACATGACATCCCGAGGTCCCAAATTTAATGAAATTTAAATCCCGACATCCAGAAATTTGAAAAAAAGAATTCCCGGATCCAAACAGGATCAATCCCGAAATCCTGAACTTAAAAACACAACCAGCTCATAGAAGAAACAATTTTTTTGACTGAAAGTAGTGGTTTAAATTTAAGCTAGTACTTTCATAGGTTTGAAATATTTCTGATCACTTCCTCTAAATGAGTGCATGTTATTTGAGTACTGGAACTCCATAATGGCTGTTATGAAGAAAACCTTTATTTTTCTTAAATCTGTCTTGTTTGTTAACAGCAATTTATTTGAGATATGCAATTATGAGCAACAACTTTATAAAAATCTTAATTTTATAAAGGCAATATTCATTCTTGGTTTAAAAGGGGCTTGTTTGTCTTATTCAGGATATTTGAAACATCAAATTGTGTATCATTTATTGCTTAGATAACTAGTTACTGTTTATTTATTTAATATATGGGTTATAAAAAGAATTGAAATCCATTTTTTTTCTTGTTCACCGAAATCCCTATAGAATGGAATCCAGTGGAAAAATAATAAATTTGAATGGGAAGACTTTATCTATTTTATGCATGTAAATAATTTGCAATTGGAAATTTTCATGACAATATTTAGATTACTAGAAACTCATTTTAATCACAAATTTCTGAATTCCCATTCACAATAAAGTATGAATACATACAACATTTTTACATTTTTAAAAGTAATTCTTTTTTTCCAATTTGAATGTGGTGGTTGACTATTTCTTTCTAATTGCTATGTCTTATGGAGTAGGATTTATAATATTTTAATTGGATTTGAAATCAAAACCAAACATTTATTTTTGTAAATGATATTTTAATATTATGTATGAAAGGTATACCAATGAGAGGCAATATTATATTGGAAAAAAGGCTGTTTTAAAATATGTACAACTTTCTTCTTTAAAGTCTTGACTTCATTAGAGTATTTAGCTCACCAGGTCAAAAATACATGTAAAGATATTAGCACCACACTGTGGCTTTTATCAATTTATTCCAACATGTATGACTAACAATATCTTTTGTCTATGATTACCCAATTTTTACAATTTTACAGAAGAAAATAGTACATATTGAATAAATGGTGTATGATAGAATGAAATTCAAAACAGTGTGGCTGTGGCCATTGATTGACACATTAAATTCATCCATTGACTGGGGCAATTTACGTGAACGTTTGTCTGTAACGACCACTGTTCACGACCACCTTCGATAGACATTTAAACTGTTGGGTCACCAAAGGTTTCTTAACGCCTTTAATTATAAAATAATTCCAAAAATTAATCAGGAATAACCTTTATGTTTTGATTTATATAATTGGTATAAATCAAAACATCGTGTTATTTCTGATTAATTTTTCGAATTACTTTATTAAGGTGTTGAGAACCTTTGGTGACCCAATAGTTTAAGTGTCTTTAAAAGTACATAGTGAGCAGTGATCGTTACATACAAACGTTCACCTAAATTGTCCCAGCCAATGGATGAATTTAATGTGTCAATCAATAGCCACAGCCACACTGTTTTGAATTTCATTCTAGATTCTTTATAAAGATTTTACATGTTGGTTCAGCATTGTCAACAACATTTTGTGGTCTTTTTCTGAACTATTGTTCAGAGCATGTATAAGAACAAGTCATAAATAAAGCATTTATAGTACTAGATCTGACTGTTAAAGGCAATTACTGGTATTTATTTATGAGAACTCCTCAGGAAAAATGATGGAATTTTTTAATAAATAACTACAAAGATGTATGGAAAGGTGTTTAAAGATCTTCTCTGGATTAAGTGACCTTAGCTTTGAGCTTTTCTGTTGAGGCCTATTCATTTTTTTTAATGAAAATTAAGGGTACATATGTAATCAAATTTCAATTGGTCTTCCATATAATTGGTGGTCTATCTCTTGAATCCCTTGCTTGTCTAGACCTGATGAACTTGCCATATGGTTCAGATCCTTGTTTTATATAGATTAAGATCATATGTTTCCTTCTACAGTTCTTTTGTGAATTAATTAACAGAACCTAGGTGGCAGAAAAAAAAGATACAAAAAATTTTTTTGCACTCTCTTCCGTTTAAAGCAGTTGAAATCTGAAGGTACAGAGAGAAACATACATTAAAGACTATTTCAGGAAGAGCTTGCATTTGTTATGGTATAAAGATGTGAATGTGTATTTTCTGGATAGGGTGTTTGTGTTTGGAATAAGAAAAGTGAATGTGTATTTTCTGACTGATGTCTGGTTTAGTGTATAAATGTAAATGTGTATTGTCATGATATATGTTTGTGATTTGTATTTGAAAGAGTGTGAATGTGTATTTACTTGCTGATGTGTATGGTTTTAGTATTTAAATTTGCATATGTAATTTCTTTGCAATAAATGAGCACATGTTTTTGTGTATGGAAGTTTGGATGTGTAGCTTCAGGCTAGTGTGTAAATGTAGGTTTCTGTTGATCGGTGTGGTGTAAAAGAGGGACAAAAGATACAAATGTACAGTCAAAACTTGAATCATGTTTTATAATCTGTTAAATGGCAATTTAAATAAACTAATTTTTATTTTCTTGACATCTACAAAAGAATAAAAAAGAACACCCAAATAGTGATTTATAGGTGGTTTTTTTAATTCCACCATGAAGGGTTTAAAATAACCATCCATGCACTTGATGTATGATGAATGATAACATATCATAACATACTGCCAATAATATGCTGCATCAACAAGTTGAAAAGTTGCTTCAGTGGAAAGTTATTTAATTATACTAATACATGTATGAATGAAGTAAGCTTGTATACTTTAAGTTAATCTATATATTATGTTTAAGAAAAATGTTTTAAATATTTTGTATTTGTAAATGATAAAAATGGTATGTTTAAAAATGTCCGTTATATCAATAGTCAAATGATAATGTTAGATATATTATTTTTTGGTGGAAATTAAAAAAACTTTATTTCCCTAATGGTGTTGTTGTTGAAATTTAAAAATTAAAGTTACAATTGACACATAAAGATAATGACTGCAAACAATAAACCACAGAGGAAGTATGTCTTAATAATGCTTCTTCAACAATGAGTAATGTGCTATATCAAAAACTAAGCTCTAAAAGCAAGATCTTCATAAAACTTTGGCTTTTCCTTGGCTATGCATTTGATATGTTTGCCTTGCAATTCACCTGTTTTTTAGTACATTTGATTTTTTTGCCTTGCAAAAAGTAAAATAACTAAATACTGAACTCTGAGGAAAATTGAATAAGGAAAGTCCCTCATGAAATGGCAAAATCAAAACCTCAGACCCATCTAACTAATTGATAACAACTGTCATATTTCTGAAATGTTACAGGCATTTTCTTGTAATACAATTCACATGTTTCTCAATACATTTGGTATTTTTGCCTTGTAATTCACATGTTTATCAATACTTTTTGAAAGCTTATTTCCTAAATACAATTCTGTTATAATATTTTGAAATGCTTGATATTTCTAATACATGCATGTAACTCATACAAGATGACATTCATAAAATACATAAATATTGCAAGGCAATATTGTTCAGGCAGAGTACTTGAAAATCTTATTAAATGTCTTAGGGACAGAAATCAAGTTGAGAAGAGACTTTAAGGAGTCTATAATACTTTCCTGACCTGGAATATCAATTCTGTTAATGTGCATGCAATGAAATGTAAATTAACAAACATACTGATCTTAAAGGAAAATTCAAAACAGAAAGTCTGTAATCAAATGGCAAAATCAAGAGCTCAAACACATCAAATAACTGGATAACTTGGTATAGACATTTTCAAATGTAAAAATGGTGGATTGAACCTGATTTATAGCTAGCTCAACCTCTCATTTGTATGTCAGTGGCATAAAAGTCAATTATATTAACAATGATGTGTGAACAAAGTAACACAAAAGGTAAAAATGTAAAAATTGGGATACAGCAGTCAACATGTGTTATTTTCTTAATTGTACAAAAACTAACAAACATTTATACAAACATTACCATGGCACAATAACACGATGACAGGATGTATTAATACAGAGCTACGTCACAATTAAGAGAGAAGCAAAACAAAGACAAAGCATATTAGCACAAATGAATGAGAAGAATACAGAAATTTTCATAGAAAAATAACACCATGACATGATGTTTAAGTACAGAGCCACGTCATATGAAACAAAGAAACATATAAAAGCACACAGGCAGCATATTAGCAAAAATGAAATACAAGAATCAAAAAATTTATCTTAAAACAAAAACACAATGACAGGATGCATAAGTAAAAAGCCGCGTCAAATGGATACTACCAAAAACAGACAAAAGCAGCAAACAGCAAAAGTAATAATCATAAAGACAAATAAAAGAATACTGTTACATGTTATTCAGATGATAGACAACGTATGTACCAAGAATCTATACTTAAGACCATGGTGTATTATATTTTGAAGTTGATACGGAATATTTATCATCTTACAGTGAGTTGACTGTTAGTGTTGCTCTCCAACAATTGCAATTCATTCAAAATTTTGACCAAATTGCAATTTGTTTTATAAAATCAAATTGTTCAACTGGTCAGAAATTTGAACCAACTGCTGTAGAAAACCACAGCCAAGTCACGAAAGTGCAAGGTGATAAAATAAAACATACTTACAATCCTATAAGACTTTTACTCCACTTTAATGATGTTGTGACAAAATTAGTTTATCAGTTTGTATAGTTATATTATATTCATTTCCATGCTGAAGGGGAACTGTTTATTTTGAATTGCTATTAAATTGTCCAAACTAAGCTTTCATACAGTTTTTCTTTCTAAAAGTATTCTATATTTATAAGAATCAGATATCATTTTAAATAAAACATCATATATTCAGTAAAATATGTGTGAAATAACAATATGCTATTGATAAGTTTTCAGGGGAGATAACCTAAAATATTATTCTTTTGAATAAAGACTTTTTGAAAGAAAAGTTATTATCCCTATATTAAATTGTCCAAACTAAGCTTTCATATAGTTTTTCTTTCTAAAAGTATTCTATATTTATAAGAATCAGACATTATGTGAATTAAAACATTTCATATTCAGTAAAATATGTGTAAAATTGCAATATATGTTTGTAGGAAGTTTCCATGGGGGAGATAATAACTTTTCTTTCAAAAAGTCTTTATTCAAAAGAATAATATTTTAGGTTATCTCCCCTGAAAACTTATCAATAGCATATTGTTATTTCACACATATTTTACTGAATATATGATGTTTTATTTAAAATGATATCTGATTCTTATAAATATAGAATACTTTTAGAAAGAAAAACTATATGAAAGCTTAGTTTGGACAATTTTATAGCAATTCAAAATAAACAGTTCCTCTTCAGCATGGAAATGGCTATAATATAACTATACAAACTGATAAACTAATTTTGTCACAACATCATTAAAGTGGAGTTAAAGTCTTATAGGATTGTAAGTATGTTTTATTTTATCACCTTGCACTTTCACATTTTGACTGAACAATTTGTTCAATATTCTGACCAGTTGAACAATTTGGTTTAATAAAACAAATTGCAATTTGGTCAAAATTTTGAATGAGTTGCAATTGGTGGAGAGCAACACCAACAGTCAACTCACTGTAGTATCTTCCCATAATTTTTTTTTTAGAAAAAGGACGAGATGCTCTTTGATATACCCTTGGTTCATTAACACTTTCCTCACAGACACTGGTGACGTTAAACAAAGTCTCAAGGGCATACGATACAGTTACAGGGAAGGTAATGACGTTGCTAACGTCAAATGTTATTTTCGCGACGTCAAACTGTGACATATCGGGAAAAGATGCATTTTTCGACTGATTTTTCATTTAAACGTATTTAACTTGAAAACGAGTTCGTAGATACCTCTTTTTTTAAATGACATTTGGTTTGATACCGTATGAATAATATTTGTACCAATTGTCATGAAAACGTAAATAGTGCAATTTTATAAAATTGGATAAATGATCATAAATGTACAGAAAAAATTGACGTTTTTTTTCTACATTCATGAACATTTGATAAATAGGAGTTATTTTTAAAAATGAAATGCATAAATTTGTAAGTCATTGAAGCAGAAATTACAAATAATTTAGCAAAAAACAGCTTGTGTTTATCTTTCAAAATCAAAAAGTTATGTATTTCTGTCGAAAGGAAAAATACGTCCACAAATCCGAATTTTGAGTAAATATCTGAAATTTCGACCTCATTTTACTCAAAAAGTAGCACATGAACGTATATTTTTTTTATAACATATTTGATTTAATCAGGTAAAAAATAGCCTATATGGAAATTTTTATCAAAATTTCAATACGGGATCAAAACTGTATAGTATGCCCTTAAGTAGTTGCTGTATGCTCTTGAATACTGAATTAGTTTGGAAATGTATATCCTATTTGAAGGTAATTTGGTATATTGCTACTTAAGTGGGGGAAATAAATAACTTCAAAATTAAAATCGTCTCGTTTGTCATAGATTCTGGTATGAGATGACTATGTATGTCAAATTCGAGATATAAGTGTCTAAAAATGAGGCGGAGGAAGCGTGTCTGTTGTTTCTTTAATTTCTAGTTCTGGGGGAAATATTAATGGAACCAAATCAGAAAAGTTTGGATTGTTAATGAAAAGAACATCATCAATATATCTTAATGTGAAATTAAAAGACATGATTCATTGATCTTCGTGATTTTGACAAGTGTCTGAAGGAACTCCGATTCATATGAAAATAATAAGATGTCAGCCTGAAGAATCTGGATCAAGCTTTTTTGATACTACAAACCCTTTTGATTTTTCAGGCTAAATAGTATTCAATGAGGAAACTCGTGTATGAGAAGATATAATACTGTTTAATAAGTTCAAATGTGAAATACTATAAATACTAGTGTCTAGAAGGAAATTTTGTAAAAAAAATTCCCGTATATTACTTATAAATGGACTTTTTTCTTCCAGTTACCATTACATATTGTCACTGTTCAAGTTTTTAAAACATTTATTATATTCATAAATCATCCGGGACTTTTACCAAACGTGGACAGAAGCTTCTTACAATCAAAAGATAGCGTCTAGAGGAAACATTTCAATATTTTTTTTCACCATTTTTATGAGACTGCTACTAACAGCAAAAGAAAGTGGGACACTGTGTTCCGCGGAACCCTTATAAATTTTTACCTATTATGTTTGTTTGTTTTGTGCACACATAGTTGTCAATATAATGCAATTATATGCGACTGTCAGAGTACTGGTTAATAGCAATTCTTCTACTTTTAAATGTATGAACAGGAAATATCAAAGGTAACATTTGTCTTTAACATTCTCTACAATTAAAAAACAAAAACACTTAAGGGTGATCAATACCAAAAGAGCCTACATTTAACAGCTATATTGTCAAAGAAACGCAGCCGTGTCAGAAAAAAATCCAAAATTAGTCTTTTTATTAATCATTTTAAAAATTAGTTATTTATACAATGTTTTATCATCACTGTTGGTTACTATTCATCTACATGTATTAGCCAACAGCTTTGGTTTTAGCATACTTCACTTCAAATAACATTCTTGGTCTAGTTTTCTATCCCTTAAAATAATACTATTGTGCTGAATCTAAGATTTCAACTCCTTCAGGTAAAATTAACCTTAGATTGTAATGGTTGGACACTATCCTCCATCATAAATCAGTGCACTAGAAAATATACCTCCCTAAGTTTAAGATCAGTCTGTAACTATCATATCTTATACATATACAAAACTAACTGCAACTTAAGATTTCACTTTACAATTACATGTTGCCTGATCTCAATATAAACGAATTCAAGCGTAAACCTCCAGATTACATAAGTGCTGGATCCCCATTCATATATAAGATCGGCTGACCACGATATTACTGGTGAAACTAATCAGTGTGTATAACACTTCGTTGTTAAATATTTTATCCAAAGGCCTGATATATCGTGAGTCTGAATCCATCAATTTGAAACATAACTTCAAAATACTAACGAATTCAGTCAAGGATCATGCCAGGCTGAGAATGCAAGAAAATAGGTAAATACTCTTTTGGAAACGATATCTGTATAGGTTTTGTAGAATCCCTATGTGTTTGATTAAAACGGGGACGGAGAACGTAATAAGTTCCGAGTGCGGATATTTAGTGCCGTTGGGTAACTCTGCTGTTACTGTGCAGTTCTGAAAACGAATGCGTTTTTAAATTGGTCGGTGAGTAAATGTTGTATCTAAATTGTTTTTGTACTACTAGTATACGGGATCGTCTTTCCGCAATGCTCGATGACAAACGGTTTTGCGAATTCTTTTGATTTGATTTGGCGTCTTCCTTGGTTTAGAATAATGTTATCAGAAGGCGTCGTCGCTGGAACCTGACCCTCAACCACGCTGTAGAAAAGTATTAAACTCTGTTGTTTTCGTCGGTCTTAAGTAGTGATAGTTCTAGATCTGGTATAATTTCTGTGATGAATCTATCATATCTTGATTTGTCATCTTTATTAATAAAAGACACGACCATTCTTTGTGTCCTGTCTTGTTTATCCATTTCTTTTCTATATATAAGTTCCATATGATGACTCCATATTTCATAATTTATCTAACTAGGGATGTGAAGACATTTTTCCTTTTGGACAATGTTGTAACTTGTATGTTACGTCTGAGGAATCCAAAAGCAGAACTTGCTTATTTGATGGTGTTTGTCATATATGTCGCTGATACAAATCAGAATTAAAAACAACCGGAATGGGTCTAGGAATACACATGCTATATCGATCTTTAAAGACACAAATGTTGCAAAGCATATGTCCTGTCCCCATTACAATTATATGATTGTCTCCGCTGATAAAGTCCCGAACAAAATCGTTTTTGTGTGTAGGTCACAAAACATAAACTGCTTAATAAATGAATTTGGTATTGACAGTTAACTTGGAAACTCACATCCACAAAACTTATCTGGATAATCATAGGTCTGTTATATGTTCTTTTGGAATTTCAACCAAAGACGAAGAACTGGATCTCCATTCATTGCATTTGATACCTAAATTTCATAAGTGTCATTGCAAACAACGATATATTGCTTCAAGTATTCCAAGTGCTCCACAATACGCTTTCTAATTTCTTCGCGCAATTTTTATTAACACACCAAAGTTACTGTTAATACCTATTAAAGAGGTGACGTGAATCAGGTGTGTATACTAAAATTGTATAGATCTGTTAGAGTACATACAATCTCTAAGACTCTTTCAATTTGCAATAGTATTAGAACATTAGACTTATCTCCTCTTTACAGAAGTATTCCTCATTCCAAATTTAAAGACAAATTTAAAGAATTGGTCCTATTTTTTTTCATAAAAAATGGCCGCCTTAGATACAAGTACCTCTTCTTAAGGGGAGTGTAAACAATAAAACTCTGATTCAAACAAACACATTCTCTGAAACTGACACAAAGAAGCTGGATTTATGATTGACAACATATTTGTTACGTTTGGAGGAAGTGTTTTTTCAAAGTGCAATCGCTAATTCCAGTGAACCCATCTTTGCTCCTCTTCTTGCCAACTTGTTCTTTCTTTTTATTTTAGGCTGAATTCATATCGAAGTTTCGTAGGAAGAATAAAAAGAAGCGAGTATTATCATTTTACTTCACCTTCTGTATTATAGATGATGTCATCTCACTTAATAATTCAAAGTTTGGTGACTATGTTGAACGCATCTTTCTCATCGAGCTTGAAATAAAGGAAGCAACAGATACATTTAAGTATCCCTCGTATATTGACTTACATATTGACTTAAATATAGAAACTGACAATGAGGGTAGGTTGAGAACAACATCTTTACACGACAAAAGAAATGGTTTCAGCTTCTTCACTGTGAAATTTCCATTTCCATGTCGCAACATTCTAGCAGCGCCCGTAACTGGTATATATAGTTCCCAGTTGATATCTTATGCCAGATCTTGCATTTCCCATCCTGCTCAAACGAGAGCTACTAAACCAAGACCGTTATAGATTGTTGGATTCACAGATGACGATTTTTATGTTTCATTTGTCGAAACCACAATCCCTTCATCTTTCTCCGAATATTACCTAGCGAATATACTTCTCACCTGGTTTGTACTTACATGAGTAACACGACAGATGCCACATGTGGAACACCTGAAATCATCACCGTGTTAAGTTTCTTGTTGCTCAGACTTTGATTTTTTATGTTCTGTTTTGTATATTATTTATTTTTGTCTTTTTTTCCCATGGTATTGCTTGTTAATTTTCTACTTTTATGTTTGAATATTCATTTGGTATCGTTTGCCTCTCTTTTACAGAAGGTCTGTTTAGTTCCTTTTGATTGTTTTCTTCTCCGACTCTTGTATTTCAATACTATTGTACTCGAGATATTTGAACAGTATGATGATAGTTCCGGATGATTTTGGTCTTTTATGACAGGTGTCCATGGAAAATAATCTTAAATATATTTTCAAATCTACATAGAAAAGTAAGATCCACAATACACTGATGAGAATCGATATCACTTAAACGTTATAATGTATGTTATACTCCACATATTGATAAACTGTTCGTTCTTCTATCTGCTCTTATGTTATAGTAAACATATTTTCTTGTCAAAAATGATAAAAGGATCAGATCAGATACAACATAAAACAACACCAAATCACCAACACCGGATTTTTTTCCCTCATTTATATATGACAAAGGTACACGAACAGTGAAACTAATGGAGCATACCCTTACAATTCAGATGAATTTACTCAACAACCTTGGTGTTGTTATAGTTGTTTGTGTGGTGATTGTATGTTTACTGTCTCACCTGTGAATCTAGCATGTATCATTTGGGCGTGACCTCATTTTCATTGTTCATTAGTACATGTTAATTTTTCAAAGTTAAGGTAGCACAATACAATGATTTTACAACTCCAACGCCCAAGTTTTAAAATGCTGTAACTTTCTTAATAATGCTTGAAAATTTATAAAAGTGGCAGTTTTGTATAGCTAACAGATTACTCTTTCAAATTAATGCAATGTTAGTCTTATGCAACAATTATGTAACCAATTATAATGTTAACTGCGTCTAAAATATTTTTCACCAAATTTCCACTTTCAAATGAAATTAGCTTCTGCATAGGTATCCCTAGAGGGTTGGTTTTATTATATGCTGTTCCTATGGCCATTATCTACAAAAGGATGTCTCAGATTTCGGAGAGAATGTATAGAACAAATTTTGCACATAATTAGGTCTTTCCACTTTTCTGTGGAAAGACCTATTGTTTTTCTTCTGATTATTAGGTCTTTCCACTTTTCTGTGGAAAGACCTATTGTTTTTCTTCTGATTCTTATTATATTTTTCTTCTTCCGCCACTTTTTTTCTGACGGTGCTTTTTTGTTTCGATAATCGCTTAGATTTTTTGCGTATGATATCGAACAGTTATTACGATTTTGAAACTGACCCTGTTAAGCCGAACACTTTTTATTGTAAGAGTTATCTCCCCAAACACTGTTTTTCTTATGTACAAATCTCCTTCGCAACTGTTAATGATTACGACAAATTATATCAACAATATGCTCGTTATATCCTCAGGATCTTAAAAATAGTTTTGACCGAAGTGGTCCGGAAACTCCATATGAGAGTTATTTCCCCTTCTGTATTTAAAATAAGTAAAGTGTAATTGTTATTGGTAAACCATAAGTGATAGAGACCTAGGTTCTTTTGATTTGAGGTCCTTGGTCCAAAAAAAGAAAATAGGCTCAAGGTCAAAGGTTAAGGTCATTTCTAAATTTGGATTTTGGCTTATTTTCACCTCTTTTCAAACACGATATCAGATATCGACAACATATTTTTACTTCATTGTTAGTTGCGACATGCCGTAACACATATATATTGTTAAAAATTGTTAAAATGTACGCTTACTTCAAATTAGAGTTGTCGCCCCTCTTTTATTTAAAAATATGCATATGGTAATATAACTCATGAACCAAATATAATTAAGACCTAGGGTCTTTTGATTTGAGGTCCTTGGTTGATGACCTTGAAATTGAGCTCAAGGTCATAGGTTAAATTGACGTTCTAGATTTTGACCTTTGCTTTTACCTCATATGTATACATGATAAATCCATGGGACTTTTTGCATCAGGTTTCAAGCCATTTAACCTTGGAAAAGCCAACCGGAAGTGGCCTTGTGTAAACCGGAAGTAGCTATTTTTTGTACTTTATTAATATAAAAGTATATAAAACGAGATATTTTTGGAATCAGTGTCAAGTAAACTTTCAAATAATACCAGAAGAAACATTTTTCAAACCGGAAGAAACAAATTATCTCCCTTATTTAAAAAATATTTCATAGAAACCATACATTTTTGGAATCAGCCTTCAATATGCTATCATTTGACGCTGGAAATTACATTATAAACCGAATTTTACTACTTCCATATCAAAATACATGGTTTTTGGTGGAAAGACCTGCAATTGTTCTCTGAACAATTGGCTTTTAATTAAACATTATCTTCTTTTTTGTGGTTAGGATATTTGCACTAATTAGAGATTTATGAGAGAATGGAATACCATAGAGACAATCTGAGACACCCTTTTGAAGCCCATAATCTGTTGATTAAGATTTCGTTAAAATTTTCTGTATAGTTGAAGCGATGATAGAGCTAAATTCATTCAAGTGAACTTTCCCAGATGTTGCCACTAATTACATCATAATTGATTACATAATGGTTGCATAATAAAGATATTGCATTCATTTAAAATATTAATCTTTTATCTATCTATGTATACCTCTTTTATTATTTTCTATGCATTCATAAGAAAGTTGCAGCATTTCAAAGGTTAGTGATTGGAAGTAAAACAATCTTTGTATTGTGCTACCTTATGTCTGTATCTTAGATACTATAATCAAAACATCAATAAGTTTTGTATTACTTGTACAATGTCACCTCATTTTCATGGTTCATTGGTTGGTATAACGTTTGCGTGGTTTGGTCTGATACTTGTATACTATAAGCAATATGTCAACTATAGTACATGCATGTAACTATTGTAAGTGTTACAGTACGTGTCTGTCTGTTTTATCTGACCATGACTTCATTAATATTGATTATTGATAATGTCGTAGTAATACTGAATCAAATTAAAATCAATCAAGGTCAGTAAAGCAGGTGAAACTTTTCTAAAAAGTCATATTTTACCAGTAGTTAGGATGATCTGAATTTCAAATCAACAAATGTCATCTACGGATTAGAGTGTTCCCTTTGTCAGTGAAACGAAAGGAAGGCTAAATAAACGTATGATTGGCCATGTGCCCATAGATCAGACATCATTCATAGCGCAGGCGACATTGTTTACCAGCCTGGTCATTTATTCCTTTCTATACATGTTCGCATCATCGTAAAAATATAACACAGGACTAGCAATACTCATCTTGCAACACTTCTCCGTAGACAAAAAGAGGATTTACTTATGGATTCGACAATTAGGAACTGCGACACCATATATTGCAATGACAAAATTGATTGTATAGCTATTCTTTCTAGTCCTTCCTGTAGCTCGGGGAATGTGATGAACATTTTCAACTCTTCTCCTCGACGTAGACGCAGTCATTGTAATCGTCATTATACACCACCAACTCTCCATGATGTCTCTTTTAATGACCTACTACCATTTGAAAAAAGACCGTTAAGTATTAATCATATTAGCACGAAATTTTATTCATCGCCCCTTTCAAAACTTCATTATCTGTACAATTTATGTTTGGAGACCACTTTTACTAATCCCTTTTAAAACTAATACAAACTCACAGCTGTCCTTTTGGATATTACAAGTCACACACTTTTCAAACCAGTTCGCATTGGAAAAGATAAAAGGAAAAAAAAGACACTTTCCTTTGCCAAGAAAGATATCAATTCCATCAACTTGGGCAATGTCCTTCACCATAAATTAGTTCACTCGAAAATACCTCCCTATTTCAAAGATCAGTCTGTTCCTATCATTTCTTATACCTATACAAGTTAAATTGCAACTAACATGTTTAATTTAAACGTGTGTTGCAAGATCTCAATATTGACGACTCTAAGTCTAAACCTCCTGACTGTTCATGTACTAGTTCCCCTTTCATATATAATCCGGCTGGTCACGTTATAACTGGTGACCTAAAAATAATTAATAAAACTTACCTGCATAATGTCTTATCCAACCCCCGAAATATCGTGAGCCTAAATCCGTCAATTGGAAAAAAAAACTCCAAAATACTGATGGATTCAGTCGCGGATTATTCCAGGTAATGGGCTAAACGCAAGAAAGAAAACGTAGATACTCTTTCTGAATGGATTAAAACCATGAGGTCGTTAATAAAAATCAGAATTTAGAAACTGAAAGGGTCTATTAATACCTATGCTACATCAATCTTCAAAGACCAAAATGTGCCAAAAACACATGTTCTCTACCATGACAAATATGTTGTTGTCCCCGCAGAGATAGCCCCACACAACATCGTTTTTGTGTGTAAATCACATAACATAAACTGCTTGATAACAATTCACTGGGAAACTCAACATATACACCCACGATACTTACTAAAGAGGACATCCTGCACAATACTAGGTCTGGTCTATGTTTCTTTGGAATTTCGACCAAAGACGAAGAACTCGATCTTCCATCACTGTATTGGAAACCTAAACTACATAAGTGTCCTTACACAACGGTATACTGATGGGTCTTCAAAGTGCACCACGAAAACTATTTCCAAATTACTAACATCAAATTTATCAACAATCAAGCCTGGCTTCAAATTTATTGTGAACCTAGTACCTATTCAAAAGAGGGCATGAATCAGATGTAGATAATGAAAAATTAAAAATATCTTTTAGAGTACATACAATCTAAGTCTCTTTCATCTTGCAATAGTATTAAACCATTTGGTTTTACTACACTTTGCACAAGTATTCCCCATTCCATATTAAAAGACAAATTGAAAGAGTTGGTCCTACTTTGTTTCTTAAAAAATGACCAACGTACATACAAGTATCTTGTTTTAGGGAGGAAAGAATCCTACTTTGTAAAAAACATTCTGATTCTAACACCCAATTTTCTGAAACTGACATCAAGATGCTTGACTTCTTTTTTTTTTGTCTGAGCTTCAATAGACTGTAAATTTACATCTGTACTTTCATCTTCACTGACATTAACAACCAAGTTGTCTTCATTTACATTTTCACTTTGAAAAAAAGATGGTTGATTTCTTGATTGACAACATATTTGTTACGTTTGGAGGTCAAGTTTTTCAACAAACAATCGGCATTCCAATGTGAACAAACTGTGACCCTCTTCTTGTCGACTGGTTCCTTTATCTAAATGAGACTGAATTCATACAGGTACTTCTTAGAAAGAAAGAAAAGAAGTCAACAGTATATTTTAACTTTAGTTTCCGCTATATAGATGATTTGGTGAATATGTTGAAAGATACTACCCCATTGAACTTGAGGTAAAGGATACAACAGATACAGTTTAGTCTGCCTCGTATCTTATCTTAATCTAGAAATTGACAAAATAAGGACCAGTTGAGAAAAAAAACTTTACGACAAAAGACATGATTTCAGCCTCCCAATTGTGAACTTTCCATTTCTATTTAGCAGCATTCCAACAGCGCCTGCATATTTAGTATATATCGCCAAGTTCATACGATATTCCAGGGCTAGTATTTCTAATAATTATTTTCTTGATAGAGGGTTGCTGCTCACGAGGAAGCTATAAAACCAAAAGTTATATGTGTTGAAGTTCAGGTCATCCCTTCGTAAATTTTACGACCGCCTTCACTAGTTGGTTGGCCGTTATGGAATATCCGTTTCATAGATGATAACGGATATATTCCTCATGTTGCAACTACAATCCCGTACCCTTTTCACCCTTTTCCCGAATTTCACCTAATGAATTAGACGTATAACCGGGTTTGTAATAACATGCGAAAAACGACGGCTGCCACATGAAGAACAGAATCTGCTTACCCTTCCGGAGCTCCTGATACCACCCCAACGTCTTGGTTGAGTACGTGTTGCTCAATCTTTAGTTTTCTATGTGTTTTTTATATACTTCTTCTTCTTCTTCTATACGTAAATCCTTCCAGTTATGGAACACCTCCTCAGCGGATATCATCCAGACGGGAGTTAATTAAAATTTATACACTAAAAAAATTTCCCCAACTAACTTAAAATTTTAAATTCACTGTACACGGATAAAATCTAAAATATTTAAGGACTGACAAAATAATTTACGCAATAAAAGGTAAAAATATCTAGGCCCTATTAGATAAAATTAAAAATATGTAAGGACTGATAAAATAATTTACGCAATAAAAGGTAAAAATATCTAGGCCCTATCAATATTTACTTATAAGATTTACTGTACACAACTAAAATCTAAAGATATAGGGTGCTTTATACAATGGAAAGCAGGACACCCCTGCCTCTACCTATACACATATGTACATAATGTTCATTTCATATTTTTCCTTATAGCACTGAATATATTGCCTATACATATTTATCTTTGAGTATAGAGCTATTATTTTCCTTGTAATTTCCATACACGCTGAGCATGGAGTCTATAACACATGTCTGTATCAAATCGATGAATTTTGTCCAGTTCAGTCCTATTTCTAAGCATTGGCAGTAGAAAAGAACTGTCAACAATAAGTTTTATCAGATCCAAATGTCCTTTAAAATTCTTAGACCAATATTTCGTGCCAATGACTGAGATCACATAAGACTTGAGTTTGCTGTTTGTCTATTGGTCTTTTTCTTTTTAGCACTGGCGTTGTCTGTTTATTTTCGACATATGATGTCCATCTTGTATCTCTCGCCCTTCTTTTTCAGTCCGTAGACTTTTGGTTTATGATTTAGTTTTTGTTGTTGTTGAGTTTTGTCGTGTTTTTTTTTTTGGGGGGGGGGGGGGGGGGGAGGTGATCTTGGTTTTGTCGGTCCTAATTTTACCTGATTTTTGATTGCACATCTTGACTTACATCTAGAAATTGACAATGAGGGTCGGTTGAAAACAAAACTTTACGACAAAAGAGATGATTTCAGCTTTCCAATTGTGAACTTTCCATTTCTAAGTAGCAACATTCCAGTAGCACCTGCATACGGGGTATATATCTCCCAATTAATACGATATTCCCGTGCTTGCATTTCCTATCATGATTTTCTTGATAGAGGGTTACTGCTCACAAGGAAGCTATTAAACCAAGAGTTCCAAATGGTGAAGTCGAAATCATCCCTTCGTAAATTTTACGGACGCCATCACGAGTTGGTTGACCGTTATGGAATAACCGTTTCACAAATGATAACGGATATGTTCCTTACGTCGTAACTACAATCCCCTTCCCTTTCATGAATGTGACCTACCGAATTAGACTATTTACCGGATTTGTAATCACATAAGCAACACGACGGGTGCCACATGTGGAGCAGGATCTGCTTACCCTTCCAGGGCACCTGAGATCACCCCTAGTTTTTGGTGGGGTTCGTGTTGTTTATTCTTTAGTTTTCTATGTTGTGTCATGTGTACTATTGTTTTTCTGTTTGTCTTTTTCATTTTTAGCCATGGCGTTGTCAGTTTGTTTTAGATTTATGAGTTTGACTGTCCCTTTGGTATCTTTCGTCCCTCTTTTGGTAAACTCTTTGACATCGTATCGTATGCATATGGTTTATCAAATCGAAAGACTGTGTCAGTTGTCCTCTTCAGCATTGAAATCGCTACACAAATTGATTATCGCATAAAATATTTTCGTTGCAACGATAGAATCATTTTTGTATCAATATTGGCTGACCTGCAGGGCTACAATTTAAAATAGGATCAAAATTGTGTCAATATTTAATTGCGAAATACGTTTAGGTTTGTCAAAAGGAGCGAAGTCCAAGCACATTACTACTAGAGAGATCGGTTGAGAAAAAAAAGATGATATCAGTTTTCAGTATTTAACAAACAGATAAAATGATTTCTGATGAACGATTTAAAAGGATTTCTGCCAGTGATTTTACGCTTGATAACATACAAGTCTTTATTATCAACTGACATGCTCGCAAACTTTGGTTTTAACATTTTAAACAGAATTTAAGTGTCAGCAAGTTGTTTAAAAAAATCATATCATTCTATGAAACACAGACATTTTGACGGTACCAACTGTTAAACGTTTTTCCTGTCCATTTCAGGTTTTTTGTTTTATAAGTATTCAATAACTCGCATAGATCACACAAACTTCTATAGTAATTTTGTTCGTTGTCTATATGGTATTTATCTGATTCTTTTAAGTATGATATATATTCGCTTTCATTTGACCCTAGTCTTAATAAATATTCTGCAAGACGTTTTGGATTTTCATAATCATTAACGTCTATGTACGTTTTTGGCGGTAAAATGGATTTTACGTTCGGAGCACCTCTATACACATATACAGCATTGCTGTTATCGAGGAATGTGTGAAATATCTTCTCAGTAACATAATCTTTGCACAAGCTATTTTCAAAACCAAGATAAAATTTATACTTTTGCGATAAAACTTCGTGGCAGCCGGGCAAGGTCCGGTTCGGACAAGGTACTTTACCGCAATCACCATAAATATCAATATTTATATATTTTCGCAGTTCTCTGACATACAGTTCACGTCTTGATCGAGTTTGACAACTACCTACCGCCCAAGCAATATATTTCGTTTTATTTTTGAAAATTTCACTGTAATTTTTCTTTAAAGGAATAGTTCTTCTGAAGGTTTTGTAGTTCAAGAAAATTTCACCATCCTGTCTATATGTCATGCTCCAGTCAAATTTATTATCCCAAACACGATTTAAGTCCACATCGTAAGCAGGACTTTCAATATTAACAATCACCCAAATCTGACCACGTTTCTTAAACGGCACTTTGTTCCACATATCACGGTAGGCAAACAAAACAGCTGCACTCTTTTCAAGAACTGTCTTATTTTCTGTTAGAATACAGTTTGAGAATTTACATCCAGTCAAATTTATATTTCCACTGAAATATCCTTGTTTAGCATACCATAGAATAGTTATTGTTGAATTATTCTTTCTGGAATTTGAACTGAATGTAGAACTATCATTAGAAAAACTTTTAAAATCCTGGAGGTACGATCGGAGATAATAAAATGTCGTCCGATGTCCACTTATAATGCTACCAATATCTAGCGTAACTACACATACGAAGAAAAACAAAACGAAAAACTTTTTCTTCTCCATAAAAATCCCTGAAAACAGAATAATACAAAAAATTACTAGTCTATACACATCCGATAAACTATAACATTTTCCTCAAAACAAAGATCACAGCTTACAACAACATATATTTAAATTGTATGTAGTCACAGAGATATATTTGTATATGTCTCTGGCGGTCAGTACATAATCCAAACGCAGCATTCTCTGTCTCTTAGTCTTTGAAGTATTATACTATGTTTATAGAAAGATGGTTATAGTATTCGTCAACAAGGAAGCCACCAGGCCAACTAAACATATAACCAAACAAAGTGTTCGTTATATTAAAGTCCATACCTAATACCTTACTCGCATATATCTTTTTGCAATTACAAATGTTAAATCGTAATGTATTACCTATTTAACTAATAAGCGCAGTACGAATGTACCAACTGGTACTAGTGACATAGCATATAATTTCCTAAAGGCTACATGTATTCATTGTAAATTGAGATGTGAAACAAATACCTGAAAAATATAATCAACGGAATAACCGTCAATAGATTTATTTGAATCATAAACCCTTTAATATGGATATTTCAAAAGAAGACCACACAATTCACGTTATTTTGGCATTGTATGATCAATGATCATTTGAATAGTAAGGTTATCGTAGTAGAATCTTTCAAAAATGTCGTATCAGTTTTAACATTGATTTCGATTGTGTGTGTTTTGAATAATGAAAATATAGCTGCATATATTTTGGTATATGTAAAATTGAGAATGAAAATGGGGAATATGCCAAAGACACAGCAATCCGACAAAACAGCCGGAGGCCACCAATGGGTCTTCAACGCAGAGAGAAAATCCCGCACCCGTAGGTGTATGGCACGCCGTTATTATATTTATTCAATTTCGAGATATCTTATTTAGTTAAATAAGATATCTTATAAACTAATTGAGATATCTTAATAACAAAATGAGATATCTTATATATTAATTGAGATATCTGATTTATTAAATAAGATATCTTATTAATTAACATACACTATAACAATATATCATTTTACAAGACCACGGTTTGCGGAAGTAGTAAAGAAGACAATATTATGTTTTTCAGGGGTTGACAGGATACACGTGATCGTTGTTAGTTTCAACTTCAATATTATTATGCAAGCAGATGTAATAAACAATGATTTCATACATTATTTTTTTTTGGTTTACACTTTATATAGAGCTTTATTTATGATCTTATTCCAGAGTGCACAATTCTTATTCTACATATTTCACCTTTATCAAAATTAGGAAATCTGTTTGGACGTCCCATTTTGTTTTAGGGATGTTTAGATTAAGTGTCGAGTTAATATGTATATTATTTTGTGTTGTCTGCGAGAAACAAATCATTTTTCTGATCTAGTAACTAAATTCAAAACCAATATAGATAATGTTAACATATATATTTTATTGAACTGTGTAAATTAATCGGAATGCGAATGACAACATGCACCTACAGGGCCGTAACTAGCCTCTTCTAATAGTGAGGCAAAATATATTTGCCGAGCGGAGCGAGGCGAAAAAATTTTTGGCGAGGGGTCTGGGGGCCGCTCAAGGCCCCCTGAAGCTCTGAAAAAATAACGCAAAATCATGCATTCTGAGCGTTTCCCGGACTCTGACATTGAAACGCAATTAATTTTTAGCTATTTTTTCTACACAAAATTCTGGTCTCAAAAGCAAAAACATAGATTCATTATAATTTAAGACTTTTACGTTTTATGGACAACATTAAAAGACCGATATGTAGGTTAAAGCAAAAATCGTACTTCTCATAATTATTAATACCGGGTCTGTCTGTCTGTTCTGGTCTTGCATTGTGCTTATTACTTTGGTGATTTTTTTATGACTAGATTTAAACATAGCGACAGTCACGCGGCAGTATTTTACTTTAAGTACTAGTACTGCTTAAGTAGACACTACGGACCATCTTGGTATTAATGATTCTTTTATTGTCGAAGAACCCTCCAGCAACTTTGACCATTGATCATTAGTATTTTTTCTATGCATTGACTTTGTGTGTGATTAGGTTTCGTGCACTTTTACTCCATATTCCTTTATTTTTTGTTAAAGGGTCTGAACATGACTTCATGCAAATTTAATCCTTCAATGTTCCTAAAGGGCATATGCCATAGATATAGGAAGATGTGGTGTGAGTGCCAATGAGACAACTCTCCATACAAATAACAATTTAAAAAGTAAACCATTATAGGTTAAAGTACGGCCTTCAACACGGAGCCTTAGCTCACACCGAACAACAAGCTATAAAGGGCCCCAAAATTACTAGTGTAAAACCATTCAAACGGGAAAACCAACGGTCTAATCTATATAAACAAAACGAGAAACGAGAAACACGTATATATTACATAAACAAACGACAACTACTGTACATCAGATTCCTGACTTAGGACAGGTGCAAACATTTGCAGCGGGATTAAACGTTTTAATGGATCCAAACCTTCTCCCTTTTTCTGAAACAATAGCATAACATCACAACAAAGAAAAACATACGATAAAATATCAATTGGCAGACTTAACTCAATCAAAAAACGTATGATTAAACAGTACATTATTGTTTTTTTTTCTTCAAGTTATTTGATATCGGGAAATTGGTGACCTTACTTTAATTTAAACTATGTCAGCTATCTAGTTTTATCTACAAAAAAAAGCTTTGTGTTCTTTGATATCAAGTTCAATTCTCCATTTAGAAACGACAATTGTTTTCTGTGTCTTGTAGCATCGTCTATTCTTAAAATATTTTCTCGCACAATATCTAGACATCGGTGGGCATGCAACATTGCAAAACCACACGTTTACAAATCAAAATCAACACTCAGACTATAGTCATAAAGTAGGACAAATGAACAAAAGACAAACCCGGGACACAAAAGTACAAACATAAACCATCAACTTTGAAAACTAAAAGTAACATAGAAACATGGATCACGAAAAACATGCAAGGGCGACACCAGAGAGTGAAGAGAACTTGCGTCTTGCTAGACACTTTCCGTGAAAACAATTTGATATTAAGACAATCTTTTTTTTTTTTTTTTTTTTTTTTTTTTTTATTTCTAACATGAGGCACTTGCCTCATTTGCCTCAATGTAGTTACGGCCCTGACCTACAATTCTTTTGTGTGTTTCCCGTTTCGGTAACACATGACATTTGCGCGGGAACTTCTTACATAAACATCGTTTTTGGATTATTGAAACATGTGAAATGTACTGTAACAGTTATTGATTTTTGGAGGTAATGTGATATTATTTATTATTCAATATTACATAATTTTACGTCAGGTTTGTACACATTAAGTCTCTGGTCAGTGGCGGATCTAGGGGAGGGGGGATTCCGGAGGTTGAACCTCCCTTTTTTGTTGACGATCAATTCATTTGGATAGGGATATCAGTTGGAACTGACCCTTTATCCTGGGTTAGGATCCCCTTTTAAAAATGGCTGGATCTGTCTCAGCTAGTCAAGTCAGAACCGAAACACATCAGTGGCAGATCTAGCCCTTTTGAAAGGGGGGTCCAACCATGTCCCCATTCTGAAAATGCATATAAGGCACAAAATGTGCACCGTAATTCAGTTACCTTGTATATTAAATAAGATATCTTATTAAAATGTTAATAAAGATATCTTATTAAATATATAAGATATCTTATTTAAAATATAAGATATCTCTATTAATTTATAAGATATCTCTATTAATTTATAAGATATCTTATAAACTATATAAGATATCTTTTATATAGTTAATAATAGAGATATCTTATTTACTTAATAAGATATCTCCATAAGTTAATAAGATATCTCTATTAGTTTATAAGATATCTCTACTAATTAATAAGATATCTCTATTAGTTTATAAGATATCTCTATTAATTAATAAGATATCTTATAAAGTATGTATTTAAAAGATATCTTTATAAAGAAGTAAGATATCTTATTAATTAATAGAGATATCTTATTAACTTATAGAGATATCTTATAAACTAATAGAGATATCTTATAAACTTTTAGAGATATCTTATTAACTTATAGAGATATCTTATTAACTTATAGAGATATCTTATAAACTAATAGAGATATCTTATAAACTTTTAGAGATATCTTATTAACTTATAGAGATATCTTATTTAATTGGTTATAAAGATATCTTATTTAATATATAAGATATCTTCATAAGTTAATAAGAAATCTCTATTAGTTTATAAGATATCTCTATTAATTAATAAGATATCTTAAAATAAAGTATGTATTTAAAAGATATCTTTATAAAGAAGTAAGATATCTTATATACTTTATAAGATATCTTATTAATTAATAGAGATATCTTATTAACTTATAGAGATATCTTATAAACTAATAGAGATATCTTATAAACAAATAGAGATATCTTATTTACTTTCAAATTAAATAAGATATCTTATAAAAATTAAAGATATTTTAATACTTAACAACAATTTTATTTTCAATCGGCCAGTGTTGTTGTGAAAATATGGCAGGTAATTAAAGTTCGTGTTTTGAAGCCGAAGTTTAACGATTGTCACCTGTTTGTCAACAATCGACAAAAAATCAACAAAAAAGCATGGAAATTGAGCAGTGCTTAACATGGAAATTCAGATAATGGTTTATTTTAAGGACATCCATGCGTATTGTGATCACCGGATTTTTAGGAGATGGGTCACACTGTGGTCACTTTGCATACGGAAAATATGTCGGGGGAATTGCTTCCTAGCAATTAAAATAAAGTAAACTTCTTCTAAATATGAATAAATTAAAGAATTTTCTTCAGAAAAAAGTATATGTACATAAGTTTTATAATGAAAACTATCCATTGAGTTATTAAAAAACATATGCATTATTTTTTTACTTTGAGGTTTCTTATGACTTTAATGATGCGTTCACACGTAATTCAAATTCGATTCGCATTAACTGATTCGAATTAGTTTAATTCGCATTCGAAACGTTTTACGTCCAAACGTAAATTCTAATTCGAATTTTGCAATGCGCGTCATATTCGCTTTGCTGTCCGAAAGCCGTTAACTTTTAATTCGTATTAACAAAAACGCATTTCTATAGTGCCTAACAAGATTTTGTGAGGGAATTCGATGTTTGCTATACCACTGTTCAATTAAACGCACTTTATGACAATACTACTATACCAATTGTAATGAAAATGTTTGCAGTGTTTTGAGAAATGATTTTACTTTGTAGTCACGTATTGTTTGTGAAACATTTTATGTTTTAAAAGGACGAATTTTCTGTATAAAGTCAATAATTATGTGGACTTTTGAAGCCCAAACTTTGTATTGCCTTAAATACATACATGAAAGTTCCGAAAACTGTACCAACACACAACGACATGTTTATGAAATGATAGCAAAACTTTGGTTTGACAAATTTTTATTCGTTATTGCAAAAAAATAAACTTTGAATATCTTACATTTTCTCCCTACCCAGTTTACCCCTATTACTTATTCTGATGTGGACCGGTCATTGTTATTGAAAATTACGGAATTCGATTGGATTAAATTATTACTAGTTTACCTTCAAACTGTTTATGCTTTTCGTACATGACTATTGGTTAAATCAGAACGTGCATGAATGTGACAGTAAGTAAAATGACCTTCAAACTGGACACTGGATGAGTCCATGTTATGTTTTATCAATGGAAGTATAGGTACGGAAGGTAAGAATTGCCAATTCTCCTATTTTCACAATTTTCTCCAAATACACAGTAGATAGATTATTTTTTAATAGGCAATTGCGGAGAAAAACAGAAAAAAGTTTAGAAATAAGAAGTTTTATTCCAATCAACAAGTCATTTTTCGAAGAGAAATGCCAACATACATTTTACGCACGGCTACACCAGGTAAACATATTATTAATCTTACAAAAAAAATATCTTTTTTTCAGTCTCATAGGAACATACTAATTACAATAAATCCCAAACTAAAGAAGTCATTATATAACGTCAAAATATGTCCGATCTACCTATGTTGGGACCCAAAAAGTCAACACGATCGTTTTAAGGTCAATTTCGTCTACCTCACAAAATCTTATTAGGCACTATAATGCGAATTGGATAGTGCGATTAATCCAATTCGAATCAATTCGAATTAAATGGGGCGCCCATATTCGCCGTGGACACAATTTCGCCGTTTTATGATTTTGAGGTGTAAAATCTCCAAAGGATGGTTGAAATGGAAGAAATATGCCTGTAAATTATATTTTTATAACATATATGATTATTTTTGAAAATGAGACTAATTTTCGGCACTTACCTTTCAAATGTCTGCTATTCATCTATAATGAAATTTATTTGATAAATATTGTTTAAAGCTGCAGTTATTTGGTTTAAATTAGATGTGTAAAAACGGCGAATATGTGTCCCCCGTTGACAAAACATTAGGAAATTTCAAACGCCCTTTAATCCAACTTTTCAGATGATTTTTCTCAAAACAAACACGTTTTAAAGCTAAGAATGTTTTGCATGTGAAGTTATCTTCATATAGAAATATCAGTATACTTCAAAAACATAAAGACCTGAACATAAACCGAAGAAAACATGGAAAGATATGGCGAAAATGAGCACCCCACTCTATGAAAAAGAGATACAGGCAAACGTAAAATATCATTTGTTACCTATTTTGGTCATTCCTGTTTTCAGATGATCCATTCTAAATTCCTTTCTCACCACTCTGGAAAAATGAATTGACCATTAATAATTACTACATGAATTTTCAGTTATTCGCGCAAGACGTCTAATGAAATTACTTTCTTTTAAAAAACACAACATTGTTAGCCGCGTTTTCAGATGAGACAATTACATATTTACTATTTACTTATCTAAGTTTAGATATTAATCTTGATAAAAAGAGCTATAGATCTTAAGAGTCTTCATATATATATATCTTCAACTATTTTCATTTCTTTGTTTTTGAAATAATTAAAAAGCGTGTTTATCAGCATTTGGTTTACCTTTAATTCCGGTAATTCAAACACTGCAGATCATGTTGTACCAATTGTGTGTTTGTACTGAAAAATGGCAATGACGTCATATTTCTTTGATGACATACACAGCTTGCTAAATTTTATACTATTTCGCGAACTTTTAAAACCGCAAATTGATTCCAGAGACCCGCACCAACCATAATTGTAACAGTTGGACACCCTTAAAATGATGTTTAAGGAAACGGAATCAACACAGTAGGCTATATATTTATATAATAAACAAGTATGGACACAGACGCAAATTGTCAGTGGGGTTAAAGGTCGTTACAAATGTATTGAAAGCTAGACTGGAAATGTGTATTAACAAATTGAGTTGATGTGTACATGTCTTCATTCAAATGCATTGACTGATAAAAAAAAAGGGGGGCTTCAACTTCCACCCCTCTCTGTGAATTAGTTGTTTGAGTGTTTGAATATGGAGTTTGTTAATAAATAGCTGCACTGTAAGCGCATGATATGTCTTGATTCCTTTTAAGCTTGCTTAAAGGTTGAACTATTTTGTTTTGTACAATTATTAGTCTATTTGTTTTCTCATTTCAGTTGTTTTATATTTGTCATTTTAAGGTCTTTTATAGCTGACTGTGCTGTATGAGCTTTTGTCATTGTTGAAGGCTATTTGGGGACCTGTAGTTGTTAATCTTGTTTTAAATTTTGGAATGTAGCTGAAGTCAACAGACATAGACAATTCACCCAAGTTTTATAAAATGATATGGAAGTGTTTATGTGAATAATTGAGATGGGAAATGAGGAAAGTGTCAAAGTGACAACAACCCAACCATAGAGTAGACAACAGCTGAAGGCCTCCAATGGGTTTTCAATGTAGCCAGAAACTCCTGCACTTAAAGGTGTCCAAAAACTATAAAATCCCTTCTTTTTTTTAGCATATATAAAAATTCATAACACAGAAATGTATAATCTGAAATTTATATAATAAACAAAGCGAAAGTAAACTACTTAATATTCGTCTATGATTAACTTTCTTTCGAATGAAATGCAGAATGTTGATATTCATTTTGTAAAAAAAGAGCTTAAAGGAGAAAAACTCGCCCTCTTCTTCATTTTTTAAAAGTGACACCAATATCGAGCGCAACGTCAAGACAATTCTGTTTTCTATAAACACTTTAATAAATTCAATCCCACAGTGATTCTAAAATTTCATATTAGAAAAAGTCCCTTCTGTTTGAATACTTCCGTAAAATAAACAGATTTTACTGACGACATGGAAATGTACTAGTATATCAATGTGTTAATAAATCACTATTAATTTTTCTGACATTTTGGAAAAAAATAATTTCTGTTCCATACAAAAGTAACGACTGTAGATTAATCAATTGAGTGCTGTTTACCTAACGCCCAGTGAATAATATTTCAAACTCACCTAACAATTCATGCCATGCTCTCCTTGATTAGATTGAGTGTTGGCTGCTTTACGTACAGTGGCAAATATTTCATGCATATTCAGAACGATCATTGATTAGAAGTGATGTGAAAATTGACAAAAATGTTTTCCCCCGAATATTCCTATCAAGCAATTGCAATTAAAGTCAAGTTCACTGATAAATGTTATTTCCTTCCTTCATTCTATCAAGTGTTGCCTTCCGATCCAACACTGGACCATTTTTGATTTTCAAATAGATTTCAATGTATTATTATGTAACTGAAATATGAAAATCTGAAAGAATAAATATATAAATAATGTTGCATTATGATTATATTCTAGTTTTATGTAAATGTTACCTTGTTTGTCTTTTTAATCGATTTAATATGAGATTTGGACATCGGCAAAGTTAACTACTAGGCTGATATGCATATAACTACCCAAGTTACGAATTGTTCCGAACGGACGGATTTTTCTACATGTCCTACGATAAATTAGTATATTAAGATTGGATATCTTAACTTAGTTGGTTTTATCACAGGCACTTGTCACAAAAAAAATACATGAAGGTATATAGGACATTTTTCAGAGAGAAGTGCCTGTGGGTTTTATAAATACATATCAGTCTTAATTTCCTAATTTTTTATAATGCTAGAAGTCACAACTGGTATCAAAAACAAGTAATCTTTATATTCGAAGAATAATTTCCTTTTGCTTTAAAAAAAATATGACTGAAAATCTGATGAAATAAATTTCCCGATTTTTTAGTAATTTTTCTGAATACAGTGGTAACAGTCACTTTGATTTACTTATTATTTTTAAAGTCTTTTTTCTTGAAATACAACAATCAATTTTCCATAGATAAAATAGATTTTATTTTCGATATTACAATTAATGTTTTAATGTGATGTTCAATGACGGATATTGAATGAAGTTAAAAGAACACATATATTACATTGTGAACCTGTCTTTCTTGAAGTATTCTCTTCCAGTCACATACATTACATTGTGAACCTGTCTTTCTTGAAGCATTCTCTTCCAGTCCTTGCTACATTACATTGTGAACCTGTCTTTCTTGAAGTATTCTCTTCCAGTCCTTGTTTATAAAATCCAAACAAGTCAAGTCATCCTATTCTTACTTCACAAGAAATGATTATACGATTTATGGAGTTGTGTAAATGAAATCCTGTTTCTACTGTTGTCCTCTTGGTTTGTGTTTTATTTGCTTCAAAAGGTCGTTGTCGGGAACAAATGGAATTCAAATTAATTATTAATGATTTCATTTAACAATATACGAACAAACAATTCCAGACTAATGATTACGTTTGGACTCTTACAAAATGTTAATAAATAAAAATAAATCAATCAGTTAATGAATTGGATTTCTATAAAACGGTTGACTGTAACTGGATTGAGTTTTTTTTTTTAAATCTTGCTGATCGTGTGTGAAAGCAGAGACATATAATATATGTATATGTCTCTGGTGAAAGCGATCCACCAGAAAACGGATACGCATAGTCTATTAATATATATGTACTAATACATTCTAGTATATTCTTTAAAAAATATAGCATTCATGCACTTCTTCAAAACTTTCATCTGTGCACGAATTCTTGATGTAAGGTGAAATGTGCATATATTTTTCTCGCAAATATAAAAAGTAATTACAGATACGCTTTGAATTATTATTTCTTCTGCTTACTCATTGATTAAATTCTATATCAAAACTTATTAACATTGTATGTCACAATAGCCTGAATATAATGAAAGAGATAGGTCTAATATTTGTGCTGTGTCTTGTATAGCTACCTTTTTTATTGGCATTGTAGTAATAAATTATAGAGATTTTTTTTTATAGCCTAAACATGTGTCTATACGATTTTTTATATATATCACTACATTATTTCAGTATCGTTGCACACATCTTCTTTACACATTTTTTAGATTTGAAAAATTTGTAAATCTTGTCAGATTCAGGCAATTTATATATAGACTATTTTTGTTCATGCTTTTTAGAAAATGTCTGTAAAAATTTAAAGGCATTTTATAAGTCTGATATTAAAACTAAGCTGGCAATTAACAATTTTGAACCATTGAATAATTTTATCTTCGACAATTACCGAATTTTAACGCTTGCAATTACAGAGTTTTAATAATTGAAAATAGATTCTACTGAATTATTTAATATTCCCACAAGTACTGAACTCGACAATTATTGGTTATTCCATAACATGCTTGGATGACAGAGTCTATAAGATATATGTACTGATTGTTTTGCAAATATATCGTTTGACATTACATCGGATCAACCACATTTGGTGACAGTCACACATTCAGCTTTAAAAAATCAAAGTACTGAAGTACTGACCATCGGATGACCACAAGTTCTTGTGGATGGTCAAAAGCACATGTCACAGAAAAAGATCACATCTCTGTACCTGAAACTGAGGTTAATGTAAAGAGATATATTTTTTTCTGACACAAGTTCGTGCGTGGTGACGAATAAATGAAAGGAAATTCAACCGCATCGTAATAACTATTATATTGCAGTGAAACACATCAGTATACCTGGGACTATTATACTAATATATAGTAATAATCCCAGAGTATACACTGGTTTGTTGTTATATATTATATTAATATATCAGTTACATGTAAGTATATAATTTTTATCCATTTATATATCATTCTATTCTACTATTCTAATAATTGTGCAGTGCAAGTGCATGATGGACACTCTTCTGTAAAAAAATCAATTTTTCTAAAAGATTGGATATGAGAAGCCATATTTTCCCGCAAAAATAATTACAGAGTTACTGGTCCTTGCCGGGAGTGTCGCAAACACGTTCTTGAGATTATCTTCCGCAAGCTTTAACGCAATTTTTTCGGTACGTGTGTCTAGATATTATCAATGATTTTTTACTTTTATATATATAGATAACTACAAAACATTTTCATATTATTGATTTGTGTTTTAGAAAAAATATTTATAGGAGTATCCATTGAAAAATGAATTTAAAACAAGCGATAAGGAATGTTATTTTGCACTCTATAATGTCCGCGGATCTATAATTTTTATAGATCGGTTGAAAACCCAAAACGAATTTGCACAATGAAAATTTAGGCGATAGCAATACATCGGAATGATCTCACGGTCATCTCGATATAATTACATTAAATGTATGTTTCACTATAATACGTTATTCTGATTGGCTAACTGTACATCACGTGTTATTCCTTAAGCAGTTGTATCACACAATACAACTTTTCATTCATGATGATACGAGGTCCCACAATAAAGTGCACAGGTATATGAAATAAAAACTTGATAAAATAAAAGGCGTGTTTTCATGATCCTATAGGTAAAAATGTAATTATAAGTATTGAATGCTTTTTTTTGTAACTTTATAGGGTTGTAAAAGCGTTGACCGTGCGCACATTTTTAGTATGAAGCGCTTCCGCGCTTCATACAAAATGTACTTCGGTCAACGCTTTTACACCCCAATAAAGTTACAAAAAAGAGCATTTAATTCTTAAGTAAAAAAAATCTGATAAAATACTTAATGTCTTCGCAAACGGCACACACATGAATATCTTCTGTATTGTTTATTGTCGCTATTTTACCTAATTTCCCTTTGATCTTGCTGACTGATAATTTTCAATCTCAGCGGAGTCAAATGATATGAAAAAGTATCGCTAGAAACTAAGGACATTGTCTTTATAGGTAAAAAAGCAATAATCAGATTATCATTGGTTATCTCAACTCGATTGCTTTTCTCACCTTCGCATACCGGCTCAAGCGAGAAAATCAATCTCGTTAAGATGATCAACGATAAACGTTATTCTTAAAAGATTCAAAGTAACATTATAATGATTGGATTGACTTAATCTTTTGGCTTATCAGACCATTCAACAGACAAAAGGATGTCCTATCATGTGATACATGCACAACAGGAGCCGCTTGCCCCTGCAACGCACACAGTCTATCATTCTTTATACGATTGCGTCAGGTTTTGTTTGCTTTCTTAATTTTCCTTTTTTTCAACTATTGAGATTTGAACATCGGTAAATTACAGTCAACCTTGATTTAATGTAAAGACGACAGTATTCCCTTGATGCAGTGAAAATGTAAATACTCCTTTATTTGCATCACAACCAAACAGGCATTGTATCGTGAAACCCATGCTACAGACGGAAATCCGTTCAACTTTGCAGGATATATAAATTAGCATTCCTTGTGAATTAGGACATTACATCTTATAACTCGTGTAAGGAGAGTGCCCGCTCTCTGCACATTAAGAACTCTTTGAGGCTGTTCTACGGGTGGCCTTTGACAGGAAACATTTCTGTCCCATTCCAACATACCTTCATTTCAATCGGAAATCAAAATTCTTCGCCTTGATTGGCCAATCCATTGCAGAACTTACAAATTTTATGTATTATGAGTTTGTTCTGGTCCTGAATATGCATGACATATTTGCTACTGAACGCAAACAACAACAACAACCAGTCGATAGAAATACTCTCTGCTTTTTTCTCTATTAAATTCCAGTATTTTCTAGATTTCGTAAAATAAATGTTTGCAAATTTTGTTTTATTGCAAGAACAATAGTCTGCCATCATTACAAGAAGATCGTGAAATTATCATCAAATAAAAAGGGTGAGTACAAAGTGCACGCAGTTTAAAAAAACTAATTATAACCATTCAAACTTTCACATTAGTTATTTGAAAAATAAACTTACTTTTACTTAACCATTTGTTATTCTTTAAGCAAGATATTGTGTTTATCTGTGATATGTATCTCAAATATATATAGTTTTTCTACAAATTACCTAAACCTTTATAGGCAATTATGTGCATGTCCCAAGTGAAGAGCATGTAATTCAGTGGTTATCGTTTGTTACTTTGTTACCTAATTATTTATCGTTAATTATTTTGTACATAAAATATGCCGTTGGTTATGCGGAATGGGTTTTGCTCATTGTTGAAGGTCGTACGGTGACCTGTTGTTCTTAATTTCTGTGTCATTTGGTCTCTTGTTGAGAGTTGTCTCATTAACAATCATACCCCATCCTTTTTTACAAAATGACTCGGTAGTTTTTTTCATTTTATATAATGCCTGTCAAGTTAGGCATTTTATAAATTGCTTAAAAATTCAGTAATTTTTCAAAACGTCTTTTGAAATTTAGAATATGCCTGAAACATATATAAATATAATTCATATATGCCCTAGTGAAAAATGAAAAAAATGGCGAAAACAAATCATATCAGGGCAAAATAGATGCAAAGAGTTATTCGATTATTACTGCGAACTATATATATTACCCAGGTCTACCATTATCAGTAAACGAAGTGTGTGTGCTCTTGTACGTTTTTTTTTTTAAAGTTTGTGAATATGTAAACATATAGATAACGTCCGAAAACAATTTCTTTTACATGGTGTATAAGTTTGAATTTAAACACTTTAAGTGCAGGTCACCATAAAATTTTAGTTGTCGCGTTTGCATTAATGTCAGTAGTTCAACAATACTTACTTTACTTGGTCTGTTGTCTTTATCCTTGAAAACATACTTTTATATTTATCTTACATTTAAATATATGTATGAACTTTAGATTGTTAGTTGCGTGATGCAGCTGCAATTAAGCTCCCATTAAATGAAATGAATTGATTGTTATGGTTATAGTGCAACAGGAATGACTGCATTCATTGGTTTATCCTAAATAATGCAACATATACAATAACATTCATGTCTTATCATTAGAAAATGTTAAGTTGTGCGTGCTTATAACGAATGTAACTGTCAGCTTTGCTTTCTTATGAGATTTTTTAGGATTGTTTTATAGATACAAATGGTTTTCCGGGGCGCTAATAACTTTCAATACGACATGCATGTGTTTTGAAAGCCGCAAAGTGACTTATAGTTTACATTTAATTATTTGCTGGTTAATGTCTCATTGAAAATCATACAATATCTCCTCTTTTTTTTAATTACTTCTTTCATATTTGATTCAGTTTCAAACTTCATGATTTTATGCAAAAATGCAAAAAAAATAGCTTTATTTTGATATCTTGTGTTCAACATTTAGATGTATATCTCAAAGGTACACGAAGTCGAATATATATTTCTATTCTCATTTTTATATATAACAACATTAATGTTAATGCTGTTAGATATTTTTTGGAGTAAGTCATTATCTCATATCATATTTTTATTTACATTTGTGTCAAATGAAAATGTTAGCTCATGTACTAGTATGCCAATTTTTACATGTTTTTGAGTTGTATAGTCTTCATAATTGACGATTTTGTTATAAAGTATCTAAATTATACAATCAATAGTTCTGTAAAAATTAAAGAATTCGCTATTTTTAGGGTTTTTTTCGCTATCCAGACCGAAAAGAATGCTTTGCACATCTCCTTGTTTAATCCCGCCAAATGTAAATGTCTCAAGAATCCATCGGCTTTTATCTGCTCTTTGTCCGTTTTGTAGTCTCTTTGATATATTCCACCATTTCCATTTCTCAATTTTATCAGTGGTTGTCTTTCTTATGCCTTATTGTTTTTGTCGTATAGCAAATTGTTTAAGGCTTTCATTTTTGCTTAGGTGTTTTGTTATACACCCTTTTGTGTTTCTTTGCTACATATTTGCTAGTTTCTATAGTGATTAAGATTATAACACAATATATTATTGACTCATGTGCCCCTATTTTGGCATTTTTTACCTATTATGTCTGTTTGTTTTGTTCATACATCGTTGTCAATATAATGGAATTTTATGCAACTGTCATACAAGAGAGAGGTTTAGCTAGCTACAAAACCAGGTTTTAATCCACCACTTTCTACATAAGAAAAGACCGGTACGAAGTCAGATATATGACAGTTGTTATCCATTCGTTTGATGTGTTTCAGATTTTGGTTTTTTCATTTTTATTTTATACCGTCTAAAAATTAACCAAAATGCTAAAATTCTGAAGGTTTCAGTAATTTAGCATAACATAATGATGCTAGAACGCGATATTTGTGCATTGTATTGTCAAAAACCGCTCATATTTATGTAGCAGAAGCATTTTACTTTCCAAAATATAGCTTAAAGATTACATTTTCACAATTTTCTAAAACTGCTATATTTTGGGGCCTTACTGAACCTACTCCTTTTTGATATCATAAAAATAGAGAAATATATTAATGCTTTATCATGTAAAAAACTTTTACACAAAATATATTGAAACTGTTTTGAGAAGTACACTTTAAAACATTTGTGTATTGAATGAATTAAGCTTACCTGAATAATCTTGCCTAGTAATTTTTCCACAATTTAAAAATATAAGAGGATATGTTTATCTATTTCTTACACACCCATGTTTCGTAATTTGTCTAAACCATTTTGTCTATACATACCACTTGTTTATATTAAGTTTAATCCTGCGTTTATACTGAGCTAAGGTAATGGATAAAACTACCAAAGTTTAAATGCATAACAACCCTAAAATCAGTTAAACTTTTGACCATAACTTAAGCTCTTAACGTTCTACGTATACTTTATGCACCCTGCTTTCTAATGTTAGTAAGTAAGTTATTATTTATTATAGTGACATGTGTATCACAACATACATTTATACAATTTTATCCTGCAATTAGGTGTCCTACTATACAGATACAGCCCTACAGATATCGCTATGCTGTATCTATATACTATACAGATATCGCTTTAAAGCTCCGCCCACTGCCGGACTGAGTATTGTTTGTACCAAACTTGGACAGAAGCTTGTTTATGATCAAAAGCTAGTATCTAGAAAGAAATTTAAATTAGTTAAAATTTTGTCCTTGTTTTCCGTATTTTACTTATAAATGGACTTAGGTTATCATCCAGTTACATTACATATAGTCTGCAGTTAAAGTTTTTAAAAACTAGGCGAGACACCAGGTTCTGTGGAAAAATAATATATAATTAGCACAGTTTTTTTATTTTTATTTTTTTTTTTTTAAAGTTTCTGTTATATAATTAAACAAGTCTGTGGGAAAACATGTTTTTCTGTTTTATTAAACTTTTTGTGTGTTGCATAATATAAAGGATAGTTAAATAATTTAAGATTTTTCTAACTGCTAAAAAAAAGTTTCAACTTTTATTAAATATGAAACAAACGATATTTTAAGAGAAGCAGGTTTAATTTGCTTATTTAATATTTTTTATCTAAATTCACATTTCGCCTTAGTTCAATTCCCATCTGGCCTTAGTATATTTTGTACCTTTTTTACCTGAATTCACAGTTAAGGCGAAATGAGAACACACCGTTTGAACCTGTGTGACCTCAGAATGTGTATTCCAGTTGCATTTCAATGACGATGACAATTGTCGATTTCAAAACTTGAATGTGTATGATAAATAAAGGCAACAGTAGTATACCGCTGTTCAAAACTCATAAATCCATGGACAAAAAACAAAATCGGGGTAACAAACTAAAACCGAGGGAAACGCATTAAATATAAGAGGAGAACAACGACACAACACTTAAATGTAACACACACAGAAACAGACCAAGCATCAGAAAAAATCCCAGGAGAATAACAAATATAACATCAAAACCAAATACATGAATTTGGGATAGACAAGTACCGTGACACGTCTTATCGCAATGTGAAATTACACTCAAAAATAAGAGAAAACAAACGACGCAACGTTAAAATGTAACACACACAGAAACGAACAATAATATAACAATGGCCATATTCCTGACTTGGTACAGGACATTTTTAAAGGAAAAAGTGGTGGGTTGAACCTGGTTTTGTGGCATGCCAAACCTCGCACTTTAATGGCAATGTTAAATATAACATATATAACATTGAAATGACAACTTTTAAAATATTACAGGACTACAATACAAATAAATAGGAGAACATATTAGACAAAGAAACACATGATTAATGCATAACAAAAAGCACCAGGTTTAAAATTCAATACGCCAAAAACGCGCCTCTTCCACACAAGACTCACCATTGACGCCCAGATATAAAAGATCGAAAGTAAAAAAAAAGTACAAAGTTGTACAGCACTGAAGATCAAAAGTTGAAAAAGGTTGTGTCAAATACGGCTATGTTTTATGCTTGGGTAAGAACATCCTTATTATTTAGAACAATTAATGCTATATTGCAAGCAGTAAATTTTTTCAAATGAATATAAAAGATATACATAATGAAACTGAAGTATTAACTAATTACAGAAAACAAACACGAATACATAATGCAAAGACCAACGCAGAATAGACACATCCGACTCAGTCCAGGCCTCAACGCAATAAATCATAAAAATGACGTCACATACGATGGTGAAAAGGCACAAAAATTACGTCACATTTGAATTTATGAAATTTCTGAAACAGCACAAAAATGACGTCACATATGAAAAACTATATCTCAAAAGTAAGATAGGTTTGATTTAAGATTATAATAGAAACTAAATACTGATATTACATTTAAACACAATGCATATTGCAATTAACTATAATATATATGTATGTCCAGTTTGTTATGATTGTGTTACAAAATTAACCATGCCAATTTCAGCATGCATGTTAAGTGAATGTCAAGTCTGAAGCGTAGGACAATTCGTACACTTCTGTTTCAAATTTGACAATGTTTTGTTATTTGTTTTTACTGTTAACATTAGTTTTTATGTTCAAATAGATAATTATTCACCTTGAGCGATGTATTATTGTTGCCCATTCGAGATTCTTTTTTTGCGAACCCGTCTTTAGCGTAATGTGTGATTTTGATATTACTACGCGGGCCTCAAGAGATTACAAATCGAAAATAAATGCTAAATATCTTAGTTTTTGTGTCTTTCAAAACACAAACAATATACAGAACTAATTGCAGGATAAAGACAATAACTGTTTAGCGTCTTTAAATATCAGCTGTATTTGTACTCGGCTCGAAACAGGTGTAGAAGCTCGCTAAAAGCTCGCATATACACCTTGTTTCCTAGCCTCGTACAAATACAGCTGATATTTAAAGACACGAAACAGTTATTGTCTATATATACATAGCAATTTGATATTTACACCCGACCCATTGGACCTACATGTCACTTTAGCAATATAATAGCATATCCGAAAACGTAAAAGTTTACAAAATAAAAATACAGAATTAGACGTAAAGTTTTTTTTCTATGAATGAAAGCTGAATTTACAAATTTTGCAGTTTGAATTTGATAGTATTTCAATAAATGGATAAGTTTTTCGCTAATGTTTAGGTTTGAGCGTTACTGATGACGGTAAATCCAGAAAGTATTTCGAATGCACAACATTTACTGCAAAAATATGTTGATAGTAAGTAGAGGTACAGATATATCGTATTGGCCATTTAACAAATTCGTAACCACGAACGCTCAAATCCAAATAGAAAGCAACAGATGAAAATGCTTGAAGAGATAAAAGACCAAAACGGACGAACTAAGAATACTCAAATTCATCCCCTGAGGAAGTTGTTAAAGAGAAACGGAAGATACCAAGTAATAACCACGTAAGTCAGAAATGAGACGGCATTGCCATGGCAATAAAATAAAAGACAAAAAAAAAATCTAAAAAACAAAACATGCATGGACTGAGAAATACGACCGCACTATATACTAGGGTCAATCTCATGTACTCTACAATGTTAAACAGACCCTGCTCTGAAACGTTAGGCAGATGCTGCTCCAGGAGGCTAAGCAGATTCTGCCCTACACAAGGTTAAGCAGATCCTGCTCTACAAGGTTAAGCAGATACTGCTATGAAAGGTTAAGCAGATACTGCTATGAAAGGTTAAGCAGATGCTGCTCTGAAAGGTTAAGCAGATCCTGCTCTGCAAATGACCTTGACGTATTGCTCATGCAAGTACAAACCGCAAATGAGTATAATTATATAGGTAACATTTATGGAAAATTGGAACCTTATCTTCTTAGTAATTTGCAATACCTTATATGTTTATAGTCTCTACTTGATTAGAGGCCACTAGTACAGTGCAGTTATTAGCAGTATTTCTGAAGGCCTTGTAGAACTATAATATTTCTCCATTTATGAATTTTATAAATTATAAATAAATTATGTTTCTCTGTTAAACCTTTGTACCTGTTTGATTGTTTTTTAACTGACGTTGGTGATCTTCTTTCATTAAGTGACTTTGTAGAATCTTTAATTTTGCAAACACCATAGTACGATGGTGACCGTAGTTGTTGAAAGAAGGAATACTGCATTTATTTCTGAGTAAGCTAGCCTATATCCATAGGATGTTGGTTGGTTGCAGGGTAAGATACATAGCTATTGACATAAAGATAGTTGTTTAAATAAAAGAAAGTTCGGTGTCTCTTGTATGTTCTATATTACAGCTATATCCTTTAAAAGGGTCTTCTTGGTAAAATTTAAAAAAAAGTTAGTATTTACAAAACTTTGTGCAACTTATGCCAAGGATGTCGCGATTCGCAATAACAGGTATGGAATGAGAATTGATAGATTTTTGCATGCGTATCGTCCAGTGACAAACATGTAATACATTTAACACAAACTTGTAAAGCAAATAAGCAGTTTCTAAAAAAAATGATCGAGACAGAAGACGGGGAAAAGTGCGTATCTGGACGAAGATTATCAGCTGGTCCTTTATAAGTTGGTGTAAGGATTCTTTCACTTGTTTTTAGAACGTTTGGCCTATCTATACACGGAGCATTAAATGTGAAGTTGCCAATACCTGATATTTATACATCCAGCACACCAAAACCAATCCCTCCCACCCCACAAAGAGTATATACGGTATGTGAAATGCCCTTTGAATCATATTGTAATCCACAAGTCATCTTGGAGTCCTGTTTAAAATGCAATACAAATAAAAAAGATATGCTCACTTCTCCGAGTCTAACTTGTTTTAGATCCCCATCATATATCTTCGTTTTTCTTTACAATTAAATGCCTTGAAGCCTATCTTCTATAACGATGGTAGGTTTCCCATTATCAGACTCTATTTTCTTAAACGATCATACATGTGTCAGACATCTTTCCATGTGAAAAATTATTCTTTTACTGAACAATTTATGTTTTAGTGAGTTTTCTTAATTTTCATGAGTTCAGTTTAATCTAAAGTGGATATGTTAATGCCCGCGTCACACTGTCCCGATTTTTATATACGATGGACACCCGAATGCGAAAATTGTAAGTTCGTACGAAGTTGGTCCCGATCTCGTTAAAATATAAAAAAGTGACCGAAGCAAGTACGATGAATAACGTAGTCTATACGATGGTGCCGAAATTATATACGATAGCAAAAGATGGACATACGAAGGTTAACAGAAGACGGGTATTTAAGCTTCATATCTCAGCCGAAGCCTACACGATGGATCACGAAGGCTACACGATGGGTTACGAAGGCTACACGATGGATTACGATGTCTAAAAGACGTCGTGTACAGCTTACGATGCATTTAAATTATATGCCGAAGGCATCACGCGTTTTAAATTGTTTGATCAATATTGAATATATATTATATTGTACATTTAATTTCTGGTTTAATCATAAGACGGAAGATCGTGGGCTTGAAGGGTAAAACAGAATTTCGACAACATATCGTTTCTGTACAAGTCTGCCATGCATGGTGGGAAATCGATCTTTTTGTCTAATTCTTATAAAACTTAGTTTATTGGTTTCCCTATATACGTGTACCTGTAGTGTTGGTGTACGAGGCGCGTTTATGATTTTCATTATGTTACTTGATATGAAAAATTGACAAAAAATAATATTTTACTTGTAAAAGTACATCCTGAGCCTGTAATAGCTGCTCTTCTTGTTCCATTTGAATAAATAGAAACAACGCTGTCGCCTTTCTTGTTCTCATAGAATCATATGATATGAGCTTCATGTTTTGTGAACGTCTTTCTTAACTGTCGTATTAGACTGACCAGTGCATATCGCGCATGGCACTTTAAATGTATTTTAGTGCGAAAATTAACTTACATTTAGCTGAATTCATTGCCGTCGTAGTTCCATCTTGTCGCCTTCGTACTTTTATTCGATGGCAACACGACGGGATTAAGAGGTCTTTACGAAGTCGTGTTGCCATTGTAAGACCTTCGGGTAGCTTCGTGATTCATTCGTGTAGACATCGTAATGTCAAAACTGCCCGATGGAAACGATGGAAACACGAATGCAATACGATGTTCAAAGATGCATTCCCGGTGACATTACGATGGTGAGGATGGTGATACGAACTGAATACGAACCCTCAACATCGGACGCACCTTCGGGAATTTTTTAACATGTTAAAAAATTTAGAACCCTTCCCGAAGTTGTCCCCGAAGGCTAGAAAAAGTGGCCGATGGTTCTACGATGGTTAAAGATGGCACTACGAATAGCCCGATCTGGGTACGATCAGTCCCGATTTTGAAAATTTCCATAATCGTATTGCCATCGGCGTAAAAATCGGGACAGTGTGACGCGGGCATAACGGTTACATGTATGATATAGGTAAAAAATATATAGGTAAATGTGGCGCAATTTGGTTCTATTTTTTGGCGGAATTAAAACCATCAGAAAAATAGAAAGTGGCGCAATTTATAACAAAACTTCAGTTGGCGCAAATTATTTCTGCCTGATGAATTCAATTTGTCTTTATTCCTGTTGTTTTAGGGATAAAAAGTACAAAACATGACCATCAGTCTTCTATTTGTAATTATCATTACTATTTAAGTTTAAGACGAAACTAATCAAATGACAATAAACCTATAAATACTCAGGACAATTTTTTTTAATAACGACATACGTGTATTTATTCGTGTTTTTTTTTCTCTCTTATTCTTAATTAAATTAGGCTCATCTGGTCAAAATGGTTTCAGGGATTTTTGAAAAGTTAAAGATAGGGGGACGCAACTAATTACAACGGATGAAAAGGGTACACTTTAAAGCTAGGTTCACACTGCCGATCAGATCACCTCGATGAACCCGATTGTCCAAATTTCCACGACCAAGCTCAACCAAATTTTTCGACTTCTACCCGACCGCCACCCGACTGTACACGACCTAACTCGTGTAATTCCGATCAATTCACGATCTTTACACGATCTTTACTCGACTAGCTAGACCAAATAAACTTTTTCACGATCTCAGTCTGATCTCGACCAGACCAGATCGACCTGATCGTATATGGGTCGTATGGATAATCGGGAAAAGGTCGGGTATGCACACTTTCAGTATAAAAACGTCCGAAACTTTTATTCACCGCCGCTTCGGAGTGGGTATTACGTGTTACCATTGTCCGTCCGTACGTATGTGCGCACGTCCCAACAAAATTAGTTTCCGTTCTCTAATTTTATTTTGCCTCAACCAAATTTTATGAAACGCTGTATACACAATGCTTATTACCATAAAACACAGTTCAAATGCAAATTAGGGTTGCCGTTCTTGAGTAATGACCCTTTATAATGTTATATATGCTAGCTGGGGTATTATCAGTGTCCCATGGACACATTTTCCGTACATTTGGTTATATTCAGTAGAAGGTCCGAGTAAAATCATACATTTAAAATATCTATATAGAAAAAAAAGCAATTGGATTTGTTGGCAAGGTGGTAAGAGCTTCGAGAGACAGGTTAATAGCTGTAACGGAGCTTGGAGAGTGAAAAGAAGACGAACAAAAAGGTGAAGACAGCAACGGGCGCCGAGAAGTTTAGGTGAGGCAGTGGCTGACACGCCGACCACATGTGGGCAGTATGAGAGACTTGCACTAACTTAACAAAGAGGAACACAATGCTTATGAAAACTTCCTCATAGTGGACACTGATATGTAATGGTAGTTGTATTGTTCTTATTTGGAAATGACACCACAAAATGAGATTTGTCACTGGATTAGTACTTATGTTAGATAGCAATATACATAAACTTTACCAACCTTTTTCCTTGCATTCTTACAAATAAAGCATACTGTTTGTGTAATATATGTGCATAAGTAAGTAATCAGTATTTTTCATTGATTTGATATCCAGTAGTTGAATGGTTAAAGATACTTATTTTCTTTTTCCTGTATGGCAACAACCTGCATGTATTTGCTTAAAAATGTTGTAAAAAGAGGGCAAACATGTCACATATTTCCCCAAAATTTGAGCCAAAGTAGAATTTCAATCCCATGGAGTGATACCTTTTCTGAAACTGTTTACAACTTAACATATATCTATCAAGAGATCAAGAGTGCATTTCTTTCTAACCAAAGTTTAAAAAACGTTGTGTGCCATTTTTTATAGTTTGTGTACACGTTACAGTAGTAGAAACATATGCATCGTTTAATCAGAGTTTGCTGACCCTTTTTGAACTGTCAAAAACGCATGAAAATTTTGTTGTTATTTGAACTTATTACGCAGGGAAATAGCTTCCGTTGAAGATGTTATAGACACAGAGGTCATCGCTCTTCTATGCATATTTAATTTTATTTACAGTTTTTCATTTCAATCAGATGAATGTATGAAGATAGTGATGATAAACCCCTTTTAAAAAAAGAGATATGTTCTTGCTTACCATAACTCAAAATATTGTCTAAAATTACTCAAATTTAGGTATTACCCTCCTTTCTTTCATAGCTGTTATTTTATGAAAGAAATGATGATAATACCTAAATTTGAGTAAATTAAGACAATATTTTGAGTTATGACAAGCAAGAACACGTTTAGATAATTGATTTAATGTTGAAGTTAGAAAGAAATTCATCGTTTGAACTAACATAACGTCAAACGACAAACAGTAGACGCATTAGCAGCGAGTGTATAGTTTGTCAAAGATTATGCAAACTTTACAAATCTATGTTAGAAACAAATGATCGAAACGTGTGCAGGCTGAACTGTTTGTATCGCTAGTGTAAGAACGAAATTCGCTCCAAATAAAAAAAAATATTTGTCTCTCGTCTTCTTTTTGTGTGAAATTACGTAAAAAAGTTCGAATGAAAAACAAAACAATACAGTAATGTGACCTATAGTCGTTATTAATCATTTCTATGTCATTTGGTGTTCTGTGAAGAGCTGTCTCGTTGGCAATTGTACTATTATACATCTTCTTTTTTTATACTAGTACACACATTTTTGGACAAACGAAAAATACGGACTGACAAAGCAGAAAATAGCCCATAAAACAGGTAAATATAATCTTGATCGATGTTCTTATCAACCAACTTCGAAAGATAACTTAGTCGACTGTGTCGGTTTGTTTTCGACCTTTGAGTTTGATTCTTGCCTCTCTTTTAAAATGTTACCTCTCCTTGCAAAACTTAAGACACGTACTGTACATGGAGGAAGTTTTGTACAGTTATTTTTGATGTTGCCAATATATTTTTGCGGAGGCAGAGTTATGAGCAGTCATGTGTTCTCGTGTATGGGCGAGTAGAGATCGAAGAGTGGTCGAATGTGGTCGCGAAGGGTTCGGGTATTGGCCGAGTTGGTCTGGGATAAAATAAAATATAGAAGTCGCAGTGATCTGGAAACGATCGGGCATTGATCGAGATTATCTGGAAATGGTCGGACATTAGTCGAGCAATGGTCGAGATGATCGAGTACTGATCGGTATTTTTTTTTTTTGTTTTCCGACCAAACTCGATCTCTTCAAGATCCTTTCCCGACCAATTCGACCGATACTCGACGAATTCTCGATCTTTTCTCGAGTGACTGCAGGGCCGTAACTACATTGAGGCAAATGAGGCAAATGCCTCATGTTTGAAATTTAAAAAAAAAAAAAAAAAAACTGAAACAGAAAGATTGTCAAATTGTTTTGACGGAAAGTGTCTTGCAAGAAGCCAGTTCTCTTCACTCTCTGGTATAGCCCCTTCATGTTTTTCGTGATCCATGTTTCTATTTTACTTTTAGTTATCAGAGTTGATGGTCTATTGTTTGTACTTCTATGTCCCGGGTTTGTCTTTTGTTAATTTATTGTCCTACTTTATAATGTTGATTTTCATTTGTAAACGTGTGGTTTTGCAATGTTGCATGCCAACCGATGTCCAGACAATGTGCGAGAAAATATTTTAAGGATACGATGCTACAAGACACAGAAATGAATCGTCGTTTCTGCATGGAGAATTGAACTTGATATCAAAGAGAACAAAACTGGCTTTTTTCGTAGATAAAGCTAGAAAGCTAGCTGACATGGTTTAAATTGAAATATGGTCATCAATTCCACGGTATCAAAAAAAATGAAAAAACCCAACAACAATGTATTGCCATATGACCTTTTACATTGAAGGGTTACCCTTACATTAAGTCATGTTCAGACTCTTTAAACAGAAAAAAAGGAACATTGAGTACACGTGCACGGAACCTAATCCGCGGCACACAAAGTCAATGTATAGAAAAATACAAATGATCAATTGTTAAAGTTTAATTCCTGTTCTTCATCTTGATAGTTGCTGGATGGTCTCCAACAATAAAAGAATCATTAATATCGTAAAACAAGGTCAAGATGGTCCCTAGTGTCGACTTTAACAGTACTAGTACTTAAAGTATAATACTGCACTGTCACTATATTTAAATCTAGTCATAAAAAAATCACCAAAGTCTAAGTACAATACAAGACAAGAACAGACAGACAGATTCGGTATTAAGGATTATGAGAATTACAATTTTTGCTTTATCCATCATATATATATCGATCTGTTTTTAATGTTATCCCTAAAACCTAAAAGTCTTAGAATACAATGAATTTTTGTTATTGCTATGAGACCAGAATATTGTTGAAAAAATAGCTCAGAATGCACGATTTTGCATTATTTTTCTCAGAGCGTCCGGGGGCCTTCAGCGCCCCCCCCCGACCCCTCGCCAAATATTTTTCGCCTCGCTACGCTCGGCGAATGTTTTGCCTCACTTTAAAAAGAGGCTAGTAACGGCCCTGGACTGGCTTATCGATCCTTACCCGAATGTTTTTGACGGGTAGAAAGGCAGATCGAAGACCACCAAGGTAGACCAACCCGAACATTCTTGTCAATTGAGTCAGACCAGTCACCTGATCGCTTAATTTGACTTGATCGGGCTTGATCGAGATGATCTGATCGGAAGTTTGAACCTAGCTTAACAGAAGACTGAACAGCCAATAACTGTTTTTTCGTATTTACTACGTAATCATATGCCTGATGACAGTTTCTTGTTTAACTTAATGTTAAGCGAAATCATCAAGTTATTAGTTGAATAAAACAGAACTATAAAATAGATCAATAAAACATTCCATATATCGTAATTATGTATTTATATTGTATGTATCTATGCTAATCAATATTCTCTTTTCTTTACATGTTTGCTTTTTATGTCCCGTGTGGGTCCATAATTGATGTAAACGTATGTTGTTCTTGTTGTTATATCAACGTCACATAACACACGGGTGTCATTCGGTTTATCGAGAGAAATGAGCGTGAAAGAATATCTAATGGCGGTCAAGTATTGAGCGACGATCGTGAAATCTCTGGTAACGGATCGTGAAAGACATTTAATGGGAATTCTAGGTCAGAATCTTTAAAAATATCGCTTAATTTTCAAAACGCGGAACAAATCCGAATAAAAAAATATGTCTGTCAAAATGGTTTAACTTCCCCAACATAACTGTGAAATAAGAAAGAGAAAATATGCAGTACTTTATGAAAAAACACAATAGGCGCAATGCATGTATATGCAATTTATTACAAATAACACACTTTTTGTTACTATAATGGTCATGTTTCAGTTCATCGTGATATATTTGAAATGTAATCTTTGGTGTATCTGATAGTACAGTAAAATTAAGGTATGTTCTCCTCTTAAAAGCATTAATTTGTTTATGAAAACCTTGAATTTGTTGAATATCCATCAAACTTGATCGTGAAAGATCAGGCAACGCATTATTTTGATCGTGAAAGATAATGCGTGACCAGACGTATTACTAGTAATCAGAAATCAGTATTTCTTTTACCATTTGATAAACCTGAAACTGGTTGAAGCCTGTAACTATTTTGATAAGGATGAACATTAAAGCTTTTTTTTATTCAACGCTTTACCTCGAAAGTTAAAAAACAACTAAAACATCTCTAGATAATTAGTTTGAAAGAATCAGCTCTTAGAATCGGTCAAGTGCAATTCATGCAGACTGACACTATTTACTAATAGCCAATAATATGGATATGCAACGTTTAAACCAAAATGATATCCATCAAACAAAAAATTACAGCATCTTTCATGAGTGATTAGAGATTGAACGATAACCAACATTTTGTGCAACAGTATTTTCTTAAGTTCTGTATATGCAACGCAGATGTGGATTGATTTAACTATATACTACAGACTATAGAATACCAAATCGCAAATGCTGTAATGTCTCGTCTGCTTTACTTATGATAGTTAATTTTATGGAACGTCTATAAAATCAAGGGTTTTACTAGAAGTGTCAAATGCGCTTAATGCGCTTAATGTATTTTTGTCCATCTGATGAATTAATCCTTTTCAATTGATTTTTATAGTTCTTTCTTATGTTGTACAGTTATACCACTGTCACAGATTCGGGGGAGGGTTGGGATCCCAATAACGTGTCTAACCCCGCCACATTATTAATGTATGTGCCTGTCCAAAGTCAGGAGCCTGTAATTCAGTGCTTGTTGTTTGTTTATGTGTTACATATTTGGTGTTCGTTCATTTTTTTTTTATACAAATAAGGCCGTTAGTTTTCCTGTTTTAATTGTTTTACATTGTCACTATGGGGACCTGTTGTAGCTGACTATGCGGTATGGGCGTTGCTCATTGTTGAGGGACGTACGGTGACCTATAGTTGTTAATGTCTGTGTCACCTTGGTCTCTTGTGGATAATTGTCTCTTTGGCAATCATACCACATTTTTTTTTAAATTATGATTGTCAATGGTTAATAAAAAGAGTGCAAGGTCAGATAACCATGACATACAGATCTCTACAAATATCCCGTAGACCAAATAAATGTGTTCCGATCCCTACAGTGCCTTAGAAACTGACAAATATAAAAGTTATGCTGGCCAATTAATTCGAAACATAAGGTCAAAAGTATATGAACCCTGACCGACAGCCAGACATAGACATATTTCTATCATTCAATATATCAAATACAATTGATGATATTATGGTCATTTATGAAACATGCAAACAGACATGTACACCATACACGAAATGCCTAGCGCTATAGCATACATGTATTTATCCAAGGCTAGACAACATAAAACGAGCATTGCCGAATGATGCATGACAATGGGTTCAATGTCAGTTGAAACCTTGCAGAAGTCGAAAATGTACACCTCACAATCATAACAACAGACACTTATCCTAAAGATTAACGAATCCGCGATACGGACTTGACCACAAAAATGAATCGTCATCCATGAAATAAGGCAAATTCGGGGTCAGGTGAATGTAGTTTATAGGATCCAATATACCAAATGTGGATATCCTATAACTCGTGATAAGTGAGTACTTCACATGACAATAAAAAGCTTCATCCTACAATCATCCAACTATTTTACATTTCATTTTCTGAAAATATTTATACTTTGAAAAGCTTAAACCTAGTGAGGATGTTGACCTATATAGCTTTTCTCAATACCAATAACAAATATTAACTATGATATAATTGAAGAAAAATTTGAACGTCTTCGTAGCATCGGATATTTCACGATCCTTTTCACGATCTTCAAAAATACGGTACATGATCTTTCACGATCCAAAAAATCCATTTTTGTGTAAATAGTTCTTTATTTACCAAGTTTCATATTATGTTTATACAAAATAACTATAAGAACCATTTGATTAATTCAAATAGAATGCCCTTATTCGTATTAAAGTAGGTTTTCTAGTCGAATTTGTGAAAAAAATCATGTTTGTTTACATTTTTTATGTCATTGAAATGTCGAGAAGCAATCTGCCTTTTGTTGTTTTGTAATAACTATGTACTTTTAAAACTGGATATTCTGACATACTGATCATAATGTTGAACCATTTTGACAGACAGTTTTATTTTGTCGTAAATTTGTCTGTGTAATTAATTTAATTAGAATATGTATTGACCTTTCATATGTCTTCTCGATTAAATGTCTTTCACGATCCGTTACCAGAACTTTCACGATCGTCGCTCAATACTTGACCGCCGTTAAATATTCTTTCACGCTCATTTCTCTCGATAAACCGAATGACACCCGTGTAACAAAGTTAGATGCGTTCTTTGCGATATTTGTAATTCTTAAATCAGAAAATTAACTCATTTGAAGCTGAGATTACTATATATAATATATGTGTTATAGTAATCTCAGATAGAAGACACAATTGTATAAACTTGAAAGCCTCATTTTGACTTTGAGATGAAGAACATTAATTAAAGCGTCGTTCATTTGCTTTGCTTGTTCTGATTTTGTTTCTGGATGGATACCCCGTTTCCTTTCTTTTCCATTACAACAAACTTGTTTCTGACGACATCTAACTTTTATCTTCTGAACAATTTAATAATAGGTGTATTGAAATTACATACAAGATAAAGTATAAAATAGATTATTTTTTAGTATAACCAAGATTAAAAAAACACATAATACTTTTTGAATACTAATTTTAAGGTCGCTCTGTATCTTTTGCTATTAACGCTAACATTCAAGAGACAAGTTGTAACAAGGTAAAGCGTCACTTATGAATACTATGAAGCAAACAGAGAAACCGAGGTCCTTATATGTATATATAACTTTTGAGCAAGATATCACAGTAGTTTTGAGTAACTTTCCCTGTTTTTCAGTGAGAAGGTGAACGACTAGCAGTTCCGAAAGGCGATGGTTCCATTCGTAACCATGGTGAATTTCTTCTGTACCCATATTTTCCGTTGTATCCTATTACTGGTTTTATACCTTGCATGAACTGTGAATGCCCATCTGTCAATTCAGAAGAATGTCCTGTGGGTAAAAAAAAATGGTGTCATTTAAAATACTATATAAGACACAGAAAGAATAAGTTAACTACGGGATGCTAAAACTAATTTGCTGTGCGTCATCTTGTGTTTTAAACAACATCAAATGGCTGTCGTGGACAATATAAAATGTGTTTTATATGGTCCTGACATCTATACTAATTTATAACTGTTCAGACCGTCTGTTGATCTCTAAATGTTTTTTTTCTGATCGTTTTTTTACTTGTTGGGTTGCTGTTTCATTGACGTTTACCCTACACCTTCTTTGGTTTATTCATTAACATCAAAAATTGTAAATGATGTCTGTTCATCAAAATCAAATAATTACACCAAATTTTGTCGTAAAAAATTTGAAAGGAAACCTGTTTGTTTTTGAAGTGAGTATCTTAACATGTAGATGTCCAAGTTATTTCTATCGTTGGATTGCTGTTTCAAATTGACGTTTATTCAGATCTCTTTTTAAGTGTATGTCAGAATACTTATTTTTCAGTCTGATGTGATATAATCTCAACATTTGCATTTATATTTACCAGCACCAAACTGGTTCCTTAATGACAAATACTGGTATCCTGTGCCTTGTTCGTGAAAATAGTCTAACACTGGTCCATCTATAGAGGTTCCACCATTTTCAAACTGGAAATATAATTAAATACCAATTAGATGCAGTTTAGGAGCAAAAATGAATAGACAACCAAACACAGAAAAATAAGAATTCTAAAAAATAAAATAAAAACATCAAACTTTCTAGGCCACGTCTGTTCCTGTGGGACTCACAGGTTTTTTTTTATAAAGTTGCAATATCTTTAAATTGAATGCTATAGTATCAATGTGTATGAATTCAATCTTGGAAAAGCTCGAACTAGGTCGCAGACACTTGTCAACGTGGATGTCACCAGCCTGACAGATATTGCACCTATATCGACCCAGAGATAAAACATTATCGTTAAATTTTTAGGGCATTTAAATACAAAACTATTTTGAATTTCATACAAAAATTGCACTTTAAATTATGAAATATAACCAGGCATTGAGTCAACTACTTGTCATTCCATTAGATTTCAAATGTATTATTTAAATTATTGCCTTTTAAATACGACAAACCATATTTGATCAATTTATTACATATGAAGTAATGGATGAATAGACGAGAAGACTAGTTATTATCAATAAAATACAACGAAATGAAATGAAAACGTTTTGTAAAATAGCAATTATATTTCATTGCTTTTCAATTTACGTAAAAATACTTAATCATAGTCATTCATGTTGACGGAACAATATTAGATACATTTAAAGTCTTGTAAGTTTTAATTGAGGGAACTTTACAGCAGCTGAGTGATACCTATACGTAAAGCAACGGAGAACTAAGTGACATCATGGACATAGAGGTCCATCATAACATAGATCTGCGAAATATCATTTAACCGTGTACAATCCGACAAAGCGATCTGCGTTTGTTATTATCATGAAACACAACCGAACAGTTATATTGATTGATGTTTCTGCACTTTCTTTGACAAATATTTTATGAATATATATGACGATAGACAAAGAAGTAATTATACATCAATTATAGCTTCTTCAAAGTGAGCCGACTAGTGTGAAAAGCGATAAATTTCCAATGACACTGGAACACAAAGGTATGATTGATAGGGACATGCAGTTTGCCTTGCAATATGCCACCAAGGGATTGCTCAAATAGATCTTGCAAGGCACTCATTATTTTAACGACTGACGAGTGTTATTATGACACTCTGACGTGCCCATTCTGACCGAACCTGGATATGCATTTATACATCCCGCACAGCAAACACAAACACCCTTATTTGACATGACTGTTTTGCCGACTGAAAGAAGGCCAGATGACCATATTTATATAAGTCAATACACGGATGCCGAACCATACATTAGTTACGTTTATAAATATAACAAGTTGTTTGCCTTAAGACCAGTGGCAAATATTTCATGCATGTTAACGACGAAAACAAATTAACATTAGAACATTAGATACATGTAGGTACTATATTAGGAGTCGACAGAGATAGAAGGGGGGAATTTAGAATGGCACTGAAAAACAAACCATATGTTGGATAGGTAAAGACGTTAAGCCTTGCATCATGCAACATTAAAATGTTCTTCAACATGCAGACAATGTAAAACTCTTTCTACGAGAGACATTGAATTTAATGTCACCATTATAAGCGGACTTTGCTACTAATTTTGACATCCTGAACAAGCAAACGAATGCCCTACTTTAGCCAGGGTTTTGCTGTCGATCGAAAAAAGACATATAAATGATCATATCTATATACCTTGGTCAACCATTGCATTCTATTTAAAGAAATTAAACGATGAGAGACAACAACCCAACACAACATGAAAGCTATGCATGATGATATTGAAAATATACAAACTAATATAAGTTCATATGAGTAGCTTATTGTCGACATTTCTACCTGAATACTTTCTTGACAATAGGTAACCTAAACATTTAAATAAGTTCACAAAACCAGGGGGTACATATAAACTTAGTTGCAAAATTCTAATGTTGACAATACACTAAACTTGAATTACGGCTTACTATTCACAGTCTCACGCACAGATTTATTAAAATATTTTAATAAATAAATAGTTGGAGAACCTAGCACCCTCTTATGTAAGTTTCGATTTAAATGTTACACATGTTTATTGACAAAGCTGTCAACATGATAGGATTTAGGCGCTAGACAAATGCCAGACAATAATACATCAAATAAACATACACATAGATAAAATATGTTTCTTGAGGAAGAGTATTTGGAATATGTTAGCCTTGTAAGAATTATAAGAACTGAAAATAGATAGTTTTGCTCAATTTAACAATCCAACCTTCAAACATTGACAAAAAGAGGAAAACGAATAGATGTGGTATGATATTGAATGAGACAACTATCCACCCGAGATCAAAGGACGAGGATGTAAACTACAGAGCACGGTCCACTCAGCATAAATTACTTAACCCCCTATGTGACCGTACTTAGGTGCAAGTGAAACTGACACAAGCAACTGCCCCTTATTCTATACTACTACATTCAGAAAATGTCTCAAGTCCATTGATCATTTCCCTTTTACATTGGAAAAGTTCAATATACTGTTGAATTCGTCCTTTATATGTTTGAAATATTAGCCACTGGACATTGCGATCAAACAATGAATAAGCTTTACTCAGTAATCCCATATGAGAAAAAATTAATATGTTGCTGGGTAAGGAAAGATATCATGGCTAAAAAAGGACTAATCAATGCTTAAAGTTTTATCTGCAAAAAAAAAAAAAACCCAATTAGACTGTTCCTAATCCACCTCAATGAAATGCTCAACTAATTGATAAAATTAAAATGTCATGCTGATGATAGCGCGATAAAACATATATAATTAAACCTGCTCAGTCACGTGAAAGAATTTAAATGAAGATATATTGACAATTTTATCCCCAGTATGTGTTTTGTTTGACATGTTATGTTCGGGTATTCAATTTAAATGTGGTGTTTGTTCGAATTATTCGTTAAATAAAACTTCATTGATTGAATTTATCAAAAAGCAAATAAAACCTTGGTTTAATTGAAGTAAGTATTCAAAATGTAATGTATAATATATTGTGTTGAACAAACAAGACTAGATATTTCTTATCTTTCATACAGTTTATATTGTGAACTCAAGCTAAATAGTTTATATTGTAATCTAAAGATCAATACTCAAATAATTTCATATTAACTTAAATCAAAATGGCAAGTCTGGTAAAATGTTTCAAAACACATAGGAAATGTTTTTGCTTTTATGGGGTGTAAATATTTCATCTTTAATTTCTTGCTGTAGTTCCTTCAGATTATGTTGACATTTTAAATGTTTTGTTCGGAACTGATTTCATGATCATTTAATTCACAGGCATCACTAAAAAAAGTGCTGGAGATTTTGATCGAAAGTTACAGCTAAAAATTAAAGTACCGTACACTTCTTCGTTTCAGTATCAATAATTAGAATAAAAGGGTCTAGAGATGCCACATATTCAACCTGTACCTACTGTTAAAATGATAATTACAGTTGTACCCAGTTCAGATTCTAGTAAAAAAAGGACAATTCTTCAATGTTAAATGTCTAAGCACCCTATATCAACAGACCTATATAATATGATCCATTGTACTGGTTTATTAAAACATTTCAATTTTCTGAAGCAGTGCATTCGATAAACATTTGGAAACAAAACAACTATTTTTTTTATATTATGAAGAGACAGGGCAAACTTTCAAACCACAAGTCTCTATGTGATTTGTCATAACGTTGTGTAAAGATTCAAAAGTTAAGTTTATAACCAGTTAAATTGAAAATGGAAATGGGGAATGTGCCAAAGAGACAACAATCCGACCATAGAGCAGACAACAGTCCACCGATGGGTCTTCAATGCAGCGAGAAACTCCCGCACCCGGAGGCATCCTTCAGCTGGCCCCTTAAATGTAAAACATATCTGCATAAATCGTGATTACAAAAAAAAAATATATAAAAGGAAACATTCTGACTTTTAAAAGTTACAATAACGATATACCGGTAAAAGAGAACCATCTTCCTACCTGTTGGGTCTTCTTGAGAGTTTTAGGTACTCCTTCAAACTCGTAATAATTTCGTGAATGTATATCCTTCTGTGAATTATAAGGTGGTATCACTGGCCCCAGCTTTGGGTTTGTTTTAGAATAGTCTGTAGAAATACTACTGCATGCATTGCTGTCCAAGACAAATGTTCGCTCTTTTGAAAGCAGTTCCTCAGGTTCTGGGGTTGGTGGAGTGCGGTAGATTTTGTTGTGTCTACCTTTTGTCGCTTTTTCCTTTTTCTTTTGTTGGACTTCCATTCTCAATCTTATATTTTATATGATGAATTAGAAACAAAATATTTTAAAAATAAACACAATGTATATAAAATAACAGTTAGTTATAAGCTTCAAACTTGTCACAGTTTTGTTTTCGCACAGTCAATATGTACACATGAATAAGCTTCTATGTAGACTTCCGCCGTTGCTATGTTAGCTGACACACGGATAAAATAACGGCCGTTAAACTAGTATATCCCTTTAACTGTCTTAGCGTACGTATTTAAAATACAATGCGAATTGAACGTGTATTCATATGTTAATTAAAAGGTAAAATATACCTAATACACCGTTGTCGTGCAAGAATAGTCACGTGATGTAATTAATCGGACTCTATTCAATAAAATATTGATAATTGTCCAGTCCTTTTTATGAAACCGTTAATCCTATTTTCCGATTATCCAATCTGATTTCTAGAAGAATTATATAGACAAAAAGCGATTTAAAATTTGAACATTGATTTTTACTTTCAAATAATACATTATATAAGATTGAAACACGAGTTACAAGTTAACAAGCCTATTCATTTCTATGTCGAATTGTTATTCAAATTACCTTTTACAACTGGATGATTTAATTATCGAACCAAACAAATCATCAATTGCTACTTCTAATACCAGTCATTTCACAAACATGAATACAAGTGCAAAGTGAATATATAATGTATATAGATGTGTTGTTTACTTATTGAAAATGAGATAATATGACTTTTATTCGAAATCAGGAACATTCACAAATTTCGCAAGCTCAGCGAAAATAATATAATAGCTATATCAACGAGTGTGGACAATTATCAGACGACATAGGAATAGCCTCAGGAAAATGCATTTGCAAAGAGTTTTTCACATTAAAAATCACAGGAATTAAAATAAACTTGTAGCAAAATATCAAACTTTTGAATATTTTATCACAAATATTTTATTTTGATTCCTTATTTAAATCATAACTAATATATTATATGCGATTAAGACCGCCATACTGCAGAGATCAGCCGCAGAAGGATTGTAATTTTTAAGTGTTAGCAGAAGTTCATTAAAGAAAACAATCACATTGTTTGATAACTGTTTAACGTCCAGCAGCAAATATTTCATGAATATTAAGGAAGATAACATTCTTACGTAATAGAAATATTTTTTGTACTAAACTCAAACGCTTATTGGGAATTTTATTACAGTTCTACAAGTTAGCAGTTTACTGTTAAACCTTAACCTGGATTACATTATTCTGTCACCGATTCTACCAGTCTTTACTTTTGTAAGAATAAGATGTGGTATGATTGTTAATGAGAATAACTCTCCACCAACGATCCAATGACGTAGCAGCTAGTAACTATATGTCAATCTACGGCCTACAACAATGTGCAACACTCACAACGCATATAATGATAATAGGCATCGAAATGACAATGTATATGCCATAATTATATCAATGTCTGCTAATGATAACTGCAAATTATACCTTGTCCATCGGATTTCTTATGATTAAGAAATACCAGGCGTTAGAATATGTATAAAGTGCCTAGAAAATCAACCTAACGATGTTAAGTATTATATTATATCGACATGAAATATAATCATATCAATATATACATAATTTCATGATCACAAATAGTAATCCTAATGTCCATTGGCAAATATTACACACAAAATCAGGACAAGAACAAAAAGGAAAATACATAACCATTTAAAGAGTCTTAAATTTGAATGCACATGAGAAAAGAGTGAACACTTTTATTTGCAACTAGTACTGAAAAATAAAATAAAAGTAGTTTTATACTGTATCAAACCGGTTAGTTTTACCCCCCCCCCCCCATAGTGCATTAATGTCCTTGTCCCAAATTTAACATATATTCATATACTCTGCATTGAAAAAGGATGATATTCATCAAGAGTCATACTTCTAATCTTTTATCTGCAATTAACCACTGAACAATAAGCAACGAAAAGCTGAGAATTTTACTTTATATTTAGAATTTATTGATTTATTTTCAAATAAATGCCTTTTGTGATTTGATTTGACCGAGAAGTAACAATACAATCAAATACACTACAGCATGTTTTTGTCTCCAAAATATATTCACTCCAAACCTATATATACTTTGTTATGTCAAGGCCGTAACTACCCTTGAGGCAAGTGAGGCAATTGCCTCACTAAAATTTCGACACTGATTATTTTTTTCATACATATATATAAATACAATAGTCATTTGTTTTTCTGTCTCAACCTTAATTTCTATAACTTGTCATCATTCCTTTTAAACTATTCTTCCTGATATAACCTAGTAACGATAATCATTATGGATCTCTAGTTAAAAACAGGCTCTTTCAGAAAAGGGAAACGCGACACTGAAGGTAAAGAAAAAATAATTCTAGTAATTTTTTTTTTTTTTTTTTTTTGTGAATAGAGTCTGAGTATTGCATATCACTTCATTAGAACAATCCAAAAACGATAAGTAGACTGACAAATCAAGTACTGGTCTTCGGAAGGGGCAGTCCTTTCTGCGTATTCATTTCACGAACTTTACAGATAAATAAAATATAAATAATATGAACCTTAAAAATTGAAAGAATATCCCATATTCAATTTGATATTATTGAGGAATGGTAGAAACTTTAACACAGGATTTTGTCTTTAAATTAATTATCCGGGACTACGGAATTTCGTTTCTTTATATTCGGGGTTTCGGAATCGGATAAAATTTATAGATTCTGGAACTTAAATACCACCAACTATTTCCTAAAATAATTTGAAATTACGGACCTACATGTAAACGTCAAAAACTCCATTTCAATTCCCCTGTACCCATATCATGTATACTTACTTTATAGATAGGATCATATTACATGTATTTTATCTCATTCTATCCCTAGTGTGTCTACTCTTTGTCAGCATAAAAGCGAGTTTAATATTTTGTAACTGCGACGTCTGTATGATGGTGCTTACAGGAAAGCTTAATTCTCTTTTGCAAACAAAACTGTTTCTATCGATGCTGCTACCAAATTGCTGATGGAGAAAGAATTGGAAGAAGACATTGATCATTGTGTTGATGATAAAGTACTACCTTTAGAAACACAGACGGCCCTGAAGCGACTGAAAACTTGGAAAATAGCATGCATGAACCGGCCATAGAAAAATTTGGCAAACTCTACTGAATCGATGTGTGTTCTATGTTTTGGCAGCAGACTCAAATCAGTGATATTTGGATGATTATCTTCCATATAAATTTAAATAAGTTGTTAAAAATTTGGTGTTAGTAAAAGTCTTAAAATATGAAAAATTTATATAAAAAGTGTCCAAATTCAAAACATTATCAAACTCTCTAAAAAAATGCCTAGAATGCAGGATTTTGCACCATTCATTTCATACCCTCCAAAAAAAAAATTCGCATCGCTTCGCTCGGCTCAAATATTTGCCTCACTAAAATAAGATGCCTAGTTACGGCCTTGTATGTTATAAAGTCGGGCCAACCTCGATATAAAACTCACACCGGTGTACAATATACATAATTATATTCATTTACAACTATTTAATTCTTATGGATATCAAACTTCCCTAACCTCAATTCATGTCCTATCATTTATGAAGTTAACTTGTTTTTGAATTGAATATTGGTCTATGAAATTATTACCTATAGGGTCAAGAAACTCAATGAAAATAACTAAAACAAATTCAATCTTTTGATCACAACTCCAGTGACCATGTCGATACTTAAACTCGAATTATACTGTCAATGTATAAACATACCACCCGACAAAGAGTTTTCTACAAATTTATTGATGTACAAAATTAATCGAATAAAAGCGACACATGTGTGTAAAAACATTAGTGAAATTTATTTCGTTCCGGTACGGATTACCCAGTTTGATGTGTGTTTTATAAGAATTTTGTTGGTATTTTTTTTCTTATAGAATATCGTATCAAACTGAGATGTACAATTTATCAACTGCGACAATATCAATATAAAATATTTAAATTTTAAAGTCAGCGTTAAGTACAGAAAGTCAAGTTCATGAATGTGACAAAACAATACAATAAAAAAAAAATCGGAACTAAAAGGAGAATAGAGTATAATGTCACATAGTCTGTTTCCCGGCCGTTATTGAAATTCTTGACAATACATTGAAGACCTGTTGGTGACCCTCTGCTGTTGTTTTTTATTTGGTCGGGTTGTTGTCTCTTTGACACATTCCCCATTTCCATTTTCAATTTTATCTAGAAGTAACAATGGACCTCGAATAACTACTGAAACAAAAGAGTACGTATGTTTCATATGGACAACCTGCAATCAGTCTAATGACGTCAAAGAGTGATCAAAAGGGTTGTTATACGTTATACGAGGTATCAAATATAATGCCCTCATTTCAATACTTTTTAACTTGAGCTTTTCTTATGTTGAGTACACTGAGATCGGTATCATCTATCTTCGTCAAAATCATTGTGTCAAAATGAGCGTTTCGGACAAGGCTGTTACTAATGTCTAAACATTACACAACGATCCAAGAACTAGTAGAAAATAATCTGACAACGCCATGCCAAAAATAGAAGAAAACAAAAAAGACAAACAACAGTATATAAAACACAATATAGAAAATTAAAGAATGAGCAACACGAAATCCATCAAAAATCAGTTGGACCTCAGATGCTTAAGAAAGGTAAACCGATCCTGCTCCACATGTAGCACTCGTCGTGTTGCTTATGTAAGTATAAACCCGGTGGTAAGTCTAAATCGGTTGGTCACGTTCGGGAAAACGGAAGCCGGGATTGTGGTTATGACGATGTACCGATTATCAGGTTGTCTGCATAAAGATATCGTAAAATATCAGTTGTAAGTCACAAAATGAATCCTATGTCGAGTGAGCGCAGCGAACGAGATCAACTTTTTTTTAACTTTGTGTCGAGCAGTTGATAATTTACAATATTAAAGTGCAGACATCCATTTAATCGATTTATCGGGGTGTATTTGCAAATTTTGTAACGAGGATTTCCTTTGTTTTACCAGCAAACCGGAAAACAATGTGATAATATCAGATTATTACATGGCATTTTTCATATCGCATGTATTATCAGCCCTAGGTTCAATATCAGCCCAAGAACTGCATGGCTCGAGGGCTGATATTGACCGAGGGCTGATAATACATGCGATATGAAAAATGACATGTTATGATCTTTTTATCATATGCTTCAACAGTAAAGAAAAATAACAGATTCATATAATGATCCTTTTAGAAAAGAAGTTCAAAGAATGAAAAGTTTAGGGACGTCGGACCCAAATTTTGGTACATTCGATATGAGTCTTTCTAACATATGCCTCAACAGAGAAAAAAAACCCATTTTAACATGGACGAATCGATAAAAAAAATAATTCAACAATATACATAATGAACATTGTTTGGAAAAGTCAACCTTTTTTAAAATAACTTTCTAAATTATGTTTGAAACTTTTAAAAAATGCATTTATTAAATAATTTTTTTTTTTTTTTTTTTTTTTAATATTATTTTACACAATATATTTTACAGTATCCAAATAATTGTTTTGTACACTACTTTGTAATGTTTTTCACTGAAAACGTAGTATTGAGGTGTATTTTCCGGAATTTGCCGAGTATCACCGGAATGCCATGTGATAACGTTACGGAAAGGCATGTGATAACAATCGAAGCATGTGATAAACTTTTCATATCAGCCCGCTAAGCACTAATTGGGAAAAATATGAAATATACGTTAATTTAATGCTATTATCATACGGTAAAATTCATATGCTATTTAGTCTAAGTATATGATAAGTTCGGGTCAAACCTATCAACGTCGGTTCATATAATATGACGTTGTTGATATGTCCAGGTCAATGTTATTCTGGTCGTGTCAACGTATTTGACGTCCAAAAGTCGTAATATGCAATTTTATTAATAGCCGAGCAAAGTGGTATGGACATTGGGACGACCGATAACTGTACATATCCTTTGTCATCTGTGAAATAGATATACCATAACGGTCAATTAATTCCTGATGGCGTTCGTAAAATTTCTAAGGGATGATTTTATCTTCTTCCACACTTGGAACTCTTGGTTTGATAGCTACCTAGTGAATAGAAATCCTCTAACAAGTAAATTATGATAAGAAACAGAAGTTCTGGAATATTGCATCCAATGGGAGATATATACTCCATATGCAGGCGGTACTAGAATGTTGATACAAAGAAATGGAAAAATTTCACAATAAAGAAACCGAAAACATCTCTTTTGCCGTAAAGGTTTGTTCTCAACCGACCCTTATTGTCAATTTCTAGATGGTAAATAAATATAAATATATGAGGCAGACTTAACTGTTTGATTGGATAGATGCTTTCAAAATAGTCACCAAACGTTTTCACTATTTAATAAAAAGACATCAATTATATAGAGGAAAGTGAAGTTAAATGATTATGCTTTGGTAGCTTTTTGTATCCATGCTTCACAAGCTACATAAAACAAATGATCTTGTAAAGGATGTCATTTGACAGATTGGTACAACTCTGTTTTGAGATTTTTTTTATACAATGGACCAACCCACGGCCGACACTCGGCTAACCGAGATATTGCACGGTTAATTTATATTGAGTATACGGCTATATTGGCAGTTGGTCTGTTAATCGGGTTGGTTATACGTCTGTTAAGAGTAACATGCACAATTTTATGTTAAACTCTGTTAAATATACAGATTTTTGGCATATTATAAGAACCAAATCAAAAAAAGAAAAGTGTCTGACAAAATTATATCTATCATAGAACATTTTCCACCTGTAAAACATTTCATAGTCTGCACAGTTTTCAGTAAAACTAAAAGGCGTCGCGCAAGTATGTAGTATGTATGCTTATACGCATAGCAATTTGTTTTAATAAAAGGCGAAACAAACAATTTTAGATGTTATTTAAAGGACACAAAATAGTACTCTGGTTCTAAAGATAAATTGACATTAGTAAATATTTCATAATTGTAATATAACGTGAATTATGGGAATACAGACTGTTAATGGGTTGGATAATTAAAATTGTGTCAGTTAAGAGTTATTTACCCACGACAATAGTTTGGCTACATTTATATTATCCCATTGAAAAAGTTAAGAATGAGATGGTCTTGAGTAAAAAAAAATGACAATACGACAGTAAGAGCATTTTTATTTTGAATTTCTTTGCATTTTATCGAAGGTTGTGTCACTTCAATATAGCGTGAATATGGCCGCTGGAATATACACGAATTTATTATTAACGTTTTCAATCAACCTTAATTTTTGGTGTCTGTTTAAAGTATCACGTTCTAAAATCCGACTGAAAGTGTCTTTCTAATACAACACAGGGTACATATAACGTGTTGTCGTTCTCATATGTACATGAAATTTGTCACTGGACATTAAACCCTAATGCGTCAGCATTATCAAATTGGTTCTTTTCTTCTATTACTTAATCATATGTTGTTTACAAATCTTTCTAAAGCAGTAAATGGAAAGGAGCGTATGCAGCTACATTTGGTTATCTTAAGTTTTAATTCATTTTAATCCATTTAGTTCCTTTCTACATAAGTGCAGATGAGAACTGCAGTTGTTCGCATGTAAACTTCTAGCATTTGTCACCAATTTGAGTACATCGCATTCCGTTACTGTTTCAACACCCAGGGGTGTTTCCTGTCTGTATTCTTAAACAATTATTATTTTTTCTATCTCTATTTTAGCATGCATCACTCTCTACTGTCCTTATCTACTATTCTATATTCTGCGTCTCCATCCAGATTCTCGTATATACCATGATGGTCCGGATTGGGGGGTGTTGTTTATTTCTGTATTCTTTAAATTGTTAGCATACGGTCACTTTTCTCTAGATTTTATTTATTTTACTCATTATTCTTTCTCTATTCTTTATATTTTAGCATCTCAATATATTTTACTTACTGATGTTTAGTTATATTACGACGTTTATCTCTGATTTATATACTGGTTACCAATGTAGATGACAAATTGGTGTCATTCATGACAATTAAACAGAATCCACATGATATATGCGACCATTCTTGGATGAAATTATTATTACTTTACTATTACACTTTTTAAAACCATTTTTATCAATTTTCAATTTTCATTGTCTAAATTGTTCATTGTTCATGTGTTGTTTCCGTATATTTTATGTTTCATTGTTCGTGTGATGTTTCCGTATATTTTATCCACTCGTCTTGAGCCTACCCATTTGATCCGATAACACCCCATATAACAATAAAATTATACTTGTATTGCCATTCATAACTCTTAACAGACCAATTAACAGACCGGGTTTTATACATCCGATCCATTAACAGACCAGGTTTTAAATTAAAAAAATGATTACTGTCACCAAAATACAGATTTTTCGTGTAGATTTTTCACACAATGATATTAATACGGTTAACAAACATAATGCCTGTCTTTTTTCGATGTTCAAAATATTGCATGCAAGTAAATTCAACCAACGTGTCATTTTGTGTACATTTTGTGTGTGTAAAATGTGTATAAATTTATTGATGAGTAAACCGTCTTTTCATTTTATAGATCGTTTATCGAAGGTAGAAAAAAAAATTTACATCACTTGATTCAGTACATTGAATTGTTTTGTCAGACATAAATATTTTTTATGATAAAAATATATTTAAAAAGTTATACAATGAAACATACTGAACATGCAATGATTTTCTCGATAACATCTGATTAACAGACTTTAGCCAACCCGATTAACAGACCAACCGCCGATATAGTCGCATACTCAATATAGATTAACCGATCAATATCTCGGTTAGCCGAGTGACGGCCGTGCAAACATGTGAACTTATTATGCTTATCCATTAAACTGTCATCAATTAAGTTATGAAAATTTGCCACCTTGAAACATGTCACATAATACTCGCAGAGAGTTGTTGTGTACTTATACGTGTAATAAATAAAGGCAACAGTAGTATATAGTTATCAAATTTCGAGGAGTAATAATTTAATACGCCAGACGCGCGTTTCGTCTACATAAGACTCATCAGTGACGCTAATATCAAAATAGTTGTAAAGCCAAATAAGTACAAAGTTGAAGAGAATTTAGGACCCAAAATTCCAAATCGTTGTGCCAAATACGGCTATAAAGGTAATCTATTCCTGGGATGAGAAAATCCTTAGTTTTTCAAAATATTCAAAGTTTTGTAACAGAAAATTTATAAAAATGACCATATAATGGTATTCATGTCAACACTGAAGTGCTGACTAATGTGGTGGTGATACCCTCGGGGACGAAACGTCTACCAGCAGTTGCATCGACTCAGTGGTGTTAATAGTTATCAAAGGCACCAGGATTAAAATTTAATACGCCAGTAGCGCGTTTCGTCTACATAAGACTCATCAGTGACGCTCATATCAAAATAGTTGTAAAGCCAAATAAGTACAAAGTTGAAGAGCATATAAGACACAAAATTCCAAAACGTTGTGCCAAATACAGCTAAGGTAATCTATTTCTGGGATGAGAAAATTCTTAGTTTTTCAAAATATTCAAAGTTTTGTAACAGGAAATTATAAAAATGACCATATAATTGATATTCATGTCAGTATAACGGTGTTTAAAAGTCATACCTGCCTAATCTAACACCTGAGTATTCCAACATCCTGCTTCAACCAACACATTGTCATGCCTATCCTTGCAGAAAAAACCTGAGTATTCCGCCATTTTTGTCTGACCCCCCCCCCCCCCCCCCCCAGTGTGTCGAATTACGCAAGTTACACTGTATATCGATTGACAGAAACCAAATCCGAGTTACAAACTTAAACCGAGGAAAACACATCCTTTATTAAAGGAAAACAAAGGAACATCAGGAACATTAAAGTGCACCAAAACTAAACGCAAATTTTCATAGAAACGAAATATTTGATAACAACTACCATATTCTTGACTTGGTACGAAAACTTTTAAGAGTCAGCAAAACCTCCTGCTTATATGACAATGTTAAAAAAAAACGCTTAAAATGACAACACTACGTACCAGAAATACAGTACAAACACACACAAGAACACTTATCACAGAGAAACGCACACACAAAAAATATAATGGTCGACAGAGCATGCAAACCGCAGAACAAAAACTAAATAAAGGCAACAGTAGTATATCGCTGTTCGAAACTCATAAATCGATAGAAAAAAAACAAATCCGGGTTACAAACTAAAACTGAGGGAAACGCATTAAATATAAGAGGAGAATAACGACACAACATTAATTTGTAACACACACAGAAACGAACTAAGCATTAGTTGATATGTCCAGGTCAATGTTATTCAGGTCGTGTCAACGTATTCGACGTCCAAAAGACGTGATATGCAATTTTATGAATAGCTGAGCAGAGTGGTATGGACAGTGGGACGACCGATAACTGAACATATCCTTTGTCATCTGTGAAACAGATATACAATAACGGTCAATTAACTCCTGATGGCGTTCGTAAAATTTCTAAGAGATGATTTTATCTTCTTCCACACTTTGAACTCTTGGTTTGATAGCTACCTAGTGATTAGAAATCCTCTATCAAGTAAATCATGGTAAGAAACAGAAGTTCTGGAATATTGTATCCAATGGGAGATATATACTCCATATGCAGGTGGTCCTAGAATGTTGATACAAAGAAATGGAAAAATTTGCAAATAAGAAACTGAAAACATCTCTTTTGTCGTAAAGGTTTGTTCTCAACCGACCCATATTTTCAATTTCTAGATGGTAAATAAATATAAATATATGAGGCAGTCTTAACTGTATGATGGGTTAGATGCTTTCAACATAGCCACCAAATTTTTCACTGTTTAATGAAAAGACATCAATTATATAGAGGAAAGTGAAGTTTTAGGATAATGCTTTGGTAGCTTTATGTGTTTATCCTTCACAAGCTACAAAAAAATAAGTGATCTTGTGAATGATGTTAATTGATTGATTGGTACAACTCTGTTTTGTGATTTTTTTATACAATGGACCAAAAATGTGAACTTATTATGCTTATCCATTAAACTGTCACCAATTAAGTTACTAGTATGAAAATTTGCCACCTTGAAACATGTCACATAAGACTCGCAAAGAGTTGTTATGTACTTATACGTGAAACAAATAAAGACAACAGAAGTATACCGGTGTTCAAAAGTCATATATCGATTGAGAGAAACCAAATCCGGGTAACAAACTTAAACCGAGGATAACACATCAACTATTAAAGGAAAACAAAGGAACAACAGAAACATTAAAGTGCAACAAAACAAACGCAAATATACATAGAAATGAAATATTTGATAACAACTGCCATATTTTTGACTTGGTACAGGATCTTTTAAGAAAACAAATGGGCCAACAAAACCTCCTGCTTATATGACAATGTTAAAAACATATCGCTTAAAATGACAACACTACGTAAAAGACTTATCAGTGACTAATGAATAAAAAAAAATAAAAAGTCAAATCAGGTACGAATGTGAAGAGAACAGAGAAGACTGAACTCACAACTCTGAAAGGTTTTTCCAAATACAGCTACGTCATCTATCCGTGGGTAAAAACTCCTGATTATTTCCAACAAAGTTTTGTCAACAGTTAATTTAGAAATATGACCATATCAATGATATTACATGTCCACAAGGAAGTTCTGACTAGAGTCGACGGGCTATATGATTTTGATACAAAATTCACCAAGCAGTAGTTATGTTATAAAACGTTGTGCGCGGTCAACCATATTCCTTCAGCACGGATATTACAAATAGACGACAGAAGTAAAGATAAGAATATATTTCTTCAACACAATCAACATTAAAATTGTTTAGAATAAATCGTTTTCATAGATAAATTTTCATAATAAAACAGGATCAGTTGCTGTAGTTATTTTTAAATAATTAGATTTGTTCATATACGAATTTTGTTGAGATGACTTTTATTATTTAAGTTTTGGATTTTTATTAAAGATGATAATTATTAACTCGGAAAGTTCCTAAAAGTAATAGTATGAGTTTCAGAGTTACCTTTGCATTTCTTCTCAACTAGTATGATAGCCTGAATAGACAGGTTATTCGATAAAAGAAGGTTATCTCTCTTTTCACAGTTTTCACATTGGTTTAAAAAAATAATCGAAATTAACGTCAGTCATCTATCTTCCACTCAACCCTTGTATTTGCCATCATTTAGTTTTACGGACAATTGTGTAGCGGAAAAAAAAGTATGATAGATATTTAAATTTTGAATTGATTGAGGTTAAAATAAACCTTAATTTTTGGAAGTGTAAAAGGTAAAAATCTCTGTATTTTGATGACTTCAAATAATTATTAACTTATATTTACAAACCTAACCAAATAAAAAAAAACCACTTGCATTTATCTCAATCTCTGACATCCGACTAAACAACTCTATTTCCAAGCCAAAACAGTACGAATAACCCAAACTTATGTTTAAACCCTCTTTTAATGTTTTCACACATGTTTCCTCTGTAAGACAAGACCACACGTCTTATTAATAATCAATCAAGGTAAAAGTCGACTTTTAAGTCCTCCAGATATTCTGGCCTTCAATGAACTTTCAGCACAATGATAATGTTTTCATCATCCTCCACTTCTGAGTCAAACATGAGCGGATTTTCTCTAGTACCTTCTCATTCTTGATCCATAACATAATTAAAGTCCTACTTGATGTTATGAGACATACGTTGATGGCACCTTTATAATTCATATTATGTCAAATGTTCTGTATTGTATACAAGTAAATTCATTATATGCTCATCGCTGCTCTCTCTATCTTCCTGTCCTTCAAATAACTTATGTCAGTTGCTTTTTAATAATAAAAAAAGGTCCACCTCAAATTGAATAGTTCGTCTTCCATTGTAAACAGTAATATTGTTACACTTGCCAATCTTTCAAATGCCAAGTTACCCGTCCTCCGGATAAGTCTATTCAATTGGTCTACCATAAGCAACGAATCCCTTGATTATTGACCTTCTCTAATAACTTACTAGGCCATGAAATGAATTGTAAACATGAGACGATTGTGGTAAGTTTTTGGACGGACACAATTTTCCTTGGATCTGTCCGTACGCCGTCCTTTAAAACTAAATGACAGAGACATTTAAGGATAAGTTCGACAAAGTAACAACACTAGATGCTTTTCATTTTAACCCACTGTTTCTGAATAGGACACAAGCGATTTTTAATCGACGTATGTCTTCAACGAACGATGAGATAGAAATCATAATGTCCTTTAGACATACTAAACAGACTTTTCAAACTATCCGTTAAACAGCACTATAAAAATGGCTTTGCATTGAACTTTATTAACCAAATTGTATTGGGATATCGACTTTTCGTTATCCTTCTCTTCTACTTTCACTCGACAGTAGCTGAGTGCCATGTTAACACAGGACAAACATTTTGCATTAGCTAAAGTATCAAAAGTTTCATCGATGCATAGCATTTGTTATTCATCTTTCTTTGTTCATGTTGAATTTATAAATTTAAATGCTCAGTAAACTATTATTCCCTTATTGTTGATATATTCTTCTTTTATGGACAAAATTTTGATTGCCTTCAACTTAATTCAAGAGAAAAAATCAAAACGGAAAGTCCCTTATCAAATGGCAAAATCAAAAGCTCAAACACATGAAACGAATAGATAACTGTTACATTCCCGACTTGGTACAGGTATTTTCATATAACTGCATTGTGCACAGTCACTATACAATGTCAAGAAAACCAAAAATTTAACCAATTTGATAGAACGACAAACAGAGCAACCAACACCGCATACAATCAATTCTACTTCAGGAAGTTGCAACCCTTTTTTATATAGTATATATTACATAACATAACTTAATCGAAGATATAATGATGTGATTTGTTAAACATGATTTATAACTTTTTATGGATGGCCAATACATAGCAAACAATTTATTAGTCTGCTTATTATTGTGAATTTATTTATTTCACAAAAGTTACATAAAACCAACGTAATTTAACAATATGTATTGAGAAATATTGGTCTTTACTTGCCAGTGGCAACAACAAAAAACCCGGAAAAATGTACTAATATTCATTTTCGTCAAAATCTTTCATGATATGAATCAAGACTGATTTATATAATTACTTGAATAAATTGGATGAGTTTTGACATAGAATGTGCGACATGGAAAATACCATTACAACCATTATGCAAGTCTAAACTGAGGCAACCCATACATGACAAAAGGTCAGGGCCGTAACTACCTATGAGGCAGGTGAGGCAACTGCCTCCCCTGAATTTTCTACACATTTTTTTTTTTTTTTAAGTAAAAAAATAAAATATTGACAATATGTACACGAAGAACTTTATATTATAAACAACACAAGTTAACAGTTTTAACAGTGTAATCATGATACGTGATATGTCTGTCATTTTTCGGATTTTTGATCGAAAGTAAACCGTTTCAGTATTTGTTTTATTTTCTTTTTCGTGTGGCCGTCCGTCTGTTATTCAGTATTGAGAGGGGGTAGTATTCGTATGAGAACACATATGAAACTATGCTTTCGATAATTTTGAATGAAAACTTAACTATTCACATTTATTTGGGGCTCAATTATTTAAGCAGAGGAAGTTCCTTTTGTGTTGTGAATCTTTTAAGATATCGGAAATTCGTTACCGGCTGAATCAGCTGTTGGATCGTTTTTTTTTAAGTTTCCCGATCGTACGAGAACATTATGGTCAATGCCTTAGTAGGTGAACACTCCCATTCGTTGTAGCAGGGACTTTCTATACTAAGTATATACTAGACTAGTATAGAAAGTGCCTGGTTGTAGTTATATACGTCTGTTCAACTTTCAACATTATTGAAATTCAAGATCCTCGATAAAAAAAAAATATCTTGCGTTTTATAATCTTGCTTTATATGTTTTTTTGAACTTACCAGCTTCTAAAAAAATATCTTTAAATACAGAAAATACAGATAATTGTTTGCATGAATATTGCTCCAAGGATCCAGCAAGCCAAAACTGATCTTTCTTAAAGTAAGGAAATCGAAGGAAAACGGGTAAATTTAGTCATATCATTTGAGAAAAAAATCCACAGTCACAATGTATTTAATGTTAACAATTATAGGTCAAAGTACAGCCTTCAAGACGGAACTAGCCTTGGCTCACCCCGAACAGCAATCTCAGCTTGTTTTTGCATAAAAGTTGCTTCCAGGTTCAAGCACTTTCTTATAGTAAGGAAATCGAAGGGAAACGGGTAATTTTAACCAATGACTGAGAGAAAAAAAATCGGCGGGGGGCTGCGCCTCCTACCCCCTATCAAAGGGGCTTAATCAGCGGCCCCCAAACCCCTGCCTCCCCTGAATTCGAACCCTAGTTACGGCCCTGAAGGTAGAAAATAAATGTGAATATAAAGCAGAAGGCAACATTGAATTTTACCGTTAAATTACATCAGACATTGTGAAAACAAGGATGTTATCGGTATAAACTTGTTTATGAGTCATGATCTTCATTATAAGCTCATTTCTATATCTTGGTCAATGTTTCAAGATTTGTAAAAGAGGCCTTGGCTAAAAACGAAAAAGACAAACAGACAAACAATAGTACATATAACACAACATAGAAAACTAAAGAATAAGCAACACGAACCCCACCAAAAACTAGGGATGATCTCAAGTTCTCCGGAAGGGTAAGCAGATCCTGCTCAACATGTGGCACCGTCGTGTTGCTTATGTGGTAACAAATCCGGTAAATAGTCCAATTCGGTAGGGACAAAAGTGTTTAATTGTAGGGACGACCATGGTCATTAACCTTTGTTTGCTCTACCACCAGAAAGGTAACATACTGATATGTTTTTAAAAATTGTCATTGATTATGCTTTTTACAAAGTCATTGAAGCAGGACATAACTATGATCATTACTTTCTATTTTTGACTAGGTAATATGTTCAAATTCCAATAGCATGATCCTTTTTCTATTCTACTTTTATTTCTGTATAATATTTTTAATTATTATTTTTGGATAGGTTATTATGATAAATTTTCCTCTTTCTGTAAGTTGTGTGCCATATCCAAAATACTGTGAAAAAAAGTTTCTAAATTAGCAAAGTACAGAATGTTCTCTTTTACTAAAATATAAAAGATTTCTAGTTTGCCCATGCATACAACTATTCACGTCAAAATCTGTTTGCCTACCTGAACTAAAATAGTACGAAAGGTATTTGAATAATACTTTTTAATTTCAAATGAATATTACTCTTATCAATTTTCCTTGATATTCAATCTTTAACATACGTTTTCTTTTATAAATACACGAATTCAAAGTTCAATCTATCATCATGAATAATTTATCCTGGTTTGTACTTATTTTTTTATATAATTATAATTAGTTATCAGATCTCACTTATATGTTTATATGGATTCACAATTCTTATTGGGTTTTTAAATGGGAAAACCCTATATACAGAAATTTAGAAGCATAATTTAAATCAATGGGCATGACTTACAATTTTAAAATATAATTGAAAAATTATCAACTGCATTTTCAGTCACTTCGGTCAGAAGGTTGGATATTGAAATAACGTAATATATCAGGATTGACTCCTATTTAAAAATTCAAATCGTAATCTATCAACCAAATACAATCTTATTTTCACAAAGTAACATAACGTAATATATCAGGATTGACTCCTATTTAAAAATTCAAATCGTAATCTATCAACTAAATACAATCTTATTTTCACAAAGTAACATAACGTAATATATCAGGATTGACTCCTATTTAAAAATTCAAATCGTTATCTATCAACCAAATACCATCTTATTTTCACAAAGTAACATAACGTAATATATCAGGATTGACTCCTATTTAAAAATTCAAATCGTAATCTATCAACTAAATACAATCTTATTTTCACAAAGTAACATAACGTAATATATCAGGATTGACTCCTATTTAAAAATTCAAATCGTAATCTATCAACTAAATACAATCTTATTTTCACAAAGTAACATAACGTAATATATCAGGATTGACTCCTATTTAAAAATTCAAATCGTAATCTATCAACTAAATACAATCTTATTTTCACAAAGTAACATAACGTAATATATCAGGATTGACTCCTATTTAAAAATTCAAATCGTAATCTATCAACTAAATACAATCTTATTTTCACAAAGTGACATTAAATGTATCAGATACGACTAAAATAACAAATACTGTTGAAGCACATCGAATTTCCTATCGTTTTTCCAGACAAACAATTAGTTGAAGAGCAAGAACAACATAAAAGAACACCAATAGAGTCAACCCATTATAACGAATAAAAAGTAAGCGTAAAGCGTCGATGGCTATGTTAATGGTTACGTGTGAATGAACGGAATGGAGATGGCGGGTGATGGTGCAATACACATTTAAACTTGACATTGCGTTGATTCCACCAATGAGTCAAATGATGTAAAGCAAATTTTAGTGCAGGTTTTTTTAACTGTCATGGGACAAAAATCATACATATATATGATCATGCAGAATGGATATTTCTGGCGAAGTCATATATATATATGTAGGACTCTAAAGTGCGATTGGGACGCTACAGTACGATGGTCACGCTAAAGTGCGATGGTCTACTCTAAAGTGCGATGCTTCTATACGCTAAAGTCCGATGGTCCGCGAAAATATAGACGTTAGAAACGTAGTTTGATAATGACGTTAACAATCGTACATACAAAACAAATATGAACATGCCGGAAGATAGATTAGGAATATTTGATCAACAACTTTTACACCAAATGTTCATGACTTACTAGTAACCGTTCTTTGTCGGCTGAAGCACAATGTTTATTTTTTTCGTACTGGAAGAAGGACTTGTATCCTACAGTCGACCATTTTACTATATAAATACAAAATAGTACACGCATACTTATCCTGCTCTAAGTTTAGAAACAACTACTTAAGACTACCGGTAAATTATAAAGCCTATCACATATGTTATACCTTAGTATATTAGCTTTTGCAAAAAGACTATTTTTTAACCTCGATGTTTTAATTCCTCGAATCACTTTTTTGGTCAATCGCACTTTAGCGTGATATACCATCGTATTTTAGCGAACAAACAACCATCGCACTTTAGCGTGAGACACCATCGTACTTTAGCATAGATCATCGTACTTTAGCGTGACCATCGCACTTTGGAGTCCTACATATATATTGATATTAAAATTGAGAATGGGAATGGGGAATATATCAAAGAGACGAAGACCCGACCAAAGAGCAGATAACAGCTGAAGGTCGCCAATGGGTCTTCAATGCAGTGAGAACAACCTGCACCCCGAGGTGGGCCTCATCTTGACCTTAAATAAAAATGTATTCTTATTCAGTGGAATATGAACAAATAATTTAACACCATGCAAGACTAAAATAGGCCAGAGGCTCCTGACTTGGAACAGGTGCAAAAATGCGGTTGGGTTAATTGTTTTGTGAGAATCAACCCTGCCCCATACCTATAGCTTATGTAGAATAAAGTAAAATACAGCAGTACGCACAGTAAAACTCAGTTTAAAAGAAGTCCGAGTCCGATGTCTGAATAGGATAAGAATAAGATAATGTCTTCATCATATGTAAATCAAGCACAATCCCTCCCAGAAGTTTAGTATCCTATCAATTTAAAATATGTGAGAAAAACATTACCCGTATGATGCCAACAACTGATTTTAGAATAAATGTGTTTATTTCTGATGCAAACACCCTATGAGTGAATCAATATTTATACCATAATATTCCATTCTTAATGACATGACAACAGTATCATAACTATACACCTAAAGAAAAGTATTGCAACACTTCCATGGAAAACAATGTAAAATGACATGATTGTAGAATGTGTATAATTTGAGTTTTACCAAATACTTGTAATCCGTTTATGTTTTAAAATTGGATTCATGGTATTAACTTACTTTTCACCCAATATTAACGCCACATGGATAGGACATAACAGCTGCACGTAATTAGTTTTTCGCGTTTTTCACAAAAAATGCAAATTTTGCAGGACTAATTTTTCCAAAACATTAGTTCTGCAAATAATACAGATATTTTTAGGCATTTTAAAAACTCATTCAGAACTGTTGGAAATGCCTTGTTTAACACACATTTTCTGTGTCAGATGTTTAGTTTGTTGAAAAAAGTTCTTTTATAAAATGTCGGTAAAGAAGACAATTCAAAGCTTGAATAACTTTTTAAGTACAGCGCTAATTATGCATCTCACTAGTCTTAACTTTGCCCGAATTGTAAGTTAATAAAAAAAAAAAATTAACCCATAAACGGATTAGAAGCATTCGGTAAAACCCTAATTATACACATTCTACAATCATGTCATTTTACATTATGTTCAATGGAAGTGTTGCAATACTTTTTTCCAGGTATATATATCCCTTCTGAATAAGTCTGTTTAAAAGTTTGGTTAGCTTTAAGGTGTAAACGGACAATTTTGTGCTTTGTAAAGAATATTTTCATTAAAGATTGGATGTGAAAAACCTGAACGTATGCATGTTGATTTAAATTTAAGAATGATGTCCTTGTACCGATGATAAAATTTAGTACAAGTTTTTACTAGATATGATGTTTATATAAGTAAATTTGTATTGAGAATTTCTATCGGGTTGGAGTGGGGAGGGGGGCACGTCCTATATACAAGGTGATGGGACTTGCCGCTGTAATAGGTCATATTTTTCAGCTTGAAAATACGTGTATAGGTGTGAAAATGTATGAAAAGGCCAATAAAGTTCTCATTAGTTATATGCGAAAAGACCTGTCATTTTTTGACAGCCGAAAGTCTCACCGTAAGCAAACATTACATACAGAATATTAGCCTTAAATACTTCACTTTTTCAACTACCATACGAAACCCAACCAATAGGGGAAAAAGGTAACATTCTACCTACGCAATATATGAAAAAGTATACCTTTCTTTTTTTTTTTTAGATCTAAACTATATGACAATATCTGAAAAGGATGGGATACCAGAAACCAACCGACACCCTAATAATTAAGTATTGAAGTGACCCCGATGAGTTTCTACTTTCCAGTTGAGGTCAAATTCCATGCTTTTTGTGTTAAGTAAAAACAAAATACAGTGTTAAGTTTGTTCTATGTCACGAAAAGACGGTAATGATCAGCTATAATTCAATTCAATCAATATCATTGGACAACATTCGATTTTTTGGGAAATTTTTCTTTCAAGCATATGCAATCTTTTACACAAACTACGTTGTACCATATGCATCTAGACAAGGAAGCATTTACAAGGAATTTCCATGTTTATTTCCAATTAAAGCGACTACCAAAGAAATCAAAAGCAACCCGGATATTAGCTGTTTATCAAATGTTCACCGAATGTAATGATCCGTGTATACACTGTTGCGCAAAAGGACTTTTGATGTACTTTTAAAGTACTATAAAATAGTACAATATTAATTATGAATTTCAGTAGCCAACCATAGAAAAGATAAAATCGAGAAACTTTGGAGCGTGAAAATTAATAGAGATGAAACATTATTTAAAGTTAAAATAATGTAAACGTGTCTCCGAAGAAAATATGTATTTATTCAGTTATCGGTAAGTATCCTGCACCTACGGTAAGAATTTTGTTTTATTCATGCATTGGTCATACTAAATTATAAAGCATTTTAACTTATGTTTAACTACTTTTCCCCAAATATAAGTCCAACAGTTTGCTTTAAATAGCAGCAGTTTTTGCTTTGCTCGTGTACAAAGTTGTTCAGCTTATCTATAGTGAAAATAAATAAGGTGGTAAAATAGCTTATAATGAATTATGTAACTTCTTTTAATTGAAAAATTGTTTAAGATATTATATCTTATGCATTATCATTACTTCGGTTTAATTAAGTGTATATATGTTGGGATAACTAGTATACACATCGAATAAGCATCAAGTGTGCCTTTGTGATTATCTAATTGTTGCATTCTTGTTAAAGTAGATTTTGCCAATTTGATATGTTTTCTCCTTTAAAGATGTATATATACACATTTAAGCAAAACAAATTCTTTGATCTTGACACAATTGACCAATTTTATAAGGTAAATCCAGAGAAGCACATCGAACGAACACAATTTATAAATTGTTTATTTATTTTATGGTACACAACACACTACATTCTTCTGAAGCAAAACCCTTTTCATTTCTATCGGAAGACTTGGCTGTTAAACAAAACACATAACAGTTGAAGCAAGATCCAAGTTTGAAAATCGCACCTTCTACATATTGAATGACCACTATTAAAACTTTAAGAATCTTGCTATCACATTTCGTTAGATAGCTTATGTGGGTGGTGGTATTCAGCATTTGCGGTATTCTAAAATCTTTGGCGGCCTGAAATAATTTTATTAAAATTGCATGAATTTCAAATTGGACGTTTTCTCTCACATGGCAATACCCTGAGCAGTTTTTACCACTGATTACAAGGTGAAATGACAGTGCGATTTGGTACCAATGCCTCATTGTTAATATCAGTCTTACAATAAAATTATACAAGATGACCTTAGATCAATTACATGCACTGTGTTTTAAGTACCAAACGTGACCTACTGCCGAAAATGACTGTTTTGCTGAGTGCGAATTGTCTTTGCTTTATGACGTGTTTCGGTATGTGTTTATATGTGTGTTATATTCGTGTGACAGATACACAATTCGTAATTCTATAATGCTGTTTTGTGTACTGTTCTAAATTTATGTTAGTAATTCGTTGTTATTCTGTGGTTCACATGTCGAAATTATCTATTATATTATTTATTTATGTATTTCTCTGTCCTGAGTGATCTTGAAATTTATTTGTACTGTAATCCCGTCATGTAATGTTGTCATTTAAGTGGTTATTAATTTAACATTGTCATAAAGTGCGACGTTTGTCAACCACAAAACAAGGTACAACCCACTATTTGGACTTTGACAGTTGTTATTTAAAAGCTCGTTTCTATGTTTATTGTATTCTCGTTTTTTTTTTTGTTGCACGGTTTATAGTTTGAAAACCGGATTTGTTTTCTCTCAATCAATTTATGACTTTTGAACAGCAGAATACTACTGTACCTTTATTTGGTACATTGTGTAACCCTGGTTGTATAGGTACAATTCCGACCAAGTAAATAAAGCCATCAAAGATACCAGGACTGAAGTTGTGTACGACACACGTGCGTTTCGTCAACAAAAGACTCATCCGTGACGCTCGAATAAAAAAGTTCCAAAAAGCGCAATGAACATAATTTAGTGTCATTAATTGTAAAACTGATCAGGGATGTCAATTTTAAAATCAAACAATATATTTTTCATGTCACATGCGTTAACTGTAGGTTTCACGGAGACACACTTCGACCCGGATATAATTTCAAACAATTGTATAACATTTTCTAGAAGACGTGTAACGACCAGTATAATCTTCCAACTCGAGGCTACTTAGAGCATTCATTAACCGGATTTAATATCAATTATATTGAAAATTTAATTACTTTTAACTTGATACCGGGATGTAGCAAACATACTACTGAACTTAATAACTGCATGTATTAATCGTCGCTTCATATTATCATAACTATAAATGTTATTGTTTGCAACATATCTAACTTGTGTTGTTTTAGTAAACTTATTTATTATTTGTGATACTTATATTTTTTAATAGGATTATCATGATTGGACGGGGAAAACAACAACTGTTCCTAATATGGTGGTCAGTGCAGCGGTAGATAGAAAGATTTCTGCCGTCTCCCTGACTTCCTTTTAGAAACAGTTATTATCAACTTACAATGATAGAAGATACACCGTCCATATCATTCTTTATGCCAAGATAGGTAAATCATATTTCATGGTGATTGCATCGTTCAGAAATTCCAGCACAATTTGGATGGTTTTATAACTAACAAAAGACCAGCCGCAGTTTGAGACGGAATAAGCTGAATGTTTCCATGAATAAAGACTGACATAAATTTTGCATCATTTTATAAAACAAATGTTGTGGACTATTGTCTTAAATGTGCTCTAATTTCCTCGTACTAAATTTCAATAGACCTTGTACAGAAATGGGTTATATGATTTTTTGGTTGTTACCTCTGTGTTTAGATAAGCTTAGAAATTAAAAAGAGAATCAACTCAAATTCTTATAGAATTTTGGCATGTAACATGAATAAATATGCATATATCTTTGTTTTCCTTTTCTGCAAATTGATGTTTTTTTATCTTAATAACCGTCATACAAGTGAAAGGTTAAGCTGGCTTTAAAAACCTGGTTTATTCCACCATTTTCTACATAAGAAATTTGTACCATGTCAGGAATATGACAGTTCTTATCCATTCGTTTGATGTGTGTGTTTGTAGTCTTGATTTTGCGATTTGATTAATGACTTGCATCTTTGGAGCTAAAATCAAACATTAAAAATTGTATCTAATATGACTAACCAGAAATTTTAAAATATAAGCCAGTAGATACCTTTTATCCTATTTGAGTACGGTATTTTTGTTATTTTACTTGTTTTTTACATTACTTCTGTCTGTGTCTTTTTCCCCTGTTTTACTAGTATTGAATCCCGTCTTTATATTCCTCTGTTATAAATATGTTACACAGAGTGTTCGGTGCGTTAGTTCTAGAACACTTTATCAACATTTATTGTCTAATTGTGAACGGGTCATTTTTGGTTATAACATAAAGAGATGAATAGAAATGTTGTGTTTTATTAAATAATCATTTTTTTACATAGCCTTCCCGGAATTACCTTTATCAAACCCAAACATTTGATCAGGGATGTGTAAAAATAAGATAAGAGCTTTAAGACCCAAAAGGACTTGTAAAGAATAGCTAAATTCAGCTAAAAGTTCAACTTAGTTTTCTCAGCAATTTACAAATATTGCTTCCTTGCAAAATTGCTGCGCTATGATATCAGGTGAAATTATAGATTGATGACTAAAGTGATATAAATGCACTTTAAATGCAGTCTAATTATATTTTGAGTAGATGTTCCGAAAATAACTGATTTCTAAAGTACTCATCAATGTCATAATTCACAATTCATAACAGCCTTTTAAGTAATTTAAATTTAAATGTAAAGCATCGAATTTCAAAGGGATTAAATTTTCATATTTATAAAAAATAGAATTTAAAAAAACAGCACCATTATGTTTCGGGAGAGGAATTTTTCACAGAAACACGTTTTCTGGCAGCCCCCAAAAGAGGTGCACCACAACAATTCTAGTACCAAATAATACCAAATTGTTTATTATAGTGAAATGTGTTTTATAATATTAAAACAATATCAATAATCGGTTGTAATCATATGTATGAACACCCGGACCTTTGGGCCTATAAAAGTAATTTTAAACATATATACATATAAAAAGAATAATCATTTAACAGCGGACCAAATTGGAATTCAGATTTGATTGTTCCTTTACAAAAAAAAAATTCTCTTATTAAATACATTATTCAAAAATCTCTCATTTTTTTTTAGGATATTTGCAAATATCCACTTTTAATTGTTCATCTTTAGAAATGTCTTCAAAAGAGTATTCTATTTTCAGTATAATTTAAATTCTTAAATCGCGGTAAAAATTATGGTCCGTCCGAAGTTGCGTTTATTTTCAACGCAGTTTGATTCACACATTTTGAAAATGCAATCAGCGTCTTGTTTCAACCCTCAAAGGAAGTTTGCCGCAACTAAATTTGGCGAGTTAAGAAAGTTCAACACGAGTGAGGTTCAGTCTAACATATGTTTCACATTTATATTCTGATTTTAATGTTTTATGTGTCCGCAATTTAGAAAGTTAGTAATAGAGTTTTCCTGTTTAGTGGAACACAACATGTAAAATTTGTCTTTTACAAGGGAATATTGCCATTGTTATACTATAGTTCGTTTCTGTGTGTGTTGCATTTTGATGTTGTGTTTCTCTTGTGTCGTAGTATATTTTATATGTTTCCCTTAGTTTTAGTTTGTAACCCGGATTTGTTTTTTCTCAATAGATTTATGAATTTCGAACAGCGGTATACTAATGTTGCCTTTATTTAGAACTGTTATGTCTTTTTTTCTTCTTTCTACTTGCATCAAATACTAGAATTGTGCCGTTCATTTCATTAACTATCAAAGAACAAAGATCTGAGTAGATATTATCCACGTGACTTTGAGTCTCTCTTGTGATTTCAATTTGTTGAATTAAAGGTTAATGTGCTGCTTTTCGTATATCAGCTCAATTTGTTTTTATTAGGAATTGATTGAACCCTGAAGCCTTTTAATTTACATAATTTCGACCTACTGTATTCGGATATGATAGTTAATGTTTTAAATGATGCTGATAGAATAGAATAATCTGATTTTTTACTCCTGTTAGCTAGAAAATGGAAAATATTGTGCTGCTCAATTACAGATAGGGTAGTGATAACCTGGAATGAGGAACACAGTTCGAGAACGTCGTGAGGAACACACATATAATCCTCTATGGATTTCCCTCTTCCTGATATTTACGTGAAATTGTCTTTATTCGAGTCGTATCTACAGTTTAAAACACACGATTTTGATTCAATGTTCAAAGTAAATTTGCACGGAATCTATGTAAAAAGGAATAAAATAACGTCATCAAAGTAGTTATCAATGTATCAGGATTATAATTTAGTACGCAAGACGCGCGTTTCGTCTATAAAAGACTCATCAGTGACGCTCATATCAAAATATTCATAAAGACAAAAAAGTACAAAGTTGTAGAGCATTGAGGATCGAAAAATTTAAAGTTTTGTAAACAGGAAATTTATAAAAATGACCACATTACTGATTCTCATGTCAACACCAAAGTGTACCAGATTTATCATTTTATATACCAGACGTGTGTTTCGTCTACAGCAGATTCATCGGTGACGCTCAAATAAAAAAATTATAAAAAGGCATGCTGAAGTAAGAGTCTTAAGAGATCTTAAGAGCATTGAATATAAAATAATCCAAACGGTTTTCTCAAAATACAACTAAAATAATGTATTTCTTAGCTAGAAAATCCTTATTATTCCAAACAACTCAAAGTTTGTAAACACTAAATATGATTATCTAATAAATATTGTTTAAACTAACTTTAAAAAGACAAATTTGTACGGTAAGTTAATAGTGAATCCCTACTCAAAATACATAATGTTCAAGAAATATGAAATAATTCAATAAAGAATTGAAATTTTTAGAGTAAAACCCTTTCTTGATGTCTATATATAGATGAAATTAGGAATTACACGTAATTACTAAAATTTAGGAATTACATGTAATTCCTCTTTCACTTAGTTAATACAAATAATTCCTACAACTGCCCATATATATATATATACATATGTTACAGTAAATAGATGAAATTAGGAATTACACGTAATTACTAAAATTTAGGAATTACATGTAATTCCTCTTTCACTTAGTTAATACAAATAATTCCTACAACTGCCCAGTTATTACCAGTAATTACTAATTTTTGAATAATATGTTACACCTATTTACTAACTGATAAAACAATGTTGCATTGTATGATCAGCTGATCAAAAGTAAGGGCAATATTGATTAGAAGATCAGTCAGTACTATTACAAAGTGATCATCCTAAAATATACCTTGATGTTAAAAAACATGTCTGAAACATATTGGCTGAAAATAAACGATGATAAAGAATATTTATTTACTAAGACGTTATGAAATAATGGGATAGAGTCTTGGTGCCAAAAGAGATGATGAACACTAATCAGCAGATTGAACATGAAAAAAGAAGAGATAATTACAATTTTCTCTCAAGATAAGTATAGGAAGAAGATGTTTTATTATTGCCAATGAGACAACTCTCCCTAAGAGACAACATGACTCATAAATTAACAGCTACAGGTCATATATCATGCTTTAGCATAAAACCGTCAAAATTTTTCTTCTCGCTACAATCAGTGATATCTTTTTAATTATATGGAATTACACACCTTTCACAATCCAGGGTCTGCCCCTAAAGATCGGAGTACTTTTGAACTGTGCAGTATATCTGAGGTAGTTAATGCACACATTTGCTGTGCATTATCCAGATTATAGCACAGTAAGAATAAACAGATTTTATCCATGTCCTGTTAATTTTGATTTAATTCTTTCGAAATAGGTGGTCATTTGTATAGAAAGCACATAAAATCGACAAAAAAGTCGTAAATTTTATTTTAAATCATCAAATTTCCAATGTTTATTCCATAGATTTTTCTTCAAAAACTAAATGTTCTTGGTACAACAATTTCCATTTCTGTCATGTAGAATAATGAAAGCAAAATATTGGTAAATACACAAAAAACAAAGTCGGTGACCATATGATTATTTTATATAAATAAAATGAAATGTAGGTATCAACAATATTATATTTTCAATTTTAGATAAACGACCCCAAATAATATGCAAACATTATACCAAAATCTGTGACATAGCCCATTTACTGTTCTTTGATCTTAAGTTGGGAGGTCTTATAAAAGTTAAACTCTTGCAAATTATATAAAAAAAACACCATTTTCCAGTTTTAAAACCCTAACTGTAGTTACAGAGCATGCAGTCTTAAGACTTTTTTTAACCCGAAAGTAAGCCCTCCAATCCCAGTTCTTTACTTTCTTGTTTGGTTTCATAAATTATGTCTCATACTTTGAAAAAAATATATCAAGTTAGTAAAAAGCTGTAAAAATTACTAAAAAAAAAAGCAGTGATTACCTGTACTTACTAAAACAATTAGTAAATACATGTAATCACTAAATCGACTAGTAATTACAGGTATTTACTGAATTGTTCAGTAATTACGTGTAATTCCTAATTTCACCTATTTACTGTAACATATATACATATAACTAACTTTTTATGGTTTCATCTTTTCTTAAAAAAAGTCAATACATATATAGTAAGCAACATGAATGTGCAGAAGTAGCTGTCAAAAAAGTAGTTGGTGACCCTTATTTCATGTACTAAGAGCTTGTCTTTTGCTTGATTTAACCTTGTTTGGTTGTGTGTTTTTATTTAAGGATATATGACTTATGTCCCTTTCTAAATTTCATTAATACAAAAATGATATCAATATAAATGCATATTTAAAGGTATTAAACGTTTTATGTGTGCATATTTAAACATGAAATTTTAAATATTTTATTATAAACGATCCATAAATCCAATTATGTTATATTATCTCAGTGTTTAATTGTTCATTATCTATTTCGAATGGTGTGTTGGCAAAGGCGAGATAATCAAAATTGAAATTACCAAATGCTACACTGTTATTTTATTTAAGAAATAACTTGTATCTACAGACTTGTTTTCCAAAAAAATGTTTTATTATGTTTTACTCAAATTTACATTCTGTGTTAAAAGATTTTTAATCTTATATTAATGTTTATTCATATTGTGTTAATGTACCCTCCATTATTACTTTATTTTTTTTCTTGTAACGATAAACATGGCGAGCGCAACTTGTGAAAAAAATATGCATATTTTACAGGAACATGCAATATCATCCTGGGTTTTAGTTGGAATCGGGTTGCCAATTCTTATGTTTTCTGAGGAGTGTTTGTAGGCTGCTATTTGTATTTCGTTCTTACTCTTTTTAATCATGGTTCAGTTTTTGCTCGGGATATGAATTTAGTGTCCAATTTGGGTTTGTCAGGTTTAATGGAATAGCCCCTATTTTTATTTACCTTGGAGTTTCAGTATTTTTTGTTAATACCTTTGTTTGATGACGGTAACGTGCATCCTGTCGGACCACCAAGTCTCACTTCTTTTGGAATACATGCGATTGATGCCCTATATTTTTCTTTGTTACCTCGATTTATTTTCTAAATCGATGTATAAGAGTTGAACATCAACTTGTGCTTGAATTAACAGTGTCGAATGTGCCAACGTGTGTAGATTAACAGAGGACATCAAAATATGTGAAACTATCGGCATGATCGGGGAGTTTTAAATCGACTTTTCTGTTTTATTATTTTCCTAGAACTTAATAAAACACGTGTTTTGTTTACGGAAATTTATCATACATTTGACAACCACTGTGTCCGTAAATAAACTCATCATAGATATCAGGATCAAACTTTGTATTTTCGCCAGACGCGCGTTTAGTCTACAAAAGATTCATCAGTGAAGCGCGAATCCTAAAAAGTTAAAAAGGCCAAATAAAGTACGAAATTGCAGAGCATTGAGGCCCAAAATATCTAAAAGTTTAGCTAAGGTAATCTATTCCTGAGGTGGAAAAGCCTTAGTATTTCAAAAATTGAAAAGTTTTGTTAACTGTTACAGTTAATTTATAAATATGACCATATCAATGATAATTCATGTCACCACAGAAGTGCTGACTACTGGGCTGGTGATACCCTCGGGGAATTAAAACTCCACAAGCAGTGGCATCGATCCAGTGGTTGTAAAAGGCCAAATAAAGTACGAAGTTGAAGAGCATTGAGGACCAAAATTCCTAAAAGTTTTGCCAAAAACAGCTAAGGTAATCTATTCCTGAGGTGCAAAAGCCTTAGTGTTTCAAAAATTCAAACATGTTGTTAACAGTTAATAAATAAATATGACCATATCAATGATAATTCATGTCAGCACAGAAGTGTTGACTACTGGGCTGGTGATACCCTCAGGGTATTAAAACTCCACCAGCAGTGGCATCAATCCAGTGGTTGTAAATAAACTTATCATAGATACCAGGATTAAATTTTGTATTTACGCCAGACGCGCGTTTTGTCTACAAAAGACTCATCAGCGACGCTCGAATAAAAAAATAATTCTGACGTTGAACCATAATTTCCCTAAGCTACCATTTGTCCAGTGTTTGGGTCCTGACGTGATTTTAATTAAAGATTTGGTTTATAATTTGTCCATTTAAAAAGGCAACTATGCTCCCCCAATGTTGATATTAAACAGTTGTGGTGTATTTATTCATTCCCTCCAGGTTTTGTTGTCTTGAACGTATTTTTTTCACTTTGGGTATTGTGTGTATGTAAGTGATACACTTTTTTTTAAACCAGTGCTGACGGACTGCTCAAATAACTTTGAATTTGTTTTTTAAAATGTCCTTACCAAGTCAGGAAAATGACAATTGTTATCTTATAGTTAGTTTCTGTGTGTGTTGCATTGTCGTTTGGTTTTTTGTTGCACTTTAGTGTTTCTGTTGTTTCGTTGTTTTCCTCTTATATTTGATGTGTTTCATCAGTTTAAATTTGTAACCCGGATTTGTTTTCTCTCAGTCGATTCATGACTTTCGAACAGCGTTATACTACTGATGCCTTTATTTGAAGCATATATTCTGGGTACTGACGTTGTTTGTCATCTTACTAACTTGTTATGATATTCCTTTATTTGTCTTTATGTCTATTACGTTTACTGTGTAGTCTGTTTTAGTGATATCCGTTTGACGTGGCCTTGTACTTATACACCCCGTCGTCGTGTTAGTGTGCTATAGTACTTTAATATTGCCTTTCATATTTTGCTAATGGTGCTTTGCCTATAATATTTTACACATTTGCTTTGTTTTTATAGTGATTTAGATTTTAACATAATGATGACTGCTGTACCCCTATTTTTTACAGTTTTTCCTACTAGTATTATGTCTCTAAGTTTTGTTAACGCATCGTTGCCAATATGATGGAATTTTATGTGACTGTCATACAAGTGAGAGGTTTAATTAGCTATAAAACCAGGTTTAATCCACAATTTTCTACATAAGAAAATGCCTGTACCAAGTCAGGAATATGACAGTTGTTGTCAATCGTTTGATGTGTTGTAGCTTTTGATTTTGCCTTTTGATTAGGGACTTTTCCTTTTGAATTTTGCTCGGAGGTCAGTATTTTTGTGATTTTACTTCTTAAACGTGATGAGGCACAGCTATTTGTATTTTTCCATTATTCAATGCTCTTTAACTTGTTATTTTATTTTGTTCTCATACTTATCTTATTCATTCGCCGCTGGTGATTCGTATGTAGACGAAGCATGCATCTAGTCTACTAAATATAAACCCGGTATCTTTAGTGAATTTTACAAATACTGCGTCACTGTTTCGTGCACAAAGGGAATCTCATACCAGAAGTCAGCAGACGTTAAATATCATTGATATGATCATTCATTCTCTATATAGTTTACGATGGTAAAATGTAGTTGTTTTGTGTGAATTGACACATTTTCCCCATATCACGTTCAGTGAAACTGTAACAGATGCCGAGCGAAAAAAATTTCGTATGTTTAAAATGAAAATGTATTTCTTTTGGAAACCCGGCTTCAAATTGTGTACGCCAGGCGCGCGTTTTCTTCTACAAATACTCATAAATGACACTCGAACCAAAATGTTGAAAGGCCAACTCAAGCATGAAGTTGAAGATCATTGAGAATCCTTTTTTAAAGCGAATGTGTTCAGCAGATGATAAATAAAGCCGTTTACAAAACACTTGTCCTACCTCCATGACAAATATGTTGTCCCCGCAGATAAAGTCCAAAACAAGAGCATAGTTGTGTGTAAATTACATAACATAAACTGTTTGATAAATGAATTAGGTATTGACAATTTTCTTGGAAACTCAACATATACCCCACGACACTTACTAAAGAGGAAATCTTGGATAATCATAGGTCTGTTCTATGTTCCTTTGGAATTTCGACCAAAGAGGAAGAACTGGATCTTCCATCACTGTATTGAATACCGTAACAACATAAGTGTCCCTCTTGCTAAATTATTAACATCAATTTTATCAGCAATCAAAGCCAGGCTCCAAAGTTATTTTGAAACTGCCTATTCTAGATGTGGCGTAAATCAGATGTTGATACTAAGACATTCCAAAGATCTTCTAGAGTACATACAATCTAAGACTATTTTATCTTGCAATAGCATAAAAACATTTGATTTTATTAATAACTTTACACAAGTATTTTCCATTCCAAACTAAAAGACTAATTGGTAGAGTTGCTATTTCTTTGTTTCATAAAAAAACAATGGCAAATGTAGAAACCAGTCTCTTGTCTTAGCGAGGGATAAATCCTACTTTGTAAAAAATCACTCTGATGCAAACAAAAGTATTCTCTGAAACTGACATTATCAAGGTGTTTGATTTCTTGATCAACTGTACCCCTCTTCCAGCTAGGGTGACTTCATACAGGAACTTCTTAAGATGAAAGAAAAGAAATTAGCAGTATCATTTAACTTTACTTTCCGCTATAAAGATGATGTTCTCTCACTAAATAATTAAAAATTTGGTGAATATGTTGAACGAAACTATCCAATCGAACTAAAGATATCGGCTACAACAGACACAGTTAAGTCTGCCTTATATCTTGACTTACATCTATAAATTGACAATGAGTTGATAATAAAACTTTACGACAAACGAGATGATTTCAGCTTCCCAATTGTGTACTTTCCATTTTTATGAAGCATCATTCGAGCAGCACCTGCATACGGAGTATCTATCTTCCGATATTTCCGGGCTTGTATTCCCTATCATGATGTCCATGATAGAGGGCTACTGTTCACAATAAAGCTATAAACCAAGAGTTCCAAATGGTGAAGTTGAAATCATCCCATCGTAAATTTTACGGACGCCCTAACGAGTTGGTTGACCGTTATGGAATATCCGTTTCACAGATGATAGCGGATGTGTTCCTCATGTCGAGACTTCTTTTCACGAATTTGATCTACCAAATCAGACTTATTACCGGGTGTGTTCTAACATGAAAAACACGACGGATGCCACGTGTGGAGCATGCTCTGTTTATCCTGAGATCACCCACAGTTTTTGGTGGGGTTCGTAATACTTCGTCTTTATTTTTCTATGATGTGTTTTGTGTAATTTTGTTGTCTGTCTTTTTCTTGATGGGCCATGGCGTTGTCAGTTTATTTTCGATTTAGAAGTTTTAATGCCTCTCTGCTATCTGTCGCCCTTCTTTGAAAACCCTTTTAATGCGAATGTGTTCAGCAGATGTTAAATAAAGACGTATACAAATTATGTCACACGAAAAACAGCTTATATATAAAAAGGTGTGGTTTGATTGCCATGAGATTTTTATCATAGCTTGTAATATGAACAAAAATTACCCAAAAAATATCATGTTTAATTTTTTAATTAAAAAAAATATATGTATAATACTTTTATGCGACCAGCGCATTGAACACTGAAATTGAAGACCATGTCAAATGTAAACCGGTAACATATAACGATAGATCTATCGTATTGTTTTATATGTTTCGAAACAGTAGTATTTCATATGGTCTTCATGCATAATTTATGAAGGATATAAAAATATAATTTATACAAAAACAATAAATAAATAATATCAATAATTTTTAAAGCTATTCCACACAGCTAATATAGATTTCTCTCACAAAATTATCTTAACGTTTGAAATATGACTGAACTTTTCATATTTCATTACACATTGTTAAAGTCAAATACCAAAATGAATGAACAATAGATTGGAATTTAAACTTTAAAACCTGTAACATATTGCATTGGTTAATGTTTGAAACAACCCGTATTCCTTGATTTCCCATTTCATCTTTAGGAACAATGATTCAGATCATATTATATTCTTCTACATGAGCATTTCTACTTCTTATGGATGTTTTTCTTCAGTCATTCCGCCACATAAACGGCTTCCATGGTTATCGCCTAGTTCTTTGTGCAACGAAAAACAGTTGTGACGTTCTTATAAATGACTGTAAAGATTTTGGGCAGTGTCTCAGGAATTTTATCTAAAATACACTCAGTTATATGTGACCAGCACATTCGCAGTATCAGAGTCTTTGGTATACAATATCACACCAATATATGTAGTAAATAAAACCGAAATATCTTCCACTGAATACATTACCAGTATTCAATTTTAAATCATTAAGCATCGCACAGTCAGATTACTGATTTCAATTAAACATACTGGCCACAGAAATAAATAGTCCGAGTTGCTGAGTCTGAGTTATTAGTGTTCTGTATATCTTTGCTGTTGTTAGATTGTCGATTGCTTTGATTTTCGGGTTGTAGCTAAATCCCTGTCGTAGTTGGCAAAACAGTGCCCTACACCTTGCTTCGGGGTAGGGCACAGGAAGCAAGGGTAGGGCACGAGTCCATTATAATCCATTCTCTATATGTGCCAACTTATCCGTTTTCACGCTCGTCGGATTTCATCATTAAGATGCATCTCCCATAAAGACATATCTTGATCCTTGTTATCTCCTACAAAGTAAATATAATTTTGTCATATCAAAGTTTTCCTATCTGTGCAAATGGTGTTCAAGTTTCATAAAATGAATGATTCTGGCCAACTCCAAAGTTATTGTTCTGGTTGTAGAAATGAAATACCATATACTGGACTGATGTATGGATGTATTAATCTAGATTTTGTTAGAGGTAAAGCTATCTGTGTTGTTATTATAGGTGGTAATTTGAAGATGCTATTTTTTTTTTTTTTTTTTTTTAATTTCAATAGTGAAACTAGTGGCCTTTTGGAGACTTTCAATCAACAAATGTTCAATTTAACAGAAGAGTATATCAAGAAAAACAAAGCATGTTTTTTTCTCTTTCGAAATGCAAATGAAAGAAAACCAAAAGGACTTACCGAGACCTATAGGTGATGCACCACATTCATCTAACCCGAAAGGTGAACCTTGATATCTCATATAATCTGGAATGAGTCTTGGTAGGAATACACCAGCAAATGGATTCTCCATTGACCTGAATTAAAAATAAAACGGAAGTTTAAGTAAAAATAAGTGTTACAAAACATCTACAGAACAATCATGGACATACAATGTTCTTTGTGCAAATGAGACAACTCTCCTTCCAAGTCACAATTTATAAAAGTAAACCATTATCGGTCAAAGAACGGTCTTCAACACGGAGCCTTGTTATTCTGAGAACTAGTAGATTACAATTTTTTCATTTGCTCTGTTTATTTCATCGTTGACAGACTGTATGAGTCATGGAACTTTTCTTGCATGATTTGTTATGGTTACTCTGTGCCGATATATTTGATACTTATAACATATATTATATTGTTTGGTTGGATAAAAAGTGTTTTATTTTCATGCATCTTTATTTACTATTATACATCATTTATGGAAATTTGATAATCAGTGTTCCTTTAAAGATAATGTAATTAAAGTAAGAATCTATTTTACTTAACCATTTTTGTATAATAAGATTCATTTTTTTAATTCATGGTAAATCAGGTTTATAAGTAATAATAAACAGTAGAATTTAAAACTATTCTCTTAGATTTTACTTCATGTTGAGAACACACGAAATACAAATATTACAAACTTATTTTTAGCGTTTTGTTTAAATAGATAAATTATATTTTACAAGATATTTGATGTTAATAGTATATCTTAGTAAACACTAAAATAATATTTCAACAATATCACTGGGAACTCGTTTTGAAATAAAATGAATATTTTTTTTAAGATCGAGAACTCACATATCAGAATTTGATTCTTCGTCTTTTTCTGGTTCCCATTTCTTCCGTCTTGCACAGAGGAACCAGCAACAACAACATATTGCAATAACAAACAACAAACCGGCTATTGCAGCTACTGGAACAAGAATTTTCAACAAGTCATCATCAGTTGCTGCTGCAGTCTGACAGTTATTACCTGTGTAAGCTGTTGTACACCTGTAAAATAGTATGAAGAGTTCTAAGGATTTCCAATGAGGTTGTAAGTTGTGAGTTCTTTCCTACCGAAGGTCAGGAGTTCTCTCCCGAAATTCCAGTTTCCTCCGCCAATAAAAACTTACCGCCATGAAATAACACAAATGTGTCGAAAGTGGCATTAAACATCAATCAATCAATCAATCATATATTTACAGATATACCGAAAGTTTGATCTTATCTGTTCACAAGTGTGATGGTTGTCTCCCTTTCAACACATTTGTATTCTTTAAAATATCGTTCTTCAATAAAAAGAAAATATATCATAATTATTTTTACACTTTTATTATACATCTAATGCTGTGCTGCTTTGGGCGTCATAATTGACAAATCAAAGTAAAGTTTTGTATAAGTACCTGCATTCCGGTTTATTATTTCCATTAACGAAACATTTGCCACCATTTAAACAAGTCTTCTGATGATCATAGAGAAAACATGCGTCATCAAGTGGAACTGTAAGGGAAACATACTAGTTATAAAACTGATAGACTAAGTCTTATTAACAACACCTAAAGTTGATACTCATCCACTTCATTCAATTCTGGTGGGTAGTTGTCTGAATCTCAAAGTCTCATACCACATCCCCCTATTTCAGTATTTGTATATTCAAGACTAGATAACCCCCGGTATTTGATTGAGTTCGTGTTGTTCAGTTTTTAATTTTGTGTGTTGTTTTTTTGTGCATTGCTATTTATCTTTTTTTTTCGTTTTTCGTTATTTGCCATGTCACTATCATTTCGTTTAATACTTATGAACTTGATTATCTCTTTCACATCTCTCTATCCGTCAAGTATCATTACAAACAAGAGTTAAAACAATTAAACATATTATTCGATAACAATTATTTTAGTGATATTATATCGCATTTAAATAATTTTCAGTGAACAGTAAAATACCGCACTCTGTGAAAGGAAGGAGGAATACGTGTGTACATTAAAATTAATGTTACTAGTTTGTTTTTAAGATGTAAAACCACTTGCACTTGTAATTGTGTCATGCACACTGCCAATATCCAAAACTATCATATTTGAAGATTGAAGAGTCTTCAAACATATATATTATTGCAAGTTTTATATGTGGTTTTTTTTTTTTTTTTATAGTAACAGGTTTGCAAAATCAAATCAACTTGTACCCAGAGCCCCGCTTTATAAACTTCAGAATGACCAAAAACATAGTTAAACCGTACAGTTCCGTTCCCATACTTTGTATACTCGAAGAAAGGCAAATTAATCATTGTTCCTATAAATGTCTATCAATGCAAAATTTTACAACATTAAACCATCTAAAACTTGCAATGATTTATGAACATGTATCATTAAATGTGTGTAGTACTAAATGACATTTTGATAATTTTATATAGATTTGTAAAATATCGAGATAAATAGGTATACATGTCTGAAGCAGAAACTTACTGACCAAACACACCTTTGCGCGGTGATTGTAAAGTCGCTAGGCTAAATTCATAAAATTATTTACATGCAAAATTGAGAACGGAAATGGGGACTGTATCAAAAGAGACATCCACCCGACCATAGAGTAGACAACAGCCGAAGGCCACCAATGGGTCTTCAATGTACATGTGTATTTCATGTGTATTTCATTTTTTGCTCCATAATTTCGATTGCACGTGTCTCTGAGATAATGGTTAATTTAAGAAAATACGACTACCGTAAAAAGCTTGTGTAAGAAAAGTTTACCTTCAACTGTTTGTGCTCCTGTATCGGTAACCAATACAGTAGGAGGTGACTGTATCGGCTTGACATTGCCACCCGCTAAAGAGAGTCCGCCATTGTTCTTAATGGATGTCAGTAATGTTTGTCCATAAGCTCCTTGTGGAGATGTGTTTACAGTATTGTTAGTTTTCACACGAAAATCCACAAAAATTGTTCCATTTACAACACTGGAAATGAAAAAATGTAACAATTCAGGTGAGATAAGATGAACAAAAAACAAAAAAAAAAACAGAAAATAATCTCGAGAAAATAATAGGCTAGGCTCATATCTATATACGTGAGACACACATTTTGTTAACAAAAGACTTATAAAAAAGATAAAAGATTAAATAAAATACGAAACTGAAGAGCACTGGGCTCCAAAATTTCCAAAACGTTTTGCCAAATAAAGCTGAGGTCATCTATACATGTACGTGTGTAGAAAATACTTAGTATTTCGAACAATTCAAAGTTTTATATACATGTTCTTTCCTTACAGATCAAATGACATATTACTCTCTTATACTAATTGCAATAAAACATATAAATGCTCAAATTCCAACAAAAATTGTCAATCTTTACCTTGTATTCAGAATTGATACTCCAGCATATCCTGGTTCCGACTTGAAAATATCTTCAAGCTAGAAAAATAATGTACACATATTTTTAGATTTGAGAATTAAGTAGCAAAACGATGGTTTATTTTATAGGGCTAACATAAAATAGGTTTCCGCCCTAGGGATAAAAAGTTGTTCGTAAGGGCTAACGTAATTCGGGACTTCTGTACAGTGGAGGCAGATTAAGAATCGTTTGGTTGAAATTCCCAATTGAACACAAAACAGACATAAAATAAAAATCAAACTAATTTAATTTCGTTCGTCCGAAGCGCTACTCTTGATGTACTTTCATGAAGAACGATCATAGCCCCCAAATTTGATAGCCAATGATGTATAAACAGCATGTGTTCATTGTGCGGCTCAACCATCATTTAAATCCACAATAATATATACAAGTATGTACTTACATTTAAATCCACAATAATATATACAAGTATGTATTTACATGAGCAACACGACAAAGTTTTGTATGCTGTGTTGTGTATGTTGTTGTTTGTCTTTGATCATTTGTCTTTTTTGTTTGCCATGGCGTTGTCAGTTTGTTTTCAACTAATGAGTTTGAATATCCATTTGGTATCTTTCGCCTATCTTTTAAATAATTCCAATTTGTGAATTTATAAAGCTCATGGTATTTCGGTGCTCACACATTTGTAAAAAAAAAGTGTTACATCAATGTTAATGTCTGCGGTTTTGAAATTGACTGCCGGACTATAAATGAATTTGAATGAGGAACACACAGGTGTTTAGACTTGAAATCGTACAACTCGTTTGGCAGATACAAATTGTAATATTTAACTTACCCCTGACAAAAGGTTCTGATATTCTGTAGAAGCTGGGTTGTTATACACAGTAGGATCAGAAGCTGTATCGTCTGCAAATGTTACTCGGAAAGAGACCCCTGTTGCATTTGTACTAACTGTTGTTGCTTCAGTAGTCATCATTGTAGTCTGTTCTACAGTTGAAGTGGGAATTCCCGAAGTGGTTACTTGCTCAGTTGTTGTAGGGATTCCTGGAGTTGTCAGTTGTTCAGTTGTTGTGGGGATTCCTGGAGTTGTCATGTGCTCAGTTGTAGTGGGAATTTCTGTAGTGGTTAGTTGCTCGGTTGAAGTGGAAATTCCTGAAGTGGATACCTGCTCAGTTGTTGTTGGAATTCCTGTAGTTGTCAGTTGCTCAGTTGAAGTGTGAATTCCTGTAGTGGTTACTTGCTCAGTTGTAGTGGGAATTATTGGAGTTGTCAGTTGCTCAGTTGTGGTAGGAATTCCTGAAGTGGTTACTTGATCAGTTGTAGTTGGAATTCCTGTAGTGGTCAGTTGCTCGGTTGTAGGGCGAATTCCTGTAGTCGTTAGTTGATCAGTTGTAGTAGGAATTCCTGAAGTGGTTACCTGCTCAGTAGTTATGGGAATTCCTGGAGTTGTCAGTTTCTCAGTTGAAGTGTGAATTACTTTAGTGGTTCGTTGCTTAGTTGTAGTGGGAATTCCTATGGTTGTCAGTTGCTCAGTTAATGTGGAGATGCCTGTTGTTCCAGTCCTTGCTGTGACTGTGGCCTGTTTTGTTGTGGAAGGAACTTCAGTGCTTACAGTTTGTTCTGATGCTGTAGTACCAGTATTAGTTGTAGTTGTAACCTGTTTTGTTGTGGAAGGAACTTCAGAGGTAACAGTTTGTTCTGATGCTGTAGTGCCTGTCTTAGTTTTAGTTGTAACCTGTTCAGTTGTGGAAGGAAATTCAGTGCTTACAGTTTGTTCTGATGCTGTAGTCCCAGTATTAGTTGTAGTTGTAACCTGTTTTGTTGTGGAAGGAACTTCAGAGGTAACAGTTTGTTCTGATGCTGTAGTGCCTGTCTTAGTTTTAGTTGTAACCTGTTCAGTTGTGGGAGGAACTTCAGTGTTAACAGTTTGTTCTGATAATGTAGTCCCAGTCTTAGATGTAGTTGTAACCTGTTCTGTTGTGGAAGGAACTTCAGAGGTAACAGTTTCTTGTGATGTTGTAGTACCAGTCTGTGATGTGACTGTAACCTGTTCTGTTGTGGTAGGAACGTTAGTGGTAACAGTTTGTTCTGATGCTATAGTCCCAGTCTTAATTGTAGTTGTAACCTGTTCTGTTATGGAAGGAAAGTCAGAGGTAACAGTTTCTTGTGATGTTGTAGTACTAGTCTGTGATGTGACTGTAACCTGTTCTGTTGTGGTAGGAACGTCAGTGGTTACAGTTTGTTCTGATGCTGTAGTACCAGTCTGTGATGTGACTGTAACCTGTTCTGTTGTGGTAGGAACGTCAGAGGTAACAGTTTGTTGAGGTGTTGTAGTACCAGTCTGTGTGGTGACTGTGGCCTGTTCTGATGTGGTAGGAACGTCAGTGTTTACAGTTTGTTCTGATGCTGTAGTACCAGTCTGTGATGTGACTGTAACCTGTTCTGTTGTGGTAGGAACGTCAGTGGTTACAGTTTGTTCTGATGCTGTAGTACCAGTCTGTGATGTGACTGTAACCTGTTCTGTTGTGGTAGGAACGTCAGAGGTAACAGTTTGTTGTGGTGTTGTAGTACCAGTCTGTGTGGTGACTGTGGCCTGTTCTGTTGTGGTAGGAACGTCAGTGTTTACAGTTTGTTCTGATGCTGTAGTACCAGTCTGTGATGTGACTGTAACCTGTTCTGTTGTGGTAGGAACGTCAGTGGTTACAGTTTGTTCTGATGCTGTAGTACTAGTCTGTGATGTGACTGTAACCTGTTCTGTTGTGGTAGGAACGTCAGTGGTTACAGTTTGGTCTGATGCTGTAGTACCAGTCTGTGATGTGACTGTAACCTCTTCTGTTGTGGTAGGAACGTCAGTGTTTACAGTTTGTTCTGATGCTGTAGTACCAGTCTGTGTGGTGACTGTGACCTGTTCTGTTGCGGTAGGAACTTCATTGGTAACTGTTTGTTCTGATGCTGTAGTACCAGTCTTAGTTGTAACCTGTTCTGTTGTGGAAGGAACTTCAGTGGTTACAGGTTGTTCTGATGTTGTAGTACCAGCCCGTGTTGTGATTGTAACCTGTTCTGTTGTGGAAGGAACTTCAGTGGTTACAGTTTGTTCTGATGTTGTAGTACCAGCCCGTGTTGTGATTGTAGCCTGTTCTGTTGTGGTAGGAACTTCAGTGGTAACAGTTTGTTCTGCTGTTGTAGTACCATTCTGTTTGGTGATTGTAGCCTTATCTGTTGTTTTAGGAACGTCAGTAGTTACAGTTTGTTCTGATACAATAGTTCCAGTCTGTGATGTGAATGTACCCTGTTCTGTTGTGGTAGGTACTTCCGTGGTAACAGTTTCCTCAGAAGCCGTAGTACCAGTCTGTGATGTGAATGTACCCTGTTGTGTTGTGGTAGGAACTTCAGTTATAACGGTTTCTTTAGATGCTGAAATACTAGTCTGTGTTGTGGTAGGAACGTCAGTAGTTACAGTTTGTTCTGATGCCGTAGTACCAGTCTGTGATGTGACTGTAGCCTGTTCTGTTATGGTAGGAACGTCAGTAGTTACAGTTTGTTCTGATGCCGTAGTACCAGTCTGTGATGTGACTGTAACCTGTTCTGTTGTGGTAGGAAAGTTAGTGGTAGGAACTTGCGAAGTGTGAGTTTGAGATTCAATGGTCGTTTGTTCTGTCGTTGTAATCTGAGCTTCAGTGGTTGTTTGATCTAATACTAGTAATGACGTTTGTTCTACAGTTGTAGTTGGAGCGTCAGTGGTTGTTTGATCTTCAGTTGTAGTTGCAGCTTCAGTGGTTGTTTGATCTACGGTTGTAGATGGATCATCAGTTGTTGTTTGATCTTCAGTTGTAGTTGCAGCTTCAGTGGTTGTTTGATCTACAGTTGTAGTTACAGCTTCAGTGGTTGTATGTTCTACAGTTGTAGTTGCAGCTTCAGTGGTTGTTTGATCTACAGTTGTAGCTGCAGCTTTAGTGGTTGTTTGATCTACGGTTGTAGTTGCAGCTTCAGTGGTTGTTTGATCTACAGTCGTAGTTTGAGCATCAGTTGTTGTTTGATCTACAGTTGTAGTTGCAGCTTCAGGGGTTGTTTGATCTACGGTTGTAGTTGCAGCTTCAGTTGTTGTTTGATCTACAGTTGTAGTTGCACCTTCAGTGGTTGTTTGATCCACAGTTATAGTTGCAGCTTCAGTGGTTGTTTGATCTACAGTTGTAGTTGCAGCTTCAGTGTTTGTTTGTTCTACGGTTGTAGTTGCTGCTTCAGTAGTTGTTTGATCTACGGTTGTAGATGGAGCATCAGTTGTTGTTTGATCTTCGGTTGTAGTTGCAGCTGCAGTGGTTGTTTGATCTTCAGTTGAAGTTGCAGCTTCAGTGGTTGTTTGATCTACGGTTGTTATTGAAGCTTCAGTGGTTATTTTATCTACAGTTGTAGTTGCAGCTTCAGTGGTTGTTTGATCTACAGTTATAGTTGGAGCATCAGTTGTTGTTTGATCTTCAGTTGTAATTGCAGTTTCAGTTGTTGTTTGATCTTCTGTTGTAGATTGAGCATCAGTTGTTGTTTGATCTACAGTTGTAGTTGCAGCCTCAGTGGTTGTTTGATCTACAGTTGTAGTTGCAGCTTCAGTGGTTGTTTGATCTACAGCTGTAGTTGCAGCTTCAGTGGTTGTATGTTCTACGGTTGTAGTTTCAGCTTCAATGGTTGTTTGATCTACAGTTGTAGTTGCAACTTCAGTGGTTGTTTGATCTAAAATTGTAGTTGGAGCATCAGTTGTTGTTTGATCTTCAGTTGTAGTTGCAGCTTCAGTGGTTTTTTGATCTTCAGTTGTATTTGCAGCTTCAGTAGTTGTTTGATCAAACGTTGTAGTTGCAGCTGCAGTGGTTGTTTGGTCTACGGTTGTAGTTTGAGCATCAGTGGTTGTTTGATCTACAGTTGTAGTTGATGCTTCAGTGGTTGTTTGATCTATAGTTGTAGTTGCAGCTTCAGTTGTTGTTTGTTCTACGGTTGTAGTTGCTGCTTCAGTGGTTGTTTGATCTACGGTTGTAGATAGAACATCAGTTGTTGTTTGATTTACAGTTGTAGTTGCAGCTTCAGTGGTTGTTTGATCTACAGTTGTAGTTTGAGCTTCAGTGGTTGTTTGATCTACGGTTGTAGTTGGAGCTTCAGTTGTTGTTTGATCTACGGTTGTAGATGGAGCATCAGTTGTTGTTTGATCTTCAGTTGTAGTTGCAGCTTCAGTGGTTGTTTGATCTACAGTTGTAGTTTGAGCTTCAGTGGTTGTTTGATCTACGGTTGTAGTTGCAGCTTCAGTGGTTGTTTGATCTACAGTTGTAGTTGCAGCTTCAGTGGTTGTTTGATCTACAGTTGTAGTTGCAACTTCAGTGGTTGTTTGATCTACAGTTGTAGTTGCAGCTTCAGTGGTTGTTTGATCTACAGTTGTAGTTGCAGCATCAGTGGTTGTTTGATCTACAGTTGTAGTTTCAGCTTCAGTGGTTGTTTGGTCTACGGTTGAAGTTGCAGCTCCTGTGGATGTTTGATCTACAGTTGTAGTTGCAACTTCAGTGGTTGTTTGATCTACAGTTGTAGTTGCAGCTTCAGTGGTTGTTTGATCTACAGTTGTAGTTGCAGCATCAGTGGTTGTTTGATCTACAGTTGTAGTTTCAGCTTCAGTGGTTGTTTGGTCTACGGTTGAAGTTGCAGCTCCTGTGGATGTTTGATCTGCGGTTGTAGTTGGAGCATCACTTGTTGTTTGATTTTCAGTGGTAGTTGCTGATTCAGTGGTTGTTTGATTTACAGTTGTAGTTGCAGTTTCAGTGGTTGTTTGGTCTACGGTTGTAGTTTGAGCATCAGTTGTTGTTTGATCTACATTTGTAGTTTGAGCATCAGTTGTTGTTTGATCTACAGTTGTAGTTGCAGCTTCAGTGGTTGTTTGATCTACAGTTGTAGATGGAGCTTCAGTGGTTGTTTGATCTACATTTGTAGATGGGGCATCAGTTGTTGTTTGATCTACAGTCGTAGTTTGAGCATCAGTTGTTGTTTGATCTACAGTTGTAGTTGCAGCTTCAGTGGTTGTTTGATCTACAGTTGTAGTTGGAGCTTCAGTGGTTGTTCTATCTACAGTTGTAGTTGCAGCTTCAGTGGTTGTTTGATCTACAGTTGTAGTTGCAGCTTCAGTGGTTGTTTGATCTACAGTTGTAGTTTGAGCATCAGTGGTTGTTTGATCTACAGTTGTAGTTTGAGCTTCAGTGGTTGTTTGGTCTACGGTTGTAGTTGCAGCTCCTGTGGATGTTTGATCTGCGGTTGTAGTTGGAGCATCAGTTGTTGTTTGATCTTCAGTAGTAGTTGCTAATTCAGTGATTGTTTGATTTTCAGTGGTAGTTGCTGATTCAGTGGTTGTTTGATCTACAGTTGTAGTTGCAGTTTCAGTGGTTGTTTGGTCTACATTTGTAGTTTGAGCATCAGTTGTTGTTTGATCTACAGTTGTAGTTGCAGCTTCAGTGGTTGTTTGATCTACAGTTGTAGTTGGAGCTTCAGTGGTTGTTCTATCTACAGTTGTAGTTGCAGCTTCAGTGGTTGTTTGATCTACAGTTGTAGTTGCAGCTTCAGTGGTTGTTTGATCTACAGTTGTAGTTTTAGCATCAGTGGTTGTTTGATCTACAGTTGTAGTTTGAGCTTCAGTGGTTGTTTGGTCTACGGTTGTAGTTGCAGCTCCTGTGGATGTTTGATCTGTGGTTGTAGTTGGAGCATCAGTTGTTGTTTGATCTTCAGTAGTAGTTGCTGATTCAGTGATTGTTTGATCTACAGTTGTAGTTGCAGCTTCAGTGGTTGTTTGGTCTACAGTTGTAGTTGCAGCTTCAGTTGTTGTTTGATCTACGATTGTAGTTGCAGCTTCAGTGGTTGTTTGATCTACGGTTGTAGATGGAGCATCAGTTGTTGTTTGATCTTCAGTTGTAGTTGCAGCTTCAGTTGTTGTTTGATCTTCAGTTGTAGTTGGAGCTTCAGTGGTTGTTTGATCTACAGTTGTAGTTTGAGCTTCAGTGGTTGTTTGATCTACAGTTGTAGTTGCAGCTTCAGTTGTTGTTTCATCTACAGTTGTAGTTGCAGCTTCAGTGGTTGTTTGATCTAACGTTGTAGTTGCAGCTTCAGTTGTTGTTTGATCTACAGTTGTAGTTTGAACATCAGTGGTTGTTTGATCTACAGTTGTAGTTGCAGCTTCAGTGGTTGTTTGATCTACAGTTGTAGTTGCAGCTTCAGTTGTTGTTTGATCTTCAGTTGTAGTTGGAGCTTCAGTGGTTGTTTGATCTACAGTTGTAGTTTGAGCTTCAGTGGTTGTTTGATCTACAGTTGTAGTTGCAGCTTCAGTTGTTGTTTGATCTACAGTTGTAGTTGCAGCTTCAGTGGTTGTTTGATCTACAGTTGTAGTTGCAGCTTCAGTTGTTGTTTGATCTACAGTTGTAGTTGCAGCTTTAGTTGTTGTTTGATCTACAGTTGTAGTTGCTGCTTCAGTTGTTGTTTGATCTACAGTTATAGTTGCAGCTTCAGTGGTTGTTTGATCTACAGTTGTAGTTTGAGCTTCAGTGGTTGTTTGGTCTACGGTTGTAGTTGCAGCTTCAGTGGTTGTTTGATCTATGGTTGTAGATGGAGCATCAGTTGTTGTTTGATCTTCAGTTGTAGTTGCAGCATCAGGTGTTGTTTGATCTACAGTTGTAGTTGCAGCTTCAGTTCTTGTTTGATCTACAGTTGTAGTTGCAGCTTCAGTGGTTGTTTGATCTACAGTTGTAGTTTGAGCTTCAGTGGTTGTTTGATCTACGGTTGTAGTTGCAGCTTCAGTGGTTGTTTGATCTACGGTTGTAGATGGGGCATCAGTTGTTGTTTGATCTTCAGTTGTAGTTGCAGCTTCAGTGGTTGTTTGATCTACAGTTGTAGTTGCAGCTTCAGTGGTTGTTTGATCTACAGTTGTAGTTGCAGCTTCAGTGGTTGTTTGATCTACAGTTGTAGTTGCAGCTTCAGTTGTTGTTTGATCTACAGTTGTAGTTGCAACTTCAGTGGTTGTTTGATCTACAGTTGTAGTTGCAGCTTCAGTTGTTGTTTGATCTACAGTTGTAGTTGCAACTTCAGTGGTTGTTTCATCTACAGTTGTAGTTGCAGCTTCAGTTGTTGTTTGATCTTCAGTTGTACTTGGGGTATCAGTTGTTGTTTGATCTCCAGTAGTAGTTGCTGACTCAGTGGTTCTTTGATCTACTGTTGTAATTGCAGCTTCAGTTGTTGTTTGATCTACAGTTGATGTTGCAGCTTCAGTGCTTGTTTGGTCTCCAGTTGTAGTTGCAGCATCAGTGGTTGTTTGATCTACAGTTGTACTTGCAGCTTCAGTGGTTGTTTGATCTACAGTTGTAGTTGCAGCTTCAGTTGTTGTTTGATCTACGATTGTAGTTGCAGCTTGAGTGGTTGTTTGATCTACGGTTGTAGATGGAGCATCAGTTGTTGTTTGATCTTCAGTTGTAGTTGCAGCTTCAGTTGTTGTTTGTTCTACGGTTGTAGTTGCAGCTTCAGTGGTTGTTTGATCTACAGTTTTAGTTGCAGCTTCAGTGGTTGTTTGATCAACAGTTGTAGTTTGAACATCAGTGGTTGTTTGATCTACAGTCGTAGTTTGAACATCAGTGGTTGTTTGATCTACAGTTGAGGTTGGTGCTTCAGTGGTTGTTTGATCTACAGTTGTAGTTGCAGCTTCAGTTGTTGTTTGATCTACAGTTGTAGTTGCAACTTCAGTGGTTGTTTCATCTACAGTTGTAGTTTGATCTTCAGTTGTACTTGGGGTATCAGTTGTTGTTTGATCTCCAGTAGTAGTTGCTGACTCAGTGGTTGTTTGATCTACAGTTGTAGTTGCAGTTTCAGTGATTGTTTTATGTACAGTTGTAGTTTGAGCATCAGTTGTTGTTTGATCTACAGTTGTAGTTGCAGCTTCAGTGGTTGTTTGATCTACAGTTGTAGTTGCAGCTTCAGTGGTTGTTCTATCTACAGTTGTAGTTGCAGCTTCAGTGGTTGTTTGATCTACAGTTGTAGTTGCAGCTTCAGTGGTTGTTTGATCTACAGTTGTAGTTTGAGAATCAGTGGTTGTTTGATCTACAGTTGTATTTTGAGCTTCAGTGGTTGTTTGGTCAACGGTTGTAGTTGCAGCTCCTGTGGATGTTTGATCTGCGGTTGTAGTTGGAGCATCAGTTGTTGTTTGATCTTCAGTAGTAGTTGCTGATTCAGTGGTTGTTTGATCTACAGTTGTAATTGCAGCTTCAGTTGTTGTTTGATCTACAGTTGATGTTGCAGCTTCAGTGGTTGTTTGATCTACAGTTGTAGTTGCAGCTTTAGTTGTTGTTAGTTCTACAGTTGTAGTTGCAGCTTCAGTGCTTGTTTGGTCTCCAGTTGTAGTTGCAGCATCAGTGGTTGTTTGATCTACAGTTGTACTTGCAGCTTCAGTGGTTGTTTGATCTACAGTTGTAGTTGCAGCTTCAGTTGTTGTTTGTTCTACGGTTGTAGTTGCAGCTTCAGTGGTTGTTTGATCTACAGTTGTAGTTGCAGCTTCAGTTGTTGTTTGATCTACAGTTGATGTTGCAGCTTCAGTGGTTGTTTGATATACAGTTGTAGTTGCAGCTTTAGTTGTTGTTAGTTCTACAGTTGTAGTTGCAGCTTCAGTGCTTGTTTGGTCTCCAGTTGTAGTTGCAGCATCAGTGGTTGTTTGATCTACAGTTGTACTTGCAGCTTCAGTGGTTGTTTGATCTGCGGTTGTAGTTGCAGCTTCAGTGGTTGTTTGATCTACAGTTGTAGTTGCAGCTTCAGTGGTTGTTTGATCAACAGTTGTAGTTGCAGCTGCAGTGGTTGTTTGATCTACGGTTGTAGTTGGAGCTTCAGTGGTTGTTTGATCTACAGTCGTAGTTTGAACATCAGTGGTTGTTTGATCTACAGTTATAGTTGCAGCTTCAGTGGTTGTTTGGTCTACAGTTGTAGTTGCAGCTTCAGTTGTTGTTTGTTCTACGGTTGTAGTTGCTGCTTCAGTGGTTGTTTGATCTACAGTTGTAGTTGCAGCTTCAGTTGTTGTTTGATCTACAGTTGTAGTTGCAGCTTCAGTTGTTGTTTGATCTACGGTTGTAGATGGAGCATCAGTTGTTGTTTGATCTTCAGTTGTAGTTGCAGCTTCAGTTGTTGTTTGATCTACATTTGTAGTTGCAGACTCAGTGGATGTTTGATCTACAGTTGTAGTTGCAGTTTCAGTGGTTGTTTGGTCTATAGTTGTAGTTGCAGCTTCAGTTGTTGTTTTTTCTACGGTTGTAGTTGCAGCTTCAGTGGTTGTTTTATCTACGGTTGTAGTTGGAGCTTCAGTGGTTGTTTGATCTACAGTCGTAGTTTGAACATCAGTGGTTGTTTGATCTACAGTTGTAGTTGCAGCTTCAGGGGTTGTTTGATCTACAGTTGTAGTTGCTGCTTCAGTTGTTGTTTGATCTAGAGTTGTAGTTGCAGCTTCAGTGGTTGTTTGATCTACAGTTGTAGTTTGAGCTTCAGTGGTTGTTTGATCTATGGTTGTAGATGGAGCATCAGTTGTTGTTTGATCTTCAGTTGTAGTTGCAGCTGCAGTTGTTGTTTGATCTACAGTTGTAGTTGCAGCTTCAGTGGTTGTTTGATCTACAGTTGTAGTTGCAGCTTGAGTTGTTGTTTGATCTACAGTTGTAGTTGCAGCATCAGTGGTTGTTTGATCTACAGTTGTAGTTTGAGCTACAGTGGTTGTTTGTTGTACGGTTGTAGTTGCTGCTTCAGTGGTTGTTTGATCTACGGTTGTGGATGGGGCATCAGTTGTTGTTTGATCTTCAGTTGTAGTTGCAGCTTCAGTTGTTGTTTGATCTACAGTTGTAGTTGCAGACTCAGTGGATGTTTCATCTACAGTTGTAGTTGCAGTTTCAGTGGTTGTTTGGTCTATAGTTGTAGTTGCAGCTTCAGTTGTTGTTTGTTCTACGGTTGTAGTTGCAGCATCAGTGGTTGTTTGATCTACAGTTGTAGTTGCCGCTTCAGTGGTTGTTTGATCAACAGTTGTAGTTGCAGCTGCAGTGTTTGTTTGATCTACGGTTGTAGTTGGAGCTTCATTGGTTGTTTGGTCTACAGTCGTAGTTTGAACATCAGTGGTTGTTTGATCTACAGTTGTAGTTGCAGCTTCAGTGGTTGTTTGATCTACAGTTGTAGTTGCAGCTTCAGTTGTTGTTTGTTCTACGGTTGTAGTTACTGCTTCAGTGGTTGTTTGATCTACGGTTGTAGATGGAGCATCAGTTGTTGTTTGATCTTTAGTTGTAGTTGCAGCTTCAATTGTTGTTTGATCTACAGTTGTAGTTGCAGCTTCAGTGGTTGTTTGATCTACAGTTGTAGTTTGAGCTGCAGTGGTTGTTTGATCTACAGTTGTAATTTGAGCTTCAGTGGTTGTTTGATCTTCGGTTGTAGTTGCAGCTTCAGTGGTTGTTTGATCTACGGTTGTAGATGGAGCATCTGTTGTTGTTTGATCTTCACTTGTAGTTGCAGCTTCAGGTGTTGTTTGATCTTCAGTTGTAGTCGCAGCTTCAGTTGTTGTTTGATCTACAGTTGTAGTTGCAGCTTCAGGGGTTGTTTGATCTACAGTTGTAGTTGCTGCTTCAGTTGTTGTTTGATCTACAGTTGTAGTTGCAGCTTCAGTGGTTGTTTGATCTACAGTTGTAGTTTGAGCTTCAGTTGTTGTTTGATCTACGGTTGTAGTTGTAGCTTCGGTGGTTGTTTGATCTACGGTTGTGGATGGGGCCTCAGTTGTTGTTTGATCTTCAGTTGTAGTTGCAGCTGCAGTTGTTGTTTGATCTACAATTGTAGTTGCAGTTTCAGTGGTTGTTTGATCTACAGTTGTAGTTGATGCTTCAGTGGTTGTTTGATCTACAGTTGTAGTTTGAGCATCAGTTGTTGTTTGATCTACAGTTGTAGTTGCAGCCTCAGTGGTTGTTTGATCTACAGTTGTAGTTGGAGCATCAGTTGATGTTTGATCTACAGTTGAAGTTTGTGCTTCTTTGGTTGTTTGAACTACAGTTGTAGTTTGAGCTTCAGTGGTTGTTTGATCTACGGTTGTAGTTTGAGCTTCAGTTGTTGTTTGATCTACAGTTGTAGTTTGAGCTTCAGTGGTTGTTTGATCTACAGTTGTAGTTGGTGCTTCAGTGGTTGTTTGATCTGATGACGTAGTACCAGTCTGTGATGTGACTGTAGCCTGTTCTGTTGTGGTAGGAACGTCAGTGGTAACAGTTTGTTCTGATGCTGTAGTACCAGTCTTAGTTGTAGTTGTAACCTGTTCTGTTGTGGTAGGAACGTCAGTGGTTACAGTTTGTTCTGATGCCGTAGTACCAGTCTGTGATGTGACTGTAGCATGTTCTGTTGTGGTAGGAACGTCAGTAGTTCTAGTTTGTTCTGATGCTGTAGTACCAGTCAGTGTGGTGACTGTAGCCTGTTCTGTTGTGGTAGGAACGTCAGAGGTAACAGTTTGTTGTGATGTTGTAGTACCAGTCTGTGTGGTGACTGTGGCCTGTTCTGTTGTGGTAGGAACGTCAGTGTTTACAGTTTGTTCTGATGCTGTAGTAACAGTTTGTGATGTGACTGTAAGCTGTTCTGTTGTGGTAGGAACGTCAGTTGTTACAGTTTGTTCTGATGCTGTAGTACCAGTCTGTGATGTGACTGTAACCTGTTCTGTTGTGGTAGGAACTTCAGTGCTTATAGTTTGTTCTGATGCCGTAGTACCAGTCTGTGATGTGACTGTAGCCTGTTCTGTTGTGGTAGGAACGTCAGTGGTAACAGTTTGTTCTGATGCTGTAGTACCAGTCTTAGTTGTAGTTGTAACCTGTTCTGTTGTGGTAGGAACTTCAGTGCTTACAGTTTGTTCTGATGCCGTAGTACCAGTCTGTGATGTGACTGTAGCCTGTTCTGTTGTGGTAGGAACGTCAGTAGTTCTAGTTTGTTCTGATGCTGTAGTACCAGTCAGTGTGGTGACTGTAGCCTGTTCTGTTGTGGTAGGAACGTCAGAGGTAACAGTTTGTTGTGATGTTGTAGTACCAGTCTGTGTGGTGACTGTGGCTTGTTCTGTTGTGTTAGGAACGTCAGTGTTTACAGTTTGTTCTGATGCTGTAGTACCAGTTTGTGATGTGACTGTAACCTGTTCTGTTGTGGTAGGAACGTCAGTGGTTACAGTTTGTTCTGATGCTGTAATACCAGTCTGTGATGTGACTGTAACCTGTTCTGTTGTGGTAGGAACTTCAGTGCTTATAGTTTGTTCTGATGCCGTAGTACCAGTCTGTGTGGTGACTGTGGCCTGTTCTGTTGTGGTAGGAACGTCAGTAGTTCCAGTTTGTTCTGATGCTGTAATACCAGTCTGTGATGGGACGGTAACATATTCGGTTGTGGTAGGAACGTCAGTGGTTAAAGTTTGTTCTGATGCCGTAGTACCAATCTGTGATGTGACTGTTACCTGTTCTGTTGTGGTAGGAACGTCAGTGGTTACAGTTTGTTCTGATGCCGTAGTACCAGTCTTAGTTGTAACTGTAACCTGTTCTGTTGTTGTAGGAACATCAGTAATTCTAGTTTGTTCTGATGCTGTAGTATCAGTCTGTGAGGTGACTGTAGCCTGTTCTGTTGTTGTAGAAACGTCGGTTGTAAAAGTTTGATCTGATATTGTAGCAGCAGTTTGTGTGGTGACTGTACCCTGTTCCGTTGTTGTAGGAACGTCAGTGGTTACAGTTTGTTCTGATACTATAGTTCCAGTCTGTATTGTGATATTAGCCTGGTCTGTTGTTAATTCTGTAGTCCACGGGAAAGTCGTTTCTATTTGTGGTGAAGTTGTGGCAGCAAAAACGAAGTCATCTTGGATTGCCGATACTAGAAATATTATGCCCCAGGTTGTTTTCGTGTAAGAATTTATCTACAATAAAAAAAAAAAAAGACGTTTTAGAATGATGAAAATGAGCGTTATAATTTTTAATACCAGCACCACTTATATAATTTCACAAAATCATAAACTTTTCGATAATTTTTCAGTTGTTACTCTTGTCATTTCTTTATCTTTCTGTATATATAATGAGGGCGGAAAAGGAGATGTTAGGATATTCTATATTCGTATTGTCTTATTTCTCTCTTTTACTTGATATGATTGCTTTAATATTGTGTAATGTATTTTGATATCTTTAATTCAAATCATGCACAAAACTTGATTAAATGAAACCCATAACCTACTAAAAAACTAAATTCTTCTGTGAGAAATGTATAAAAGCAATATTATTTGAATTATAGACCGTAGAGTTTCCATTGATATGCATGAGAATAGAACAGAATGAGGTGTATATTAAAGAGACAAAAACCAAACCTCACAAAACTAAAAAAATATATCTTGACGTGACCATTTGTTTTGAACATAAACAAGTGTAGTATTAACGGTATTACAAGCTATAAAAGCAGAAAGTGCATGATAAAAGTTTTTAGAGAAGACATCATAGGTCTATAAAAAGTTTCAAGATCCTTTGAAGCGTGTATTGCGCTTTTACCTATAGATAACATTATATATTGACATCATTTCTGGTTTTTGGTTTTTATTTACGCATTTCAATCTACAATCCGCTGTAACAAGGGTAGCGATTTCAAAAAAACTTGTTTCATTTGTCATAAGGGTTTTATAACCCTTTTAATCTCGATCAGTGGACTACGAAATCACACTCTACCCCAAAATATCGGTAAAAGAGGAGCGATAGATACCATAGGGACAGTCAAACTCATAAATCGAAAATAAACTGACAACGCAATGGCTAAAAATGAAAAAGACAAACAGACAAACAATAGTACACATGACACAACATAGAAAACTAAAGAATAAGCAACACAAACCCCACCAAACACTGGGGGTGATCTCAGGTAAACTAGATAACAAAAATCAAGTAAAATTAAAATAGCAATAAGCAGTATCGCAACAAGAGTGCTTGCAGTTACTAAAAGTAAGCTCAGATTACTGACTGAAACTACTGAAATATAATCATGCCGACCTGCAATCTGGAATCAGTGGATGTACTTCGGAGTAAATTTCTTACAACTTCATAAACAGTACAGTAAGACACGATCTTATGCAAAGCCAAGCCTTGTGGTTATAACAATTGAGAGTACGATGGTCGTACTCGGAATCGGAATTCAACCAATAAAAATACTGGATTTAATGTTTTGAGCGCAAATTTTGTACTCCGAGTACTTGGTAAAGTTTTATGACCCCAAGAATACTAGTGTACAGAAGTTTACAACAGAAAACAATAATTGAAACATTTCAATCTTAATTGTTCAACCATAACTAACTTAGTGATTTGATGGAGGTCTTCATAATGAAATATTTACTACATCTTTTTCAATATGTTTCAATTCACTAAATAGGCTTCGAGTGCTTCTAAACTTAAATTACATATAACCCAGAATTTTAATACGCCATATTTAGAAAAAGTGGGGTTATTATAATATCCTTTAAATATGATTTATAATTCTCATCATGTTGACACTATACCATCCCATACAAAAATTAATGACATTTTCAACTCGAATACAAAATTAAGTAATTTTTCACTTCATATGATATGAACTCCACCCAAAAACGTATAATGAATATTGTAGAACTTAATGGTGCATGCAACCGTAAAAGTGCTCTTTGATTTGGGGTTTTATTTGAATTATTGACAATTTAAATTCCTTCATGATTAAGCTTTATAGCCCTTGCATCAACAAGTTCTTTGGAAACTTTTTACTTTGAAAATAGGATGACCGACATTTTGTTCCTACTATATTATTTTAAGAAGCAACATACATTATTGATATTTGTATTTTCTAGGGGTTTTTTTTTTGGATCACGGAAACTTAATATCTAACTATTTATTTTTGACTAATTGAGAACCTGCATTGAAAGGACACTCAGGATACGAAGTCTGGTTCCCTTTCCGAAAATTCTAGTTTGAAGCTTATCAAAGATCAAACAATGACATATGTACACCAGTTATATTGTCAAGAACTCTCACTAATTTGAATTGTTTATCTCTATAATTTATTATCACTATCGAGAATTAAGACGAAGAATAATGTAGATACATGTCTCATGATTGATTTATTACTATAAACCAAGGAATTAGTTATTTAATAAATATTCTTGGTAAAATGTGATTAAAGTAGCAATTCTACCATTGATAAAGGATTTATAAGACAATATCCAAATTAACCATTTTTTTTCATTTTCAAGTAAAAATTAATTAACTCAATTAACTGAAATTAAATATTCAAACTCTTAATGCTTATTGATGTATTGGTTGTTGTTTGCTTAATGTTCAGTAGCAAATATATCATATTCCGGTCGAGAGCAAATAAAAAGTCACATTCAATAGCTATGTTGTGTAAAATCAGTCAGCCAGAATAAACTTAAAATGGCGGGAATTTTGAATTACACTAGAAACGAAGGTAACTATACTGGATACGGGTTGGGATTTTGTCTTGCGACAAACCACCAACGTTTCACTAAAACTAAAGAGTTGTCCGAATGCTTTATAAACGAATATAGAGCCTGGCATCCTCCCTTCGCGAGGCATCGTGTATATTAATGTCAAAATTCCGACTTGACGTGGCTGCGTATTTGTACATCTCTCTTAAGTCTAGTTGTTATACTGGATGGGAGAAATCCATATCACCTGTTAGTTTATACCATAGACAACACTAGGCGTTATTCGGAATGAACAACACAATACAACTTTACTTATCTGGAACAAAATGCTAGTCGTAATATCAAATATTTAGTCAAATCAATAAATTTTTTCCGAATCATTCATAAAATTTCAGATGTCAAAAACCCCATTCATAAATGTTTGTTTGTATTTACGTACAGCGAAGCATATATAAATGCTTGTTTGTATTTACGTACAGTGAAGCCCCACGTTCACTTATCCTAGATTAAAGTCAAATAAACATTCGGTATAAAGGCTTCTTTGTGCGTTTCCGATAGATTTAATTTGAGAAAAAAACTTTACAAATGTAAATACATATTATTTTAGATGGAACGATGTCAGTGTGTATCCCGGTCAATACCCTTCACATCTTATTCATTACACATTTTATCAAATAAAACGTAAAGAAGTTGCCGTCTCCTTACTTGTCTTTGAAATTGTTCGCCTATATACAATAATGTTACACTAAGATATACAGGAAAGCAAATTTCAGAGACTGTTTTATTTCTTGCATCTTAAGAGAAGCGTATATCATGATTGTCGAAAAAAATATGTGACCAGATATATTGAAAACAACAATAGTTGTGCAAGCCGGTAGTTTTTAGCTTATTTGTTTGAGACTAAACTAAACTTGAAAAAAAAACTAATTTAAAATTGTTGTTTCTATCCAATATGGTATGTATATTCCGTAAGCAAAGGGTACAAGTTTAGGATGTGTCCTTCTGGATCTTTATCATTATTTTCTGATTGCTTTAATAACATTTCGATTAAAGAAACTTCTGTTAAACCTTTCAGTTTAAAAACAAGATTGTATCAATATATACCTAATCTTTTTTAACAGAGTCGGGTCCGGGAACTTTAAGTTAACCTTGTTATACACTTGTTTGAAGGTTGAATATAGAAATAAAGAGATATGGTATGATTACCAATGCGACATTTTTTAATCACAGTTTAAATTTAGTGGATGTAAGCAATCAAAATGATATTAGCATAGATAATCATACGACCTTCGACGATGAGAAAAACCCATACCATATAGTTACCTATAAAAGGCCCCGCCATAAAAAAATATAAAACAATTCAGTTGAGAAAACTAACGGCCTAGTTTATAACGAAACAATTTACGAAAAACAAGTATAATAGACATGAACCAACGACAACCGCTCATCAACATACTCTTGGGATAGGCAAAAAAAAATCAGTTGAAAAGAGCTATAACTCATCACATACAAAACAGAAAAATATAGGACAGACCGGACGTGGCAGGGTATTTGTACATCCCTCACAACAATAAAGGATACACAGTATAGATCTGAGAGTACTGGCAGTTCCCAGCAATTCTATTTTACTGAAATTGTGTTGATCGGTTGTCTTAATTATATTTACAGAAAACAGCTTTAATTTAAAAAGGAAAAAAAACATGTTCTTAAACAAAACAAATAGTTACGATGAAATAGTAAATTGTTATCTCTACAAAAAAATGAAATCCAATTCGGATTGAAAATTGTATTTTGTCTACTCAAAAATTCTCTATAAGAAAATGCTTCATTGAGCTTCAAGTAAGTGTTATAATCGGAAATTGTGAATGGTCGGTTTTATCAAATTCCTATATAGAAAGACTTTACTATGTTATCATTTGCTGTAGGACGAGGAGCGCTACCTCCTTGACCGTAAAAATATGAAAAAAAGAACTTGAAGAAAATGAATGGAATTCGTCTACATTCTATTAACTATTTGATTCTATTTTTTGAGGAAAAAAAGAAAGAAAATAGTTAATCTTGGTACTGGTTCCTTTATAAAACAGACTGAGTCATTAGAACTGAGAACAGAAGTCTCTCAAATGTTCATGTATTTATTCTTTATCAATTGAAATTGCCCATTTCTTTGTTTTAGTTTATTGTTTTTCCCCAACAACTATATGATAATTATGTATTAGTATATATATATATATATATGTATATGTATAATGATATTTATATTTATCACAATTTTAATTTCATTCAAAGATATTTGGTTATTTGGCATGATGGCTAAATTATTCTGTATATCTGTAAGGACGTGTTTCTCAAGGTGTGGAGTCAACATACATTTTTTTGGTTTAGACCAAACCTTAGTTTGACAAATCTTCCATAAAGTGGATAAGTTGTAATGAATTGATTTTTAGTGCATATTAGGTAATAAAGTGATACACGCAACAAAAACTATTTACCTTAAAAATTGTTAGAATAAGTCATTTAAATAAGTTCGAATTGTAAAAGAAAACCTATAAATCGTGGGATTACTTTACAAATGTTTTCTTTTTTATTGGTGTCTATGTAAAGCTTAAAATGCTTTAACTTTGTCGTTCAAAATCACTTAGAAAGATATATATTCAATGTTGTAAAAGTCAAGTAAAATTCTCATGAAATACATAACTAATCTTCTTATTTCTCGAATCAGACCTATTCAGGGCTAGAATTTTATAGTCTTACATCTACAAAGAATTCAACATATTGCAAATAACATTAACGGTACCAATATAACTGCATCAGATGCACATTACGACGATTAATAAAATTGAGAATGGAAACGGGGAATTTGTCAAAGAGACAACACTCCGACCAAACAACAGAAAACAGCGCAAGGACACCAATGGGTCTTCAAGCTGATCCCTTAACAAAAATTTTTACTAGTTCACACTAAACCCCGAAACACATAGATTAACCAAAAAAAAAACATACACTACTAGCAAAGGCTATAAGCTCCTTACTAATTTTTTTTTTTATTATTTATTTGTTTACTACATTATTATTATCATTACTATTTGTATACTGGAATGATTTTCTGAGTTTCCAATAGTAATTACATATGGATATAGACTTGATTACTCCTACATATGATATAGGGAGAAATTGTTCAGGGCAAATTGTTTGACAGTTTGCATTGGAAGAGGACCAAATAAGAATTACGATGTTCCACTTGCAGTTGCATACTTCAAGTTTGATTCCTATTGAAATTATTACGGGGTTTCAATGAACAAAATGACAAAACTTGCTAAATCAAAATTTTCTTTAAGTTTTCATGTTTTCAAGTTTTCACTGTGTGTATTTGCGGATCGTTTTTCTTTCTGTATCCATTTGATTGTATTTTTGTTTTAAAAATGGGGTGGTTTAAAACAAATATGCAACATGTCATTTCATTATAAGGGAAAGTTTGTCAGGGAAAAGTCTCCATGTCTCAACGTTCGAATTATAAAAACGGCTTTTGAAAAAAATGAGGAGTGCCCGTGACGCATGTTTCGATTGTTAGCTGGACAGTTAATACATTTTTTTTTAGCTTTATTTTATGTATATATGAACTCCAAAGTTAACGTCAAGAATCAATGACTTCTTATTACTTATATATAGAATTATGAAAAATTGATTCCATGAATATTCTTAAAATCGAAAACACTTGTTTAGTGTCTAAAACCAATGAGGTGACAGATTAAAATAGTTTGCACAGTGATCTCTGGGTGTTGTAGGTGGCTCATTGTCGGGTAGTTTCACCTCATTGACTTTTACCCAAATCTCTTTATGAATTGTCATTGAAGAATGATTACTATTTATTATTGAAAGATGACTTAAGCACCCAAATGATTTTAGTTATAGTGATTACTTCAACACTAAACTAATCATTTTCAATGATTCCTTAAATGTTTTGATTTAGAATGTGACGACATGTATCATTTCAGTTATTGGGCATATTTGCATCAGTAACTGTACTATAACACGTTCTATATTCAATTTTCTTAGATTGCTTAATGTAAACACACAAACATAGGAAGTGTTTTTAAATACAGATCAATCAATAACTAGTGCATTAAATGACTTTGCCAAACAAAAAAAATATATCAAATTCATAGTTTACGAGGACAAATTTAGCGTTAAGTTCGTCTGGGTCATTGTCAAATAGTGCATGCATTGGACGAAAACCGGTTTACTACGAATACAAGTTTTGGCCTGCTTTCATTCATTTCAAAGTCACACCTTTCTTGTTGCACAGAACATGAGATTGCTGGTGATATACAGTGGCGGATCCAGAGGGGGGGTTCCGGGGGTCCGCACCCCCCCTTTATTTTGGCCGATCAATGCATTTGAATCGGGACATATGTTTGCACCCCCCCCCCCCTGCACCCCCCCTTTGCCCTGGGCTAGCACCCCCCCTTTCGAAAATTCCTGCATCCGCCACTGATATATATATATAGCATAAGTCTCAGAGGCGGATTAAGGGCCGGGTGGGTTAGATTGAAGCATCATATATATATGTATGGTTAATGCATATACTTTTTGAAAGTCCAACTCCTAGCATTGCCTTGTTGGTGCCCCCTCTCCCTTTTACAAAATTCTGGATCAGCATCTGGGTCTCTACTGATGATTTTTTTCACATAAGCAAAGATGTCTAAAAATGAATAAGAGTAGATGTGGGGTATTCATTTCATAAATAAAACAGTAACCGAATGGGTCATCTATAGGTCAACATATAGTCTTCAGCAATTGGTAGGTTTCAAGCCCCAACAAATCCAAACTTTTCCTTTTCTAAGTACATTACTTTTTGCATATATTCATTTGATTCCCAATGGAATCGTATTGACATTCAATATTAAATAAAAACCTAGAACCACTAATTAGGTTCATGGAAATTTCAATGAATTTTTAATTGCCAGTAGAATAGTATCTTGATTAATCTTATTTTCACTTAATAAGAACAGTTTCAATCGATTATATAATGTGATAAGATTATCAAGGGAGCCATGGTCGGTTGTCAATGTCCTTATCAAACAATTTCTCCATCTCAAAGTATGGTTTATATGTTTTATTTGTATATAGAATATGCCAATTATTGTCCATATCTATGTTTGAGACCGCTTTTTTTAAAACAATTTCATAAAGGTTGTCTATATATTTTAATTGATATCAATTTGCGCTGGCGATGACATTAAAAATGCACACATATACGTTTCACTGTTATTTAAGACTATAATAAAAAGAAAGACGAGAAAAACGATTCAAGTTCAGCGAAAAATTGATATAACTTTCGTACATCTTGTTGGACTAGTCTCAAAGTGCAGCGAGAGGCAAAAAGTTGTAAGCATAAAGGGATAAAGGAATAAATGAAAAAATTTAAAAAGAAGATCAGCATAAAAAAAGTTCGTGGTGTATTATGAAAATCCGAACAAAAAATACGTTAGTTATTAAAAATTAATGTTAATGTTGATATGTGGAGCAATATTTCCCGGATTAATTTTCAACACATCAATGTAGATTCCATCATAACGTTTTAAATTGAGACTCACCATTCTATGGTCATTGGTAATTAGTTTCCGAAAAGTTTGTAAGAGAGTTCCAAAAGTTACACTACTAGGTACGAAAAATACAGAATGAATGAAAATTAATTTGGATTATGGACCCCATGATATAAACAAGTTATATTATTGAGTGCTGGGAGGGGATTCATCTATTTTTCTGTATATAGTCATACTTTTATAGTGTCTATTTTAGACGTTTATTGAACTGTAGCTTTTACGTATTTTGCATATTGAAAGGCTTGCTTATGTCGACACCCAATAATATTACCGCAACAACAATATTAGTGACTTAATTCCAATACGTTCAAGTTTTTTAATATCGCTATGGTTAGAGAATTCATCCGGAAAGTATTTGTATTGTGATTGGATAAATTGCGTTTATGCATAATCATTTTAAAATTGTGTGAATTTGAAAGAAAGTTTAATCATGATCTTTAATATTCCCACACCACAACGTGAATTGTTTTCGAAGATTTATCTATAAAGTTGTATGCTTCACATCATAGACTTTAAACAAAATTATGATAATTGATAATAATATACATGTATGTTATATATTGGTATTTAAAATTTAACTAGAACTGAATGTAAGTTTGAGAGTGAATCTTTATCTAAATTGTTGTCTGTATTGTTATATGATTGATTCCTTTCTGGAACTCCTAAATATCGGTTAAAGTCAGTTGTACCTGAAACAACTAATAAATAACTATAGGGTTACATTCAGCGTTATTACTTGCTACAGCTGCAATGGTTTTTCGATGCCTTTCCTGTATTTTTTGTTTAGAACGTAAAAGCTATAACTATTATAGAAGAGTAAAAGTCCTTTTGAAAATTAACAAGCAAATGTTTTAGATGTTAAGAATGTTCAAATGTAAAAGTATAGTAATGTTCAGATGTAAATTATAGTAATGTACGATGAAATAGAACATGGGATACAATATTAAGAACGCATTACATTTACGTGTAATTATTTCAATTGCTAGCAAAGTCTTAGTTCATTTGCGACAATTTCACAAAACTCAAAATTTGAACGAAATACTGGTAAATATAGAGTATTTAGTATCTCAAATGAATAAAATCATTAGGTTCACAAAACTCTTTTAAATGTATAAATGGAGAAGAAGAAAAATAATACTAAAATGTTAATTTACCGCTTTTGATTTTTATACTACTCTGGGACTGCTACTGCCGCTGTCTGCCGATGAGCAAACGTGTTATACAAATGTAAGGGTTGCAATAAGTCCTGTCATCTCTATATTCTATCTGATCATAGTGTGTTTCACCTGTTTCTTCAAATATCCTTTTAATCGAACAAAAAATTCCCAAAAGTAAAAATCAGAGTTTTGTATAGAATTGTGACAAATGTTTAATACTAGCCATGTACATCACTGCTGTATAATATGGGATATTGTTTCATCGTTGTAAGACGTTGTTTGTTTAAGGTTAAAAATTTGTAAACCGCTGGTTTTTTTTCCTAAGTACATGTATGTGGCCCATGATTGCAATAATGAAACTGTCACACTTCATCTTTCCTCTTTTGTAGTAAAATTCTGCTCTTAACATTTGGTTTTATCTTAGACTAGATCCACAATTTGCTTTCGAAAAGGAGCAAACGTTCTCCTTTTTAGATAATTAGTTGTTTATTGCTAAATTTCTTGAAATGAAGTATTTTTTTTTCCTGAGAAAAAAACTGCATTGATTTGAAAAAAAACCAATTTGTCCATGTATGATATTACATTAAAAAATACTAGTCAATGCTCTTTGTTCGGGTTGTTGCCTCTTTGAAGCATTCCCCATTCTCAATTCTATTTCTACCGGGTATTTCTGAATATAGTCAGTAAGCTAGGCGATCAGTAAAATAGAGAGAGACAATGTAAACAATTATAGATAAAACATTACTACATGCAAGAAACACAGGTGGAGATATTTGTTTTTCGTTTTGTCTTTCATTGTAAATCGTACACTTTTTTTTAAATATGAAGCTGTTATAACATTTGTTGATTAAATACGTTTCATGATGGGTGTATACGATTTATTTTTACAAAACTAGATGATCAATATACGTGATATTTCAAATTTTCTTAAGATTTTTCAGAATGCATTAACATATATTAAATATTATGAAATTGAAATCAGCAAGGTGCAGGTAGTACGATAGTACGCCCTATCGTCACACGGGTTCATTGATCGATATTCATTCATAAAACTTATATATGATAGATTTATTTTATTGAATGGTTCCTTTCATCTATGACTCTTTTAATAAGGCACTTTCCTAACAAAGCGTTTGTAAATTTTTAACGGTAAATGCTCTGATACACGATAAGTTTTTAAAAACTAGTATCATTCTTGAATAAAAGCCTACGTGTTGTACGATCCTGTGTACGCTAATAAGTAGTTGTAATATTTATATTTGTAAACAATCGGCTGTCGTGGAATTTCTATCCGGGTAAACAAGAGTCAAGAGGTTTCTAGGAGTATTCTCATTCGCCTGTTTATATTTGTACCCATATCAATAACTTATTACCAGGGTTGTTTATTAACTATTGTGTAATAATCATACTGGACCTTAATTTAACGCATAAATCTTACAAGGTTGGGCTCTTAACTGTTAAAGGAGCTTCAGGTATGATTACGTAACTTCCTATAATCTAACGTATGTACGGTACATAAGTTACATTACAATAAACGGAGATCTTTTTGTGAAAAGTTCAAGTTATCAAGTTTATATATGATGACGTTGGAAAGATTGTGTCATGTAAAACAAATTTGAAAAAGGGTTTGAACTATCTCAATAACTTTACGATGGAGTTTCATGTTACAGTCTCATTGCAAAAGGAAAGTATACGCAATTGGGCGTATTTCAGATATCATGAAATTTTATTTAATTTATGTGATCATTTCCGTGTTTTGAAATAATATAGAATCACTAAGGTCTTCATATTACATTTTTGGGAGGTCCTAAATGGGCTTCCGTAGTTTTCGTTTTTGTTATTTTCATCATTCAAGTTTCAGCGATGTCGGGAAAAAACCATGAAAGATTGCAATATTTCAGACGGTGACCTTGTTTTTCTCACTGATTTTGTCATTTTGCTGATTTATTAAAAAAAGATCAAAATTCAATGACCCCCTATTTTCATGTCATTACACAGAAACTTTTACAGCATTATATATCTTTTTTTTAAAGAAATAATCTGTAAAATGGAATTTCGATAAATTAATATTTATAGTGTCTGACATAAATGTTTATCTGCTTTTTATGTACATTCTATACAATTTTAGATATAGTTCATAACCTTGTAATTGATTGTATCTCTGAAAGTTTAATACTTCACATATATATTTTCTTTTATTCATATGGATATAGTACACTGAACGAAATCTAAATCCATATCAATTTTGAAAAATCCAAAATATCGCCCACTTACGTATAAAAATAAAAAATAATTACATTATGATAGGTTCATCAAAAGGATTTCAAGGTCAAATATACTATTCCAGACAAACATATACACATTAAAATTAGTATTTTCAAACAGTTGACTAAATGGCAAACATGCCAGACAGATTTATACTCCTTAAAATATCATATACACCAAGTATAGTTGACTTTTTAAAGCTTATAGAATCTGACAAACAGACCCAATCATAAAAACTGACAAATAAACAATTATAAATATAAAGAGGTTAAATTGGAACTAGCAACAAGATCAAGAAAAAATTAAACATGATATTTTTTTTCAACCATTCATGAAAGTTAATAGCGAAGTAAAAATTCGCTTTTAGCAACCAGCGTGGTTCAGTTTTGTCAAAATAGAAAAAGAAACATTGCTAAAGAATTATTCACTTGCAAGTAAATAATTCGACGATTTTTAACATATTGATGTGAAATCAAACAGACCTAGAAAAATCCAATTGCCAGAGTTCGTTATCTATCTATTTATATCTATATTTATGCTTACAACGGGTTAAATAACCGTTTATTTTAGACTTTTTTTTGTATACGTTTTAGTATGTTTTAAGTAGAATATGAAAATTTGAGTCAAATCGGTGAACATGAATTTGATAGCTATAGTGCCCCTTCCTGATCAGACAGACATGTTCACCTTACAACCAGTCTATGGTTGATGGATCTGATTCTTGACCGATGCTAATGTACCAAATTACATGTACACTGATGTTTATGTGGTATGATTATCAATTATAACTGGTTTTGATGCCATTATGGCCATTGGAACCACAAATTTGTGCATAAATATATTTGACCTATTGCTTATAGTATCTGGGGAAAAAACCTGCATAATCACAAAAAATTTACATTAAGGTACAAGAGTACACAGACTGAAACGTTTCCTGCTTTACCAATCATGATTGATTTGATGTTGAAAGTCATTAAGATAAAATGTTAACATAGTATCACATAAACTAAATATTATCAATGTGGTCAAAATCAGATATACCCTACAAGACATTACAGAATCTGACAAACGGATCTAAATCATGAAAACTGACAAACAATAGAAATGAGGTCAATGTCAGATATGATACATGCCAGTTAAACAAGTACACCTTACAATCATTACATGCACCAAATGTAAATCTAACGGCTGTATAACTCATTAAAAGGGTATATCTGATACCAAAATGTTAATGTTTTATTAAAGATCTTAGATTAAACATTTGATTCTGAAAATTAGAGAAAATTTATCATATATTCAATTTTGCCCCAAATTTTACCTTCCCTTTGAAATCCAGGTTCTCAAATATGAATCTTTTATACGAAGCATGGGCACTTGGACTTTCCATGTCTGCTAGAATGAAACGCAGATATTTGTATCTCCATTTTGAATATGCAAAATGAATTTAAAACAAGAATGTGTCCATAGTACACGGATGCCCCACTCCCACTATCATTTTCTATGTTCAGTGGACCATGAAATTGGGGTCAAAACTATAATTTGGCATTAAAATTAGAAAGATCATATCATGGGGAACATGTGTATTAAGTTTCAAGTTGATTGGACTTCAGCTTCATCAAAAACTACCTCGACCAAAAACTTTAACCGGATGGACGAACGGAGGCACAGACCAGAAAACATAATGCCCCTCTACTATCGTAGGTGGGGCATAAAAATGAGATCGCTTGAACTTAAAACGAGAGGTCCCATAGGTTGACAGGGTTAATCTTCTTAAATACAAGCATCACCAACCATGCAAATCCAGACACTGTCCATATGTCAAGATTGGCAATGGGACAATATTAGTAAATTAACAGATTCGACATCTATTCTATGGTTAAACAGTAAATGTAACGATTCTAAGGTTGTCTGCATATTGATATGGTTAAATATCAGCTACAGGTCACAATTTGAAGCTTTTTGTCTAGTGAGCATAGTGAACAGATTCAAGAAGGCTTCTTACTGTGTAGAGCAGCTCTTATTTTACAATATAAATATGCAGACAACCAGATTATCAATTAATCTTGTTTTATTTTGCATTTATATAGAAACAAGTGGTTTCTTTGTTTCACCAGCAAACGGGAAATTGTCTTGATACATTTTCAGGACAAACTTGTTAATGTCAGTATATTCTGTATGATTAGATTTGATTTTTTGGTGTTTTAACGGCACTTTTAAGCACCGCATTTAGGCTATTTGGTGGTGACCAGTTTTTATTGGTGGAAGCCAGAGTCCCCAGTGAAAACCACCAACCTTTATTTAGAAACTGACAATCCTAGTCAATTAAGATTGGAGTCGAGTGCACCCGCACGAGCGAGGTTTGAACTGGCAACCTCAGTGTTGACTGGCTAGTGATTACAGTAGTAACTACTTATACCACTCGGCTACCAAGGCCCCTTATTCTTTATGACGTTGGTGATATACTCAAGTCAAAGTTATTAAAGAAGGGTCATCATATTTGACATCAAAGTATGCAATTTTATTAAGAGCTTAGCAGAGTTATGCAGACAGTGGGACGACTGATAATAAAATATATGCTTATTTGGTGAAACTGCTTAGCTCTTTACACTTAAGACATCAGCAAGTCTGCTACATGTGTCATGTTGCAAGGCAAAATTTCTACCAAACTACAACATAGCTTTTCCAGTTTGGAGTCTAAATAACCAGACTTTAGAGAATCAACTACTTCACAAAACCTACCTAAAAAAGTGTTGTTCAAGTCTTTATCTGAATAAAAAAGAATCAAATGTTTTTCAGAGGACAGAAAACATCAACACTCGATCAATCCATATTTAGTTGTATAATGTTTTCCTCCAGTCTATCTTTTCAGATCATAAATGTTAAATGTCAAATCCATTTAGTGTGGCTAAAACAATATCTCTGTAAACTGTCTGCAGACAGACAAAATGGATAATGCTCATGTGGGGTAGATCATCTTATAAATACAATAGAATTCAAAAAACAAAAAATGTTCAAGTCTCAATTGAGTATTTATAAGCATATTTTATTTGCATGATTTTATAACTGTTCAATAAATATTGCAAGTATTTCTATACAAAAGTCCATCATATAACCATATAAACAATTCATTAACATAAACTGAAGCTATTATAAGTCAGCACCATGAAAAGTGACAAATGCCAGGCATAACTTATTGGTATAACAAAAATGTATTCTTTTTATCATTGAAACTTCAGATAATACTTAACTTCCACCTGATATTGATATAAATATAAGACTCTATCAATCATTAAAACTTAATAAAAACACCATTGCTATTTCTACCTAATCTACTCCATAAATTTCAAAAGTTCCAATAATAACTTAAACAAAGTGTAAGAAACTAGAACTTGAATACAGATCACAGTTTGATGGATTTTTTTTTTTAATTTCTTAATAAACAGTTAAACAGATGCAGCCTGTTTAATTTCACACCCCTACTGTAATAATGCATATATTTTTTTTAAAATTTCATATTAAATTATATCATTTCAAGTCCATGTATATAATTATGCCTCTATAACCATGTAAGACTAATTATAATTAATTGATAGATGTTTCATCTCTCCCCAATTAACAAAAATAGCATTTGTCAGACTTTGTTCATTTCTGTTACAAGTTGCTTTGCTGGTAATCTCTTTTCATAAAAAAAAAACTATATAAATAGTAGGCAGTGCTTAGAAAATGAAAGGAATCTGATGAAAGCAATTGTAAAGAGAACATACCACAACTCCTTATTTTTCTATTCTACTTAAGCAAATATGGTTTCAGAGGGAATAAAAAATGAAGTCCTCCTAAATGTTTGATTTTTTGTCCAGTTAGATAAAAATTTAATACCAGATATTCATTTGAAGCTTGCCTTAAATTGTAGACTCATTTTAAGCTTGCCTTACATTGTAGACTCATTTAAAGCTTGCCTTACATTGTAGAATCATTTTAAGCTTGTCTTACTTTGTAGACTCATTTAAAGCTTGCCTTACATTGTAGACTCATTTTAAGCTTGCCTTACATTGTAGACTCATTTAAGCTTGCCTTACATGGTAGACAACATCAAAGTCTGATGAATGAACACTTTAGGATACAGATAGGTATAAAGTATTGTTCCTGGAACTTGATAAACAAAAATTCTCTTTAAACAAATTTGTTAGTAATACATCCATTAAAATGTTTGTTGAAGTCCATATAAATGTCAGATGTATAATAAGCCGTATTCATCGTAATGGTGATGTCATTGTTGATAGTGACATAGCTTCTTCTTCCCTTTCTGTGGCTTGTTGTTTCATTTCTTGTAATGTTTTAGCAAACTTGGACCATTCATTTCCTTTAGGTGCAGCTACAGTCTGTAACATAAACAAATTGACATACATCATAGATAAAAGTGTTTTATTAAGTAAAATATATAATAAGATGAGAGATTTTAAAAATGAAAATTGCTTAAAATGATCCATTTAAAATAGACATTTTGCATTTTTCATTACGGAATGTCTGGAAGACTAAAATCCTTGGATATTTTTTATGCTGAATCTTAAAATGCATCAATTTTCAACACTTTCATACAAACTGTTCACTTGTTTGTTTATATGTGACACATTTCTGTGTTATGCTATGAGAAAACCAAGAAATCATGTACAAAATTTAAAGACAAGTGCATAGTACCATTTTAAAATTTTTTCTATGAACTTCTGTCATTAGTTTTGAAGCTTGCAGATTAAAACATGAATGGATAGACAATTGATTTGACAGATGAACATTACAATAACAAAATACCATGGTACCAAATAAGCAAGACATGGAATTTGAAAATTAGTTGTCAACTTTTTAACACAAGGTATTGTGAATTTATGATGGGGACTTAAGTTTAAAATAAGAGCTCAACAGTCAGCTGATTTGTTCATTTTTCTGTAAATATGCTGTTATAACACTATTTTCTTTCTCCCGGTATAGATTACTATACCTTATTTAACACAACTTTTAGAAATTTTTGATTTTAAATGCTCAACAACCTCATATTTGATTTTGCCATCTAATAATTTGTTTTGAATCGAGCACCATCTAATGAGTCTTGTGTAGACAAAACATGTATCTGGCATACAAAACTATGAGTCTGGTATCTCTATTGATTTTTTATATTCTGGTCACATACCCTGAACAAAACATTTCCAGAAATCATACTTATCTTGCCTATTTGTCTATTTATCAACAATCCTTCATGTACAATATTTATGTCTGTTTTGACTTAACCACTTTTTTATGCCCCATTAATGGGCATTATGTTTTCTGGTCTGTGCGTCCGTTTGTTTGTCCGTCCGTCTGTTCGTTCATCTTTCTGTTCGTTCGTCTGTCTGTCCCGCTTCAGGTTAAAGTTTTTGGTCGAGGTAGTTTTTGATGAAGTTGAAGTCCAATCAACTTGAAACTTAGTACACATGTTCTTTATGTTATGGTCTTTTTAATTTTAAATTAGAGATTTTACCCCATTTTCATGGTCCAGTGAACATAGAAAATGATAGTGCGGATGGGGCATCCGTGTACTGGGGACACATTTTTGTTTTTCTATTACAAGGGACACTTATTAAAAGTTCTTTCAGTTAAAATTAAGGAATTAACATTCATACTGTAGATTCATTATTATTCCATGGATACCAATTTTTGTTGATTTATTGGATAAAAGGAAACCATTACATTTGCAATTTGAAATATTCAATGAAATATAAATTTTCTATAGGCTATGTTTGGCAAACTTTTAAAAATCATGAAATCAAATAATCCCAAATGTTAAAACCCATGAAAAGAAATGAATCCACAGTAAATAAGAATACAAGTTGATTGGTGGTTAGTATTTTACCTCTGCAACATCATATAAATGTATCCTTCCTATATCATCTCCAGCAGCTATATGACTTCCTGTCTCATGCCATCGTACATGGTTTAGACAGGCATTATTATCTATGGTTATTGATGTTGTTGGAACCTAAATAAAGAAATTATAATCTCTATCAGTTAAAGTTCTATTTTCATGAATGATCCATCAATCAATGAATAATGAAATATTATATTGAATAAGAGTGAACTAGTCCATTTCCCATCCATTAAATTTCTCAATATTCTAATTCACTTGATGTAGTTTATAAGAATAAATTTGAAGTTGCGAAAAATAAATCGCTTGCAAAAATCGCTTGGTTTACAGTATCACATGCTTTAACTTTGTTAACATGATTATTAGAGATCACCATCAATTTAAATAAATCTGAGAAAATTCAGCAAATTCAAACATTTTTTTCTACTAAGGTTTTGGTTGTGGTGAGACACTTACTTCTGTGTCATTGTTAAGATTCCATAGGTCTAATTTACCATTACCATCAGCACTGGCAAACAAGGCAGGATGTGTTGGTGACCATTTTACATCATAAATATAATCACTGTTATCCTCAAATGAATGCAAAAACTTTTGTTCCTGGGAAAAAACACAATATAAAGAGATTATCAATAACACTAAATTGACTAAGGGATGAATACAATGTTACATATTTTAATTATTTGTATTCAAACCATAAATCACAGGGTTACACAATATACTTGGAAATTTTTTTCATGGCATATATCTTACTGAAATATACATCCTACTAGAACACACCCGTATATCGCGGGTCCGTGACTGAATTAAAGTATATAACTACCGTATACGCAAGCTTTATTTTAGTATTAGTATTGTCATCTGATAAAGTCATGCTGATTATAAGATACACAGTTTTCTCTGCTTTCAAATCTTTCTGTTTGAACCCGTCGAACTGGAACTTATCAATTATTGATAATATTAATTATTTGGAAAACAAAAGGTCCTGGAATGGAATATTTTTTAATCAACAGCATTGTCTTATATTAGTTATAAATATTGAATTCTTTGATTCGCTGTTTTACGTCATGCCCGCTAACAAATTGAAAACTGTACCTATACGCCTTATTTTAGTCCAGATTTTTAGTATTCGTGTTGTTATCTTAGAAAGTCTAACTGATTAAAATACTACAATTGGTAACAATTTGACAATTAAGTAGTGTCAACCCTGTGATTATGACCCGTGTAATACTATATAGCATATTAATCCTGAATACACTGTTTGGTGGTGTGCCTGTCAGATGCGGAAGGTACAGATAAGGTAATCGGTAACAGGTGAATATACTATTGGTATCGGTATCGGACTCGACCCGGAACTTCTTAATTATTGGCAATATTAATTACGTGGAAAACAAAAGGGCCTGGAGTGGTGTAATTTTTAATCTACACCTTTGTACTATATTAGTTATATATAAAGTTGAATTCTTTGATTCGTCGTTTTTACGTGATGACGGCTGACAAATTGGACCTCATAATTTTAGTATTATAGATATGAGAATAGTAAGATAATATAAAACATATAAGCTTAACAATGAAATAACAAGAGTGCACGCACTGAAATGTTTCACCTTCATTGATATTATGTTGATAGTCCTCACATAATCTTAACCTTAACCAAGAAAACTAAAAATTGACCAATGAACCATATGAAAATGAGGTCATGGTAAAATGAACCATGTCAGACAGACAGCTAACAATTCTCCCATGCAACAAATATAGTTGACCTATTGCTTATAGTTTAAGAAAAACAAACCAAAAAACAACAACTTAACACTGAGCAATGAACCATGAAAATGAGGTGTGCGACTGACATATAATTCCTAAAATATTTCCATATAAAAAATAAAGTTAACCTATAGCATATAGAATTAGAAAAACAGACCAAAACACAAAAACTTAACTATAACCACTAAACCATGAAAATGAGGTCAAGGTCAGATGTCTCCTACCAGTTGGACATGTACACCTTACAGTCCTTCCATACATCAAATATACTTGACCTATTGCTTATAGTATCTGAAATATGGACTTGACCACCAAAACTTAAACCTTGTTCACTGATCCAAGAAATGAGGTTGAGGTCAAGTGAAAACTGTCTGACGGGCATGAGAACCTTGCAAGGTATGCACATACCAAATACAGTTATCCTATTGCTTATAATAAGAGAGAATTTAACATTACAAAAAATCTTAACTTTTTTCCAACTAGTCACAGAACCATGAAAATAAGGTCAAGGACATTGGACAAGTGACTGACGGAAACTTCGTAACATGAAGCATCTGTATACAAAGTTTGAAGCATCCAGGTCTTCAACCTTCTAAAATATAAAGCTTTTAAGAAGTTAGCTAACGCCGCTGCCATCTCCCGATCACTATCCCTATGTCGAGCTTTCTGCAACAAAAGTAGCAAGCTCGATAAAAATTGTACAAAGATGCATCCAAAAGGCTTTTCAGTATTTACCTTTATGACCAATGTCTTTATACAGACTTTCATTGTGTGAGAAAGCACAAAACATATCTGATTAACCTGATCGTCAAGTATAAAGCAGGGACTATTCAAATGAAATCAACATGTTATCATCAGATCCCTGAGTATGCATACAACATGCCTGGTATGCAGCTGGATATTTGTATAATGAAATGGCTGATTTTTCACTTATGTATAAGTTAACTATTATAAGTCCTACGTTATCATGTCATAAATTGCAGATGAATAAATATTATTCTAAGTTATAAAGAGAGCCCCAAAAAAAAAAAAAAAAAATACATTTCATTTAGATCTAAATGAAAAAATTCCAATTCATCCAACTTCAAAATTTGAAAATATAACTGTTTGAAAGTTTTGAAACACTAGAATCTATAATAGTCTACTTTAATGCTCCAAAGTTTGATTGTCCAATCAAATGAAGATGTTAAGAAATAAGGTGAAAAGTCAATCTGTCCTGGAACTTTATGGCAGTCTATACCAGTGATAGGTCCATGATGTCCTTCAAATCCTTCACTTATACCAGCCTTACTGTAAAACAAAAAAATATGTACCAAATAAATAAGTGGGATTCATTGTATAAATTAAGCTATTCCAGAAAAAAATATATGGTAGGGGGTAGAATGGCACTTGATTTCTTTTTATATTGGTGGGATCAGGTCATAAAAATCAAATTGTGTGGTAATGTATCCAAAGTAAAATGCAATAAACTATTTTCAAATTACCAACTTTTTACTCCATATTATGTAATTTTTAAACAGGTAACCTTCTCTGTGGTAGGATATCCTGGTACAAAGTCAACTAAGAGCAAGGTAAAGAAGTAAAACCAAGCTTTTAATCGGTACAATTTTGGGGGGAAATCAACTGCTTTATGTGTTTGATTTTACTTATTTTGGTCGCTGTTCCATGAGTACCAGGATGTCTGAACACAGAAAAGGTTACCTGTTGAAAAAATATATAATCCAGAGTCAAAAGTCAGTAATATGAAAATAGTCTATTACCCTATATGGGTCATGGCCATAAAAAAGTGCCTTCAAACACCTCCATTTTTTTCTTCTGGATCAGCCCTTATGATAATGCAAGCTAAACAATTAAAAATTCTAACCCACAATATGGCACATATGCAATAATATATGATATATTTCTGTGATATTTGAAGTTTACAATGGAAACCATCAGGAGATTTGTTAATATATTTAGATTACAACCCAAACTAAAAACTATTGAAAACAAAAAATCCTAATTTACTAATTTTAAACTATAGACTAAAACCTACAAAACAAAAAATGTCCATCAAACTACAAATACATCTGTTACCCAAACTATTTTGTCCCTTACCTCTCACCTCTGCCTAAATCGACAGACCTAAGTAGAAATCATGAGCATCAATAAAAGTGATAAATTATCTCCCTTTTTATGCCTCTAAAGTTATAAACAAAAGCTGATGATTATATGGTAATATTAGCAATTAAATTCATATCTTGTGTTAAATTTATATATTAATTCTAAGAAATGCTGAACAGTTACAAAAATTAAATGAATCACTAATTATTTATGTAAGGCAACAGATTATCTCCTCCTTACCATGACTGAATCACCAAATTGTCTCCCCTTACCATTACTGAATTACCAAATTGTCTCCCCTTACCATCACTAAATCAATCTTTTATCTCCCCTTACCTGCCATGTCTACAAGCAGTATACACTGTACATTCCTCACTGCCAACAACAAAGTTATTGACATCACCAGACAAGAAGGAGAAACATGTAACAGCTACAGATTTACTTTGTTTGAAATGCAGCTCCATGCTGTCCTGAAACCAATAACAAGATTCAATCAATAAAATATCATTTCACAAAAATAAAGAAAAAGTTATTTAAATCATATTATGCCAGGTCATAAGTTAGAAAAGTTGGAAAAGAAATGATGTAGTGTCCTAATTCATGATATAAAATCACTACACAAATTGAATAGTTTAATTTATCAATAAATAGAATTTTTTAAAGTTGCACTTTAGACAATGTCCTTTTTTCGTCCTTTATGTATCCTTTTCTATGAAAAACTACTTATTTTTTTTTTTATTTCAATTTTCTTTCAAAACAACTTGATCGTGACTAGAACTTCTTTTTACCATTTAGTTTTTTTTAATGGTTTGTTCAATGCATAGAGCAGGGGAAAACAATTATAGTTCAACAAATACCAAACAGGTTGTTCGAAAATGATAAAAGTATAGCATTTTTTTTATGTTGATACTTTTAAAAATTTAAACTCTGCATCATTTGAGAGTTATTGATAAAAAGTTAGAAATGACTTACCTGTGGTTGAGCTAACATATCCAGACTCCATGAACACATCTTTCCATCTGTAGATACACTGATCAAGTTGTGAGCATTCTGTGTTCCCACTACATTTACACAGTATACTGGATGCTGAAATATCAGAAACAATTTACATTTGACAAATCAAATACTATTCACAGATATTCTGCTGTCTTGTTAAATGTATGTGCCTTCTTAAATTTAAATGTACTGTACATAAAAATATAATTCAATGTTTTTATATATAAAAATGTGCCAGGCTTAGCAATTCTTTATAAAATATTAATACATGATTATATACTTTTGAAATATTTTTCTTTGAAAAATTACCAGAATCACATTTTATACCTATCAATTCAATAAATTACAGAGATTGACATAAATATGAATTGGGTGAAATGTTATTTAAATATTATTAGCTCTTTTTTCATTACTTTTATTTTCTATGGCCAGCTGTCTTGTTAAAGAGAGGTTTTGAGAGAACCATTTTCATTTTAGTGAATAATTTTTAATCTGTTAGCAAGGTGAGTGTTAGCAAGAAATAAATATAATATACTAACTGTGTGGGCAGCAGCAGACAAAGGAGTCCTCTGTATTGGGGTGCGTTTGTTTACTCTGTTATCCCATAACACTATCTGTCCTGAATATGTACCACCTACTATCAAGTTAGGGTGAAATTCGGCAAAGCACGATGACATAATGGCAGACTGAAATAAAAAACAATCTTTGATTATAGTTTGTTTTCTGTATGAAAGGAAGGGATAACCATGGCTTTGATGAACTTTTAGGTTTCAAGGCCGTACAGTATCCTATTGTTTTTAATTTTTGTATCTTTTTTGGTCTCCTGCAAAGAGATCTCTCATTATTGTACTCTTTCTAAAAACTAACCTGACAGTGGAACACATATTCTGGTGTTTGCTTTTTAAATTTCATGTTCCAAATCAATGCAACACCGTCTGGGTCGTGTGGTGAATCTTCATTGGTATTGTATGATGCTAACAGTAATTCTGGATGCTGAAATATATACAAATCATATTACTCATTCTAAATAACATTCAAAGTATTAGGCATCAATTCTAAGATTCTGTCCACTTTAATTTGAAATGACAGAGTATGGGAGACAACTTAAACATTCTTTTCCTAGCTACTTTTAGAAAATTAAAAGGTGGTTCAAACTTACATGTTTAACCCAGCCACATTCTGTATTTAAGTGACTGTCCCAAGTCAGGAGCCTGTAATTCATTGGTTGTCGTTAGTTTATATGTTACATATTTGTTTTTCGTTTTTATACCTAAATTAGGCCATTAGTTTTCTCGTTTTACATTGTCATTTTGGGGCCTTTTATAGCTGACTATGCGGTATGGGCTTTGCTCATTGTTGTAGGCTGTACAGTGACCTATATTTGTTAATTTCTGTGTCATTTTAGTCTCTTGTGGAGAGTTGTCTCATCGCCAATCAAACCACATCTTCTTTTTTTTTTTTTATTTATACCACCACAAATTAAATACTGCAATACAGTAAAAGAGTCATACAGAATAACAGCCAATGATTTTACATTTCTTCAAATTAAATTCTTATAGCTCATTAAATGTGTGTTTTGCATATCTCTTTTTTTTAAAAACAGCAGTCCATACCTGTTTAGACCAATCTAAACTAGTATTTGTTCTATGTTTGGACCACCTCTCATCATAAAATATTCTGTTCAACTTCAGTCTGTCTCCTGCTGACTCACTACAAAAGAAACACAACTCTATAACATACATCAGAAGTAAGAATCAGACAATTCAATAATCTATTTACAAGTTTACAAATTAAATAATAAAAACATAAAATCTAATATTGTTTTCTGTAATGTGATGTTATAATTTGACAAAAAGTTAACTTTAAAGTCCCTAAACAAATAAAGCTATGGATATTTAAAAATTGTATTACTTTTAATAAGTTATTAAAGAAGAATTCAAAACCTGTGGCTGGGGTCTGCTATAATTGTTTATTGTGTAATGTTACTAGCTAAATCAGGCAGTTGTTTTTCTCTTTAGAATTGATTCAAATTTTTATATCCAGTGGTCTTTAAATGTTGAATATATATGGTATGTGTTTTGCTCATTGTTGCAGGTCATACTATATTTTTCTACAAGAACTTACTCGTCTTTGCCCTCATTATCTCCCCCTGAATAATCCGTGTAGATATCTACTTCCTCTGTAAGCATCCTCTCAACAAGTCGAGCAGATTTACTGAAGAACGTCTGGAAATCCTCAGAATTCAGAATCTGTAGTTTCTCTTCCTCACTCAGTTCTGGCACTAAAATAATATTTATATTACATTGATATATAAGAAACACATTTTACTGTTCATTTGTCATAAATTTGGGTCATGCATTAGCTTTTTCAATTTCTTGTTTGTTATATCATGATCAAATTGAGAATGGAATGGGGATATGAGGATACTTATGTTGTTAGGAGGCACATTTATTTCTGAATGGCCCTTTGGTTATTTATAACAATAAAGGTGGAAAAGACATCTCCTATCTATTGAATGATAATTTTAGAATGGAATGACAAATATCGCAAATGATTTTTTCGTTAGACCTCATAAATTGCAAGCAAATTCCTCCAGATTATATTTTATCTATCAGATGATTCTATTACATAAGTATAAGTTATTTGTATAGCTCAATTTCACTGTGTTTCTGTGGGGGTACTTCAATGCTGATTAAGAAAGAAACTTAGAAATAAAGAAAAATTCACCTTTATATATCTTTTTTACAAAAATAACTTACCTGGTTTTTCTTCCTTTTTGTCCAAATCTTCTTGTGTCTGTTTTGGTGCCACCATTTCAACATGTGGCATCTTAGATGATGTTGGCGTCTGTGGCTGTGCTGCCATGGAATCTGTTTCTCCGTCCTCATCTGTATGACCCATTGGGTCGTCATAAGTAAGAACTATGTGTTAGTATTTAATGTTGCTGTCCAATAACAGTTTTTTCAGTATCATCATACAATAATAGTGCTATATTTGTACTTTTGCTAATTATATAAGAGACCTTTATTTTCTCTAAAGAATGTGGCATAAAAAATACATTCTGACATGTTGTTTTTAAAATTAAATTAAAAGATGTATCTACTTTGCTCTACATAAAGAATATAGTTTTTAAAGCATTAAAACTTCTTTAAATGTTCCTTTCTCACACTGTCACATCAAGATAATTTAAAGCTTAAATGAAAAAGTGTCTACTAATAAGACGGAAGGAGACCAGAAGAATGCTGAAAATTATCATAAGCTGAAAATTGTTGCTAAACCCGCCAATGCACAAATTTAATGTTAGCTCTTCTAAAGATTGGGACTTAAAATAATAAATATAGATAGAAGAAAATTGGTAGATGTAATAATGCTTGGGTGTACTATGATTTACCTAGGTACACATTAGACAAACATGTTTGATATTGTAAATGTATATACTATAAAGCACAGTTGGTATCAATACCTCCAAAAAATGTTTGTACCTAATACATAATTTTTTTTCTTCATGTAGTTCTTTAAATACAAATAACTATTATGAGAATATTTTCTATGCATCAAAAATAGGCTTCAACATGATGGTTATGCTTATAGAAGCATGTGGGAACTACCTATAAGCACTTATGCCACACATAATGACTTAAGCAAAATGTAAACAATGAGTTATACACTAATAGTATCTGACTGTCATAGAAGTTTTGACTGACTATATTTTTTACAAATATACAACAATCATTCATGTAAATGCACCCTCCAATCCATTCAAAACTCAACATAAATGAATATAGTGAATAAATAAGTGCAGATTTAGAGACCTCGATCATTAAATAAAATTTATTTTTAAAAGCCACAATAAACAAAATGCTATTACACAAAAAATTGAGCAGCAAAATTTAAACAAAAGACCAATGGTCGGAGCTTAAAAAGCAAATTTTCTGTTTTTCATCTGTAAGAAACAAAAATTATCTATACCATAACAGATCTTATGTCAATAATGTATTTTAAAACTTCCTTTTTATTATAATTGATAAAATAAATTTGCAGTTTATCTGCTGCCCATGTAAAAAGCTACTATATTTTGGAATTTAAAAAGTTTAAAGAGCTCACTCTGACATGACTGTCATTTAATTCTTTGACATCTCAAAATTTCTTATAAAACTTCTTATAAAATACTTAAATATTACAAGTTTTATTCTCTTTTTTTTTTTTATCAATTCTAATGAAATTTAGATAAAAGACTCAATGGCTAAGTGGCATAGAATGTTTCTTAAGTCTGGAAAAATGAAAGCAAATTCTTCAAACACTTCCATAATAGCAGATGCACATCTTCAACACATGCACAATCTTTCTGTGGAGTTCCAACAATCTGTTTTGAAAACTGTAAGAGAAGTTGATTATACAAAACTTGGACTCTATTTAATAAATTTGCAGCAAGAAAATATTCTAAAATTTGGAAAATGAGAAGATATTCCTATAACAATTTCATAATAGCAGGTGTACAACTTTGGAGTTGTAACACAATGAAGTTTTTTTCCCAGGCCACCCGCCAAACCATCCACTCTCCCAATTCTATAAGCTGATAACACATCAAAAACTTAGTCACACAAAGATTGTGGAAAAAACATCAAATAGGATGAGCTGAAGAGACTTTCAAATAGACTGAATCTTATTTACCAAATATAAACACAAGACCAACATAGAACATTCAATTATGGGCACATCTGTATATCAAAATACAAATACCCATCTATTTATGTGAATTTAGCAGAGATAGGTAACAGTTTTAGATCAGCACCAAATTGTGTACAGGTAAACAAAACAGTAATAGACAAAACAATGCATGTTTTACAGATTACAAACCATAGTGACATGTAAAAACAATACAAAATATCATCTACTGAGAGCTAGCTCACATCACTTTATCTCAAAACAATCAATTCATTTTAAAAATAAGATTATGTGGTATGATAATAATGAGTATGATTACCAAAGATACAACTTCTGAAAGAGAGGCAGTATATACTAAAGGGATATTCAAACTCATAAATCAAAAACATTCTGTTAATGTAATGACAAAAAACGGAAACAACCAGAAGAAATACAAGAGTCTAAAAAACACAATATAGAAAACTTAAGACTGAGCAACATGAACCCTACCAAAACTGGGGGTGATCTCAGGTGCTACAGAGGTTTAAGCAGAACATGTTCCACATTCAGCACCCTCAATGCCTTCTGTCTTATAATGGTTCCTGAACTTCAAGATAAGTTCTCCCATTAAAAAAAAATAAAATGGCATCTTACTTTTTCACTTTTTTTTTCAAATAATAAAAAAACAACACTATACAAAATATTACAAACATTCAATATCTTGCATACATGACTACAGCTAAAGCATACAACAGTGAGAAATGAGTACTGAAATATTGGAATATACAGATCGTATCAATCAAAATATGCATAACCCTGATCAAAATTCGTATTTTAATGAATAAAAAGATCTCTCCAAGTAAAACTAAGTTTAAAGAAGAGATGTCTAACACCTACAAAACAATCACATGACAACCACAAACAACAATGTACCTTCATCATCAAATTCATCCTCCCATTCAAAATCATGATGTATAAAGCGCGGAGATCCATGAGATCCATGAAGCGGGGAACTGTATTGTGATCCCCCTGAACATAAAGCCGCAATGAAAAGAAAATGGGAAGAAATCTTTGCATCCAATGTGTATGATGTGTTTGAGATTATAATTTTTTTTATACAGTGTTAAGACAGATAGAAATTGATGTGTATAACTGAAATATTCTTTACACAGTCAGTTTTACACACACAAAAAAATTTTTTGAAGGCAATATTTATATGTAATTTAAAATCTTTTGAGCAGCAAGCAAATATAGATAAGTTAATATTTTTCAAGGTTACTTGAAAAATAAATTATGCCTCTTAAATTGATTCATGAATTATGTTTTTGTTTTTTGTTCTTTACTCTCGACTTAAAAATATTTGTCATTGATAAGGCAATATAAGAATTAAAAAAAATCTTATTTGCTTTATATATATATGCTCTGTTGGTTTTTCAGTGCCACACTACCAAGTATTGTATCAATTATAAAAATACCAAAAATTAGATGCTTATGATTTTTATTTAATAAGATATTTAAAACTTGATGAATACATTTTTCAGTTTGCTTTAATAAAGTCACTACTGAATAAGAGTAAAAATCTGATGCAAAGGCACCTTCCACGATTCACATTACACTGAAAAACTAAAAATAGAACAGAAAAAAAAATGACAGCAGAGCATTTGACCTACCCCGCCTGGAACTGTCTCCGTCAGACAAGTTTTCTACAAAATATTGACAAAAAATATACTTCCCCAATAACTTAATACATTTATTTCAAAGACATTTGACATTTGATTTTTCTTTTTTCCATGATTTAAAATAACAAAGATTCATACTCCAGTAAATATTTTCACTGATGAAAATCATTTAAATTGTTATATCATTTCAGTATCAGAGAATTATTATTTGTCAAACAATAAAAAAAAATATAGAAAAATGGAAACAACTAAACTAAAAAAATACATTATCTATATAAAAAAAATTTAAAAAAACAACCCAAGTACATAAGGTCAATAGATTCATATTGCAAAAAAAAAAAAATGTTAGGTCATGTTGATATCATTTTCAGTTAGATTCAAAAACTTACTTATTTTACAGGTGTGTCTAAGATAGTACTTTTAAGTAGAATTTGTTTCTTAATAATGCAAGATTAATCACTTCTCACTAAACTCTCAACCATAAATAAATTATATATTGTATGCAAAATCATTTCTATTCTTTATGAAAAAAAAATAAAGCTGAACAACAGAAAATAACAACACTGAAAAGCAACAACAAAACATATGGTAGGATGGAAGGTGCATTTACATTCTGTTTCACAACTATTTTTCACATTTTTTCCCCAGTCAGAACAATTGGAACAACTTTAATGTAACCAAACTAATGATATCATCAAAGCAAAAAAAAAGTGGCAGTTTCACTTACTATGTGTATTTGTTATACATGAATATATGACGCTTGAAAAAAATCATCACCAAATACATGTATATGACTGTACATTGTATATAAACAAACACATACTACTAGTATGCCTTTCTGCATCCAAAATGATATTGCATATCATAGACATTTAAATATACTATAAGCAAGTTCTTTTAAATCTAGAATGGATGTGTAATTTTTGAAATATTCAAATTTATGTTTATAACTCAAGCAGTTAAGCATGCGATCTTAGCCTTTTACTTAAATACAATGGTCCACAATTTTCAAATACAGGTTATAAACATGCAGATTGTGTATCAGTTAGTTTAGATACTTAAGATATAAAATCATAACATCTTTGTTTATTGATTTAAATGTTTGTTTATGGTAACAACTGGTCTGTTTTAGATCCACTGCATCACTTAGAAGAGAAAAAAGTATTTACACATCAAACAATGACAAAGAATGTTATAAACATCTTTGTTTCTAGCTTAAAAGCAAAAATCATGTCAAAATCAATTGGAAATGAAATTGACATATCTTTCATTTATTTATAAGCACATCAATTGAATGAAATATGTGAAATGTGTAAAATAAAACATTTATGATTGAGTTTTGTATTTCGTTGCATTTCATTATAAATCAGATGGTTTTATTTACACATACTGGAGATATAAAGCTGAAACACCAAACCTATTTTTTTTACAATTTTTAAGAGCATAACATTGAATCACTAGCCAAAAATGAATTAAATACAAAACTACACCTGTTTTAAGCAGTTTATAGATTTGTGTTACATTGTCAAATTATTTCTGATTTTTCGGATTTTTTCCCTCTTTTGAGGACATAATTTGAGATCTTGTCTACTTCAAATTTAAGGTTTATAGTTTTCTTAGCATTTAACTACCAGATGATTTTGTTGAAGTACAATAAGGTAACTCAGGAGAATTCTCAAATTTGTCTTTTTTTCCTAATTTCAAAGGGACTTAACTCTAAATTGACAAATGTGAAATGTGTCTAATCTAAACCTAACCTATGTGAACATTATGTAAAGTGCTTCATGGCACTGTCTATGAATACTAAATGATTTAATTGAAGGTACACCAGTAATTGAGAAAAACAAAAAACTTTATCTTTATAGGCAGTTTAGGAGCAAAACACTGTTAAAAACTCAGAATATTCCAGATAACCTTCACCCATACATTATATGTATTTGATATATTTTTTTTTATAAATATAAAAATAATATATTTTGTTTATGAGCTTCATAAGATAGTCAATTACTGGTATATGGTTCATCTGAATAAATTTGTAAAATAAATAAAGTTAGTTGTATAATAAAATCTGAAGCAAGTTCAAGATTATCTTTGATATGTGATGAGCAATATTTATGTACATGTATCAATTGTAGAAAGCTTATAGAATATTTTTACATCTATAAAATACATACGCTTGACAACTGAAATAGACAACATAAGATATTTAAATTGTTACGGACAATCAACTCACCGTAGTAATCCCAAGGGTTTCTTCCTAATGTTTGCATTAATGAAAATATAATATTTACTACTAGGTGCTATGTCATATAAATAAGTTGAGGTGATCACAAAAAAACAAAAACATGGTAATAAATTTCATAAACTACATGTATACCAACAAACCCATTTGTAATGCAATTTCTAACAGTAATAGTGTTCAACAACATAATATAGAAGATTATAAACAAAACACCACAAAAAAATAACCCCAAAATGGACAGACCACATTTTATTCAAGTTTCATTGTGGAAAATAATGAAGTATTAAAAAAATATATACATGTAAAGCTTATATAAAACTTCAGTTTTCCATAATATCCCAAATACGCTATCAGTTTTGTCTATTTCCCATTAAAGATTAGCATGTCACCATGAACATCAAATTCCCAGACAAAAGTTCTTGTTGGAAATTAATTTTTTTTTGCATGTATTGTAAAAAGTTATATGTAGAATTTAAGACACAACTTCCCACATGGAAAATTGCAATATATCTTTTATGCATAAGCATAGTCTTTACCCTATTAAGCTTTGACACAGTAATAGATTACTCCATGACCTAAGCCATTTAGTTATTTTGTTTTTTTTTAAAGTAAATGTATATCAAACTACCATGCCTACATGTATATACAAAGTGCATTTGAAACACATAATTTAACATTGTTTGGTCAGCATGCTGCTCATCACCAAATGATTTACAATATGTCATACTAACACATGCATCAACATGATTAAAGAACAACACAAGCACCATATTCCTGCGTCATAATTATCTACTTGCCTTCCTTATCTAATGGTTCTAATATCGCAGTCTGTGTTTCTTTACTGTATGATACATTTTCTTTAGGTGGTATGCTAGTTTCAGATACCTTGGCCACTGAGAGTTTAACTTTTGGTTTTCGACTGCAATATGTAATAATATGTTAGTTAACTTTAGCTTTGATGTGATCTATAGCAGAAAAAACACATGTTGAAGAATGCACTTCTTCACTGATACATTTTTTGAGTACTTTACACTTCTTTATGATTTTTTCATGTCCCATTTATGGTCATTATTAAGGTCTTTCCCCTACATGGGAAAGACCTTATTGTTTTTCTAATGTTTTTTTTTCTTTTTCTTTTTTTTCTTCCAACATTTTTTTGACATGCCCGCCTCTTGTTTCTGTTGAAGTTATTAAGACCAAATATGGACCATCGCTAAACCTCACCAAGATGTATTACCAAATGACTCTGTTAAGGATTTCATCATCCCCTTTAGGAGTTATCTCCCTTTTATTGATTTTTTTCAACATGGCCCCCCTTCGTTGGTTTTAAAGATATCATGACCTTAATTGGACAAAATATAGATCTTATCATGATGTATTACCATATGAGGCTGAATAGGATTTCATCATCCCCTATGAGAGTTATATCCCCTTGAAACAATTTCGTTCCTTTGCATTTTTCTCAAAATGTATAAGAGATAGAATCGATTTGAAAACGGCAACATGTACAGGAACAGATGGCAATGTTAATGAACATGTACAATCATTTTGTTATTAACCCTTATAAGGAGTTATTCCCCTTGAAAAATTGTACATAATTTTAGAAAAATTGTATTTCGAGAACCAGAAGTCGTAGAGACTTGGGACCTTCACCAATAATCTTAAATTCATGTGACCTTTAATATGCACACAAGGTCAAAGGTCACCGAGTGCAAAAAAAAAAATACGCTGCAATTTGAAGCTTACATATTAGGAAAACGATAAGACTTTGCTACATACATACAGCGTATAAAATGTTCTTCTCGACGAGCTCTACATTTTATACATTAAGGTCAAAAATGTCCGACTGTCTGTTCAAAAGTTACAATGAGATGATTCTTAAAAGTATAGTTTTGTGTGTATATCTTTTAAAAGGTAACAGATAGCAACCTACTATAAACTGCAAAGATGATCAGTAATTCAAGACCTTCAATTTCATCCCAGGGGGACGGGTGGGGTCATTTAGTGCAAAAAATTCAAATTTCTCAGATGGTAAGGTTGTCGCATATCAAATGAAAGAACATAAAGCGTACATTTCAAATTTCAAATTGACGTCCCCCAAAAATTGGTTGGATGGGGTCATTGAGTGGAAAAAATAAATTTTCTTTTTAGATAGGGTTGTTGTATATCGAAAGAAAGGCCATGATCTGTACATTTGAAATATCAAATTCCTAACCTCCAAAAATTAGTTGGATGGGGTTATTAAGTGCAAAACTCAAACTTTCTGGAACATGGCGTTGTCGCATATCAAATGAAAGATCATCTTGTCTATGTTACATATATCATACTTCCGATCTCGAAAATGTAAGCGGAAGAGGTCATTAAGTGTAAAAAGCGAACAGTTTCAGAAGGTATGCTTGTCATATATCAAACAAAAGGTCGTACAAAGTACATTACGAGAACATCACTTTTACAGGAAAGACCTTTCAATTGTTTTACAAACAATTGAGATACTAGTGTTTTCTGGTCTGTGTGTCTATTCGTCCGTCTGTCCATCTTCAGGTTAAAGTTTTTGGTAGAGGTAGTTTTTGATGAAGTCGAAATCCAATGAGCTTGTAACTTAGTTAACATGTTCCCTATGATATGATCCCCCATTTTCACGGTCTACTGAATATAGAAAATGATAATGTGGATGAGGCATCCGTGTACTGGGGACACATTCTTGTTTTCAAAAGATATCACAATTATACAAATCAACATTTCACTTCAATGGATTCTTTTTCTTTCTTCAACATTTTTTGTTTAAATTACCTTAAGACAGTCTAATTTCACGATAAAAAAAGTCCTTAACACTACAACTTAAGAATATCTCTTTTTTTTTCTGATAACATGCAAAAAACAACCAAGTGACAAGTCCAGAAAGGTCCAACTATGAAAAAACATGTCTACATTCATCATTCCGGAGTCCATATTTGTTTACAAACCTAGTGGTGACAATAACTTGTTTGGCCTCTGTGTCTGAAGCAGATTTATTGGAATGTGTTGGACTTGGACTGGAACTCTTTGGTCCTACAAAAATATATCACCACAAACATGACAAATGTTCTTCTTTAATTATATCTGTTCTATCATTTTCAATTAGAAATACATGTGAAGTACATTGAAGGTGAGATTAATTGAAAATATATTATTAAGTTATTACATGTAATCATATTCTCTGTTGCCTCTGGGTTTTTTTTTAAAATTAAGTCACTTTAAATAATATGGATGATTTAGAGCTTGTTGTTTACTGTGTAGGCCATTGAACATGCTTCCCGCTATAATGTGCCTCTAATGCTTTTTTAGGATAGTATTCATTATATCATTCTCATCATGCTTTAAATTCACTAACTGTACAAATTAGTTAGAAAACCATTTAGGTCAGGTTAAAACAAACTGCATATTCTACTGCAAGTACATGTAGATAACCAAATGTAATTACAATTTAACTGGTTTTAACTAATCATTTACTAATGTACTGTGTATGTATACATTTAAGGTACAGTATCAGTCATCCTTATAATTAAAAATATAAACTAGGAAGATGTTGAATCTCATTTAGTTTAAATCTATTTAAAATACAATAAATTCTAAATTTCAAATAATGGTAACATACATGTACATGTACATTGATATTCATTTCTCTTCTCTCCTTTAAATGAACTAAAAGTAAAATTCTTAACAAATATTACCAGAAGGAGGAATGCCAAGGTCCTTCAATAATTCATCTGTTTCTGCTCTGAGATCTTGTGATTGAGCAGGCTTTGGTGCTTCATCAGTCTGTCAAAAAACGAGAAATCTATAAGATGTATTCTTTTATACACACTAAATAGAGACAAAAGAAAATAAATGTGTTTCTGGTAACCAGACAAACCCCATCTTTATTTACTTCTGACTGAACAAATACTTAAATAATACATTCTCAGACTGGTGGTTGTTGAATCGAACAAGTGAAACTGCGAGCTACTGCTCACTGATGATACCCCCGCCGCAAGTGGATAATATTAATAGTGTAAAAATATGCAAGTGTTCGGTAAACAGGAAGTTGTCGAGTGATGAATCTGAAAACGCATCACACGGTATAGCTGACTTATAAAAATCCTGAAACCAAATTTCAGAAATCCTTGGATTGTAGTTCCTGAGAAAAATGTGACGAAAATGTTTAACTTGGTTATCATGTGTAAAATCATACAAGTGTTCGGTAAACAGGAAGTTGTCGAGTGATGAATCTGAAAACGCATCACACGGTATAGCTGACTTATATAAATCCTGAAACCAAATTTCAGAAATCCTTGTATTGTAGTTCCTGAGAAAAATGTGACGAAAATTTTCAACTTGGCTATCATGTGTAAAATCATACAAGTGTTCGGTAAACAGGAAGTTGTCGAGTGATGAATCTGAAAACGCATCACACGGTATAGCTGACTTATATAAATCCTGAAACCAAATTTCAGAAATCCTTGTATTGTAGTTCCTGAGAAAAATGTGACGAAAATTTTCAACTTGGCTATCATGTGTAAAATCAAGACAAGTGTTCGGTAAACAAGAAGTTGTCAAGTGATGAATCTGAAAACGCATCACACGGTATGGCTGACATATATAAATGTTGATACCAAATTACAGAAAGGGTGGATGTGTAGTTCCTGAGAAAAATGTGACGAAAGTTTCATGGGACGGACTGACGGACGGACTGACAGACAGAGGTAAAACAGTATACCCCCCCTTTTTTAAAGCGGGGGTATAATAAAATCTGATCTATTGCTATAAGTTACAAAGCTATGAATCATTGTCTGTATTTGTCTATACTTTAGGCTGTCTTTGGTTTCAACTGGTTTTCAACATTTGTATTTGATTTTGGACATTCAAATATTTTGGCAGTGTGCATCACTGAAGAGGCATTGATTTTTGAAATACACATAAGGGATCTCCATTGATGAAAATTGAACGATGGAGGAACTTTCACCATCATAAACCGTATCTACGCTGTACAGTGTAGCACGATCGAAAGTATTTCATCCCTCCACATAAGGATAGGTGAACATGCTAATTCATTGCTTATTTAAATTATATATCTCTTTGAATTTTCATTATAAATACTATATAGAAGTATATATATTTTCAATAATCGCCGTTTGTAACCCTTCAAAGGCCAAGCCCTCATGCCCCCTCCATTTTCCTTAGTCGAGAACGACCAATAGCTATCACGAAGGTCTCCATGTAGTTTTCTTGCTGTTTTTTGGTAATTGTTATGGGGGTTAAAAATCATGTGGAGCTTATTTTTCACGGACACTGTCAAATTCAGAAGTCATGAACCCATTACCGTATATCTCTTTGAATTTTCATTATAAATACTATATAGAAGTATATATATTTTCAATAATTGCCGTTTGTAACCCTTCAAAGGCCAAGCCCTCATGCCCCTCCATTTCCCTTAGTCGAGAACGACCAATAGCTATCACGAAGGTCTCCATGTAGTTTTCTTGCTGTTTTTTGGTAATTGTTATGGGGGTTAAAAATCATGTGGAGCTTATTTTTCACGGACACTGTCAAATTCAGAAGTCATGAACCCATTACCGGTATGGCTGGTTTGCAGCAATGACAAAACGAGTCGTACGGGTTATGTAAAAGGTTAAAAAGATTTGTAAAGCAAACGTTGTCAAATGAAAAGGTTTTTAATGACTTTATGTAGCAAATCAATGCTATGCAACATGCATCTTTCGAGTCTGAATGAAACCAGAAACGCGGATGTATCAATTTGATTGTAAACTACGAAATTAATTCGGAATTACGATATGATATTTCTTTACATGAAATATTAAAAGTTTTTACTTTTTAACTTTTAAATTAATTCTATATTATCGTTACAATACAGCAGTACTCGAGTTATTTGCGATGAAATAATAATTACTGTTTTACGTCTTATTTTGTACTTCTTAAAATTTCATTTTTTTTTTTTTATGTTATTTTTTTTTATTTTCATTACCTTATGCTTAAAATTCATTTACTTTTAAAGGAGATTTATTCATATAATAATCCGGTTTGTTAAAAAAATCTTGATCGATTTATTTTGCATAACTACGTGCATTTGTAAACAAATCAAGGTTGGGCGGTAAATACCACCCCTGGTATTTACCAGTGGTATTTACCGGTATTTACCGCCCCGGACAATACTCCCCAAGTGGTTAATACTGGCAAATACTGGTCAATTGAAATTTTCATGGTTGTTTCTACTATTAATTGAAGTAAAAACTTGATAAAAAGTCAAATATACTTAAACTTTAATCTTTATGCATGTGTCAGCTTATAAAATTAATGAATTGGATATGTTTTATTCATTTATAACACTTATTCTTACTGATTTAAAATTTAGTTATTATGAATTATGATATTGCATACTTAAGATATATACAAATTTACATTTTATTTCAACATTTTTAAATTTATATATTTTTATTCAAAATGTATGATTTTACAGGTAATTAAAATTAAAGGTAAATTAAACTACAGGTAAATGAAGTTACATGGGTCTTTTTACCTATCACCTGGGCATTGCTAGGTGTGAAAATTTAATTACTAAAACAACAGCCTCCAATAAAAGTTGACAGTGCATGGGTTGAAAGTAATAAAATTGATATATGAAGACTCCCTTAAACAATAAATTATTTCCTGTCTATTTAACTGTGAGATAAAAACCTTCTTCATGCAGGAAATGGAAATTTGAAGAAGGGACAAAAAGTCTTTCTTTTACTATAATATTATGTACACATTAATCAATGTAGATCCCTGTTTGAATTTACAATAGAATTAGAAATAAAAGCATTTAAAATGATTTGAACACTTTCCTTATAAATTAGTTATTAATAGTAATTATAAATGACCAAGTAGATAGTGGTTTTTATAGTAATGACCACTCAAAATTCAATCGACCAGTATTTGCCGGTATTTCCCAGTATTTGCCAGTATTTCCCGGTATTTACCACTGGCATGGTCAATACTAGTATTGACCGCTTTTTTGCCAACCTTGAAACAAATGACCCCCCTTTTCTCTCTAAAGACTGTAATACGCGTATTTAAACCATACAATTATTTTCTCAAGCATTGGCAGAAAATTGATATTCCCCTGATTTTCTCTTTTTTTTTTTGTAAACTATTCAATAAGTCGGATACATAAATCATTTGGAAATGTTATTTATTTGAGGTCGAGTCGACAATATTCTACTTTCGTTTTTGACCTTGATTCTCTGAACACCACGTGGGCTTTGAAAAATGAACTTCAAAAGAGACTGTTTTCCATATTCTGAACAATATGATCTACTAAACTTTCTTTAATTTGACTGATATTATTCCATAACATAAGATTGTCATCCTAATCTGATTGTCTTCATGTTTTAAAAGCCAAAAAAAAGCCAACGAGTTAATGACCATCGGAACGTCTCTATTGTTATCCTTCAATGGCCACCGGAACGTCTCTCTTGTTATCTTTGAAAAGAAACGATGCATTCTGACTTTAAATAGACAACCAATCAGTGACCTGAATTCATGTGAACTATATTTAGCCCAAGGTAAACACTGACTTTTCATCCTTGTTTATCGTGACTGCGACTTTGCGACAATACGTCTCTTGGCTGCCTGTAAACATTTGAAAAAGATATTTTTTTCTTTTTGAATTTATATTTTTGTCAGTGAAGTAGCTGGCACTTGAAGCCACCGTAAACGGCGGATTTCCGCCGGCTACCGGCTTCAATGGAAAGCCCTGTTTGTCCTCCATTACTGAATATCACACAGGTTCCCGTAAAATTTTGACGTCATAAAACAAAATATATGACGCCACAATGGAAAAGTGATTGGTGTATGCGTCAAAAGTTCAAGTGGCCGGGTCAGCCGGGATTAGCGATAAGGTGTATTTTCGTCCAGATTCTACTAAGAGGGACCAGTTGGCAAACCTTTATTCATAAGGATTATATACCTTTTTATAAGAGGTGCAAGTTGGAAGGACTAAATTTAACAGGATTTAACCCTTATTCATAAGTTTGTAAACAAGAGTGAAAGGAGTCTGTGGCAAAGGCAAAGGAGACCAATTTGGTGTGAGGCGATTTGGCACTGCCAGATGGGCGAGTTGTCTGGCTTCTAGATGTAGGAGCAAGCTTGATTAGATTATTTGTTGGTAGCTTAACAATTTTTACACCATTGATGTTGATGAATAACTTGATACAAAATAAAAACGATAAAATTTATCATCATTTGATCATGATCCATGACTCATACTGTAGTTGTAAATTGTGAAAAAAAAATCAATGACAATATTTGTTCACACCTGTCTTGTACTTCGTGCACGTTCCTTTTCTTGTCTCTCTTTTCGCATCTGTTCCAGACGCTGCTTCTTTCTTTCTAATTCTGCCTTTCTGTCAGACATATTGACAGATTAGACCTTCCAATCTAGCACAATCAGTGGATCAAATTATGATAATTTTTGCAGACAAACCGGAAGTGAAATCACAAATAAAAGAAATATCTGTTGAAACCGGAACGGACACGTAAATAATAAACCCAGAACGTCTGATGAGCAGTAACTGCAGTTGAGCTCTTGGAATATTGCTGTCTGTGTCAAAATTTAGTTGCCCTTAGCCCCTTAGTTATGGGAGAAGAGAAATCGTCTTTCCAAGATATAAACCCAGTAATGCATTCTTAATATTACCCCTCAAAAATTAAGGGTAGGGTCGCCCTTTTCATGACCAACCAATATGTACACAATATTACAACAAAAGGCTCAGGGTCTGCTCTATGCCAAGGACTATACATATAAACAAAGAGTTTCCCAACTCTGTCTTTGAGGTGATAACTGTATTCTACGTTAAGCTCTGACAGCATCAATTGGTGATTTGATGGTCGCAAATTAAGTTTACTGGCGACACGTGAAATTCCGGGTCCATTTGCGCCCATTCACGTTCGCACCACTCATGTTCGCCCCCTTTCACTTTCACACCCTACATGTTGGCACCCAAAGTCGTGCTTGCACCCTACATGTTCGCGCCCAATTTTAATTGGTTTTGTGTTTAATAACTTTGTAATCAAGTTTTGGCAAGTGTATTCTTATAAGTATAATTGTTGTCATTGTCTCAAAATAAAGTGAGACCGCATTTTTTTTTTTTTTTGTGTTGAATAAATCTTAATCATGTTTCGGAAAGTGTATTGTTAAAAAAAATAATAATCCTTTCTAAATAAAGTCATGAGTGGGCCGATTCTGTCAAAGTTTTATTTTGTGTTGAATAACTCTTAATCATGTTTTGGTTATTGTATTGCTATAACTTTGTTTCACTGACTCGTTTCAAAATAAAGTGAGACTCTGACTACTTTTTTTTTTTGTGTGTTGAATAAATTTTATCATGTTTTGGTTATAATTCGATGCGAGGTGCGAACGTCTAGGGTGCAAAAGTGTATTGGGCACGATGGGACCTGATACCGCGACACGTTAGCAGAGTATTTGTGACCATCAAATCACTAATTGATGCCGTCATAGCTTAAAATACAATATAGTTATCTTCATTCTGATGAAACTGACAGAAAACAACGTTAAAACATGTATTTAAAATCTGTCATATATCGTCTGCGATTGCGCGTACATTCCATAGCATCAATAGTCATGAAAATTAGTGACATTATCCAATCAAAATTAACATTACAAACGTTGTTGCATTAGAATGAATGTTAATCATTCATAAAAAAACTACCGTAAGTGGCATAACCATGATAACAGTGTAAATTAATGTTCTGTAACGGTTCTTGTGTATATATATATAGTCTGACGTGTCTGATAATTATAGTTATCATGTTTCTTGCATTGGGTACCACTACTGGGTTCTCTTGGAAGTATGTCTGCCATGGTGGTCTTATTATAGTAGTCACCTGGAAACATGCTTGCCTTCAGGGCTGGAGGTCATGGGTTCAATGCCTTGCTGTCAAAAACCTTGGTATTTGCTGCTACTTTGTTCATGGCAAGTGGGATTTATTAGTAATAATAAATACTATAGTCCCTAAAGACAGAGACATGTGTCAGGGTAAGGAGAAATGTCTTCCTGCAAACTGTTACCTTGTGAAAAGCACACAAACAATCTGACAGTACAGTTTGAACAAAGCAGGGTTCAAATTCATATAAAAAATTTATTAAAAACATATTCTCATCCTGAATATAAACATTCATATTGCCACTGGATGTTACGCTGCCATCCATCAGTCTAATTTCATTTTGTAGACATACATGTACAGCCAAGTCATGCAAGTTTCTCATTTTGAAAATTCCACTACAAATTTCAACTCAAATCAAACAAATGAAATGATTTAAAGTTGTTAAAAAGCATACAATACAGTTGAACAAAGCTCTTAAGAGCTTTTAAAACTGATATTCTAAAGGTAAAAACATTACAAATAACATCAAACAAACATGCAAACATGCATGACAAGCAAGAACACAGATATAAGCTTATCAAAACATACAATGCCAAGCAAAGCAATAATAGCAGAAATTAAAAACATACATGTATTAAAGTCATCCATGTCATCAAAGCTACAATCTAATAAATATATTTTGTACTAAGCTTAGCAGATATAAAATTAATATCATATGGATCTACAAAAATATACTACAGAATATTAAAGCATATGATTTTTTTTATTCTTGATTTTCTTCTTAATTTATTTCTTGTTTGAAAATGGCTGGAGTTTTTTTTATGGGTATGAAATAATATGAGGCAGGCATTACCTGTAAATGGGGACGAAGTCTTATGAATTATTATTTTGTAACTTAAATATTTGTTAAAAAAAAGAAACGGAAATACCGTAACGTTTCCGATTTTGGTTCTGTTGTAAGGGATTTTAGTTGTGACGTTATTTAAGTTATGACGTCATATGCAATGTAAACAAAGAAACGCTATCATCAGGTATTGTTTTTTTATATCAAGGAATTATTAAAAATGAAATTGGTATTGCGTTCGATCTTCCTGTTACTAGACTGATAAATATATATTTTACTCGAAGTTTCATACAAACGATACCAGAAAAAGGAAGTACATTGTAGATTTCTGCGCAGATGTGGGAATTCAATACATGACATAAAAAAAATTGAACGATTTTGAGTTCATTAGTACAATGAAAATAACGGGGAAATTTTCCAGATTTTTTTTTTTTTTTTTCTACTGTTATTGGGGACTTCGTCCCCATATTATATACATGTATTAAGAAATTATATTTTTTTAAGAAAATCACTGTTTATAGGAAAAAATTTACTTTATTTCAATATTTGTATATATGTAGATAAGAAGATGTGGTATGACTGCCAATGAGACTAATCTTTATCCAAGTTACAATTTGTGAAAGTAAACTATTATAGGTCAACGTAAGGCCTTCGACACAGAGTTTTCGCTCATACTGAACAGCAAACTATAGACGGCCCCAAAATGACGAATTTAAAACCCTTCAAACTGGAAAAACTAATGGACTAATCTAAATAAAAACCAGAAACTAGAAATACTTATGAACCACATCAGTAAATGACAACCAAAACTTTTATACATTTGTATAATTAAAATTTGTAGATTACCATACAGATGTTGTAACATCTTTTAGAAACTTGATATACAGGTGCACTATGATGTGAACTTATAAATTATATTCCAAATTATCACAACAGCTTCACAATGTTCATATTGTTCACTGAACAAGAAACATGATAGTGCAAGTAAGGGGCATGGTGTTCTTTGGACACATGTATATATATTAACTTTTTTATATTCTGTTTTAGGAACTACTGAAAGAGGTTATGAATGAGGTTATAGATGAAGTTACTTTAGGGTTATGTTTTGAAGTCCACAGAGCATATAAAAAGGGCACTTTATTCTTAGCTGACACAGACCCAAAGTAAGTAAGATATAATAAAATCACAAACAGTGTAGTAAAGATAGATTTATTAGATAAACTAGTGCAAGATAGTCTAATTTCATTATTTTTGAGAATTTCAAATTAGCATTATTCCATTTATGTATTATATATTTTTTTAAAACTGAACAAGTATTTTCGATGTTGCATAAATACAATATATAACAATGAAACATGGTAAATCATATATTCCATTATTAATAGATTTCAAAATTACCATAGATAAAATACAAAATTAATTAAGTCTGTACACTTTCATTAACTGTCTGAAATATCATACTGTAATGATTTATTTTCCAGATCACAAAAAGACTTTGGTAAGCCTTTCTTTTAAGTACTGGAATGCCAGGTTTTCAAAGCATGGGAAGCAGATACAAAGGGAACAATCAAAAGAAATAAGTTGAAGAAAACAGACACACCATCGTCTAAAAAAACCCAAACCAAAACAGCAAACAATGTTTCAAAATATCAATACACAGAAAACTAATAATCAACACAATCCAACCAAAAAGTTGAAACTAGGAATTATTTTGATTTGGAATAATTTTGAATTCTGAAAAATTGATAATAAATGTATAATGAAAATAAACCCAATTTTGGAGTGTTAACCATGCATGCTAATGATTTTTACAATTACAAATTTGAAAAAGTAACTATTTACAAGTTATAGGTGTTTTCTTCCAACAGATTTGTAAATATTTTCTTTTCAGGGAGTATGAGGATGTATAAATAATCGAATTGATAGACCCTGTTACTATGTTTTAAGTTTTTTTCACTTTATGAATGAATAAAGATTTGATGTCATATGTTGCTACACATATATATATATATATATATATTCTTCGTTCTTCAGTCATGATCAATGTTATTAATTTTGTGTGCTAAATAAATGTTTTGTCCTTTTCATAGAAATTGTCGATAGATTTGGTGTGGATGTGTTTGGACAACTGCCTACAAAGAAACAGTTTGAATGCATTTGTCCAAGTTGTCACAGAAACATGGCTGCATCTAGATTTGCTCCCCATCTTGAAAAGTGTATGGGCATGGGCAGAAACAGTTCTAGAATTGCAAGCAGACGACAGGCTGCACAACTTGCCAGAGAATCAAATGACAGGTAATTGATAAGACAATCATTGTAACAAAAATTGTCTATTTTCATGTTGGCTAAGTACTCTGGAAGTAACATTCTTTACACATATACTATGTATACACATCACGCTTTATATCATGCATATAAAAACTTTCTTATGAAACAAAAATAGAGTAGAATGTCTACATCTTATTAACCAATCATTACCTCTAAGCTACTTTTTGATTTTTTATTGTATGATTGGATTGCTGTTTTGTTGATGAACATTTGTATACCCCACATGTTACATTATAATTTTCTTTTGGGACTTTATGCCAGGAAAAGGTAAAGGTGGAATTTGACCCCAAATAATTAAATCTGATTTGATGTTTGTGCTTTGTTTGTTTTGCAGACCATCTAGTGCTCAAGGTAAACGTGACAGTGATGAAAGTCCTGATGATGATAATGATGTAGACTGGAGCTATCATGTTGATAAAAAATGTAAGTCATCGAATAAAGTACAAATATGTCTACAGAATAATGATGTAGACTGGAGCTATTATGTTGATAAAAAATGTAAGTTATTAAATAAAGTACAAATATGTCTACAGAATTATGAATTAAAAAAGATAACACAAATTACCAAAAGTATAAGACAGCACAACAGATCACAGCAACTGTCAGCACTTGATTCCTATTAGAAAATAGACTATCAAACACTGACAACTAAGAACAATCATCAAAATCTCTCATAAAAGTTTAATTTAAAGACAAAAACAAGATGGAAGATACCAACCAAATATGTTAAAATGAGAATCAGTTATTGAAAAGCAAAGAAAAATGCACAAAACTAAAAACAAAATCCCATACAACAAGACAACTGACTTACAGATATATGTTGTATTGATAATCCAAAATAACTTTCATCATTAAGTCAGCTAGTGTTTAAGGGAATACGATACAGTATCAGGGGCAGATAATAATGTTTTCAAAACATTTCGTGTTTTTTCGCGACGTTGGTACCCAGAACGTTGTAATTTTGCGATGTTTCTAATAAGAACGTTAACATTTCGCAATGTCGCTTTAAATGAAGTCATCTTTTCGCGGAATATTCACTGACGTCATAATCAGGTTGCACGAATTTAAAAAAAAGAACCTGCTAAAAAAGCGACTATGTCGTTTCTTAAAGACGGTAAATCTGCCGAAAAGCATTGATATCAAAGGAAATACTGGAGATCAACAAAAATAAATCAAATACAACTTTGCATGACGAATTGAAGAAAAGGTAAAAGACGCAGAAGAGAGTTCTGACAGTATAACATGGAAAGACGGAAGAAGAATTGTGGAGCTTTTTTAGTCTGGTAAAAGCACTGAATAACTGCTAAAACTGTACGGCCAAACGGAATCTGCTCAACGTACTAAGAGAAAGAAAAATTGCAAGGATTTCGGAGTTATCCTACTATTCGTTGCTTGAACTGTAGCATGCTGAATAACATTTTTTAAACAAATAAGACACATTACGGAACAAAAGGACCTGCTATTTTTGACATCAGCACAAACATGATAAAAGCTGCAATAGCTAATTATGAGTATAGATTTTATATAGATTGGACCGTTGGTTTTCTGATTTGAATGGTTTTACACAAGTAATTTTTAGGGCCATATTTGCTTGCTGTTTGGTGTGAGCCAAGGATCTGACCGTGTTGAAGGCTGTACCTTTACCTATAATGGTTTACTTTTATAAATTGTTACCTGGATTGGGAGTTGTCTCATTGCCACTCATACCACATCATCCTATATCTATTAATAGCTGCTTAACATCCAGCGGCAAATATTTAATTGAACATTTATGATATCAACATGTTATTTTAATGAAACTAAAAGAAATGAGAAAACGTATGAACCCGTGATTAATTAGAAAATTTTAACAAAATATATGGCGCGTAGGGTGGCCGAATCGGGTCTAGTGTTGGAAGATTTGAAATCCATACACAAAAGTCATTACTACGGCGTGGTGTACAGCTGTGCAATATTTTTCATGACGAGAACATTTATTTTCATGCATTGATAATGAAGTCAATAATACTATCTTCAATTGAAAGATAATCAGAATCAAAATAGTTTGTGTCTTTATTTTTTTCTTCTTGTATAGCATTGGACAGACTGCAAATTGAATGGTGAATTGTTATTGTGTGGCCGAATTTAACAGACAATCAATAAAATAACAAAACCGACTGCATATGCGAGACCCTCATGGCTGGACAAGGTCGTACAACACCCCTATTCGTAAATAAAATTATAAATAAAGGAAGTCTCTCATCCTGTTCTTGACTTGCCTTGGTACATAAAAAAAAAATGCAGAGTTTAATTGATTTTTTAAAAATATATGATATTACATGTATATGTGTATGTAGAAAAGGTGTCAATAAAAGTCTGTTAAAAAGATTTAAAAAAATTACATTGTTGTCGTTTTTGTTTTGAATTTAAGCAAAATATTGTCAATAGATGCAGAATTGTCACACGTTAGTTTATTTCATTGGTTTATTTTTTATGTATATCAATCTGGATGTTATAGACCAAAACAAGAAAACGTCCGTTCACATGCTGTTAAAAGGGCTTGCAATGCAATGGTGTCGTTTGTTATTGTATATCGTATTTGTATTTCATTCATTATTTTGTACTTAACTCAGGCTGTAAGTTTCCCGTTTCAGTTGTTTTGCATTTGGGTCTTTTCATAGCTGACTATGCGGTATAGGTCTTAATCATTGTTGACGTTACATCTTTGTTATTTGGTCTCTGGTTGATATCATTTGCCTCATTGGTAATCATACTACGTCTTCTTTTTGTATAGTCATCTCCCTTTTGTACTTCAATGTATTGAGAGATATAAATTGAAGTATCGACAAATGTACACTAATTGCAGACAGACAGACAGATCAGAAAGTGTACACACGTTAAAACTCGTCGCTGTCAAGCTGATGAGCAAATATGAAGTCATGCAGAAGCGTTGTTTCTGAGAAAAGTAACACAATTATAGTTAGGCGATCGGACAGAAGAACGAATAAAGTGTTTTTAATATAGCTTTACTTCTAGACAATAAGTACGCCAATAATCATACAGTTACTCCATATGAAAGGTAATGCAACTTATCTATTGATAAAGACATCCTTGAATATTATTCTCTAATACTAGCTGCTGTACTTCCTATGAAATGTTATACTACAACTTCATTTTCAGTCGACTGAGGCAATTATGACATGAAATTGCACAAAACAGCTCAAACTATAGAATAAGAAGTACTCCTTATAATCTAAATTTGAAAGATGATTATCTTTTGAATGTAAAAAGACAAAAATCCAAGTACGTCGGGCCATTTAAAGCTGACAGGTTTTGTCATTGTTGACGGTTATACGGTTGTTAATTAATGGTATCACCTCACTTAATTTATAGTTGGTTCACATTTTGCCATGTTAGGGCCTTTGCAATAATGTTGGCTATCCTCTTTCGGTACATGAAGCAATTTAAAACTAATGTCGGATGGAGCTGCACCTGTATACTTCTATAAGATTTTTCTGTTTTGCCGTACATTTGACAAAATAATCTGCTGGGATCATTTTTATTATCTTGTTTTTTTTTATTATGAAAAGGTTCCTGTCCAATTCCGTTTCGTAAATGTTTAGCCTCATGTTTAGCACAAATGTTTAGCGATTTTACGAATAACCATCTTATGAATTTTTATGATAAGTATCAACGCTTTGGAAAACACCTTCATATACTTGGCAGCATAGTCGTGTGCGGCGGGAATGATTACACGACGTTGGTGCGATTAAAACTTTATATAGCGTAATTTAGCGCCATACTGACAGACGTCGTAAAAAATTAAGGTATATGGCTTTTATTGAAAAAACAAGCACATGGACCCATATTTTTTTCTTTTACAATCAATCAAGTACTGTTTCAAGAACACTTCGCCAAAATTTCAAGAAAAAATCAACGATCAATTTTTTTCTGCGCTTCCAAAAAGACGCAAAAATATGGTCAATTTCTTTATTTCGCATATATCAATCTAAATCTGGAAAATGATGATTTGGTTTAACCTTAAACTTGTTTCAGCATATAGATGCCATGGATCAAGGGAACGTTTTACAAAAAAACCCGGTTTAGTTATGACTTTTTGTTCAAAAGTATTGTTACTTTCTTTAAAAGTCATTATTTATGAATTTTCAGGAATTTTCTTCCAAATATCCAAATTTCGAACCAAATTATCTCAAAAAGTAAGTCATGAAGGTACTTTTTTCTTTTCATATTTGGAAAGTACACATTAAAATTGACCTACTCTCAAAATTTTAGGAAAAAATCAACGAGGAATCTCTACTGTATCGTATGCCCTTAATATAAAAAAAAAGAAAATTAGAGACATAAATAAGCACTTTTATGAATGGTATTTGTATCATACAGTGAATGAAGACATAATTTGAGGAAAATAGTGATATGAAGCTGATAAAAAAGATGTGTTCTTAATTTTTTTTCCAGTGAAAAAATTAAAGAAAGACAAGATGACAAATTCACCAAGAAGAAACAAAAACAAGATTAGAAATGGTATTTATTATAAATGCATACCAGTCACCTTAACAAACTGAATTTAGAAACCCTCATCTTATATATGAAAAAATCCCCTTTGTTGTTACATGGCACTATAGTAGCCAAAAATACAGAACGTCCTTAGTCAAATCTCTTGCTAATTTAAACTATACACCTTAAACAAGATAGCTACCATATGGTAGTAGTATTCAAGAAAAAAAGTCGGATGGACTCCCAAGTCAAATTGTATGACACCTATTCCTTCAGATTGTTATCTTGTTATCTTGTGAACTTGCACTTGAAAAATCATGTTCAGCTTGTTTGTCAATAATTTGTGAATAATAATCATATCACGTTAAAAAATTCTCACCCTGATAATTCAATTGATATTTGCCGCTTGTTGATAAAAATTCTATCAGATAACATTTATAATGTTGCATTACATGAAAATCTTGGTGACTTTGATAATCTAGAATAAGATTTGAATATCTGACAGACTACAAGAGCAAATGGATATGAAAAACTTGCAAGCAGTTTTTCAACTTTTATCTTACATTTTTGGACTTTTTCCATGTCCATTTCTGTGATTTTAGAAAAACTTATGGTAAGGTATTGAAAATTGACATGCCCACTCTGTTAAGTCTTTGAAATTTTACAGTTTCTCATTGAAAATATGCAAATATATATATATATTTATATATACATGTACAAGTCTAAATTGAAAACTATATTCAAACCTATGATTGCGTTGGATAAAAACCAGAATTTTTATACGTATGCATGTAAAACAAATTTCGTTGTAGAAGGGTCTAAATACAGCACAAACAACATTTTCCAAAAGACCAAAAAAGTGAAAAAGTATATTTTAACAAAACACATTTGACAGGTCGAACAACTGATGTTCTTAAACCCTGCTGACTGCCATTGGCGATTGCCAAATAAATTGATCACAAGATGTAACCAAATGGATCTTAATATGAATTTTATACTAAACAGAAAAACAATAAACTTGCAGCAAAGATGTTATACCACAAACTTATATATAGACACTTATGTTCCTTAAATGGAAGAAGTAAGGATGGTTTCAATAAAAGAAACAAATCAAATTCTTTAAAATTTGTATTCTCTATTTTTCTTCAAATGCAAGTCAGATAGCAGTACATATATACATGTTATCCTCCTGAATATATGTGTAATATTTGCAGTTGGCAATCAGTTAATTTATGATTACAAATTTTTTGCACCTCTGTATTTATTGTTTGCAATTTTGCAGGAGACAGTTTTCTGGAAAGATCAGTAACTCCTGAACCTAATTATGAAATGATGACAATAGGTTTGTACATGTACTACAAGTTTGGTTTATTAAAGATAGTACTTTAAATAGATCAGTTAATAGATAACAAAGAATTGAAATACATTTATATTTGCTTTCTGAATAAAAGCAGATGGAGAAAATACACCAATGAGAAGGCAGTGCAAGTAAAATTTACAAAAAAATGTTTTAGGAATCAGAATGTTAAGTGTTTTAAATATGTATGTTACAAAAAGACGAACTCAGCAAAATAATGAAAATGAATATAGATGAATCCTATCGTGCAACAATTTATAAGCAACAACTTGCTCTATAGATGAATGTGATGTTGTTGACATTTTATGATTGATATTTGGTTCTTTTTTTAGATGAAAGAAAGAATCTCCTGACACATGTAAGTTCTCTATCATGTTTGAAAGTATTGTTTCAGTAAATATCAGCCTGTAAAACTATTTTGTAGATAAAACATCATGATTGTGTACTATTTTATAATTTAAGAAATGTTATAATACTTTCTTTTGAACTGTTATTCAAAGCGGACTTCAGAAGTATGATTTACTTGTGTCCAATTTAATTTACTTTGAGTAAATGTTTTTTTAAAAACTAAATTGGAATTATTAGAAAGATTTCTTATTGTGATTGTTAAACAGTTTTCCTGTCTATATTCTTTACATTGCAATATTCCAAATTAGTTTTGGAGTTTCAATTAGCAAATCATAGACTTTGAAAGGGGCTGATTGTATCATTTTGTAATCATTGCTCAGAACGTTTCATTTTGTATTCATGAAATGTATGATACATGCTGGCAAATCCTGTAATACAAAACAATTATCTCCCAATTATACATGCCTATTACAAGATAAATGTTTACAAGTTAATTTATTTATAATTAAGAATATATTGTAGTTACAAAGGTTTGCATTCTAATAAAATATTCAGCAAAATAACCCATTTAAGGATGTACTTAAGTGATCTAAGATAAAATTGAATAAATCAAGAATTCAAAATTGATACTTTGAGCTGGAAAAGCACTAGTTAAAATCAAAATAAGCAATATAACATATTGATAGGTCATGGAGCTCCTTTTCAGGATAGTATGGAGGGAAAAGGCTGACTCAGACTTTTACCTTATATTTGCATTGGTATTATTTGGGTCTCAAATGTAAAGGAAGAAAATCAACAATCTGCTTAAACTTTGTCAAATGACCTTTTATGAGCTATTAAGTCTTATGTTAAAAGATAAATAGGTGTTATGGGGCAAAATATTTTACCTTGTGTTGTATGGAAAAACACTGAGGAGTCAAAATTACATCCTAAAGAATGGATATAAAAAGTAGTGACCATGAACATAAATTCACTAGTTTTGCTTTACAATTAATAAAGAAACCTCTTAATCAGATAATTACCGAAATAACTCTATATTTCAATACTTATATATGATAAGTATATGTGTTTGTTTACAGACTTGTGGTGTGATATCAGAACATACAAAGAAAATGTGTACAAGGTACGATCATTAATATTCATACAACTATAAGTCATAAGGTTTGTAAAATCACAATATTGGTAGTTTCAGTCATCTTTATGGCACTATTTGCTTTAATATTTGCTTTTAGTTGGTCATGTAGAGAGCCAATGAAGATGAGCCAATTCGTCCAAATGCGCAGCCATATAAAAAAAAGGTGTGGCATGATTGCCAATGAGACAACTCTTCACACGAGACCAAATTACACTGATATTAACCACTATAGGTCACGGTACGGCCTTCAACAATGAACAAAGCCCATACCGCATAATCCGCTATAAAAGTCCTGGAAATGACAAAATAAACAATTCAAATGAGAAAACTAACGGCCTAATTTATGTACAAACAAGAATGTGTTTCCAGGAAAGGGATGCCCCACTCATTTTCAGTGGACCGTGAAATCAGGGTAATAACTCATATTTGGCATTAAAATTAGAAAAATCATATCATAGAGAACATGTGTACTAAGTTTCAAGTTAATTGGACTTCCAACTTAATCAAAAACTACCTTGACCAAAAACTTTAACCTGAAGCGGGACAGACCTACAAACAAACGGACGGACGAACAAACAAACACACAGACCAGGAAACATAATGCCCCTCTACTATTGTAGGTGGGGCATAAAAATGAACGAAAAACATATATGTAACACATAACAAACTGTTTGGCATTCAAATGATCTATGAAAAATATCTTATATTTTCCAAAGAAGGAGATAATGATAAGGATTGCTTTATTATTTAACCCTTGAAATGGTAAACTTTTTCAATCTCTTACAAACTGTTTTCATTTTATTGATCAATGAATTCCATAAGAAAAACTGGTAAATTTTTTAAATATTTAAAAGATTGTTACTCCAGGAAAAACTGCAGTTAAGAAAATTTCATTCTTCTATTAGCAAATATTTTTTTTATGTTTTTGAACCAAGAACTCTTTTTAATTACTCATAGTCCTGTTCAGATTTTATCATGACTAAAAAGAAATGGTTTGTTTTGACAGATCACATAGATGTCCTCAACATTCAGATGAACAAAGAATACAAGTTAGACAATTTCTAATGTAAGTAACATTCAGTATATGGTTCACAAGTAAGGACAAGTCTTGATAATCGGACTTTTCAAGAAAGATGTAATATGATAAAAGGCAAACACAACATTTAAGTTTTTATCGTTCATACAGGTATTTTTACTATCCATAATTTATGAAAAAACAGTTTAACAGCATAACCTTAAATTTCTTAATGTATTTTACTGTTTTTATTATTCCATAAAAAAAATTGAATATACAATATCTATGACAGATTGTACCTGTATTCTTATTTTTATGTCCATTTGTGACATATAATCCTGTTGATCACATTTTTATTTGTAACATTAAAATATTTTAGATCAGGTGATGATGATGTACATATAGATATTGATACATTAGATGACCCAGATAGTGAATCTGTCAGAGACGCATTATGGGAAGAAAACTCAACGTCATCTTCTCCTGCTGGATCTATTGTATCTACTACAAGTAAGTAAAACTAAAGACACAAAGTACCAATCTTAGAGTATCCACAGGTACTGAAACCTAGTTCAAAGCCAATTATAACCAAGAAATAAAACATATTTCCCGGACCTAAATATCAATCAGTGCACATTCATAAAATTGACAATAGAAATGGGGAATGTGTCAAAGAGACAACAACCTGACAATAGCACAGACAACAGCAAAAGGTCATCAATAGGTCTTCAATGCAGCAAGAAACTGATCAAGTGTAAACATTCAATAAACATTATGAGAAAAAAAATCCCATTTTAGAGAATGCATAAACTTAGTTTTATGTCTTTTCTTATGTAAGTATGCTAAATCATAATGCCCTTTTCAAATTTTAAGTTTGCAATGAAAATGCCATTCGAGAGATTTTCACCTACCTTTTTAATTTCAGCTGAAACTTTATAAAGTGAATAAATAGAGGAATTAGTTTGCTGTTTTAAAACATAGAAAATATTTTATTATTGTCTTTATCTGAACGAAATAGCTCAAATTGCAGTGCGTCTGAAAGCATTTGTTTTATACAGGAAAGCCTATGTAATGATTAATCATGACAGAGGTACCTTTGACACCAATTACCTCATAGATTTATTGTACAATGTATTTATTTATATGCCAACATTTATTTACCTACTTGTATCAAATTTTCTTCAGGTTTAGCCATTAAAAAACGTCCAGCTCAAAAGGCAAGTTCAAAAAGTAAAGTGAAGAAGAAGAAACCAAATCGACCAATAGAATCTATACATAATAATGATGAATTATTAGCTAACAGTAATTTATATGACTTTGAATGATTTATAATAGTTATTTGTTAAGCTGAATTGTGTCTTTAATGCAGTGAATCTTTGAAAAAAGTAAATTATTCTATGGTTCTTTTAAAAACTATCTACCTAGCTTTTGCATTTGTGTGGTGTTTTAAAAAATATTAGAAGCAGCTGTCATTTGGATATCAATATGTCCACTCAGTTATTAAGGCTCCATGTTTTTGCTTTACATTGATTGCCTCTTAAGCCTCAAAATGAAGTTATGTTGAAGTTTTACCCCTGAAAAGAAACAGAAACTTACTTCATTTTGTACTTAGTGTCCCTATATGTTAATAATAGTCTTTTATTCAAAGCAATACAGCTTTTACATATTAATAGATTCACTGTATTACAGACACAATAGTTAAAGTCCCAGTGACTATAATTTAGAATTTGTTGTATTATTCCAAAGTCTTTCTGTGTGTAATTGTAATCTTTGTTTATGAGGGAGTGTATACAATGTGTAATCAAATTACAGTTTTTTTGTTTTACAACGAGAAACCCAGAGACTACCATGTTGATTTCTATAAAAATAGCAATTTTTAAAAGTACTTTCTATATCTTTTTTAATGATCAATACTTTTTTATATATCAATAGATGAGAGGAATTGAACATGTGAAATGCTAATACATTATTGTTAATTTGAATTAATATACCCTATTCTAGGAGTGGGGGCTATACTGCAATCACTTTGTCTTACCGTCTGTCTGTTTAGCAAAAAATATATTTGTCACATATTCTAGGGTACTTACAAAGAGAATGAATTTATATATGGTTAGCATCTTGACAGTGCAAGTTGCTGATACTATGAATTTTCAATATGTTTTATTAACTTCATATTTTCATCACACAATTCTCCACTTCTATTGAACAGAATGACTTCCTTTTTTGGTCAGTAGAACTGTAAAACAAGTGTGCATTTTGGATTTGTCAGACGCCAGCAATGATCTGTAATGTATAAAACACTTTTCTGATCTATCAGACTCTTATTTCCTGTATTCATTGCTTTATATTATGAGTAGGGTATGCTTAGCACAACAAAGTGTGCAATTTCTTGTTTTATATATATTAATGGTTAAAATGTCTTGTTATTTAATGTTACTTTGTTGTAATGCTCATTCAATTTATTACATTATAAAATTATTGTAAGTTGTGTTGTTTTCTTTATTGCTGCAACAACATGCAGCTCATGCAGATGTTGGTTAACATTTTATTTAAAACTTATTGGTTTACTGTGATTTGTTGATCAAAACTCTTCTTCCTTTAACAATGCATTTTCATATTGTGGCCTTTATAGCCGACTATACAATATAGGTTTTCTTATATTTGAAGGCAGAATGGATACCTATAATTGATCTAAAACAGTTCTAACCTAGGGGGAACAACCTTCTCTTGGATGTTCTTAATATATTTACACAGTTTTTTGTTTTGCCCGAGACGGCAGCGGCATAAACTATTAGTATCAAGCTTTATCTTTATGAAGTTAGAAGACCTTGATGCTTCATATCTTGTATGCAGTTATGAAATTTACGTCTGTCATATGTTTGATGTCCTTGACCTCATCTTCATGGTTCAGTGACTTCTTGATCAAAACATGAGTTTTTTTTCGTAATGTGAGTTTCTCACTTATTATGAGTAATAGGATAACTATATTTGGTATATGGGTTCCTTGCAACCTTCACGTCTGTCAGACAGGAATCACCTGACCTCGACCTCATTTCATGGATCAGTGATCTATGTTAAGTTTTTGTGCTTTGTTTGTTTTTATAAGTTTCATAACCAATAGGTCAACTATATTTGGTGTATGCAATGATTGTAGGGTGTACATGTTTATGTCTGTCTGGCAGGTATCATCTGACATTGACCTCATTTCCATGGTTCATTGGTCAGTGTAAAGTTTTTGGTTAACTATAGTGTATAAAACTATTATAAGGTATACACATCATTCTAGCCAGAATAAATGACCTTGACCTCATTTTCATTGTTCATTGAATAAGTGTTTGTGCTTCAGTCTGTTTTTTCAAATTCTTTAAAGTAATATTTCGGATGTATTTGGTATAAAAAATAATTGTAAGGTGTACATGTCTGTCTGGCATGCACTATTTGACTTTGACCTAATTTTCATGGTTTATTGGTCATGATACATTTTCTTAATTTTGTCAGTCTATCAGATACTACAAGCAACAGCTCAACTGTAGTTGGTGTATTGAATGATTGTAAGGTATACATGTCTGTCTTGCCTGGTATCATCTGACATTGACCTCATTTTCATGGTTCATTGGTCAGTGTAAAGTTTTTGTGTTTTTTTAAGTACATTTGTACTACAAGTTATTGGTCAAATATAGTGTATAAAATTATTATAAGGTTTACACATCATTCTAGCCAGAAAAAATGACCTTAACCTCATTTTCATTGTTCATTGAATAAGTGTTTGTGCTTCAGTCTGTTTTTTTTTCAAATTCTTTAAAGTAATATTTCGGATGTATTTGGTATAAAAAATAATTGTAAGGTGTATATGTCTGTCTGGCATGCACTATTTGACTTTGACCTAATTTTCATGGTTTATTGGTCATGATACATTTTCTTAATTTTGTCAGTCTATCAGATACTACAAGCAACAGCTCAACTGTAGTTGGTGTATTGAATGATTGTAAGGTATACATGTCTGTCTTGCCTGGTATCATCTGACATTGACCTCATTTTCATGGTTCATTGGTCAGTGTAAAGTTTTTGTGTTTTTTTAAGTACATTTGTACTACAAGTTATTGGTCAAATATAGTGTATAAAATTATTATAAGGTTTACACATCATTCTAGCCAGAAAAAATGACCTTAACCTCATTTTCATTGTTCATTGAATAAGTGTTTGTGCTTCAGTCTGTTTTTTTTTTCAAATTCTTTAAAGTAATAGGTCAGATGTATTTGGTAAAAGAAATAATTGTAAGGTGTACATGTCTGTCTGGCATGCACTATTTGACCTTGACCTAATTTTCATGGTTCATTAGTCATGATACATGTTCTTAATTTTGTCAGTATCAGTTACTACAAGCAACAGATCAACTATAGTTGGTGTATTGAATGATTGTAAGATGTACATGTCTGTCTTTCCTGGTTCATCTGACCATGTCCTCATTATCATAGAACCATGATAATGTTAAGTTTATGTGATACTTATGGTAAAAACTTCATGTTACATACTTTCAACATAAATTTAATGATAAGTTACACAGGCAAGACATTTTGGTGTGTGCACTCTTATTTCTAATATTATTACATTTGCACTCTCAGTGGTGGATCCAGAACTTTTCCTAAGGGGGGGGGCTGACTGACCTAAGGGAGGGCCTGCCCCAGTCATGCTTCAATGATTCCCTATATAATCAACCAGATTTTTCCCACGGAAGGCCCCCTGGATCCGCCTATGACTCTGATAGATAATTGTCTCATTGGTAATCATACCACATCTACTTATTTTTATATTTTGGTGAATTTCATTCGAAAGTTCAACTTATCAGCACTGGTGATAAATATCAACCCTTATGTCAAATTCAATAGACCGCTAGACCTTTAAAAATATGTACAGTAATTAAACAGAAAACAACTTGATAAAACAGTTACAATACACACCTAAACAACTTTAGCAGCGTTTTTGGACCATTATTTTTCACATCTTCATCAGATATCTAGACAATAAGAAGCCTCTATAAGAGTATTTGCTTACTGGGGATTCATTGTAATTTTGTGGATTAAGGAAATCTTGCATTTTCCTAGATATCTGATTTCATGGTTTTTCCAAAGTCTGCATATAGCCAAATAGATAATTTTTATTTCCTCAAACAAATGTTGTTTAGCTTTTAAGTATTTACACATGTATTTGAACCACCTAGATTACTCCCTGTGTATTATTTTCTGCAACAGAAGTGACATGCAAGACAAAAATCAAAAAGTTCTACATATGTTTGCAACAAAGATGTTCACATTTTGAATGTATATGCAAAAAATAAGTTGGTTGCACTGGATTTAAAAAGTTGAATAACACAAATAATGTTTTACCTGACATTTACTCTACTATGGGTTTTACTTAAAAATGCACTTAGCTGACCCATAAAAATTTACTTAAATATAAAACCTCACCAATGTTAGAAGAAAAATTATGGTACAGTATGTTCATCACATTTTATTAACAAATTATTTACATATCTATTTTATACACATCAATTGTCATCATCATTTAAAGGTTTATTGGTTTCTTTGAAAAGTTCATATAACTGAGCCACTTGATCATTCTGGAAACAGTCTAAGAGTTCAGGAGAAAGGTCAACTCCTATAGTCTGTACTTTCTTTCTAGCAGCCAGCTGCTTTCCAATGGTTAAGTAATATTTCTGTAATAATCAAAAACATCCCTGTTAACTAGAAAGCATATGTTAAATGATAAGATTGATTGATTGTTGTTGTTTCAACACATTTTCCATTACTATTAGATATATTGTAACGGGTCGAGGGTTGGTAAGGTTTCTTTATTGTCTGTTGCCTGGTATATCAGATACTGTGACTGCTATGCGGAGGTCAATATATACTATTGGACTGCTGGTAAACAGTTGTCTCACTAATCAATTAATATTCAGCTCAACTGCCGCAGTGGTCTAGTTTGTATAGGTAATGGTAGAAAAAAGGGGGTGGGGTGGGTAGCGTAAATAGCTGTATAAACGGCGGTTTAAATAAATACTAAGTCGTATCTTGAACTTAATATGTGTAATTTAATAAGTTAGACTGACGAGGTATTCAGCATTACATATTTATATGATTTATATAATCAATAAGTTTAACAAATAACAGTTATAACAAAACTCTGTTATAGCTTTAACTTTATACAGGAACAAAATATATAGTCAATAACAACTGATTACTTCTCTGGTACCTGTGATAGTTACAAAGGAGGGGGGGTAGCTCTGGTTCAAAATGGGCAAGTGGACTGGTAATAACCAAAAGTACTTAATAAATAATAAAAACATATAATCTTTACAGATTCTTACACATGTCAGCATAAATTGAAGACTTGAGTTAATATATTTAAGGAAAATTCATAGAGGAAATTAACAGTTATAGTTAAAAATGACGGTTTCCGCGGTGTTCCGCAATCGGCGTTACAGTACTGTATAAATATTCACAATGAACTTTCTTATTTAGCTAGCATGCTCTTAATAAGCCTTTGTTATAAAAAGATCTAGAATAAATATTAATAATAATCCTCAAAATCCTAAATTATTAGAACCTAACCGTAACGAAATAACTGGATATATAAATTCTCTATTTCTGCTAGTTTGTTTATAATTGAACAATATGGCCCAGGAGGAACAAGACTGAATAAGAGAGAATGTCGTGCATGAATTTATAGTACACGACACACTTTGGACACGATTTGGACACTTTTGATGTTTCTGACATCAAATGACGTCACGACACAAACTGCACTTTAAACATACGAAGACTTTTATAAGAACCTTGTAAATAAACAATGGCGGCCCCCAGGGTTGAAGTGACCAATCAATAAAAAGGGATAAAAGCTACATGTCTGGGAGACTTATGATCGTTGATACCGGTATAACTACAACAAGGAACCAGAGAATCACATTAGTTTTACTTGACTGTAAGTTAAATGTACAACTCGTACAATAAAATAGTAAATTCTACACTTGTCACATACATCATACACTTATAAAAGTATATAGTCTTTAGATTTGTGCCCATTTCCCGTATCATTTGCCTTTCCATCTATAATAGTATTTACATTTCATTACACAATATAAAGAACGTGACCCACAAAAGAAATGATCAAAAATGAATAATTTAGAATTACAAAACCGTAACAATATTATGATTTACAGATTTTTTTGGTGGAGGAAAATGCAAGTCTGGCTTGTAAATAAAACTGACACCATCCAATTCATCTTATAAGACCATCTTAGTTTTGATAAGCTAGTGATACAGTAGGTGAACTAGCCACCATTTGCTGTCTAATTGACATTTGTCCTACATCTTCTTTAATTTATATTCTGAGATACAAAAGAGAAAATACATTTATGGTCTTAAGGCAGCAACCATTTGATTTTCTGGGGGGCTATGGGTTTTTTTTCTGGACAAATTATTTTTTTCGCCTGTGGCGAAAAACAATCTATTTTTTTCGCGACAAGTCGAAAACAATTTTTTCTTTCAATTTTAGCATTACATATAGTGGTAGCTGAGGGTGAAACAAACAATTTTTTTTTCTCAGAATCAAAAACAAATTATTTTTTTCTCCAAAAACTGGAAACAAACTTTTTTTTCCAAAAAAAACCATAGCCCCCCCCCCCAGAAAATCAAATGGTTGCTGCCTAAATGACCCGGTTAATTTACAGAAAATAAAAAAAACGGTATTTATATATACATTTTCAAGTTTTTTTAAAGAAAGGACTTCAGATAGTGAATATAAGCAAAGCTTGGTTGAAACAATATGGCAGTTTCAGATGTTTAGAAAAAAAGGCTAATTATAAAAGCAACATTTTGGCTCAACTAACATGCAGTTCATGTGTTGATTAAAAAGTTTTTTTTGGCAGTAAATAGATAATCTCTAAATATATTTATTTTGTGAATGTCTAATACATTTTAAGTGACAGTTGCACTCTATTTTGTTTCTAATAGATATAGGAAGATGTGGTATTAATGCCACTGAGACAACTCTCCATCCAAGTAACAATTTTTAAAGTAAACCATTATAATTCAAGGTACAGCCTTCAACACAGAGCTTTAGCTCACATCGAACAGCAAGCATGTAAGTCAAACAGTAATGTTGTGATGTAACTGAATTGCTGTATAACACCAGGAAAGGGTTGATTGTTAACCAAATCTGCAATGTTTAGTAAAGAACTAAGTTTCAACATTTGATTCTGCTAGCCAGACAAATACCTCTGCAAATCAGAGACAGTTAAAATACAATCGAATTTAGGGCCAAAATCTTTTCTTCTCCTTAAGCTTACACTCTTAAAGCTGGCTTCACTAAAAGACTTACAGTCCATTCATCCATGAAAATTCCTGTTTCCAGGGGAGGAGCATCTTTGTGTCTTTTAAATTCATCTTTGACATACTGATCTCCCATAGCTTTCATCTGCAGGGGTAGTCCTCTGTGTATACGAAGGATTGCTTTGTAAAGTGCCCTAACCCTTGAAACTTGACTTATATTAGGTGCTGACATTCTTCATTTTTCTCTAGACTAAACCTGTAAATGATAAAGTTCAGTTATATATAAATAAATAAACTTCCTAAAATTTTGAATAGCAATCTAACAAAGAATCCATAGGCTTCTGTACATAATGTAAAAGTAAATTGAGGTCTTTTTAGGGTTCTATTGAAGCCTGTAGATTTACCACCAAATGAAATCTGTATTGTCAGATTAAAAATTTAAAGCAATTTTTAAAAAAAAAATTTATGGCTATGAACATGACAAGTATGTTTCCAAAAAATTAACATAGAGCACTAGTGTCGCCCAAAATATTTGTTTAAAGGGGCACTAGCTACGAGATATAAAATATCTAAAGTATGATTTGTTTTTGTTCAATCAATAATTAAAGTGAAATAATATATCTATTTTAGCAGCCAAACTGGTTCAGTTTTGTCAAATTAAGTTAAATAACATTGATAATGAATTATTCACTTGCAAGTGATTAATTCGACCTCATTGAATACATATTCATGTGAATTCACTTTAACCCCTCAACTAGAGATGGACAGCCAGGGGCAAAGCTAGAATGAAATGATGTGCAAGCAAATACCGCCCACAAAATTTTGGGACCCTTTTATGCAGAAAAATGGGTTTTTTTTCGGTTTTCTGTCATAGGACGGTTAAAAGAGGAGCTTTATGTAGATAGAAAAAAAAAAAAATTATGAATGTAAAACTATAATTAATAAATCTTCTGAATCAAGTAATACATAAACAACACATATTTGTGATGCAGAATTTACTCAAAATTGTCCAAAATCTGCTCTTCGGGTCTAGGCAGAAACAAACTTCTCTATTACTTTGTCAATATTCACACTGAAATCCTGATGAATATGCAGTAATGCTAGTCAACTGTTGTTGTTCATTGTTGATCGTACATTTGTTTTCCATATGTAGTACACTGATAGATCTCCATGGTCGCACTCGCGAGATGTTATAAACCAGTGTATATGTTCGGCATCAAGCGAACTCCCAATTGAATTCGTCAAAATAACATGCCAGGTCAGTTTCGTATGTCTCAGACAATGTTGAGATTTGTTTGTTATATTTCCTACAACATGATGACGCAGATACAGCGCAAAGAAGCGATTTTAGGATAATAATTGACCCGACTCCACTCTCCAGTTCCCTTATCATATGGTCTATGAACACAAAAAATCATAGTAATAAGATTTCAAGCAATACTGTTTTGGCTTGTTTACAGGGTGATTAGCTCCGGTAGTCTGTCTACCACATTGCCTTAGCTTATTTTCAACGATATTGAAGGGTTCTGATAGTTCTAATGCTGATTGGTACATCTATTCCAAACTGATGAATCGTACACTGTAAAATGTGCTCCAAAACTACATGTCTTAGACTGAGTATTACAAATTCAGATCTTGTAAAAGATACATGTTACTGTCTGATTTTGTCATAATCTCCAATAAAACTTTTATTTTGAAACCAAATGCCGTCATTTAATGATATTTCATCAATTCAAAAAGTGACAACATAGGTGTTTCCTTTAACATTCAATTTAAAAATTTTATTTTGCCAATTTGTTTTGTATGCCGAATCAATGTGCACGCAACTGAGTGTTAGCGTATAGGGAGCTATGCCCCTGACAGCGCATTCATTGTACGTGTACTGGTTGTTTAAAGGAAAAGAATGTCAACATAGAAAGTGAAACAAAGGTAAATCATTTGATGACTGATTCGATCCACAAAAAATCTTTCTTATACAGGATAAAAAATCAATGAGAAACATATATTTTTAATCTATAAAATAAAATATAAAATTAAACAGACCTATAAAAATCCAATCGCACAAATTAGCTTAATCTATTTACAAAAAGTACATCTAAATTTATGTTTATATCGCTTATATGGTCACCTGAGGTGGACTCGATAGTTGATTAGATGGAGTCTATACTAAAATTTGCACGAAACAAAGCTACATATTATCGACCCTTTTCTCTGTACTGTTAACTTTAAACTTTTGATAGTTTTGATAAATGTTTTACATTGTTATAAATAAAATATGAGAATTTGAGTCAAATCTGTGACCATGAAGTTGGCAGCTGTATTACATGTATAATACAATGTTTGTGTGAATATTTTTTAACATGTTCAAATTTTGTTTATTACTGCTTCGTGATATAAGATACAGTTACAGGGGAGGACCCAGGTTATGATGTTAACACAAAAATTTAAGTTGAAAAATAGCATATAGAATCATATTCAAAACAGTGTGGTTGTGGCCATTGATTGACTACCTTAATTATCCCATTGACTGGGACAGATTAGATGAATGTTTGTTTGTAACAACCACTGCT